>NC_140592.1:335035072-336235072 GCF_964204655.1 Triturus cristatus
AGGCCCTAAATCTCATAAATCAGTGAAACAGTCTTGGATTTTATGAGATAACATCATTTCGCCAGTTTAGAGGAGGAAACGAATGACATCACAAATCTTGGCCCTCATATGACATCAAAAGAAGTAACCTTTCAGGATCCATGACTCAGAAGACTCCCAATTGTGTATTTTAAAATTCCAACTCTTAACGAACGAAGGCTGTCCACTTAAAAAAAATCAGTAGCCAGATTTCTTAAATCACAGAAATTGGAAAGGAAGTCACGTGACTCTCTAGCAGCCATCTGGGTGCAGTGACTGCTGTTTTTAGCAACCCATCGAGCGTGTCGTAGGTCATTGCGAAGGATAGACGTATCACGCTGCTTTCTGCTGGTATTTTACATCCTTTACTGGCACAAACACATTCTTGGAGCTTTGCACTGGATGTGCACCAGGCACTGTTCTTACCTGCCTGGAGCAGATGAGCTGACGGGAGTATGTCAAACAGGGAAGAAAGAATGGCCTGCTCCGCGTGCCTCGGTCTGCCCACGTCATCACCTGCATGCTGTTAGCAGTGCGGTGAATCCTTCATGCCCAGGCGGTGCACGGCTGAAGGGGGGGAGGGGGGCGAGGCGGAACCAAGCATGAGAGAATAACTGAGGTGTGTGGGCCAGAGTGCAAGCCAAAATGTTTTGCTCCGTTTTCACTAAGGCGGATAATCTCTTTCTAAGCGCCTTTTTAGCGGCCTCCATGCTGGATGCTGGCTCTCAGCAAAGCGGGCAGGGCGAACCGCAAGAGCTGGGTGGGGGAAACATGTATGGCTGCGGCTAGGTGGGAATGGGGCGGTGTCGGGTAGTGACGTAGCTAGAGTACTCGGAGCCTTAATGCAAGTCAAGAAAGTAGGACTAGAAAAAACCCTGTTGTGTACTAAAAAAATCCTTCAATGGAGTTTAGAGTACCCCTCATCAGCCTGGTGCCACTGCACCTGCTGCACTGTTAATAGCTCTGCCCCTGATGTCAGGCTGGTTGCATGCGGGATTAAGTTCGTCTAAAGGAGGTGCTGAGTGATGTCATAGACTGGACTCCATAGTTTACTTCTCCCTCTAGTGGTGTCAGTGTTTGTGTAACTCACGAGAGGTAGTGTGTTGGTACTAGAAACAGTACAACACGAACCTATCACGATGAACAACGGCAAACGTCCGGCCAGATGTATTCCTTTTAATAAGAGCAATTCTTCAACATGCAGCAATAGGCTCAGTCCATTATAAAACAAAGGCTTGATCACCTATCCCATTCTCACTTGCAAACGCAGGATGTGCAAATTGCACACCGACTGGTTCGCACATTGGAATGATATTTGCAATGCAACCCTAGTATGATTAGGTGCATCATAATTTTCACAATAGCAGAGGGTCGCAAAATGACCTTATTTAATGAATATGAATTAGGCAAGTCACAATTTGTGACCCCTTTGCGATTGGCTGCAAATAATGGGATCAAGGCCTGCAAATGGCAGCAGGCCTCCATTAGTACATTCCCAAATTTGATTTTTTTTTTCAAAACCCACCTGTGTCCAATAAAGGGACAGGTGCTGCTTTCAAAAAATGTTTTCCCTTTTGAAATGCATCCAGGAGAGGAGGCAGTAGTCCGGGGGCCACCAGCACGGCTCCCAAAAAACAACAACATGAAATCGGTCCCAAATGGACAGTCACCCTCTTGCAAGTAAATTACCTCCCCAACCTGTGGTCCACTGTCTGATAAATGGTTTGCAAGTGTACTTTTGGCCATGAACCAATTATACATTGCATTGAGAATCCAAAATGTGAGGGGAACAATTCTTTCATGCCCACCCCTCCTATTTGTGATTCAGAGTGGATCACAAAAGCTTTTTTCATTTTTATAAAAGAGCTTTAATACATTCTAAAAAGGCGTTTTGCAGTCTCAAACCCTTAGTTTTTGCGGATCACAGGCTTTGAAACCACAAAAAATCTTTGTACACGAGTTCCATAAGCCAATAGACACCATGTCAAATGCAAATTGTATACAAGGTTTTTTCCTCACACAAATTGCTCCTCCAGATGTTACCTGAAAAGATTCGAATGAGAAAAAAGGCCACAAAGTAAAATAAATGCGCAATTTTACCAGCATGTGACAAGAAGACCATGTTATAACCCATTCTGAACTGGAAAATTAGGAATCGAGTGAAAAACGTAAAATGGGTTATTGAGCATCAAATATTAGCCAATTCAGGATGAGTGGCATAGACCGGTAAAAGAGTTACATCTCTTGGGAAAACTAGATGTGAATACACATATGGTTGAAAAGTTGTCAGAACCCTATTCAGAGGGCCATGGGGCAGGCAGGGGTTACTAGCCCTAACCGTTGGCGTGACTTTTTCTCATGGTGGATCCAGGGCCGAAATTCTATGGGCAGTCCTAGGCCTTTCTGGGGTGGAGAGTGGGTGCAAGGCATACACATATGCAAGACTCAATGTGTAAACAGTAACCTTAATAATCTGATTATACTGCCAAATACTCACTTTTATGATAAAAGTAGTATTTAATACAAGCACACAGGAAGGACAGGGCTTCATCTTCTTGGGCTCCGGCCTTGCAATGTAGGAGTTCCACGCCGTCTGACAGTCTCCTCTGGATGACAGGTCGGGCCGCCGCAGTCTTTGGACAACCCGCTACAGTGTTGGAAGTCTCCCCGCAGCACAGCTTTCTTCACTTTAAGTTAGTGTTACCACTGGCAGTGGCCTCTAGGTCAGGTCTCTCTTGGTTGATCCTTTGTCAGGGATCCTCTTGGCATGATGTTCCAGGGCAACGGCCCTAACCTTCATGATGGACCCCATCTGACATACGGGGGTCACTGGCTTACTCCACCACAAGGGCAATAGCCCTAATCTTCACAGTGCCCCCCACCTGGCATACAGACTTACCAACAAGGGCAATAGCCCTAAACTTCACAGTAGTTCCACCTGGCATATGGGGGACACCAACTTACCTCAGCAAGAGTGACGGTTCTAAACTTCATGGAGGCCCCCACCTGACATACAGAGGTCAGCAACTTTCTATGAGAGAGGTAGATGGCCCACACTCTAGCAGCGGACCTTACCAGACCGAACGTTTCACACTTCACTTACCAGGATCCAGTCAGCAGGATCCCAGTAGAGCTTTGCTCCCTTCAGGTGCTTTCCACCTCCTCCTCACAGGGTCTGCTGGCTTTGTCTGGCCTCCTGAAGGCTTGTGCTCCAAGCTCAGGGCAAGTGTTCTTGATCTCTTGGGTGAAGGCCGCTCACCCAGCGGGGAGACTAGCAGGCCTTGGTTCCCAGTGCTGATTGCATTAGTTCAAAGTCTTGGTGATCTTTTTTTCCATGCTGACGAACAGCTTGTAGAACTTATCCATTTTTATAGTCCATATACAGACACAGATAAGATTTAGTATCTAGTCCTTTGAAATTTGTGTGGCGGGGGCCGACTCCTTTGAAGTGCCCTCTTCTCTGTCCTTTCCAAAGGGACAGCCTGCCACAGCAGGGGCCTCTGCAATTCTGATTGACTATACTTGGTCCACCCCTCTTGGTCTAACAAGAGCGCATTACCAATCGACAGGTCAAGGTCACGGCGCACACACATGATCCGTGTTTGCCCAGGACCAAAAACCAGTAACGGGGTCCAGATATCCATGCAGTTGGGGTGCTCATGGTAGGAGTGCACATCTGTCCCCATGCAGGGGACTTTTCCGTCCCAACATAAATTATGACCCCCAAAAAAACCTAACGCTATACAGGTAGCTTAAGAGAGCTGGCTGTTCAGCCTTCTGAATGAATGAGGGCCAAGGGCAGTCTTCATGAGCGTCAGAGACCTGTGTCATTACGTATATCAGTGCTCCTCCTAATGTTTCAAACTCAAATACAAAGCTGGTCTCAGTCTCACAGTAGCAGTCAGTGAGACTCAGTACCGTAAAATGAAACACTGGGTCCAGCAATGGTCCTCTTAAAAAGTAGAAACCAGAGTTAACAGTTTTATTACTATGTCAGTTGTGGAAATTGTGGTTAAGGTTACTTGTATATCCGGGCTGCCAGTGGACTCTGGTCTTTTATGGGCGAGGATTGATGCATCAGGCAACCAAAACTGGTCCACCTTATGTCATTTCTAGAAGTTACTATAGGTTTTTGTGGTGTCACAGGCACTGCTCAGCACCTTAAACCGTACTAAGGTTCAATGGGCATAAAAAGTACCTTTATCTTGACACCTACCAATTGTTTTCAAGTTGATTCAACAACAGTTGGAACCCTAACAAATGGTTCCACATAGTCGATAAGAAAGTGCCTTAGATGGCTGTATTGTAACAGTGGCAGCTTGCCTATAATGGTGTTAGTCATAGGCCTACAAGTAGCCCCACAAGGGTAAGTCAAGCGAGTAAAGCTGACGAGGTTTCCTCCAAAAACTGAAGGCAGTGATAGCACATGAATCCAGTTACTCTGACACAGGACCCCAAAGTAAACTATCAGAAGGGCACAACAGTACTCAGATGTCTAACAGGGTATTGCATCCTTCCCCCAGCTAATCATACTGCACCATGAAGGTAGGGCAAGAGTGTGTATATGTGTGTGTTTGTGTGGACATATCTGTGATTGTGTGTGTCTATAGGTGTCTGTGTTTGTGCCTGTGTGCATTCTTGTGTCGGTTTCATTATGTATGTGAATGTACTTGTTGTGATCATTCCCTGACATCTGATGACAGCAGCTCCATGGCATTTAGGAGATGCCACTCCACAGCGTCTATATGTGAGCAGTAGAAGGATACAAGTCATCCCATCAAAAGGGTGGTAAAGAAGATATGCTCCAAGGAAGGGAAATCACAGTAAGAGGAAGGAAAGTCATTGAATAAGAAGCACACAATTGAGAGTGACAAGATAGCCAACCAATGGTAAGCAACTGGCGAGCTCTATGTTTCTAATACAGTCCTCAAATGTGAGACTAAATGATAGAAGGCCATGTCAAATCGCTTGAAGCAGCACACGTGTAAGTTACAAACTTGCATTTTCGGTTTGTTTATGTGCAGGAAGGGACACCTTCCTGTACATAAAAAAACCTCCCTGCTTGCAGACACTCTTGCACTCTGGTGCAAGAGTGCCTGCGTTGGCGCTAAGTTGTGAAACTTAGTGCCATCACAGGGGGAAACGCAAGGCTGCGCCATATCATTGTGAATATGGTGCAGCCTTGCTTTTCCGAAGTGGCGGAGAGAGGCGTTAAGCCAAGAAGGCTAACGCCTCTCTCCGCCACTTCCTTGTGAATATCCCCCTGAGTTTTTTTATTTATTACGTTCAGAGAACCTAATAAACATTACTCCACACGTTTTAGATATAAATAGAAGAAATCAAACTTTCAAATAATCAACATGACAAAAGTATAATGAACTCTGTACATTCTAAAAACCTGCGGTCTCAATCAAGTTCTCCATACCACTCAAGGGTTTGGCCCCTATCCCTCTTCTCCCCTCCCCCCACGTACGCAAGACAATACTGTGTGTTCCAAAAATGTAATAACTCGTAAAAAATGTTATTATCAACCCTGCCCTAGATATTATCAACACACTGCCAATCAACGTCATCTCTACAGCTCAGATGAGCATTCAGCAGATGTATCATTGTTCCCTTCCTCACCTAGGGCACAGCAGTCCAAAACAATATGTTGCACAGTTTCCATCCCCAGTGCACACAAGTGGACCAGTGAGACCCTCTACTCAATATTAAAACAGGCCCCACTCTCCTATCCAACCTATCTTGTCGATAAGTCCGTTTTGCATCCATTTTCATAGTTGCTCTAAACAAGGCTGTCCTTCTTTTATAGTCTTTTTTGAGGTTTGGTATAGCGTGGACTCGGCGCAAAGGCTTCTACTTGCTTTATATGAGCACCAGATTGCATTACAAAAGGACAGTTTTAAATGTTTCATTTTCTTTTAAGGGCCTTATTTAGAGTTTGGCGAATGTTATACTCTGTCACAAACATTACAGATATCACATTCACAGTATTACACGTATGATTGGATATAATGCACTTGTAATCTGGCGGACGGGATATCTGACACATTTGTGATGGAGTAAGAGTAACCGTTGGCCAAACTCTCATTCAGGGTCTTAGCCAGGATCATAGGATGTAGAGCCGACGCCTGGATTGAACCTAGTTCCCCAGTTCCACAGCCGACAGCTCAGGCCCGTAGGCCATGCCACACGGGTGTGTACCATACGCAGGAGGTAACTTATTAAGATCAAGGAGGCGATCTACCTACCAAGTTTCAATGAACCTCGTACATTTGTTTATGATCCATTAAGTGACTCCTATCCTTGTACTTATTCCAGATCGCTGCAATAGCCAAGGAGCAAACATAGGGCAAAACATGGAATCAGTCACAACGAGAATTTACACAACCAATATATCGCTCCTTTTTTCGTTGCTAATTCCTTTTGCCAATAAAAAAGAGGTTGTTGCTGAAAAACATCATAAAAAAAAAAACAAGCGCATTGATGGATACTCTTGCATGAGTCATCACACATGCTCCCATATGCATCATACTGCTGCGGTGGCCATTTTCTGTTATCATGTACCATTAAAAAATTGAAGACACTGATCTTGGAGCAGTAAATAAAGAAAAAAATCTAAAAAAGTGAGCACAATCACATTACTTGTAAATGAGTGGCCCAGCATCAAATTGCAGCTGTTTGACCCCTCAAACAAGAGAAAAAGAACCATTAAAAAATAAATGTGACAAGTAGGGGCGGGAGGCAAAGGATGAGCACATGGTGTAGAGAGCAAGAAAAAATATGTACCCCCATTGAGTACTGTAAGAAAAAGAAAAAAGCATTGGAAAAGTCAATAGGTCTTGCCTGTGCGAGATCTATTGGCTTTGCAAATGCTTTTTAGCTATGTTGCAAATGGCTGTTATTCACATGCAGAACTGTTTCATCTTAGTTGTAGTAATACAGCAAACTAAAGCAGTGCATGTCCTTTTTTTTTCAAGGAACACTTTTCAAACATGAATTGTGAAACGTTCATGCTTTTACCCACCCTGACAATGCCAACAGCGAACTAAGAGGAAAGTCAGTTATGTGCACCCCTTGGATAGCCTGGGTTGCTAGTCTACATAGACAGCATTTTAGTAAAATCAAATGTTGGAGGAGTTTTCATGCAGCGCATATCCTGAAGGTATGTATTTCAAGATCATATTATATGCAAAATTAAAAAACAAGCATTGGCATAGCCAATAGGTTTCGACTATTCAAAATTAATTGTCTTTGTCAGTGTTTTTTGTACATGTTGCAGATAACTATAATAAACATGCAAAATAACGGAAAGAGCTGCCAACTTGGGGAGCCGGGTTCGAGTCTCTGTATCGACTCAACATCCTGTGATCCTGGCCAAATCATGTAATCTCCTCAGTGCCATTAACAAGTGTCTTTGTGCAATATAACTTGTGCTCTTATAAAGCGCTGAAATCCTTTATAGAACCTTTGAGTGCTTTTTCATAAAAGCTGCCCATACTGTGAAAAAGGTGCTTAGTACACTTTTAAGGTGTACCAGTGTCCTAGGTGAGGAGAAGAGGATGCCCGAGAGGGAGGAAGCCTGTGAGGGGGTTAGAAGAAGGACCAGGACGCGCGGCGGCAGTGGAGGAGGCAGCACGCGCACTGCACCGCAGGGAGCACTGGGACGGCAGACGGTCATTAGGGAGGAGGAGATTTCGGCCAGAGCTGGTTGAAGGTTGGGGGTAGCAGTCAATTACAGCAATAATGGGTATTCGGTGGGTTTCCTAGACCTTTAGACCCCTATGCCACTACACCTGCTGCACCAATAAGAATATGACCCTAGTGCATGCAAGGTAATTGCACCTGACTGCTTGTTTGGTAGCAAAATATAGCAATAATCGGTGTTCAGTGGGTTTCCTAGAGCTTTTCGCCCCTTTGCCACTGCACCTGCTGCACCACTCAAATCATTACCCTATTGCATGCAAGGTAATTGCACTTGCCTGCTTGTTTGGTAGAAAAATATAGCAATAATCAGTGTTCAGTGGGATTCCAGAGCTTTTGGCCCCTGTGCAACTGCACCTGCTTCACCTATTGGCCACTGTGCCACTGCGCCACTTCACCTGCTGCATCATTCAAATCACAGCCCTAGTGCTTGAAAGGTAACTGTAATTGTGACTGCATGTTTAGTAATAAAATATAGCAATAATTGGTGTTTAGTGGGTTTCCTAGATCTATTGACTCCTGTGCGACTGCACCTGCTGCACCATTCAAATCATGACCCTAGTGCCTGCACTGTTACTGCACTGGTGACTGTTTGTTTAGTAGTGAACTATAGCAATAATTGGTTTTCAGTGGGTTTCCTAGAGCTTTTGGCCCCTGTGCAACTGCACCTGCTGCACCTTTGGCCCCTGTGCCACTGCAACTGTTGCACCATTCAAGTAATGACCATAGTGCCTGCAGGTTAATTGCACTTGTGACTCTTTTTTAAAATTTCTCTAGTCCTCATTCGCCAAAACCCATAGTGTGCAGACCGTCTGTACATTCTCCTTTTTCAATAGGCTAGGATGACATGGGCTCTTCCCCCGGATTCTCTCTATACCATCAGCCCGAAGGGGTGTGTTTTCAGACCGCAAAGCCACTTCCCATCGATATAGGGAGGTTAGGTATCACTCCAGATTGGTCTAAAAGACCCTTTGAACCCTCTCAATGCCCCGTTTTCCATGGGCATATCCAGCCTGGTCCATGGAGTGTCCAGTTGGCATAATCATTGGACCAAACAGAAAAACAAAAAAAAAAATCACCTCAACTGCAGCAACAAGTCCCAGTATGCGATCTTTTTCCTCCTACATACTCTGGCCCTATCCATTTTAGATGTTTCATACAAAGAAGTCAACCAATTCGAGTGTTTGGGAGGGACAGGGTCTACCTAGTGTCTACAGATTTGTCTTCTTGCCAGTAAGATTGAATAAAATACAAGGAGTCTAGCTGGTCCTGGTAAATAGGTATTTAAGCCGAAGATTATTAGCTTTAAGTCAATTGGAATTGTCACTCCCAGTATACTCTCCAATGTTTTTTTAACATCTTCCCAGAATGCCTGGAGGGACAGTCTCTAAACATATGGAGGTCCGAGGCTTCTACCATTCCGCATTTTTTACAGCTGATTTGAGAGCCTTTAACAATTCTTGATAACCTGAGGGGGGATAGGTATGCACGATGGGCCGTGAAAAAGTGATTTCTCCTCAACCATGCTGGTTTCACTAGGTCAAAGAGGATTTTAAAAGATTCCTGTCGTAGATGGTCACACTGCTCGTTAGGCAATAGTTCGCCCCACAGCTCATCGGCTAGCTTGAATTCCCCATCCACCTCCTCTTCTATGGCCCAATACCAATAGGAGACCTCCTTTTTTCCTACTGCCTTTCCACAAGCTGTTGCTCCAAACTGGATCCCTCACCAATTCTTTTTTCCTTTCTGAACTGGGACTGTACCCAACTATGTAACTGGATATATTTAAATCTTGAAAGGCCACTACTCACTCTCCGTTTTAGATTCTCCCATAAAATAAATGTTTCATTACTGACTAAGTCACCCTATACTTTAAATCCAGTGTTTCTAAGTGGGATCGCCAGCCTATCACAAAGGCATTCTGGGGAACCTTGGGAGTCCCAAAGTGGTGCCAGTTTAGAGAAATAACTGAGACCGGTCACCCCCCTTAGCGTTACCCATATTCTGGCAAAACCCTGCAGGACCTTAACTTTAATTTTTTAAAAGAATTTTTGATCTACATATTTAAACATAAACCCTTCTGCTGGCAGCCCCCCCCCTTTCAACATGGCCAGAAACATAGCTCCGCTCCCTTTATCACTTGGCGTTTTCAATAGCATACAAGAGTGAGTGAGTTGAAATGCCCAAGCATGATATTGTAAATCAGGTAACATCAACCGCCCTTTCTCTCTCCTATGCCTTAGTTTTTTCCATGCTATTCTGGTAGATCTATATACCCAGATAAAGGAATTTATTTCTCGTTGGAATTTTCCTATAATGTCTTTATTAAAATGGAGAGGGATTGTATTAAAAACAAAAGTGACCTTAAGCAGTATAGACATTTTGATTAAATTAACCCTCCCCAAAATGGATATGGGGAGGTGCACCCATGACTTCATTTGTTTATGCAAGTCGCGGAGGACTCGCAATAGATTGGTATCTGTCAGCTTCTTTATATCCTGGGTGATTGTGACCCCAAGGTAACGCATACTGCAGCTTGTCTGGTAGACAGTGTGCGGGATATTCCAAGTTATGACTTCTCTCTTATCAGCATTTGCCTCGTATCCGGGAACCTTACCAAACTCTTCCGCCAGTTTAATTGCTACCGGGAGAGTTCTGTCTAGGTCTGCTGACAATATCAGATTGTCATCCGGATTCAGGGCTACCCTTCTCTCCCAATCCCCATGTCTAAAGGAATCAATATCAGGGTTATCCCTTAGTTTCTGTGCAAATGGTTCAATATATATATTAAACAACAGGGGGGAGAGAGGACAACCCTGTCGGCTTCCTCTGGTTATGCCAAATGGCTTTGTAAGACAACCATTCACCAGGAGCTTAGCCAATGGGGATTTATATATCAACTGTATAGCACGGCAAAACCTTACTCCCAGATTGAATTTCTCCATGGCTTCCGATAGGTAAATCCAATTTACTCTATCGAAAGCCTTGGTAGCATCTAAAGTCAAGGCTGCGAGGGGGAGTGAAAAAGTAGAGGCGATATCTATTGCACCGACCAGGTCGTAAGTGAGGTCTGCTAACTGTCTTCTTTTCACAAACCCCTTTCGGTCGGTGTGAAGAATGTCTCCAACCGCCTTCCCCAATCTAGTAGCCAGAATGGTTGTATAGATTTTATAATCGGCATTCAGAAGTGAAATGGGCCAATAAGACCCACAGCTTAAGGGTTTTTTACCCGGTTTCAGGATATGGACTACAGTAGCGTCATTCCATGTTATCGGTGGGCTAATTTCGTCCGTGAAGATTTTATTGAAAAGAAGGGTTATTGTTGGAATTAAGCTCTCTCCAAGTGATCGATATAATTCGATTGGAAGCCTATTCGGTCCGGCAGCTTTACCCCTTTTCCCACTCGCCAATGCTTTCCTCACCTCCTCCTGTGTGACTAGTTGTTGTTTGGGGCTGATAGGTGTTAAAGTAATATTCTCCAACCAAGATTTTGCCTTAAATTTATCCTCTGTGGAGGTCTCTTTATATATCTCCTGGAAATATTCCAGGAAGACCTCTCCTATACCATCATCTGAAGAAATGGGAGGGTCTCCATTACCCACTGAGATCTCCTTGATATGGTTCTGGAGCTGGTCTGCTTTGATTTTCCAAGCTAGTAATTTTCCAGCTACTTCCTCATATTCAAAGTGGGCCATCTTGCTCACCTCCCACTTACGCATAAGCCGCCCATGGAGAACACTCTCCATTTGCTCCTTCAGCTTCCTACTTACTTCCCTATCTTCCTCCTGACCGATTCCCTCATGGGCGTTTAATTTTACCACCACTTTTCTCATTTCTTCTTCCAAGACCACAATCTCTTCTCTATATTTCTTACATCTATAACTTGCCCTGTTGGTTATTACTATAAGATTACCCGCTGCGCGTTCTAACAGTTGCTAGCTGAGATATTCTAATTGCTGTTATTTTAAAAAAAACATTTACTTGCTGCTTAAAATTTTGTGTGTCGGCATCAGTGTTAACTTTTTAAAAATCTTAATGGAATTTTTTTAACTCGTTGTTGCAATTATTTGATTCCTTTGCTGCACTCAGTCACTTTAGTAAGTATCACAGTTAGTTTTAGCTCTTCAAAGGTGTGCTGGTGTACTCATCTGTAAGAGCGAGTCACCGGAAGTACCGCCATCTTGGGTTCGCTCTAGTTGTTCATCGCACTCTCCCTACTTAAGCGGACGAGATGCAAGCGCGCCGATGGCGTGCCGAAGGCGCGCCAAAGGCAAGCCTGTCTGCGCCCGTCCGTGCTCCGGACGCGCTCAGTGCCAGTCCTACTGCTTCCGATGCCTCTCGTTTGGTATACTCCAGAGATGAGCTTATCCTGCTTGACACTCTGAAGGATAAGGCCTTGGATAATGGTAGTGACAAATGTGGTAAGGGTACTCCTAAAAAAGCCATGTTAGATATCCTTAAGTGTGAATTGATTAATGTAAGATCCCTTGCTAAACAGTACCTGGAGAGCTATCTATTATTAGAAGATCATAAACTGGATGTCCTATTTCTCACAGAAACTTGGACGCGGGCAGACATAGAAGTCGAGTTAGGTTTAGTCTGCCCTCCAGGATATAACATCTGTCATAAACCCAGGTTGGGTGGGAGAGGCGGAGGGGTGGGATTTATTTATAAAGATACTTGGAACCTTGCTCCACTCTGTGTAGAGGATGTCCCTGGAATTGAATCACTTGGGTTCTCACTTAAGGATCCTGGTGGTGTTTTATGTTCTGGTTTACTTTGTTACAGACCACCAGGTGGAGCTGCTCACTGTTATCAAGATCTGATTGATGTGATATACAATCTATCGCACTCTCATTCCAAACTATTGATCCTTGGGGATTTATGGGCGAATGGTATTCTTGATACAGCTTTTAAAGAACTTTGTCAAGCCTGTGAGAATATTAACCTTCAACAGTTGGTGCTATGTCCCACTCATCAGAGAGGCCATGTGCTGGATCTTGTTTTGTTCCAGTGAAAAGGATGTAGTTGTTAAGGAGATACTTCCTTTAAGCTGGACGGACCATTTTCTGGTTCTTTTTTTCCTAAAGGTATCTAATCGTCAAATACGAACTAGTAGAGAATGGTCTAAAATACTAAAATTAGTGGATCTTCCCCGACTCATTGATAATGATAGTTTTGATATCCATGAATCAGTGGATAAGAATTATTTGAATTTGTGTCATCAAATCACTAATTCTTTAGATCAGCTAGCCCCTTTGAGGAAAGCCAAAAGTTGTAAAAAGCTGTCTGCTCCTCGGTATAATTAAGAGCTAAAGCTGATGAAGACTAGCTGCAAACAAGCCGAAAGAAAATGGAGGAGGAACTATCTGGAGACAGATAAAGCAGCTTTAAAAAATCTACTCCATATTTATAAGGAGACAATAGGCAAAGCTAAGGCTAAATATCTTGAGGAAACCATCTTACATTCATCTAATAAGTCTCAAACTCTATTTAGCCTAGTAAGAGACATGTCTAACCCGGACTGCGCAAAATCTAAAATTCCAGTATCACAAGAACTGTACCATGACTTAGCAGTTTTTTTATATGAAAAAATTAATAAAATCTTAACCAGGCTAAATTCTCCTATGGATGATGATAAGCACAGGCTCATCTGTAATACTACTACAATAATCTGTAGCACAATTTGTAATACAACTACTAGAGAACATATGATGCTTATGGATCAATTCCAGGTTCCCTCACAAGAGGAATGTAATGCTATTGCAGCTGGCATCTCCTCAGGCTCCCCCTTGGATCCACTTCCACATAAGTTTTGGAAATTGTTTGGTGCTGAGCTCTTTCCGCATCTTTATCAAATTTGTTGTCAATCCCTAATTAATGGCATCGTGCCGGATTGCTGGAAAAAGGCAGTTGTCTCCCCACTGCTAAAAAAGGCTACATTGGATCCCCAGTGCCCCTCTAATTATAGACCCATCTCCTTGCTACGGTATCCAATCAAGATCTTGGAGAGGGTAGTGTGTAAATCTCTCTCAAAATTTGCCGAGGATTATGAGCTGTTGGACGAAGTCCAATTTGGGTTTCGCCCTGGACATGGCACCAAGACTGCCCTGGTGGCAGTCTTGGATGACCTGAGAATGCGGGCTGACAGTGGTCAGGTAGCCATTTTAGTGTTGCTTTACATGGTGGCCGCATTCAATATGGTTAATCATCGGACTTTGATCAAGAGATTGGAAGAGATGGGTGTTGTGGGCAGGGCTCGGGACTGGCTGCAGTCCTATCTTTCTACTAGGTAGCAGGCAGTGACCTTGTCGCCATTCACATCTCAGATAAGAGACGTTAAGCACGGGGTCCCAAAATGCTCGGCTATCTGCCCAATTCTGTTTAATCTTTATCTTCGCCCACTTATTGTTCTGATAAAATCCTTTGACATTGATGTCATTAACTATACGGATGACACCTAGCTCGTCTTTTCCGTTGAGGGCAATAAAGCAGTGCCTCTGGAAAAACACCATAGCTGTATGCATAAAACAGCGGAATGGCTGAGAGAGAATTCATTACAATTTAATGGGGATAAGACTGAAGTTCTCTTCTGTGCTGCAGGTAAAATCCAGCGACCTCTCCCAGCAGATTTCTGGCCAGGCTCTGCTAACAATCCTCTACTGCCCGCTAGACAGTGCGCAACCTAGAAGTGTTGATAGACAGTAATTTACAACTGGATTCTCAAGTAAATAAAACTGTGAACACTTGTCTATCTCTGCTTCAAGCTCTTCGGAAAATACTCCTGTTTTTACCTGCTTCAGCTACACCTCAAGTGGTGCGGAGTATTGTTCTAAGCAGAGTGGACTATTGCAATGCACTTCTTTTGGGTGCCCCAGCTTTCCTGATAAAAAAAACTGCAAAGAGTACAGATTGTGGTGGCTAAGCTTGCGTTAAATCCACCACGCAGAGCCTCCGCTTCGCTTGCCCTAAAGGATTTACATTGGCTGCTCATTGCCCAAAGAGTCCAATTTAAGGCACTCTGCATTGTCTATAGAGCAGCACATAAAACAGGGCTGAAATTGCTGCAGAGTAAATTCGTATGGTATTCTCCTGCTAGATGCCTGCGTTCTTCCTCTGCTAATCTGGTTTGCGTTCCCCATGTCAATAAAGCTCGAATGGGTGGCAGATCTTTTAGTTCTACAGCATCCAGACTTTGGAACGCTCTGCCTCCGGAGCTTAGACAATTAAACACCCTGTCACGTTTCAGGAAGGAGCTGAAAACCTGATTGTTTCCCAGAGATTAGATCCATGCTTAATTCTGGTTAGACACACACAGTGGCTGATTGGTAATCCAAGTGCCAGGATACCCTTGGGGTGGCAGCTGCGCTATACAAGTTTGCCTTACATTACATTACATTATACCCCTTAGAAAAGCCTTAAGAGTGTCCCAAACTGTAGTGATGTCGGCAGTTACCAGATTGATCTCTAAAAATTAGTTTGTTTCCCAGGAGAGACAGCTTATCTCATCCTCTTCAAGTAGCAGAGTGCGGTCAAAATACCACACTCTAGCCTGTTGAGTTCATAGACACTGTAGCGTCAATAAAATACTAGAGTGGTCCGACATATGCGATGGCAGATATGTTATGTCCTTTACTCTATCTCTAAGAGTGTGGCTGATCAGTCTATAGTCAATTCGTGACTTGTGTTTGTACTTTTAAAATTCCTATACGATACACCCATCTGTTGTCTTGACCTTTCTCTCCAGATATCGCTAAGGCCCAGTTGGGACATTATAGCCAAGAGGGATACTCTTGATCTCGAAGAGGTGATTGCTCTACCATTGGGAGATTTATCCAATTTGGGATCAAGAAAGATTTTAAAATCTCCTGCCCATATCACCGGCTGAGGGAAGTCCAATAAATGCGAAAAAATAATTTGGACGCTAGAGGGATCATCATGATTTGGACCGTAATAACCTACTAATGTAAAGAGAACCTCTCTGACTGACAGTGTCCTTCAGTATCAACCATCTTCCCCCTGGGTCACCCTTGTATTGTAAAATCTGTGCTTTAGCTGATTTTTTAAAAATAATCCATACCCCCCTAATACTTGCTGTCTGGTTGGTGCATGCGAAAGAATCCACTCATTTCTGTGATTTTAATATATCTTTGTTCTGCCTCCATAAGATGAGTCTCCTGGATAACCAAGACTTGGGCGGGGGAGTCTCTCAGATATTGTAAAAATGTTCTTCTACGCGACCCTCCCCTCAAGCCATTAACATTCCAGGACAATATTTGCAAAGTATTCATTTGAGATAGTACTCCGCCCTCCATGCCCTCCTTGATGCAATGCAGCAATTGCACCTTGACGTTAGACCACCGGTCGATCCTAGTCTAACTAAAACTATCTGGTTGAAGCAACCTAAACAAAATATGGCGAATTAGGTGTTTTTATTTTTTATTCCCCTGTGCTCCCCTACCCCCCACCCTACCACCCCCTTGGAGAACCCAACCCCCATTTACCTGAACTAGTTGTTATCCAGAAATGGTGTCCGTAACCTCCTCCTCCTCCTCTACCTATCTAAACCTATGTGTTGCCCACCCAAAAGATAAGAAAAAAAATCCACAGCACTGTCTTTTTTCCCAGCTTCGACAGCCACCGCACCAAAGAAGCACCCAATGCTGGCGCTGCCGCTGTTGACCCGGAAGAGGCCGCGAGCCGCTGCTCTGCGGCCGCGCCTCATCTCCAGGGCGGCAGTATACCAGCGTGAGAAGCAGGGCGGAGGGGGGGTGTCGAGCGGCTCCCAGGTCATCCACCCCCTCTGCGAGCGACGAAAACTCCACAACTTCAGAGGTAGAGGCAGAAAACGGAAAGCGAAGAATCAATCAGGCGAGTAACATCCAGGTACAGCAGCGCGGTGGGAGGAAAGGAGGTATGGACACACGCGGCTGCTCAACCGGCAGACGCCATGTTCTCCTCCTCCAGCAAGCCTGGGCCGCACTTGTGACTCTTTGTTTAGTAGTAAAATATAGCAATAATCGGTGTTCAGTGTGTTTCATAGAGCTTTTGGCCCCTGTGCCACTGTACCTCCAGCACAGCTCAAATCAGGACTCTAGTGCATGCAAGATAATTACACTTGTGGCTGCTTGTTTGGTAGTAAAATATAGCAATATTCAGTGGGGTTCCTAGAGCATTTTGCCCTGTGCCACTGCACCTGTTCCGCCATTCAAATCATTACCCTAGTGCATGCAAGGTAACTGCACTTGTGACTGCTTTTTAGTAGAAAAATATAGCAATAATTAGTGTTCAGTGGGTTTCTTAGACCTTTCGACCCCTCTGCCACAGCACATGCTACACCATTCAAATAAAGACCCTAGTGCCAGCAAGGTAATTGCACTTGTGACTTCTTGTTTAGTATAAAATATAACAATAATCGGTGTGCAGTGGGTTTCCTAGACCTTTTGGCCCCTTTCCACTGCACCTGCTGCACCATTCAAATCATGACCCTAGAGCCTGCAAGACCAAATGAGGAAATCGTTTATGCCCAGTAATATATGTGTTCCGAAAAAACACAGTTGCAGATGTTATACATAATTATTGTGTAGCTAAACAAAAACACAAAAGCTTTCATAAAAAGTGCTGTTAAACTTCTCAAACTTTCCAAAAGGAATTGCCATAAATATCATAAATAAAGCATATGCTTTACACATTAAAGTGAAAACCAAGCATTGTTAGATTGTGTTACGGCTGGCTCTTTCCTGTGAAAAGATCTTGGGCCTCATGTAGGTAGCATACCAGTTACCACTTCTAAAATACCGAACGTTACCGAATCGGTATTTTAGAAGTGGTAACTCGTATGTAGGTAATGAGTCGGTATTTTTTACCGATTCGTTACAATTCGGTAATTACCGAATCGGTATTTACCAATTCGGTAATGAGGCATACCTTCCCATTGAGGGGAAGGTATGCCTCATTACCGAATCGGTAAATACCGATTCGGTAATGGTGGAGAACATGCAAGGGTGGCAGGGTGTCACATTGACACCCTGTTGCACCCCTGATTCGGCCATGTGTGCACATGTGGCATACATACATGCCCTTAGGGCATGTATGTATGCCACATTGCACACTGCTACGCGCTCCAAAATGCATACACACATACATTAATTATTTACCACCAACTATAAGTTGGTGGTAAATACCGACTCATAAACACACCCACACACTCCCCCTACATATCATTTCTGGAATCGGAATTTACCGATTCGGTAAAATTACCGAATCGGTAAAATTACCACATCGGTAACGTTACCGATTCGGTAATTTTACCGATTCTGTAGTTTTACCGAATCGGTAAATTCCGATTCCAGAAATTGACCCCCTACATACCAATAGCCAAAATACCGGTCGGTAACGGTATAATTACCGAAAATCGGCCGTTACCGACCGGTATTTGGCTACCTACATGAGGCCCCTTATCCTGTGCTTGACAGTGAACGGGCCATAAATAGTGTAAATTGCCCAAGATCACCACATGTTAGGCTGAGACTGAAATGTGGTTTTGTACTTTGTTCGTAAAAAGGCAGTTTCACAAATTAAATGGACTCACCAAAGAAGAGGACATAAAAAAAAACATGTTAAATATGAAAAAGTCTCTTCAAAAATTCTAAAAATGTAGTTCATTCACATGCAGAACTGTTTCATCTTACAATACTGGTACATTAGGCTAAATCCAGTGGCGTAGCAAGGAGGGGGCGGTTCGCCCCGGGCAGCATGAGTTTTGGGTGCAGCAGCCTCACCCCTTACCTGCGGCCATTACGGGAATTGCCAGCACCACCCAACGCCCCCCTGCTCTTACCCGCCGCCGCGGTCAGCAAACGCAGTACCACCATGGGCAGCACATGGGCTAGCTACGCCACTGGCTAAATCAGTGCAGTCCGCAAGCACCCTCCAGAACTTTGCATGCGGCCCCGCTGAAAACAGCCAAGCATTTATTTACAGGTTAATCAATGTGAAGGAAAGCAGGTGACTAGTACATAAGACTAAATCACTGCAAGTTTTTTTGTAAGTAATACTTTTCAAACATGATTTTAGAAGTCTTCATGCTTTTACCTACCCTGACAATGCCAATAGTGAACTTCATGCCCCACAAATGAATGGCAAATGTTTTGTGCAGCTAAAGAACAAGATACCTTCTGAGATGGCAATGCCTAAAATAATTTTTTTTAAAAAGGGCACAAGCAGGGTCCATGGATAAAGTACGCTGCATTCCTCTTTCCTGTAAATGCTCTCACTTTGAAGTCAGCCGAAAGCAAAATAAACACCAGGCTCTCGCAAAGACACAGCTTGACATGTGACCTAGGTCTTTGACTGCCCGAGTGTTACGAGATAAGAACAAGATTTACAGGCCTGTTTATTACAGTAAAATGAGTTAGCGGAAGAATACTGTAAAGACTTTTGGCATGGGGAGGTACGAACCCAAGCTGTACAGCCTAAAGCAAATAAAGCCAGCAAATGGAAAGCCATAACACATGAGTTTGAAACCACAAAGCCAATGGCAAGCAACGGGGCAGAATGCATTCCCAAGTCAACTCCCTGAAACTCCCCAAGATGTCTTTTGCATACCACACAGATTCGCTGTCTGGTTGGCTGCCACCTAAAAACTACTTCCCTGATTCAGAGCCGAGAAAGATTGCAAGTCATCCATCCAAAAACATGATTAAGAGGCTATGCTTCATGGGAGAGGTACAAAAAGGAGAGAAAGGTAAGCTGCTGAATTAAAATTAAACAAATGAGATTAACATGAAAGCCTACCAATGGTAATCAATGGACAGACCCAAAGTCCACTGTAAGTATTGAAATTGTCCGCAATAAGTCATTGATAACAAAAGAGGAGACTGAAATATCAGTGCTAAAAGAGACGAAAAAAGGCCATTTTTTATCACAAGCTATCAGTTAAAAAGAAAATGAGAGCTCTTGCCTATCTTAATGAGAAGGTAGTAGAAGTGGGCTTACAAGCATTTGCCCCCAGGGAACCTTTACCTAAATAATGGCACTAACCTGGAGACTGGAGATAGAAAGGAAAGTGCACGGAGGACTGGGAGTGAGGCAATGCACATGAACAATGCACACTAGCCTGCAACTCACTGCAGAGTCCGTGGGTGAGGAAAATGAAAACAACAGGTGTGGTGAGTTATTACCTATATGCCAACACCCCTACTAATGAGGGCAACAGATGGGGCTCTCGCAGGCCCTCCATCTGTCTACGATCTATCTTCTTCCTTTTGCCTAGGCCTTCATGAAGGCTTTTGCCATTCTACATCCTTCAGTTTGTTTAAGTTCGTGTTGCAAAAACTCTTACTTATTAGAGGTTTTTCCTTATATTAAACTAGCTCACTGATTTAAGCGACTGCTAATGAGATCTCTTTCTTATCTGCAGATCTCAATCCTGGCAGGGGTCACTCAACCTTTCATCCTTCGAGTTCAATAACGTTAGCACCAATATTGATTAACTAATAACAATTGGCTATTAATTTTTTTCATGTAGACTGCTTTGAGGAAAGCCCTCAATGATGACAGAGCATTATTCTAGTACATCTTTAGTTTGTGCAAATACACTTCAGTACATTTGGTGAACAGGTTAGAACTGTCTGGCTTGTCAAAACCAAACTTCACTTTCACTAGTCTGCGCCAGGATAATCGTTGCTTTACTTTCATCTCTTCTAAAAATCTGCACGTGAATACTGTTCGTACATCACTATTTTATAATCCTCGGGTATTCACTAGTTGTGATTTTATGGTTCTTAGAAGGTTCAAATGAACACTAAAATGTAGACCAATTTTTACTTTTCAGCACTTCGGTCTTCCCTCTTTAAATTGATTTCCAACGACTTTGTTTTTGTTGCTGGATAGAGCCTTGCCGGGTGCAGCCTCACTGTCCATCTAATGGTGTGAAGTGAAGTCACTACTACCATTAAGTAAAAAATCTACTACTTTTCAGTGACTGGTCTCTCCAGATCCTCTTTTTTCCACAGGATGACTGATTTTGCACTTATCTCCAAAGGCTAATCTGCACAGTGACCCTTTAGTATAGTGTGCCAGATTTGGACATGAAAAAAGCAAGAGAGAATAAGAAGCAAGAAGCGCACACTAGAAACACACGCTTCCCAAACTTAAATACCTTGTTTGGTTTGCACTAGAGACCATGCATCAGGTAGAAAGGCTTCTTGTTCAAGGTTCTGCTTCATGCAGAAATCTCAAATAAGATAGCCCTTAGTTAATACCAAGGCCTCGCTGAGATTTGTCTTCCATTTGAACTTCAACGCATTGTCTCTGTAGTTCTCCTCAACTGTAAGAGTTTAACCACTCTGTGCTGACGCAGCCATCCACATTCTGTACACGTTTCATTGAGGCTTACCTACCTCTCACTGAACCATTCAGATCATCATCATGTCACAACATAAGACCATTTCTTTGTGGTGTTCCACTTCTACACTGAACATCCAGAAGGCCTCCTCACCATCTGTGGACTCAAAGATACTCAGTACTTAAAAAGTACCAAGTTCAGTCAGAAAATATCACCAGTTATTGATACACAATACCTAGAGCAGGCCCTTCCATGATGTGATGCAGCATGGATGTCAAGTGCCAACGTTCGCACCACACACATCACTAACAGCAATAAATAGTCCCTAATATAGTTTTGGCTCACAAATGACCACAGACAACTTCATACTTTAATTTATTGGCTTCATATAGAATGACAGCGCATTATCAACATTCACCAATGCAGAAAGTAAAACTGTACCTACGTGAGACACACTGCAGAAACATCCCCCAGATCATGCTAATCTCCTATCTGGATGGTGACAAACAAACACTGGCTCAACTGAAGGCCTGCATGCTCTTCATCAAAGGACTCGAAAAATATGCACCTACACCCATAAAAGATGAAACCTGGCTTGCCCTGGAAGTCCCCATCATCTTCACAAACTATGGCATCTCTTTACACGTCTGTAATGGTCATCTCACTGCCTAACCCGCCAGAAAAACTTAACCTCTTGAGAGGCCTTAGCAACACAAGAGGCCAATACAGTTCCAGACTTAAAGCGAAGAAGAGAAAAATGACGAACCCAGCCTTCGCAAGCTATGCATCTAAGATCTAGAACTGTAGCTTATGATTAGGGCTCCCGGTTTTATGGTATTTATTTTTTTAACATTTCCGTCTGTATTTATCCATATTTATTTTTAAGTCATTTTATCTGCATATATCCGCATTTATTATTGTCGCAAGCAAGAAGAGACGCTGCAACTAGTATTTTTCCACATTTATTTAAATAGACCGTGCACACGGTTGTTATAGGTTTAGCTATGTGTGAGAGTCTTTGACAGACATTTGTAAGACAAATGTGTATGTTTCATGCAACATCCAACAAAAAAACTTTTCTGTTAGATCAAAACAGGACCTCACATATGAGAAATGGGAGTGGTGTCAGAGACATAGCTGCCAAGGTTTCAGATTGCTTATGTGTGAAATTTTCAAGGTTTCAGTGTACTTATGAATGACATTTAACTACTACATATATGACACTAACAGTGATACTTTTGTGAGCAAAATCAACCAATTAAGTACATGGAAACAGATAAACATGAGAAATTACACTCATTTGAGCAAGGACAAGCTATGACAAGAACTTGAAACAGCTGCAAAACACCTGATCCCACTGCAAAACGATTGTATACCCACAATCTACTCTTCTGATCTCACACGTGTGATCATTATTGATTCTTGCAGAGCCACAGACAGTGTAAAATTGCCAGATCATGTTTGGCTACGGAACACCTACCTTATCGTACTTTGTTCAGCAATCCAACTCCTTTTCTTATTGTAATCTGAATTTTATTGCATGCCCTGTTGCTAAACACAAACATCACTGATTCTTGTGCTTGCTCCGTCGTGTAACAGGCCACTTACCAACGAGAAAATCCTGCCTAGGGCTGTAGTGTCTAAGCTGCAAGTTATGATACAGAAGGTCTTCTCCTTCACTTCCACATTTTAAAACAAGCATTGCCAATGCCAATAGGTCCGGCTTTAAAGGAATGCTGTATCGAAACATGAAGCATTACACGTAGATAGCATGAGAATGGATATGTATTTGTGGGAAGCAGATAACTGTAGAATAATATTGGTATAAATTAAAAGGTCAAGTGACAGTGGCACTGTCTAGCTAACCTAAAAATTCTTGCGGGTTAATGACTTCCCGCCTACCTACCTACTGTGCTGCTGTCAGGGACAAAACACTATACATTATCTAGTTATCTAAAGCACTTAAATCACATTACACGTTATGTGTGTGCCTCTGAAAGTTCAAGCTCAAGCAGCTGGCTAAATAAATAAAATGCTCACTGCTGTGTGGGGGGCAAGTGCTTTTTCATGAAAGCACACATCTGCCCAATCAAAACATGCACTCCTGGCTCCCAACATGTGGGCGGAGCCAAAGCCCCTCTCCTGGTGATTCTTATATTTCTTCAAGGAACAACTTACCATCCTTCACTAAAAACTAACCTCTTATGCAACTGGCTTCTAATTAAGAGACAACTTATTCCCCTAACTCCACCTTCTTTCTTACACAACAACAGGAATTGATACCTTCTGTCTTGTGCAGTGCTCAGTTACTGCCCAGCTAGGTTTGTCCTATGTACACACCAATATGTGCATGTGTGTGTATATATATATATATATATATATATATATATATTATTCTATATGGCGAACGACCTTTACAACACGGTTGTTACACCGCTATACATTTACATCGCGGTCATTACAACGCAAGTCGTTACAACGACTTGCACTGGATGGCGCTATACACTAAGGAATAGTATGATTTACTATTCCAACACCTTCCCTACTGTTACCTAGGCTGGAGTTGGAATAGTAAATCATACTATTCCTAAGTGCAGCACCCTTCAGCTCAAGTTGTTGTAACGACTTGCGTTTTAATAACTGCGATGTAACATACCGCGATGTAAATCATTGCGTTGTAACATCACATATATATATACACACAAAGATATAAGTTGCCTGAGTTTTGTATTTCTGTATTCAGTATTCTTTGAAATGCTTTCAGCAACTAGTTTTATATGTATTTTAAATGTGACCTTCAAAGTTATGCCATCACAATAAATTGCTACGAAACTGTAACAAACCCTTCCCAAGGTGAGAGACTTTTAGCAATCATCTCACTCTCGGGATGGTGAATTGGGGATTCACTGTGCTGCATACAATGTATCACCTGACAACATCATTGTACCGACTTCATTGACTTACAACTACATTGGAAGGTAAATATACAATTAGTTTTCTTAATTTCATTCATACCTACCTCCTAATTTAAGTATGGGTGGAGTTGAGGTTAGCAAATATATGTTTACAATTTGTAATCGTAGATCAGTGAAGTGAAAACAATATCATTCCTGGTCGATATTAACAACCTCATAATAGTGTCATACAACCTGATGTACACGGGAACCTTCTCTGCACATTCTACACTCATATGAAACAAGCATTGGCAAATCCAAAAGGTCCAGCCACTGCAAGTTGGTCCAATTATTTTTTTATGCTGCATAAGCCAAAAATAGAAAGGAAAAAGCAAGCAGCCACTTAAATGTGGCCCCCACATAAAAAATAATAATAATTTTTATTTTGAAAACATTAATTGAAACATTCATCGATGAGGATGTTTGACTAGGAGTAATTTTTAAATAAGAAGCCTTTCAGCTATGTCATGCCTTTATACTATTATTATTTGTCGAGGAGACAAGAATAAATAAAGACTAAACCAAGCACTCAAAATATAGGGAGCTAATATTTTACAACCCTACTTACACACTTTATATTAGCAACTTTAAAAAGGAGACATAAATTAAATCACCTGAATTGTAGCCAAATAAATAAGAGCTACTTAAGGATAATAAATGGTGTTTGGTGGGAATATCGAAACCAGAATTTTGACGATTCACAATAACATGACTAGAATATAGATGGACAAAATATCGAAAGGTAAGTCTCTGTCGATTTTCTCTAACTCCACATCTACTTACAATGGTGGTATATATATCTTCAAGATACATAGATGTGAAGTTAAGAATAGTAAATCCATAACTCTGCACACTTACTTCTTCCATATTTAGTCCCTCAGTATTCTAGTCATAATATTGTGACTCTTCAATATTTTGGTTTGATATTCCCTACCATAATCATAACCACTAAATAAATTAATAAACACATTTAGTGCCAGATTTGTCACTGAAAAAGAAAGGGAGAGTAGTTGCGCTTTATAAGAAACCTTATTGATTGATTGATTACTTTTAGGTGGATGTCAACATTGTTCAAACAGCTTGTGAGGGAAGTGGATGGCTAAAGTGGGCTGACCCATTGCCCCATGCTGTATCCTGTGGTGGGTGGAAGCAAAATGTGAATGGCAATTTAAAAGATGAATTCCACTGGCCAAAAGCCCCCCTCTATAGGTGTATATTATGTATGAATATTTTAGGAAAAGCAAAAAGGCTGCCGAGACACGAGCGCTTCAAAGGCAAACGTAAAAGGGGAGTGGAAACCTTCATAACCTCTGTACCAAGGTGACATGAATATATCCTTGCGGGCAGAAAAATAAAACCATTTCTGTCCAAAGTTTACTATTGTACAGAATGTGATGCTTTGGAAAACCAAATGTAGAAATACGAGCTTGACACATGAAGACTGTCTCTCCTCACGTGATACTGGAATGAAAAACAGAAGAAATCAGATGTATAAAAAGGTAAAAGATACAATGCCCAAACTATGGCCATGACCTGCAAATTCTTGTGGGTGTGCACAAACACACACAATGGCATTTCCTAACCTAAATATGTACCTAACCTTACTCTAAAAAGAAAGTTGACATATCTCAGCTCTTACTATCTGTGCAAGTGCCAATTCACCACCATATTTTCATAGGTAAAAATGTTTCTCCTGAAAGGAAAATTGTTTCAAGTTGGAGAAAAAAAGGGGAAAAGTCCGGGTCTGTAAAATTCGTGAAATTTGTTTCGGCATAATTCCATGAAATTTCGTGAAAATTATGCAAGACGACATGAAATTACATGTAACTAAATGAAATGTGAATCATTCATTTAGTGCTATGTTTTAGTGTGAAATGCATCCTTGGGTCAATTTTTGATGGGAGGCTGCATTACACAGTAAAAAATAGCATGAAAAACACATGTGACATGAGCATATTTCGCAGCGAAAAACGCGTAATTACACAACATAGCATAAGGCATAACATCGGGAATTTCATGTATCAAGTGTGGAGCAGAATTACTGATATTATGCAAATTAAAGCAACGTAATCTAAATTCCGCCCCGCCCTACCAAATGTGCACATGCACCTTTCCACTGACAACTAAGGGGCAGATTTATGTTCCCTGGCGCATCCCTGCAAATCAGCATGGATGCGCCAGGGAAGATGCGTCACGCAAGTTTGCCCTTGCGCCACCGCAGATGCGCCGCATTTACAATGCGGTGCATCGTGGCGCAAGGACAAGCAGATACGTGACGCATCTGCCGGCGTAAGGTTGGCGCAGTGCTGAAGTTGCGTCGCAAGCGCGACGCAACTCCAGCACTGTTCCAACCTACCCTATCCCTAACATGGTGCGTCAAGCCTTACGCCTGCTTCAAGCAGGCGCAGGGTTTTGACGCATCAGCGTTGGGAAAGTGACTCCGTGAAATCTTATAGGTTTCACGTGGCGCAGGGCTTTACACCGTGACGCATCTCCATAGATGCGTCACAATGTAAATGGGGCGCAATGTGGCGCAGGGTTTACGCCGCCGCTGCGTCACAAAAGTGACGCAATGGCGGCATAAAAGGGGCGCAAGTCCCACATAAATCTGCCCCGATATATCTGCAGAAAATGCTGACTATTTAAGAGGAAGCCTTTCTAAACAGATATGTGGGTTTGCAGCACCATTCAGAGTTGTCATCTTTGACTCCACTACCTTTTAGCTAAAGTCAGGCAATTTAGTACCAAAAAAGTGAAGAGATTTTTCTCTTCTAAAGTGATGTGATAACTCTCTACCAACTGTATTCTCCTACAAACTCAGTACTGCAAAAAACACTTTTGCACCTGGTGCCAGATGCACCATCCATTCTTTTGACCACAAAAACTCCAAATCTGAATTTGCAACTGCAAAAATGGATTTTACAATGTGCGAATCCAATTTTCAGGAGTTGGCAGAGTTTTACCAGCTCTTAAAATGGGATTGCCACTGGATGTTTATTTGGTATTTGGAATGGCAGTATTGTGGACGTCCCATACCATTACTGAATCATTATCCACTATTTCAGTGGTTTATGACCGTAATTCTGGCTGCAAACCATTGAAAGGTTGCTGACTCTCAAGTTGTGGTGGTAACACATTCGCAAAGAGGCACAGGTCTCCTTTGGACTCCTTTCACTTTTTGAATTTTTGTAAACATTTCAGGGGGAGTAGGCCTGCCTATTCTCAATAAAACTTTTTTTTAAAATAGAAGGTGTTTTTTTAAAGCAGCTCTGTTTCCTTTAAACAAAACAGGCTGCATTTAAAGGAAAAAAAGGTTTCCCTTAGTGAAACACAGTCACAGATATGGTGGCCTGCTGACTTTTGCATGCCAACATCCCAGGGATTATGTTCAATGAAGGTGAGTCACAATTTGCCACCTACCTAATATAAATTAAGGAGGTAGGTAAGATTGCGACCCACTCCAATGCTGAATTTTACGAACCGACCTATTAGTATATTGGCTACTTTGCGTAATTTCACACAAGTTGAAAAAATACTGGTCATTAATTACCACCAGTTTTTGTGACTAGTGAAATAGTACATCTGGCCCTTGGTTCCTTTACTGTCAGTGTGTGGGTGTGCTTTAATAACTCACACTTTCAACAGAAGTTATTAAGTGGGGCCATCATTATTAATGGTGGCTCTCTTTGCCATATGTATTTAACCAGGCTTTTATATATGGAGGTGGAGATTATTTTCTAAATCTAGTTAAGGAGGGAGTAATCCGACATACCTAACTATTTTCAGCATCGGCTCACTGAGTAAGTAGGTGCAAATCGCTTTTAACAGTAGGAGATGTGCAGGTGGTGTTCCATTCTACATAATGTGACAGCTTAAGTTTCCACCCACATGAAGCTTTGTGGTCTGGAATTTCAACAACACTTCTTCAGAACCCTAAGTGTTTCCAGATACTCTTTACAAACCAGCAGCTGAGGCAAGTAAGTGGTTTGCCCAGAGGGGCTGCATCAGTTCGGAGTTCAGACTCGCATCCAGACTTTTTCATTTAATAAATTCTGACACCATGAGCATGCCCAGTCTTGTCCTATCAGTACAAAGAGCTCTAACCAAAGTTTTTTTTGTTCTTCTTAAGAAGAGGTTGTGGCTGCTGCAGTTCTGAGCTGGTGCTTGAACTGGCCCTTAGACGTAAGGTGTAGTACTTGCCCTGAGCATGTGGTATATTTTCAGTTAATTCACTTATCACATTCTATTTGATGTCATGGTCAGCAGTCGTGTCTTTTGCAAGGTCTTCCTTTGAGATTTAACAAACATTCCGAATGGGTTTCACAAACATTTGAAACTGAGCAGGGTATGCCACAGGAATACCGGGACAGGAATCTTGATGGCATCAAATATCGTGGACAAAATATAAAAAGTATGTATGTATAGATTTTCATACCTGACTCCACATATACGTACCTTAACTATATACAAATCTTCAAAGCGCATTGATGTGGACTTAATTAAGTAAAGGTATACTTTTTCCATATGCACTTACCTTTCGATATTTTGCCCCTTTATAGTCCTCAAAATTAGTGTATCACGATATTCCTATCGTCAATGTTCCATAGTAGAGTTGTAGAGAGACAATTGTGAATATCATAAAAACACTGGGCCTCATTTATGAGAAGTGTCGCACCGCTGCGTGAAAGCAGTGATGCAGCACTTCTCAGTGCGCCCTCCTTGCGACACCATTGATGAGTCATAGTTACTGTAAGACATATCATGTTGCAAGGAATGACAGGTACGTCAGTATTACTGACGTATCTGTCGGCGCATAATTGGCGCATTGCTCGAGTTGTGTTGAAAGCATGACGCAACTCCAGCAATGTTTCTTTCACATGGGATGTGTAAGGGCCTGCGTCACCCTTATGCCTGCCATGAGGCAGGCGTAAGGTTTTGATGCATTGGTGTCCTAGAAGTGGCGCAGTGAAATCTTATAGATTTCACTGCGCCACTCCTACGACCCTTTCTTGCGGGGGGACGTCCACCCTGCATACATTATACCTGATGCAGGTATATTGTAGCACAGGGGTTTAGGAGGTGACGCATCTGCCTAGACTGGTGCCCATGAGTCACTTTGGTTCCATCGACCTGTTTCTGGGCTGTCACTGTTATCCCAATTCTGCCTTTCTCTAAGCCTAGGCCATACCAGCTCCAAAGTCCTTACTAACGATAAACCTGAACGCAACGCAGTTAGCTTTTAAAAATGTATCCACTTTTTTGTTCTGGTCACCACAATCTATGCTGAGCCAACCTACCCAAGACATGTCCTTTCTTAAACATTTTTGTTAATGGAGTTATTAAGTTGTAAACTCTAGGCCTATTCTGATTTCAATACCGTTTGTGGAGCAAATCTTTGGACACGGAGAGCCTCACTAGGCTAGCATTTCACATGGTAGGCATCAGGCATACATAATGCCTACATGTACATGTTGCTAGCTGCGATACACTTGGTCATATGCAGTTTTCTCACAGTACTGATTGCAGAAGCTTGGTAAACAACATTTTAATAGAAACTTGAACCGCTCTCACTTAGCTGATATTCGCTCACCCTTGTAGCCCGATCTCTCCCTCGTGGCATGGTTAGTCCTCACTCACCTTCTTCAGTCAATCACAGCCCAGTATTCTCCACTCTGTGCTGTCTATGCATTATCTGCTTATGGGACGATTGACACAAGTGACTGGGATTCAGGTCTTTCTCTCTTGCTCGGTGAGAGTGGTAATTATAGCCGCCTAGTCGTTTGCGACTGGTGTTTACTTCAGACCCCTTTGTTATTCTGCTCTCAATCCAGATTCTTCTGCCTTTGCCCATTTTATGAGTTCTACTTTCCATCTCTTATGTAGGGGGGCATCTGGCGATCTCCAGTACATAGCGATCACCTGTTTGACCAAGATCAATCTCAAGTCAATAAGTTTAGAGTCCACTCTATGGGTTGGTGATCTGGGATACAGTCCCGACATGCAGATTTTCAACTGCCCAAGTCATGGATGGTGTGTTATCCATTCTATTTGCTGTCACCCGGAGCCAAAAGGTGGCAACAGTCGGGCAGTCCCATACCAGATGTATGAATCCTGCTCACGTCAAGGAGCACCTTGGGCATGACTTATCTATATTGCCCGGCATAACCTTTAATCTATGAGGTATGTAGATTCGTAGTATGGAGGAAGTTGAACCGGGTAAATTTAAATCTGGCGTTCCTGGACACTTGGCATGTGTGCTCCAACACCATTGCCTACTCCGTCACTCCTCTGCCCAGTTTTTCTTTCCAGTGCGCTTTAACCCTGTCCATGTCATGGAGAGGATAATATTAAATAGCCAAGATACCAGTTTTCCATGGCTTCTGAATGTGAGAAATGTTTGTAAGGTAATGTGATGGGGTTTTCACCTCCCCCCTGCCCCCATATGGGGCTCATATTGTTCCGGTGAGAGCCCCGTATGATAGGAACTGGGACCCCGGTAGGGCTTCCTCACTCATCAGGTCTGCGAAGCTCCACAGCTCACCGTTCATGTAACAGTCCCCTATGATGAGCAGCCCGACTCCTGTTCATGGTGCCATCCTCCGAGAAGAAATATATCCCTCCACATAACCACAGGGATCCCCAGCAGCGTGAGTGTTGGAGCATTCAGGGGCTGGTCCCTTGTTTTCCGCACTATCTTCCTCCAGCACCGCAGTACGACAGGAAGCAGATGCTTGCTGTCGGTGGCTTTCCTGCCCATTATGAGAGGTATTGAAACCCCCTCATTAGTGGTGTCCCCCAGCAAACTCAGCTCCTACCACATCCAAGCCAGCAGGCCATCATCTGCAGTTGTGCCACTGCGGAAATAAAGGTCCAGGTTAGGTACAGTCAAAGAAGAAGATACATTCCCTTTGGTAACCAAATAAAATAATTATTTCACCAATCATCTCAAATATATCACAAACCATTCATGTAAATCATACAAAACACCCATACACCTATATTTGCAAGTCCACAAGACAACTACTGATTACTAATGGAATGCCACCTATATTTAATTAAAAAAATGTTGGAACTATAAAAAATGTGTTCATTATACAGAATTAATAAATCTTCATATTCTTTAAAATACATATATAATTATAAAATGTTATATATTACATAGACAGCATATCAATTAATCAATAGGGAGAGGCAAAAATTCATCAAGTATCAAAAACAAATATTATATCACATATATAAATCCTACATATAGTACATACACTATATCCACACATTAAAAACAATTAAAAGTGTATAGTCTAAATGAAAGATTAAAAAAAGGAGAGAGACAGACAGCAATTACGACAGTACACTTATTAGTGGTTCGTGGACTAATCTAGGTTAAAAAAACTTTCAAATGCCAGACATGAATGCAGTCCAAGTGTTTTTATTACAATGACTGGCCAGTACACTGGATTTGGTTTATCCCAAGCGTCGACGCTTTTCGGTGGTGTTCACAGAGTAATGGCCACCCTTATCAAGAAAAATATAATGTGCCTCTCCTTTTAGAATCTTCAAACAAATACTTATGTATAAATAAACAGTCAGTACTAGAGAGAGAGAGAACTCTGTTTATTTAGACCGTAGTCTTTAAACACAAAAAGATCTCATAAACAAATAAAACCATACAATTCCTTAAAACTATCTTAGCTTAGTACATGTTAAAAGGTCCAATATCCACCTTCTCTCCCAACAGCATCAACGTTTTCAATATTATATACACTAAATAAATAATTAAAATAGCATAAAATTCATTGAACAGCGCTGCCATTAATCCTCTTAATTTAAAAGGGGTACATTATCCACATCCTTTCCCCAGTAGCAGTAGTAATTTAAAACAGTTGGATCCATAAAATGTTCGTTAGGCTAATATATTTATATACTCAGAATAGGGGGATTTTTAAAAATAAATAACATTTCTAACCTCGCTTGAGTTTATCCCGTAAAAAACTATTTATGCTTTTCATGTAGTTTCCTAGTGCAATAGCAATATCAAGACTTGTCATTTCTGGCAGTAAAACAATGGTTTGGGCTCGTGACCTTATTCCATATTTTAAAAATACTGGGCATAACAACAATTTTCTCAAATCTAAAACCGCAAGGCAATCTAGCAATATATGCAAAATTTCGGATCTGGTCCCAAGCCCACATTTACATGTTCCGTCTGGGTATAACATTTCTGCGTTTATCTTTCCCTCCAATAGCAATGGGTTAATGCTGATTCGTACTCTTAGGATTTCGCACCTAAGCCCATGGTTAGGCAGAGTTTCCACATACGGATACCATGCAGCATTTACCCAGGAGTTTATTATACCTTGAACTGATTTTTTCTTACTCAGGTACTCCAGATCGTGCTTCTTTGGCTGCTCCATGCCTTGGTACCTGAGCGATCTCTTGGTAAATTCTACATCCAGGGGGTGCTGTATTGAACTCACGTTTAAACTTCCTGCTATTACCTGGATTTTCCTTCTCGCTTCCTTGGCCCATTTTAAACTACTGTGCCGGATCTCCTCACTACACCAGTGTGAGACTTTCTGCACTCCCCCTGGATCTTGGCGTTTCCAGAATCTTAACAGAGACACTTGGACCTGGCTACTCCACGCTATTGTTCCTGTCTCCATTCTTATTGCCTGAATCATTGCGGAGCTTGGTAAGGACAATAGCATTTTTAAGGCCTTACCTTCTTCCCGATCCCACCCTCCTTTACCACTTATATGGAGAACTTCTGCCCCGTACAATACTTGAGGTGGAATCATAGCTTCATAATTTTTTTCATAGCTTCATAAGCTTTTTGTCAATACTAGCTATACACATAGTACTAAAATGATCAATTCCTTAATTTCTCTCAGTATTAGGAACTCCCACAATGAAGATACATAAAGATACCGTGTATTATCACATCGCCAAGGCAGTGTGTCGTGGCACTAACAAATATAAATGGTGCAGACACCAAATCACCAAAATGTGATCGCTCTCATACATCTTTGCCTGTTCATGACACCTCACATAGCAAGGTTAGGTACAGCCAGCCCCCCCCCCCTTCGAGGTAAGAGACGGAGTAAAATCTGCCATCCTTCATCCCGTATTTTTTGTCTCCGCAATATATTCATGTCCTTGAACCAGTAATGAGGTATGCAAACGAGCAGCGCTGCAAAAAAGTAGAGTCCCCGAGGAAGCATCACTATTTTGGTAAATTGCAACCCGGCCATAAGAGGGATGTGCAGCTTATGCCAAATGTCACTGCGGCTCTCAGTGATCACATGGCCATTCCCAAGTTGCAGTCTCTAATGTCCTTGTGGTAGACCTTAACACCCAAATACTTGAATGTTGTCGGTTCCCATTTAATGCTCTGGCCGAGTATCATCTGCAGGGTCTCTGTAACATCCTACCATACATGTTTTATCCTAGTTAGCGCATAGACCAGATACCTCTCTAAAGGGGGTCAGCATCTGGACCTCCCAGGACACTCCTGTATCTGCATCCTCAAGGAACAGCAGCATGCCATCCAATTACAGTTGGATGCTGTGTTCCCCCTCCCTTAGACGTATGCCCATTTCCTGCCCCTCCCTCTGGATCAGTGCCGCAAAGGGCTTGATGGCCAAGGTAGAGAGCAGGGGAGAAAGGGGACAGCCCTGTCGGGTGTCCCAGCCTACCTCTAAGGAGTCTGATAATTGGTGCCTGGTGTGTGTACCCAGGCTTTCTCCACAGCATATAGAATAAATACCCATTTTTGAACTTCCCTAATAATCTCATCCATTCCATGATTCTGTCATAGGCTAAGGTCAATGCACAGAGATGAAGTCCTTTTAGAGGTCCATGGAGAGAACCACTGCATTTGGCTAGGCCAATAGGCCGCATACGGCGTATATTTATGAAGGCAGTGCGGTATGATTCTATTTTGATCGTCATGGATCAGGGTATTGATAAACAGATGGAGCCGTTCTACCAGAATTTTGCTAAGAATCTTATAATCTATATTCTGCATAGACAGCGGTCTGTATGAGGCCATATCAGTTGGATCGTTATGGGGCTTAGGTAGCGAGACTAAGAGCGCCTCCCTCGCTGCGTTTGGGAGAATTCCTCTGTCAAAGCCTTTCACGTACATCGCAGCCAGACTCGGTGCCATGACTGCAGTGTATTATTTGTAAAATTCCACCTGTTAATCGTTGGTTCCTGGTATTTTACCCCATGCATGGTCTTTCAGGTCCCCTGATCTCTGCCTCCATAATATGTCCGCCCAAGGTTTCCCTTGCCTCTCTTGGTAGGCATGGCAGTGTTGATCGCACCAAGAAGGGCTCGATCAGTGTTGCCGCAACATTGATACGGGGATCGTACAATTCTAAGTAGTGGTGGGTGAAGACCCCATGTATGTCCAACTGAGTTTGTGCAATGCCACCCTCTTCGTTTTTTAGCCGTGTAATTGCACCACTCCTGACCTCTGAACGAAACAGCCAAGTTGGTAGCCTGCTTGCCCTACCTCCCTTCGTGTGTGAGGTGAATAGGCATTTCCTACTCGTATGTGCTTGCAGCTGTACCTGGAGCTCGCAGTATTGTTCTTGTTTCTGCCAGAGGAGGGTCCCTACACTGGCGATTGACAGATCATCCTACTCCAAGTGGCATAGTTTTCCCTCTTTTGCAAGGAGTTCTTGCTCAAGTGACCTGCGTACCCATAACAGATTGTTGCATGCATCACCCCCTTATGACGACCTTAAAGGAATCCCACTCTATGTGTAGATAGGCCCAGACTATTGGTCACAAAAGTAGTCATCTTGTATAGCATCTCCTAGTGTGTCACGTGTCAGAGTGTCCTTTAGGAGCTTGGGGCGGAGCCTCAAGGTCCATATCAGTGTCTGGCACCAGCCCCAATAGTTTGTTGCGGGCATCACCCCTTTATGATGAATTTAAAGACCTTTCATTCATGTAAAGGTTGGCAGTGGACTGTTGGTTGTGAAGGAAGTAGTCCCGTATGGCATCTGTATGTGTCGCGATGTCCTAGAGGAGCTGGGGAAAAGCCTCAAAGTCGGTACCAGTGTCTGGAACCCTCCCCACTGTTGGAGGAAGAGAGATGGGTTTTGGTCAATGATGGTGCGAGACAAGTATTCAGTGGCGACATTGGCTTTCCCCAGAGTGTGAGAACGCAGGAACGCATCCATTCTCACCTGGAGGTCGTGCACTGGCGAGTAAAAGGAATATTCCCGTCAGATGGGATATCAGGTACACCATATATCGTGCAGTTCTCAGTCTGCTGCCCATTGTCTGAAGTCCATTCCGACTATGATGAAGGGGGAGTTGTGAAGTGAGAGTGTCGATCTGTCTAGGTATATGTCCGAAGTACAGTTGTAGTCCTCTCCCAGAAGTCTGGATAGTAAACTCCTGTGTCAGCATCTTAGATAATTTATCAAGGAATTGTGATTGGCCAACATTCAGGGCCTATATGCCTTCCAATACCACCTGTGTGCTGTATAGCATTCCGCAGACCACCATGTACCTGCCCTCCCTATCGATATGGTTGGTGGTGACCTCAGGGGGCACTCCTGGTTTAACCCAAGTCAAAGTGTCTCGGGCAAATGCAGGGTATCCCGTGGCGTATACCTGTCCCCTCCACCCCTCCTCAGCCTCTGGACTTCTGTGTGTGCTAAACGTGGTGTGTTTCCAGGAGTCATGCTATGCCCCCCTCACATTCCATGTCAGGATGGTGTCGTTACCAGGTAGGGCCATCATGGGCCATGATCTACGGAGTGGGTGGATGTAATCGCACTGGGTTTGCAAGAGAGAGCACTGTTATCGGCCGGTGAGCCACAAAAACAGGCAAAACATTCCAAAACTCCCACATCCCAGGGCAGATTGATTGTTGTCATCCACCCATCAAACGTCAACCATGGAATAGTTCCGAAGTTCATACTCCTTAGCACTTGAGCACAGGACTAGGAATGGGGGGGGGGGAGGGGGGGTAGTCCATTCCAATTTCTTTAGTGCTGCACGGCACACCAATGCATCGTTGTTGACACGATTAAGACGTGTTCTGATGCAACCACTGTTCTGGTGGAGCCCTTTTAGAATGAACAGCCCGTGGGGGCCTTTGCCTCGTCACTCAGGTCCAGCATGCATTGCAATCCAAGGAGTGCTGTCAGCTTTGCACTAGGTGTAGGAAGGGCCTTGATTCCCCATGGGGCTCGCCCACTGTCTTCTCTTGTCTCCCCTGATCCTCAGCCCGGGGCCTTCCAGCAGTGCCAAGACTGTGGGTCTGGCTCCCAGGGACCCTCTGCGGTCCACCACTAATTGTTTCTCTGACCAGTGCACCCACCTTCGGGCCCTAGCCTGTTTCAGAGGCCTCAGGTCTCACTCTGTCTCGGGCTGCTGCAGCTAGTCCCCGCCGCTAGCAGCTCCTCAGATCTGCTTCTGTTGGGGCTAGGCCCCTATTGACGGCCTGGGTCTCCCATCCTCATTTCTGGCAGCTTTATTGACCTCCGCAGGGTGCACTGGCCCTTTATGCTGGTCTCCACATTTGGGAGCCCACAACCACCATCATGAAAAACAGGCCACAGCTCGCCTGGCACTCCAAGTCAGTGTGCAGCCTCGGAGCGCTGCGTTTTCTCACGGTTCCTTGGGTGCTGCCATCACCAAATCCAGAGGGCCCAATATTAGGTCCGCCAGCCCCGCTGGCTGCCCAAGATCATTGGCAATGTGGGCAGACTCGGCAGAAGCTCAGTGCAGAGCCCCCATCTCTGTCAGGTGCCCCACAGATACTCATTTGGTTGCTATATTTTTCTTTTCAAACTTGTTTGGTCCTCACCAACTATTATTGTTTTCTACATTCTTTGAGCAAGCTCCTGAGTCCTTTGGTGGTAGAACACCATAGCTTTCAGTAATAATTGTGTTTTTTGCTTCTTTTGTTTCTATTTTTGGTTTGCTATGGTTTCTCTGTGACCTCATGTGGGGTATGAGTTGTGTCATTGAATTTTAGGGCAAGGGCCGGAGGCCAATATTGTTCATCATTTCTTTTATTGCCTCATACACAGCAGCAACAATAATATAGAATTAGAACAATAATCAACATTGCAGAACTACATAACATGCATATAACCACTGAACACGCAGCCATCTTCCTTCTTTTGTTGCTGCTCATACACAGAAAAGTACTAGTAGCTTACTTTGGTGTATGAGATGGCAGTTTGAGTGTTTTACGAGTGTACTGAGGTGTTTATATGGGTCAACCCTTATGTGTGTAATCAGCATGTTTAATTTAGGAAACTGCTGTGCTTTTAGGATTTGGTAATGTAGGGTTAAACAACTTTCAGTTGTGGTTGCATTGGGATGTTGGCCTGGGCGTGTGTACTTCATTTAGTTGGAGTGCGTTCAGGTAGGCAAAACTTGTGGTGTTTCCAGCTGGACTTAGTACACAGTTTAGATAGTTCAGGCCATTGGGGGAAGGTGTCATTTGAGAGGCACGTCAGGGGTTTATGGTAATTCGTTAATTAAATTAGATGTGATGGTGAGGTAATTTCAAGGCTCTCAGGGCTGCTCTGTTTATGCTTTGGTCCAGGAGCAGCTGTAAGAGGTAGCAGCATGGCAGTTAGAATCAGTTATGCTTTGTTTAAAAAAAAAAAAAAAAGAATTTATGAGGCTGTGGTGGACGCGAGTCTCCACCCGGAGTTTAGGGGCAGCACGCGGTTGCAGTGCGTCTTCTGTTCTGGTTGCTAGGCCCATATAAGGGCCGGTGGTGGTGCAAATGCGGGTCACAGTCTTAGACAGCCCACGCTTAGGAATAGATTTGGTGTCCCTAATCATATGCAACAGCGATTTTGTATCATTGGACAGGTTTGCTTACGGCAATAATAATTAATAGGGAGACATATTTTGGGATGAAGGTCGGTTTTTTTCGGAGGTGATTTTGACAGATTTAATATTGTGATTAGCTTTGAGGAAAGGGACAGCTTTGTAGAGTTTTCTGTGAGAGGAATTTGTCTTCTTTGTCATTCATGGACGGTGGAATGTCAGAAATGTGTTTAGTAGGGTATGAAGATTTAAATCATAAAGTAAGGGAATACATGGAGGAAATGTTTGGAGAATTGGCAGATAGAATGGACAAAAAAATTGACAGTTGTGTTTAGAAGTATATTAAGGATAAGAGTGCTATGAAGGTGGTTGAGGATGAACGTTTTTGGTCTGTTGAGGAGGTGACACCAGGTACCAGTGGCTCAAAAGATGGGGGTAAAGATGACATTTAAGAGAAAATATTGTGAGATTCATAAAGGAAGTCAAGGGTCTGGGCATACGGCTCCAGAGTTGGATTTGGCTATAAAGGCTCATGACATAAGTCATAATACGGTGGCATCTGTTGGCTCCTCCACTAGTGGCGATGTGGAGTTGACCTTCTCTTTAGAGTTTCATGAAACTAAAGGGAAAGTGAGAGGGATAGCAGGATGAGGAAAGGAAAAAAAAGGATTACGTTGGAACAGAGAGACTTTGTAGACCCTTTAAGGGAGGTGATGTTTGATCCCCTATTAATACAGCAGAAGCCATCACCTCAGTGGTCACTAGCAGAGCATGTGGGTCAGTATATTTCATATTGGCTTCAAAGAGAAATGCCCAAAGAAGTGAAGACATGTTTGCTCTCAGAATGTCCTAGACCCCCGCTTGAGTCAAAAGTGGCTTACACCCCAGAGTTAGACTCTGAGATGATGAGTTTCCTCAATATGTTCGGTCCTGATCTTCACAAGAGCTTGGACATAGGATTGAAAGGGTGTCAGGATAGGTTGCTAGATAGCCTTGGATGACTTATGAAGGTGTTTGATTTGTGTGAGGAGGAATATATGAATAATACTGGGGTGAATGTGTCAAATGTACACTATTGGACCCAGAGAGCGATTTACCTTTTGGAAAATGCAAATGCTGCTTTGTTCATGGAAAGGTGTAAGAGTATATTAATGAAAATTGATCCCAAACTGGCGGGTTTGGCTAACAAACAGTTTGGGGTGGAAAGCAATGGGATTATGTTCGGCGAAGAATTGGTCAGAGATATGTCTAGACATGTATGCGCATTTAATTCCCTTCAAAAGGTCCAAAAGGATATGCAAAAGGTTTTTGGTGGGGCCAGGAGAAGGAGGGGCCAATGCCCTGGCCATGGACAAGGGATTACTTGTGGGTCATTCTCATAGGGAAGCAGACCCTATGGATATGGGTATGGATATGGTTAAAGGTCAGACCAGGGTGGATTTTAACCACAAAGACAAAGGACAAGATCACACGGACCTCAGAATGAGAGAAGAGGAAGAGGAGCAGCAGGTGAGTTTAGGTAAAAGGCCTTCATGTACCTGTGTAAAGCTGGGCGGCAGACTAGCTCAGTTTGTGACAAGGTGGAAAGAAATTACACAAGATCTGTGGGTGTGAAAGACGGTGCAAAGGTATCATATAGATTTTGTGGGAATCCCAAGGCAAGAGTGATGTCTAAGAATTCTAAGGTTTCCAAAACATAGGAAGAGTTGGTTACTCAGGAGGTAAAAGCGCCTTGAAATAGAAAGGGCAGTGTAGTACCCAGGATGTTTTGTGAGCAACATTTTTATTGTCAAGAAGAAGGACAAAGGGATGAGACCCGTAATCAATCTTGAACGATTGGGAGTGTTACAATCATTTCAAAATGGAGTTGATACACATGTTAAGAGATTTGATAAGGAAGGGAGACTGGTTGACGAGATTGGACTTGAAGGATGTTTATTTGACGATTCCTATGTGTCTGGAGCTAAGGATTATCTTCAATTCAGATGGAATGGGTACTGTTGGAGGTTCAAGAGTCTTCCTTTTGGTCTAACGTCAGCGCCATTGGTTTTTTAAGAAGGTTATGAGACCAGTGATGGCATGGTTGCGGTCAAGGGGGATCCGATTGATAGTGTATCCAGACGATGTGCTGATTATGACAGGGGATGCAGGCTTTAAAACAGATAGAATTGGTTGCGCAAATGTTGGAAGATTTACATTTTGTAGTAAACAAGTACAAGTCTTGAACAGGAGATGAACATTTTAGGTTTCAAGATTCAGACCTTTGAGGGTGTGTTGAGATTACCTATGGAGAAGGTGAAGAGGATTCGCAAGGAGTATAGAAGAGTGAAAGATTTGGAATTGATTTAATTGCGTTAGTTAGCAAGGCTTTTGTGTCTGCTGTCAGCATCCATACAGGCAATATTTCCATCTCCACTGCATTACAGGGCTCTGCAAAGATTGAAGGGTTATCATTTGCTGTTAGGGGCAAAGTATTCCCAAAAAGGCAGAATGAATCGAGACATATTGGAGGAGTTGGATTGGTGGCTGATGAACATGGAGACATGGAATGGAAGGGCTATTTTCAACGACGTTCCAGAGGTGATAATGGAATTGAATTGAATGCAAGCATGTATGGATGGGGAGCAAGGTGTGGTACAATGACAACAGGAGGTTAATGGTCAAATTCAAAGAGGGAGATGCATATCAATTGTCTGAAGCGCCTGGTGGGTTTGTTTCCAGTGAGAAGTTTTGTGAAGGGACAAGTGAAATGTTGTGTGCTGTTGAAGATGGACGATGTTTTAGCAGTGCGGTATGTCAACAAGTTAGTGGGTCCTTGTTCGAGAGGATTGGCAGAAATGGCGATAGAGTTTTGGAGGTTTTATTTAGACAGAGAGATCATGATGCAAGCGTAATATATTCCAGGACTCAGTGATCAAAGTACTCGAAAAGAAGGACAGATGACCGGCACTCCATCAAGTACTCGGGCTGAGTCCCTTCCAGAATTTTATCTTGCACTTTCGCTCTTTCCTTTTCCCCTTTTAGCACAAGCACTTTACTCGAAATAGGAGGAACAATCATGTCTACATCTAATTTTAAAAGTCTTGTGGTCGAAGTAACTCATAACACATTCTTGGCCTTGGGGATGAATCGAGATTTGCCTAGCATCGTAACATTAAGTTTCAATTCTATTAAGGACACGGAGGCGAGGATTATGCTTTTCTTTCTCCACTTTAATCAATACATAAATTTCACAGCAGCCAGAAAAGCAATATTAACACAGGAAAAAATATTCAAAACCAACAGAAAAACTATCAGAAGTCCGAACGCAGACTACCATTCCCACAAGTCCACAGTAGACATTATACTATAGGTCCTTTCACGGTGTCCATTAGGTCTAGATAGCTCCTCCATTTTGGTTGTCCCTCCTCTTTCTTCGCACGAGTCACACCACCTCATTATTGGTCTTGCTTTGTTCCGTCATTCCCTAAAACAAATAGAGACAACGTAAGGTTTCTCAAGGACAAATCTTCCGAACCAGGGCTCGCGCATATCATTGCTAACGAGAAAACCATAACATTACATTTGATCAATGATAGAATACATCAAGAAAACTGAAAAACGTAGTACTTACATTCATAAGGGTGGGTTCACACGAAATTGTGCCCTGGGAGGGATAATGCCCACCTCCATGTCCTTAATAGAATTTAAACTTACCGTATCGATGCTAGGCAAATTTTGATTCTATGTCAGGACCTGAGGCTCTAATTATGCTAGTTCAAAGCTTACTTTCCACCAACTGAGTGACGTCCACAACCGGTTTGAAATAAAACCGCTTAAAGGTAGAATCCGAGGACCAATCTGCAGCGTGCATTAAGGCCTCCAAACGGGCCCCCAGAGAGAAAGATTTAGAAGCCATTGCACCTCTGGTTGAGTGAACTCCAAACTGCTCCATGTCAATGCCCGCCTCTTGCATGACCCACCGCACTCACCTGGCTATAGTGAGTGAGGAGACTGCTTTGTGCGGTTTCCTTAAGGAAATATGAAGCTGGCATTCTCCCGGAGGACAGAATTCCTGAGTCATATCTTCATATGCCTTGAGACAATTCACAACACACAACTTGGGGACATCCGAAAAGCTGGGTATGAAATAGTCCTAGACTAGGACTTAGTACGGCGGCCTACCGTGAACGTCACCCCGTCTAGAGAGAAAACCCTCGCTGAAATATTCAATGCGCGAACATCAGAAACCCTCCGACAGTAGACCGGGCACAAGAGCATGGCCAACTTGTCCGAGACTTCTTTCAAAGAAAGATACTTATTAGGCTGCCAAGAGAGGAAAAGATTCAAGACTAGATTGGCGTCCCACAGGACGGAATAGCGCGGTTCCGGGAGCAACGAAAGGCGAATAACCCGCAGCAGCCTACATACGAAAGGGTGTTCCCCAATTGTGGCTCCCTCCACCAGGGCAATGAGCTGCTGAAATTGCTGAAATTGCAGAACGCACCGCATTAATAGAACGGTACGCCAGACCATCCGTGGCCAATTCAGCTAGAAAATTTAAAATGGGAACGACGCCTGCGACCATGGGATCCAAATCCCGTCGAAGACACCAACACATCAACTTAGTCCAGGCGGAGCAATAACGTTTGGAGGTACTGTCTGCCCAGGCTTTGGATAGGAGGACTTCAGTCGGTCCCGAAAGCCCTGGGAGCGACCATCGTCACCTAAAAGCCGCCATGTCATGATGCGGAGAGAACCGTGGGTGACCAGATGATGTTGCTTCTCGTCCGAATCCAGAAGGAGACGAGGAAACTGGAGGAGTAGGATTGGAGAATCCCAAGAAAGTTCCAGAAGAACTGGAAACCAAACTTGGGACCTCCAGTGCGGCGTCACCACTACCACTTCTGCTCTCTGGCGGCGGATCTGAGCCGCCGTCCGCACTATAATCGAGAATGGAGAAAAGGTGTAACCCTTCTCCAGACTCCATTCCTGAAGGAACGCATCTGTGTCCTCTGCGAGGGGATCCGGCCTCCAGCTGAAAAAATGCGGGAGCTAGTGATCCTGGCGGGACGCAAAAAGGTCCACTGAAAAAGGACACCATAGGCTGATCAACCACCTGAAAACGTGAACGTCCAGTTTCCACTGGCTGGAGTCCCTCAGATGCCTGGAGTGCCAATCTGCCACCTGGTTGGCCTGGCCCGATAGATACTCTGCTGTCATGTAAATGTGATGAGCCAGGCAGTAATCCCAAAACTCTTTTGCCAGATTCGCCAGAGCTCGGGAACAAGGCCCTTCCAGGTGATTGACGTAATAGACCGCGGAGACATTGTCCATCTTTAACAGGACACATGAGCGCACTCTGTCCCTGGCCAGCAACAAACGGCGAAGGACTCCGCTAGTAGTTCCAAACAACTGATGTGTAACGCCTGTTGGTCTAATGACTAGGCGCTGCCAGTGGCGAACTCCCAGCAGCGGGTGCCCCGCCCCGACCTGCTGGCGTCGGACTCTATGACTAGGTCTGGAACTTACCCGAAGATGGCTCGGCCGTTCCAGGCTTTCATGTGAGTGAGCCACCATGACATTTCCTCCTTTACCTCCTCTGAGAGGGGAACCGTCTGGTCGTATGACAGACCTCTCCTGAGGTGGTGTGCCTTTTAAGCACTGTAGGGCTCGATAGTGGAGGGGCCCCGGAAAGATTGCCTGGATGGACGAGGAGAGAAGGCCCACCACCCGGGCAATCTGATGGAATGACGTATGAGTTTTGGAGATGGTCTGTCTCAACTCGTGCCGAATCTTGGCCATCTTTCGAGACAGCAGGCTTGAGGAAGAATGGACTGAATCCACGACAAACCCGAGAAACAGCATACTCTGAGCAGGGTTGAGAACTGACTTGTCCTCGTTGATGATGAAACCCTGCAAGAGAGATACCGTCTGCTGTAACTGACCGACCAATTTCCTGGGGCATTGCGCCATGAGCAGGATGTCGTCCAGGTAAACAATCATACACCTGGCTCTGGAGGAACTCTACCGCAGGGTGGAGCACCTTTGTGAAGCACCAGGGTGCCGATGAAAGCCCAAACAGAAGGGTGGTAATCTCGTAAATGTTATCCTTCCAGCAAAACTGTAGGAACCACCGATGCGGTGGATGGATGGGAACCACCAGGTAGGCATCTTTGAGGTCCAGGTGGACCATCCAATCGGCTGGGAGTAGAACATCCCAGAGGAGGTGAATCCCCTCCATCTTGAAATGCCGGTAAACCAACCATCCGTTGAATTCTTTGAGGTTGATTACCGGACTTCACCCTCCATCGGGTTTGTCCACCAAAAAGATATTGCTGAGGAAACCGTTGGGATGTAGGGCTGAGTGACAAATTGCCCCTTTGCGGAGCAGCGCGGATACCTTCTCGTCAACCAGCTGTGCATCAGCAACGGAAAAGGTGATGGGATGAGGGCAGCCTTGCTGGCGAGGGAGATTGTAAAATTCTATATGAAACCCTTGGATGGTTTGCAAAACGGAAGCGTCTGTTGTGATAGCTGCCCAAGCACCCTGGAAGGCCGCTAGCCGACCCCCGATACGGACCCGCACCGCTGGCAAGACACTTAACGCTGGAACAACTGCCGGAGGTATTGTTCTTGAAACCTCCACGGCCCCGGAACCTTTGTAATCTGGTGGGGTAAAAATTTGTGTAGTTTGCGGTGGAGTTATACTGTCCCCGTCTGGAGCCTTGTCCCCTGTTGGGATTCTGTTGGCCACCATGGCCGGTCGGGCGGCCCCTGCCACGACCGGCCCCTTGGGAAGGCGGGGCTGGAAGACCCTCTTTATGTTGGACTGGGCCTTGTCCAATAACGTGAACGTAGCTACAAATTTGCCTAATTCCTTAACAAAAGGTTCTCCAAAGACGCCCCCCTCTGCAACTGCCCCCGCCTCCGAGGAGGCCAAGTCGCCCAATTTTGAGTCCAACTTGATAAGCAGGGAGCGACGGCGTTCCGTCCTTAGGGCACAATTGGCGTTATCCAAAAAGATTACAGCCCGTTGAGCCCAATTTGACAGCACCTCGGGAGATATGGTGGAACCTGTCACTTTAGCCTCTTCCGCCATATATAATATCTTCGTAAGGTGCGCATCTAACAGTTTGTCTTGACAAGAGCGCCAAGAGCGATCTATGCCCTTCCGAGGATCTTTTATGTATTTGGCCAAAAAAGTGGCCATCTTGGAGTCCAGTTCCGGGGTGAAGGCTACTTTACCCTCTAAAGTGGGTCTCGGACACTCTACCCTTAGGCACCCCCTTGCCTCCTTCTCTAGGGACTTCCGGAGACGGCCGGCCACAAACTTGGCCACCTTGTCCCCAAACGCTCAAGCCGCTGACCGGGATGAATTATTTCATCCGGGTCCAGCATGCCCGAACTATCCTGCGGTAACTTAGTGGAAGTACTGGCCAGGCGCCAAGACCGCCAAGACCCCTCATCATCGTCTGAATCTCCCGGCGAGCCACCGTCAGGAGACGGTGAAGCTGGCGCAGGAGACTCCACAGGCACCGAGGCAGGAGGTGGCATGGGGGGAACAACCCCCTTAGCCAGGAAAGTGCTTCTCAGGCACTCGAACGCACCCTTGTCCACCCCTTGCGCCTCCTCAGGGCCACCCTCCGAACAACTCTTCTTAGCAGTGGGGGACCCTCCCCAGGGTCTGGATTACCAGCAGGGGCCGGGGGCACTACGTGGGCTTGCGCCAATTTGGTGCACTCTTGCACTATGCGGTCGGAAAGGCGCTGCTCCATGGGGCCTACAACCTCATTCACACACCTATAAATGGAGCTGTCAACCGCCTCAAAAAAATCATCGTCATAGGGGAGCTAATCCTGTACCTCCTCTTCCTTATACATATAATCCATGCTGACAGAAAAGCGAAAAATAGATAGCTGCTGTCAGGTCAAATGATGACAGGAGGGAGACCCTCCCTACACTCAGAGGCGATAGCCTTAAGCCTGATTGACGTCTGGGGGACCCAGAAGCAATGTGGGCTGACTGGAAGACTGCAATTAATTAGCGCGAAATAAAACTGCTATCGAGGCTGCACCTGCCTTTGACGCGCACAAGCCCTCAGCCAAGCTGACCGGACTCCAACCGCCACCCAGCGCGTCAAACACAGAAATGTACACCAACTGCCCGAAGGCGTTATACGCGGCTGAGCCGCACTACGGACCCCCAACCGGGGCATTAATTTGAAATTGAACAATCAGGAATATACAGACCCCGAAGGGTGTTCAGGTGTGGCACGATCAGTGCAGTTCACGCAGCGCGGCTCCTCGACCGAGGAGACCACGCCACGGGAACAGTGAGACGTGAGAGACCCCCTAGCGGGCTCAAAAAGCACCACACAGAAAAAAAGGGAAGCGGCTGCGTAAGGAGCGCAAACGCTCACGTGGCTGCAGGGAATCTGCAAACAAATAACAGCTGTCAAAATATCAACACAAGCCCCCGGGCACCGTCCGTCACAGAGCCAGTGCCCTGGGCCTACAATAGCATCAATTAAATAGCGTTACACAAGAGAGTGAGAAAAGTGACTTAACTGGCTGTGAAACAGCGAAGAAAGAGGAGGGACAACCAAAATGGCGGAGCTATCTAGACCTCATGGACACTGTGAAAGGACTTATTGTATAATGTCTTCTACGGACTTATGGAAATTGTAGTCTGCGTTCGGACTTCTGTTCGTTTTTCTGTTGGTTTTGAATATTTTTTCCTGTGTTGTTGGGAATAAAAAACATTAATATTGTTTTTCTGGCAGCTGTGAAATGTATGTATTGATTAAAGCGGAGAAAGAAAAGCATAATCAGAGCCTCTGGTCCTGACATAGAATTACATTATGTGTGGGTCATAAATACAAAATTGTTTTATTGACATTTTTTATCCAGTTCATCTGTGTTACATTGTATATCTTATGGTGGTATGTTCCACCCTTTTATGATTTTAAGAAATCAAATAAAAGTATATATTACAATATATTCCAGAGAATAGCAATTTGGTGGTGGATTGGAATTCAAGGAATCTAACAGATTCAAGCTATTGGAGGTCGGACAGAGAAGTAATCAGGAGTTTGGAGATAAAGTGGTGGCCTTTTGAGGTGTATCTGATTGCAGATAGATTGAATGCTCAGTTGAAGAAATTTTACAGTTGGAGACTGGATCCAGATGCATTGGGAGTGGATGCTTTTCTGTAAGATTGGGGGAAAGGAAGGATGTATATTTTTCATTCGTTCTCAATGATACAGAGAGTACTCATGAAGGTCAGGAGGGAAGAAAAAAAGTTGGTGTTGATCACACCAATTTCAGGTGTGGTTTCCGGATGTAATGAGCTTGTTGTGCGACGACCCAGTGATGTTATCTTGTTTTCCTGAAAAACTGATGGATGCCCTGGGGAATTGTCTTGAGATGGTTGCAGCAGGGCAGTTGAAATTGATAGGTCAGTTGATTTCAAGAGAGTGTGGCAAGTGTCTGGGTTATCAAAGGAGGTTATAGACCTCATTAAGGAGTCCTGTGCCCTAGAGATGACTAAGGTGTACAGGTCAGGATGGGGGAGATGGTGTAGTTGGTGTGTGGCAAAGGCTTTGGGTCCTGTATCAGCTCCGGTAGTAGAGGTGGTAAATCATTTGACAGAGTTATTCAAGAAGGGACTAGCATATAACTGTGAATTTAAGTAGATCTGCAATTTCAGCAGGGCATGGGTTGGTGGATGGAATACCGGTAGGACAGAAGGCTAAGTATGCTAATTTATGGGATGTCGCACAAGTGTTGAGGGAAGTTGAAAGTTGGGGAGAAAATGGATCTTTGACATTAAAGATGTTGTCTTGGAAGATGGCGATTTTACTATGGTTGGTGTCTTTTAGAAGAGTTTCTGATAAGGGCTTTGGAGGTGAACTCTAGGAGTCATCAACCAGAGGGTGTGTGTTTGGGTTGCGAAAAAGGACTAAGAGTATGGCTAGAACCATTTTTTATCCAAAGATGGAGAGACATGAGGACTTGTGTGTGGTACGTAGTTTGAAGGAATATGAGAAAAGGACAGCAAAAGAGAGAGCAAGGATGTTCGCAGTTGTTGATTTCTTTTAGACAACCTTTTAAACTGGTGTGGGCACCTACACTGGCTAGGTGGGTCAAGGAGGTGATGAAAATGTCAGGTATTTACGTGGGTGTTTTTGGAGCACATTCAGCCAGAGGGGCGATGACTAGCAAGGCTTTTTTATTAGTTTCCAGTCTTAGAAGTACCATGAAAGCTGCAGATTGGTATAGCGATTCAGGGTTCAAACTTTTCTATTTTAAAACTGTGGAAAATGCTGTACAAAGAGTATTGCATGAGATTTGAACATGTATAATATTGGCCTCCGGGCCTTGCCATAAAATGCAGATTATCCACAGTTTTAATGTGAAGAAAATCATGATTTGTTTTTTTTAGGCACAGTGGCTAATATTATCCCTCCATGAATTGTGCCAAGCCTGTCTGATGTGTTCGATTTTGTGTTTCAGTGAAAATTCAGAAGGATTTCGAGGATATTAGCAAGTTGTTTTTGGTGGATTTATGGTCCTTTTGGGATGGACTTACAATTTATTCACAGCAAGAAAAGAAGGAAGATGGCTGCGCGTTCAGTGGTTATATGTTCTGTAGTTCTGGGATATAGCCTTATAGCCCGCCGTAGCGGGCTATACTGGCTATTAAAGGCCCGCTGCAGCGTTAAAGGCCCGAGCCGAAGGCGAGGGACTTTAACTAACGCAGCGGGACTTTAATAGCGGTATAGCCCTGCTACGAAGGGCTATAAGGCTATTAGAACATTCTGCCACTAGAGGGCAGAATGTTCTTACAAAACGAAGCCTTCAGGGAGCGCGAGGGGATTCAAATCCCCTCAGGCTCCCTGAAGTCTTTGTTCACAGCCAGAGCTGTGAACAAAGACACATTGGAATGTTGGTGCTCCGGGCTTATACCAGCCATTATAAGCCCGGAGCACTCCATTGTTTTCAATGGAGCTCCCAACATTCCAATGTTCTAATGTTGATTATTGTTCTAATCCTAGATTCTTGTTGCTGAGGTGTATGAGGCAATAAAAGAGATGATGCATTATATTATCCTCTGTGCCTTTAATAAAATCATGATTATCTTCCCATTAAAACTGTGAAAAATCTTTATTAACTTGGCCTTTTGTCACTACACCTGCAGCATGCATTCGATAGGCCAGTTTGGCAGCTGGTTCAGTGCAGTTGTTTTTTTGTAGATGCAAATGCTGGCAATAACTATAAGAATGCAACAATGTTGGGGGTTATTGAGCAAGACATGCTGTCTAGTCTCCCATCTCTCATCTCCCATCAGCACTGGTTCTGACCTCCATGTTGTGTTTTCTTTTTCAAACATTTGGCAGGGCCCATCTGTTGCTGTGTTTTTTTTAAAGAAATGTATTGTTACCAGTATTGAAAAAGCTAGGTTATTCTTTTGCGTGCTAATTTTCAGCATTGAGGGCCAGAGGACAGTCCAAATGAACAAGGGGAGGCTATAGGTGACTTGAAATGGAGTAGCAGAGCAGGGCCTACTGTTTCAATCATCCTGCCACTGCCCCAACTGTCTTTCCCTTAGCTGAGGGGTAATGGATAAAATATAACAACATCTGGTGGATGATGCTTTAGCCTAGGTGTTGGCAGCAGCCAAAGCAAAGTGGAAGGAGCGTGGCCAGAGGCGAAGACAATATGGCTATGATCTGATTTGTCTTCTTCCAGTTCCCTATCCTCTTATGCAGCTTGTACTTCTGATATGATCAAAAATATCTGCAGAAACGAAGTGAGAAGCATACTAGACTTCATGTGGGAGAATTTGGTGTTTTAGGCTAGGGAGCTTAAAGGGGGAGTCCAAAACTCTTTACTCAAATTTGATTGAAAAAATATGGGTTTTCTCTACATGTGCATGAGAATAGTAAGACATTTAGGGGCATATCAGCAAGGGCCGGCGATAATTATCGCTCAGCGCTCTTAGCGCGAGGATAATTATTGCCGGCTAACGCTGGATTGTATCGCTGAGATAGCGTGCTATCAGCAACGCTTATCTCAAAAGCGATACAATTCCTAGCGCAAGCTGCCAAAAGTGCGATTATCGCTGGAAATCCAGAGATAAGGGCAGGGCATACTTAGCCATTATATCCACCTTCCATTGGATATAATGGCTAAGTAAGACTGAAAGCAGGCATAAGGAAAGTAGAGATAACCGAGGTTAGCGCTACTTTTCTTATCGCTATGCTGTTTAGCGTGCAGCATGTTAATTGGAGAAATGTCGGTTAGCGACATTTCTCACGTTATTTAGGTGTGGAACGCCCACTTTGCATCTCATTAGAGATGCAAAGGGAGGCGTAGGGAAAAAGGGTGCTAACATGCGATTCTGCATGTTAGCACCCTCTTGTTAATAGGGCGATAGCTTTATCTCTTTAAAGCCAAAAAAGCGGAGATAAAGCCCTTGTTAATATGCCCCTTAACCTTTAGGCTCGGTGAGGTATGGATCGTTTTTCTGTATCCAGATATTTTTTTTATAAACAATTTTATTGGTTTTTGCTTAAACAAATAGCATCATGACACATTTGATCGATATTACACAACATCACGAGGTATATTGGAATTTAAGGTGTATCGATAATTATCTCGTTCAACGTCTACGACGTGTAAATTGACGATTGCATACATCAGTACGTTACCCTTTAAGTCAATTTAGTTGGCTGGTCCACTTGCCCCATATCCTACGGTATATTGCGGGACACCCCCGCATCTCAAATAAGAGTTTTTCCTGTATAGCACACAAATCCACACCCTGGCGCCATTTGGATACACTCGGGGGCTGAGGCTGAGCCCATGAAGCGGCAATGTCATGTTTGGCCACTGCGGTGGCTGTCCCCAGGAACAGTTTGTCAGATCGGGACCTCTCTAAGCCGTCCAGCACTCCTAAAATGAGTTGTATAGGGTCATGAGGAACCTGCCAGTCCAGGATATGTGTGAGCTCGGACTCTATTGCAGTCCAGTATAGGGCTAGACGTGGGCAAGTCCAGATCATGTAATAAAAGACTGCCAGTTCATGACCACAGCGCGTGGCTCCCGGAGAGTAGCGCAGGCCCGCCTTATAAAGATATTCTGGGGTGAGATAAGTGGTGTGTAGATAGTATAATTGAATGAGGCGGAGTCTGGCAGAAGTTGTGATGGTCTTGGGAGCCATAAGGGCATCGGGCCAGTCTTCCTCATCCAGGGGGCCCACCCATCCCTCCCAGCGGGTCCTGAGGGGGTCAAGCGTTGCCAGACTTTTATTAATTAGGGTTCGGTATATTCGGGACACCCCACCCTTCCACAGGTTTCCCATCATTACCTGTTTTTCTGGTCAGCTGAACTCTGGGAGTGTTGTGCCCGTTGAAATGTGTGTGCTAAGGATGTGGCGTAGCTGCAGGTACCTGTAAAATTGCGAGGTATGAAGGGTGTATCGTCCCTGCAGGTCCTGGAACGTCCTAATGTGATTGCCCACCCAGACATCGCCCTGTAGTGATATGCCGATATAGTGCCATCGTTTGAAACCCGCAAGTGCTGTCTCTTCTCCCAGCCATCTTCCTTGCCAGAGAGGTGTCTGTTGGCTTAGTTTTTTGTCCCAATATGTGTGTCTTAATGCCGTGCGCCATTCTATCAGGAGCGCCCTAGTGATCGACGGCATTGCTATGGGTATTGGGCTTCCGTATAGGAACGCCTGGATCTGAGGGAATTCTAGGTTCATGAGCTCTGTTTTGTAGGCCGGATCGGACCAACCACCAGTAAACCAGTCGTGGAGAATCAAAAGCCGGGTCGCTATGTAGTAGAGGTGAAGATCAGTCATGCCCATACCGCCATCAGAGGGCAGGATCGGACACCGGGCAAGGACGATACGCGGTCTCGTCCCCCCCACAGGAATCTCGTGGCCACATCTTCTATTTCTTTAAACCAGCTATGCGGGGAGTGAAAGGAGGTCTTCTGGATAGCGTAGAGGATGCGTGGAAGGACCATAACTTTAAACAGAGCCACTCTCCCCAGTGGTTTGAGTGGTAGGGTTTGCCAGCGTTTGAGATCCTCTTTGGTTTTTTTAACCAGCGGTGTAACGTTTAGTGCCCATTCCAGTTCGGGGAGCAGAGCAATCCAGATCCCCAGATATTTGAAGGATTGTCGCCTAATGGGGATAGACGCTTGCCAGTCGAAGCACTCCCTAGAGGTGTGGAGGGGCACTGGCGTCGAATTTGCCGGGTTAAGACGTAGCCCTGATACCTTCTCGAAGGTGCAGAGGGCCTGGAGACATCTAGGGCCGGAGTTGGCTGGGTCCGCCAGGAAAAGCAGGACATTGTCCGCATATGAGGCAATTTTGTCGCTGTATCCAGATTTAAGATGATTGTGCATGCTTTAGTAGGTGCTGAGCCAGTGCTCCCCCCACTCACAAACAATGGATTTAGTCTTGGCTAGTCCTGTGGATGTGACAGATAAAAAGGATTGTGAGCGCCATGAAAATGGTATATAATCAAAATAATGTTTCCATAACTGGCGTTTATGCATCTTACATCAATCCGGTCAAAGACTAATGTTCTGATAGGAGCTATTCAATAAGGTAAAAATTGTTCAGGGCTTCTGGAGTATATGGCACATCAGGCCTAATTTTTGCTCGATTGACCATTGGATAACTTGGCGGTGACAGCTTTATAAGAAGAAGTGTATGTAGTAGCCCTCAGGCATGTATGGATGCACAATTGGAAGGCAGATGCTGTTGAAAAGATATATTTTTTTTAAGGTTCCATTCTTGGGCATTAATTTGTTTGGGGGCCAAGAAGAGCATATGTGCCTAAACCCATCAAGGATTGGAGGAATTCAATTCCTTACAACGGCATGTAGTTGTCTTCCTATACATCCATGTACCCGGAGTCCGGTACAAGTTTATTATTCAGGATCTTTTTGAAGGGAGCATTTTCATCCACAGAAATACAAGAAGAAAGCAGCTCCCACAACAATTCCACAAGCCAGAACAAACAACGGTCCTGACTTCTTGGGTACAGAGGAGTTTTAGGACCATCATAAATTCATGATTTTGAAGGCTTGGCATCTATAATTACCTATTTGATGCATACAAACTTTCCAAATGTATCTTTTATAGATGTGTCATTACAAGAACTCAGTATGACACAGTGGCTATAATTGATTGATGCTATCAAGTCAGTTTTATTGACCCTTTTGACCCTAACGCATAAACAAAGACACATAAAAAATATTAGGTTATTAGCAGATATAATAAAATCACTAATACAAACGTGTAAATAATGGAACATCTTTCATAAATAATGTAAAAGTGCCTAGCCATTTTCATAAGCATAGTTAGCCAAGAAAAAGGCAGCATGTCAGGTGAAGTGGGATAGATATAATGCAATTTCAAATCTAATTAGAAAAGTGAAAATTACATCTTGCAAGATGTGGTGCGTTTGTTTCTGGAACAGGAATCTAAGCTGGCAAAATGTTTGGGTCTCTCAAAAGATACATTTATTGAACGCCTGAGATCCACTAATTAGTTCATATCCATTGTTTTCACACAAGACCCAAAGACCCTCAATAGAAATAAAGCCCTTTTTTTAAAAAGAAACAAAGCTGAAATTGGACAAAATAAAAAAAACAGTGAAAATGCATATTTCTGCAGGTGATACATCTTGAGAAAGTACTGAACATGAAGCAAAGATTGGAGCAAATGTTGCTGAGCGTTTAAAACCATTTATCGGCCTTTACAGACCCATTTTTATTAGAACTCAACACAGAACATGGTACCAAAATCACTTGGAATCAATGCTAATGGCACACCTGGGAGAGATGAGATGATGTTATCCATTACAGTCAAGAATAATAATGCCATAGATCATTTCTCAGAAGAAGGATGCACCTTATATAGAACAGCAACAAGATTAAATTGAATAAAGTAGTGTTACCTAGCTTTCTGTGTTCTTATAACATATGAAAAGATCAAGGTGCATGGAAATTCTGATATCCAGACTTCTTTTATGAGCTTTAATATCGTTTTCATAAAATTTGCTGAAACTGGTGTGAATTTGATAAACATATGTATATGTCAACTATGACAAAAATTATTGTTCTGTGTGTTGCTTGGTAATTTTCATGTTTAATCAGATCAACAGTCAGTAATTTTTTAATGAAAATACTTAATTTAGAGGCGTCACTACCCTCATCTCAAAAGGACATTGAGAAGAGGCAATCCTCTTTAGAGATGAGATAGGTGAAAACTATTAAGGGGCATATTATCAAGCCAGGCGATAAAATTATCGCCGCTTTAGCGGCAGAAAGCTGCCGCTAAAGCGGCGATAATGGGCTTGATAATATGCTCTATGGAATTCCAATTGAAGCCCATGTTAGATGTCCTTCACATCTAACATGGACTTCAATTGGAATTCCATAGAGCATATTATCAAGCCCATTATCGCTGCTTTAGCGGCAGTTTTCTGCCGCTAAAGCAGCGATAATTTTAACTCCTTGCTTGATAATATGCCCCTAATTCTTATTCCTCACCACAGAAATAAAAAGGACAACCTCCAAAATAATAGTGCGAATGGAAAAGGTTAAGATTTATGAGGAGCACATATAATCAAATGTTACCATCCAATCGGAAAATGCAATAAGTTGGTCATGACTTTACGAGGCCTGGGAAAGATTTTAATTACGTTGGCATAGTTGTAGTAATTTTGGGTAACAAAAATTATGCAAAATTACCAAGATTATCTCATTACACCACATCGCCAAATTTGAGGGAGAAAATGTAATGCAAGATGACAGTTCGGGTCATTTTCTAAAGCGAGCAGCATTCCATGTAGATTTTTTCCCTGATCTGCTGTTCGGATAATTTTTTGAGCTTGAAACGACAAATCCTAAAGCAAGCAGAAGTGCTTTCAGCATGAGCTGCAGTTCCTTTAACATGGGTGCTCAACAAACAATTCAAGTAGATTTGTTCCCCGAGTGGACCGTTCGTGTAATTTTGGAGTACAAAACTAAAATCTGATTGTGAGTGGCAGAGTTTTGAGACCAGAAATCTACTTTAAATTACATTTTTAAGCTAAATGTTTAACTAAACGGACCATTCAGGCAATTGTTTGAGTGCAAGATGCCTTTTGTGTAATTTTGCATAGTTACGCTACAGCAAAATCACACAAGTTTACCACACCCTAGCTGTAAACAGAGCTCAAGCAAATGTTCACTGAATGAACTTCAGTTTGTTTTTCATCTTTCCGGTTTCATTTAAATCTGCCACTTTCAGTTTACTACTGCCATGCAAGGTAGCTGTCTACAGCAGTGTTCATTAACCTGCGCTCCGGGGACCTCAGGGTTTGCAATGCCTACTCAAGGGGTCTGCAATTGTTTAGAAAATTAAATATTAATAGATGGAAAAAAGTACATTTGGATATTAAAAAAACAATTTTGAAAGGTTTTGCATGCTCTCTAAATGTAAAGGAATTTGGATACTAAAACTAAAGTTGCTCCCCTTTGTTAGACCTGTCATCCTTAGTGTGGTCTTCCTCCAAACCTTTTGCCTGCTTATCTCCTATTTTTGCTGTATCTTTTTGTTGGCCTTAGGACTCTGAGCACTTTACCACTGCTGACCTGTGCTAAAGTACATGTGATTCTCCCTTAAACATGATGACATTGCTGTATACTCAATTGGCATATAAATCACTTGTAAAGTGTTATACCATATACCCCATGCCTGTAATCTAAATGCTACTAGTGACCCTGCTGCACTGGTTGTGCCACCCACACAGGTAGCCTTTTAAACCTGTCTCAGGCCTGCCAATGCTAGACCTGTGTGTGCAGTTTCCTGTCACCTCGACTTGGCATTTAAGATCACTTGCTTGGACTGTAACGCCCCTTTTGTTGTACATAAGGCACCCATAAGGTAGGCCCTAGGGAGCCGTAAGGGCAGAGTGCTCTGCTATGTAACTAAAAGGTAGGACATGTTCTTCAAAGTTTTACATGTCCTGGTAGTGACAAACTGCTAAATTCGTTTTTTTACTATTGTGAGGCCAACTCCTCTCATAGGCTAGCATTGGGAATTCCATAAAACACTTTTAAGCTGTAATTCCTGATTAGAAACGAGTGGCTGCATCATGTCTCATATCTTTGGAATGGTTATGATACATTTTCTTTACTGGTAAAGCTGGATTTAACATTACTATTTTAGAAATGCCACTTTTAAGCTCTTACTGTTGTGTACCTTGCAGCCGTCTTCAATACATGTCTGAGATGGGTGGCAGCAACATTTTGTACAATCCCTCTAGACAGTCACAGCAAAGTAGAAGGAGTGTGGACAGAGACGCAGACAAATGGTCACAGATCTGATTGGTCTTCTTCCAGTTCCCTGTCCTCTTATGCAGCTTGTACTTCTAATATGATCAAAAATATCTGCAGTGACGAAGTGAGAACCATCCTAGACTTCATGTGGGAGAATTTGGTGTTTCAGGCTAGGGAGCTTAAAGGGGGAGTCCAATACTCTTTACTCAAGTTTGATTGAAAAAATATGGATGTTCTCTACATGTGCATGAGAATACTGGCATTTCTTGTCTCAGGCATATATTATTTAGTCCTGAGGATGATCCCATGATCCTCTAATGGGATTGAAACGTCATCGACCTGTAGTACCATGACTATTGCAATGCCTCTTTTATTTTAATAACAATAGCATTGGTACCTTAATAGATGTGACACTAATTGTTTAATTGTATTTAGTCACCCGTCCTATGTCTGAGTTGTCGTAACCAAATCATATGGTGTCTTGTATGTTTCCCAATTGTTTCTGTTTTCTTTTACCTTTTTCAATATTTATTAAATTGTGTTATTACTTCATCAGTGCTGTCATAGAAATTATTTGACTTCTATGTTTATGTTTGTATAATATTTTATTGTGGGGAAAGGCCTGCATTCAGCAACATAATAACGTTCTCTTTCCTTCTCACAGTCACTGCAACTATGAAGGATACATTTAATTGATGGACACGAACTGTAAAAATTAGAAATAGATTTATTGGGTCTTAGTTTATGTAAAAAGAGGCTGTACAATCTATACTGGTACTATGCTGGGTAAACTAAAATGAGGAGGAAAAATAGCTCCACATCACATCCAAGTGTAGTGCCATCCATTCTATTTCGCTACCTCTCAAACATGTGCTTTAGGCTTCATTCTCTTTATTTTATTCCTACTTTCCCTTAAAGGGTCTCCTGGCGAGGCTGTTTTTTATGTTTCATCTTCCAGTACATACAATGGAGACACACTTGCTCCTGAAGTCTGTGGTCTGTCAAGCCCTGAAAGAGAAGAGGTAGAAAATAAAGGAGAATGTTGATTTAAAGAGCCTAACAAGGAATAATCTGGGACAATGCAGATGTGAACAGCAACAAGGCAAATTATTGGAGAAAAGTGTAGCAAGCAGGAGCAGTTTAAACTATGGGAGAAAGGAATGACAAAAAGGACAATGATAGAAAGGCATTAAAGAGAGGAGCTGGGGAAACTATAGAAGAAATAAAAACAAGCATTTGCAATGCAATAGGTCTCGCATTTATAAGAGTTTGAGCTATTGGCATTGTAAAATTACAATGCCTTTTATTTATGTTTTGGTTTTAAAACAAATAAAAGGCATTGTCATTTACAATGTCAGTAGCATAAACTCGCATAAAAGCAGTGTGTGGAGTGCAGCAGTGCAGCAGTGTGCAGCGTGCAGCAGTGTGCGGCGTGCAGCAGTGTGCGGCGTGCAGCACTGTCCGGCATGCAGCACTGTGCGGCGTGCAGCACTGTGCGGCGTGCAGCAGTGTGCAGAAGCGTGCGGCGTGCAGCAGTGTCGTGCAGCATGCAGCAGTGAGTAATGCCGCAGTGTGCAGCAGTGTGCGGCGTGCAGCAGTGTGCAGCATGCGGCGTGCAGCAGTGTGCGGCGTGCAACGGCATGCAGCAGTGTGTGGCGTGCAGCAGTGTGCGGCGTGCAGCAGTGTGCGGCGTGCAGCAGTGTGCGGCGTGCAGCAGTGTGCAGCAGTCTGTGGCGTGCAGCAGTCTGTGGCGTGCAGCAGTGTGCGGCGTGCAGCAGTGTGTGCCGTGCAGCGATGTGCGGAGTGCGCCGTGCTGCAGCGTGAGCCGTGCAGCAGCGTGAGGCGTGCAGCAGCGTGAGGCGTGCAGCAGCGTGAGGCGTGCAGCAGTGTGAGGCGTGCAGCAGTGTGTGATGCAGCAATGTGTAATGCAGCAGTGTGTAATGCAGCAGTGTGTAATGCAGCAGTGTGTGGTGTGCGGTAGTGTGCGGCGTGCAGCAGTGTGCGGCGTGCAGCAGTGTGCGGCATGCAGCAGTGTGCGGCGTGCAGCAGTGCGCGGCGTGCAGCAGTGTGCGGCGTGCAGCAGTGTGTAATACAGCAGTGTGTAATGCAGCAGTGTGTAATGCAGCAGTGTGTAATGCAGCAGTGTGTGGCGTGCGGTAGAGTGCGGCGTGCGGTAGAGTGCGGCGTGCGGTAGAGTGCGGCGTGCAGCAATGTGCGGCATGCAGCAGTGTGCGGCATGCAGCAGTGTGCGGCATGCAGCAGTGTGCGGCGTGGTTTGTAAACAACAAGAAAAGCGGACATCAAAGGAAGGGTGGGAGGGAACGAGCATATGGGATGTGAGTTATAACGAAAGTTAATTGTTGTAAGAGGGGATGCAGGAAGTGAGGCAGAACGCTCGCTGGCGAAAGCAGTCTGCTGCTTTCAAGTCCGATGCCAGATGCCAGCTTCGCGCTTGAATGCCTCACATGCACTGGACATAAATCGCATTCCTAAGGTCTTGTGCCCCTTACTAAATCTCTCTGAATGCGTGATGCGGCGCACGCGCAGGAAGTAGCTGGTGGCAAATGGAATGCGCGTGGTTTTGCGCGTAACCGCCACCTGATCCACCTGGGAAGCCTTTTGGAGCATTTTCTGAAGCCCCTACTTAAGTCTCGCTGTGCGATTGCTTACGCGATAGCCAGGCGAGACCTAATGAGGTGGTGAAATGTTTCCTGGCACCAGTGGTGACAACCTGCAGATAGCGCTCTTGGAGTGGTTGGTGAAGGATTAATTTTTGGGGTACTGTCCAGTGCATGCTGGGGCCCGCTGTAGAGATGAGGAACCAAAAGGCGATTCAACAGTAGACCGGGACCGCGGTCTGATAGTGGTCCTCTGTGAAGGAGTGTGCCATGAGAACGAGCCGGGGAGGGGCTGAATTCACCAGAGGCTGTTGAACTTGAGATATGTGATTCATGGACCAACGATGATGTGAAACCTTATGGTTTCTGCCAATAAAAATATTTTGGAAAAGTAAGTCTATGGAGGAAAAATGTTATAAAATTGTATTAAAATGAAGCTATCCTGCTAAAACCCTAAACATGCAGCCGGTATTAGTCAAATGCACTGAAGTCTTTCAGCCCTATCAAATGTTCCTGTTGCAGGTTAGTGTCTGAAAGGGCAAAGAAGATACACTGAAGCAAAACATGAGGCAATGTATTGCTATGAATGATAACAATGAGCATAATGCAATGAAATGGGACTGCAAAGCTATCACGTAGTGAAATGGATGCAATTCTGATATAATAGAATAACTGCAAAATATAAGAACCAACACCTGGATGCAATGAGAGTCAAAAAGGAGAGAAATTAAAGACACACACACAGATCTCATGGAGCATCAGCCACCCAAGACCACTGTGAGCTCGCTCGTTTCCTCTCTTGATCCTTCACCAAAGGGCAAGACATCTTTCTACTCCAACCATTCCCCCAAAAAACAACAGTAGTCCTGAGACAACTGTGCAGCAAGGAACACACTCAACCACTCCAAGAAACACAACTTTTGCTCTTCATCACATTGAGTGTTGTACTGCAACTGGAAGAGACCCCACTCTCCCAAATGAACCGGCAGCAACAGTCCACCTGGCACCGTGACACTCCTAAGACAAGTCCTGCAGCCTCTATACACTCTCCTTTACCACAGCACCATCTTAAAAAGTCGTCTACTTGCAGCACAATTAAAAGGATACAGTTTCATGGGCATTCACCTAGACATAATTAAACAAAATTAAATCTTAAACTACAAATTTGAACAGGAAGAACTCTAAATCATAAAAAACAGAAGAGAGGTTTTCAATCCACCCTGAATTATTTGCCACGGAAAATAAAACTAGACCGCAATCCTTACATTAATATAAAACACAAACTTATGCTGCTGTGCAGACTTCAGCTTGTTCCATCCACCTCTCACCACTCTCAATCACTTGTGGCCATACTCTCCAGAATCTTAAATAGAGAAGCAAGACTATAGTTGGATGGTAACACATTATTTTGTGCAAACGGAGCAAGTACCATCACAAGTTGGCTAAGCAGAACACAACAAGCACCGGCAAAGCCAACAGGCTGCGGCTTATTAACACCGGCAAAAAGTATCTAAAAAAAAAGGCAAATTGACACAGTCACGTCTTTCCCTAGGTGGAGGCCTCACCATACATTTGTGCTCCTTCTAAACGGTGTGGCCGTTCTTTATTTTCTTTACCAATCCAGAATGGCAGACGTCACTTAAAAAACAGAAGAGAGGTTTTCAATCCACCCTGAATTATTTGCCATGGAAAATAAAACTAGACCGCAATCCTTACATTAATATAAAACACAAACTTATGCTGCTGTGCAGATTTCAGCTTGTTCCATCCACCTCTCACCACTCTCAATCACTTGTGGCCATACTCTCCAGAATCTTAAATAGAGAAGCAAGACTATAGTTGGATGGTAACACATTATTTTGTGCAAACGGAGCAAGTACCATCACAAGTTGGCTAAGCAGAACACAACAAGCACCGGCAAAGCCAACAGGCTGCGGCTTATTAACACCGGCAAAAAGTATCTGAAAAAAAAGGCAAATTGACACAGTCACGTCTTTCCCTAGGTGGAGGCCTCACCATGCATTTGTGCTCCTTCTAAACGGTGTGGCCGTTCTTTATTTTCTTTACCAATCCAGAATGGCAGACGTCACTTGAATAATGTTTTTTAAAAGTTGCATTCAAGTGTATTCCCTAAAGTGGAGTAGCAAAGCAGCAAATGTGAGCTGCCAGGAGCTCCAGAAAAAAATGGTTTAAAAAAAAACAAACTCATTTGAAGCACTGCAAGGGGTGGGAGAGCAACAAAGGGGAGGGTTGGAGAAGTAACGAACAGTGGGCAAGGTGAGACAGTGAAAATCAGCAACCAAGGCAGCAAGTAAATTGGGCATGGGAGAAGCATATGACGAAAAGAGCAACACAGACTGAAGGAAAGGGTATTTGGCAGGGGTTGTGGTGGAGAAGTGCAGAAAGTAGAGAGTTGGAAAACTCATGCATTCTCATTGAGCACTTAAATAGAAAAACATATTTTTCTAAATCTGAGCAGTGGAAGACATAAGTCAGCCAATCAAATGGGTGGCAAAGAGACAATGTATCAGGGAAGGGCTAAACACAAGAAGAGAAAAGCAGGCCATTGAATAAGAAACAAGTAAATTAGAGGGACAATCAAGCAAACTAATGGTAAGCAAAGGGTAGGCTGTAAGCCCACTGCAAGTTTTGGTAAGCCCCCAAAAGGTCTTTTGCAATGTCTGGTAGCTGAGACCTGTAAACAAGACTAAAAACACAAACATTAAAGTAAAACGGCAGCACCAGTACATCCAAAGTAGTGCTTTTGCATTGCCAAATTGTCTCATAAGCTCTATTGCTGTAAACTGTACATCTTCTAAGAAGTCAGACCGCAGAACATGTCGTTGAAAATTAAGGAAAAATACTTATACAGCAAGTAAAATTTATAGGCATAGCGATCTGCATACAAAGGGTGAAAAAGAAGCCCAAGATAGGCATTTATAGAAAAATGATTGTCCTGAATTTAGGAGTCTTCCCGGTGTGTGGCCTCAGGAAATTTCAAGTTTCATACGGCAGGAAACTTCACATTTCCCCGGTTCAACAAAGCATCTATTTTCAGATCTTGTGCGTAGCTCAAAAGACGAACTAAATGCAACCGCTTTTTTTAACGGTCATGGTTAGACCTCACCACACAAATTATATCACATCCCAAAAATTGGAGAACCATAGCTGGACATTAAGGACTGAATAAAGTTAACCCTAATACAAGTCGTACTAACCGCCAATACGGCAAAACAAAAACCTGATGAACCTTGCATCAAATACAATTTTAGCAAAAAATAAAGCAAACATAAAGCTGCGGAAATAAAGCTGCGACCTGGTCCGTTTATACCAGACTGACCTGCTAAGTGAAAGAAGACGGAGGGAAGCTTAAATAGGTAAATAGAAAGACAATTGTTAGGAAACAAGGAAAAGAGCAACATACAGGAAAGACGAACTGTAGAGAAGCTATAGTGAGAAAAGGTAGACAGTGAAAACAGAGAGGTAATGTGCACTTGCGTTGACATGCTGGTATAAGGATTTGTAGAAGCGGGGATGTAGGGAACCAGAGCCAATGGTGGGATCGGGTAGATGGGTGCGCAGTGTGTTTTCTTTTCTAGGGAGAGGCTTCCAGGTCTTTAGCAGCTGTCTGGTCTCATCTGAAAGGGAAACAAGAAGGGCTGGGCGAGAAGGGAGGGGGGAATGCCAGCAACAGAGGAGCCCGCGAAAGTGAAAGTGATCGTGATTACGATCGCTACGGAGGAAAGACACATGGCGCTGCGCGCGTGCGCGTTCACGTGCACTGTAGCTTTAGGCCACGGCAGCACTTTGAAAAGCCCAGATATAAAATGTCTCTTCGAGCCTTTGGCTCGCGAGACCTAAAAACAGCTAGATAAAGAAGTGACTTGACATCCACAATGGAATCTAGGCACACTGACATAAAAGAAAGGAATAGGTGAACACATTCTATTAAAAAGGAGAGGGGGAATTTAGGTACATTGGGTAAGAGGAAAAAGGCAAGGCGGATTCTCCGAGATAAACAGAAATGGTACAAAGAAGAGGAGTAAGGACAACACAGAGGAACAAGAGTGAAAGAGGAACATTATGCATGTTGATACAGTAAAGATGTGAAAACCAACGCTAAACTATGGAAGAGAGAGAAGTAAGAGTGGGGTGGGTGTGCCCAAAATAAAGAGAAAAAGAAAGATGAAGGGCATTAGAGGGAAAGCGTGAAGAGGGTATAGCAAACTAACAGGGCCCACTATTTGTACAGAGACTAAGAGAAATAACATGTGTGTACCAAGACAAGACTAGGGGTATAACAGAAAACAGTGCAAAAGCGAGGTGATTTGACAATGACAGGAGCAACAGCCACTAGCACCGAAGCAAAGCAAATGGGTTGAAGGGTGTACAGGTAAAAAGGAACAGAATTAACTCTGGTAGAATCAAGTTATGCTTAAAGCATGCGCTAGTCCCCGCCACGTTCAGGGTCCATCACATTTTTGCATTAGTCCCCTCCTTTTAACCCACAGCATCAGATCATGTGCTTAGAGTCCGCCCAAAAAAGGTTCTGAATACCATTCTGAATAACATGAACACACCATACACAAATCACCACCAGGCAAAGAAGCAAGACAAGCCATTCTCAGGCAGCTTCACCACATCATCAATTGGGGCAATTGTTTTGTAATTGTAATTGCACTGAAGTAGTGCTTAAAACCCCTGTTAAGACACTGGAGCAATTTACACTGGGAAGCATGTTGCTCCAGAACCTAAGGTTAATGGTTAAGCAAGTATTATTGGTTATTGTTAGTTACTGGTATTAGTCTTGTTTCTCAAGCAAACCATTCTACGCATTCCCTCCAGTTTCATTGTGGTAGATTCAGTGCTTAATTTGTAATAAAATATGTGCCAGGGCCCTCATCAGTAGGACACTGCAGCGTTAGCCACTCCGTCCCTGCCTTGCCAGTGCTGCCAACGACAATACCAATGCAACTACCATTCATAACACTCCCACAAGTGTGATTGTTCAGACTATCCAGGCCCCCAAAAACAATGAGAATGGCTTAGCTTTCCCAGGTGATGGAAGACGCAAATGGGACACCTCTGGATGCGGTTGGCAATCGTGATACGCAAGGCATCGATGAATGATTTAGTCTGCCGTAGCATTTAGAGATCCCGCCAGATGGTTAACGATCAGGGAAATGCCCTAACACAGAAGCCAACTCCAGAAGCACAATGCCTGTTTCCCTGTTTGTTGCAGTACCACATGGCGGGGTGTTGTCCATGAGCACCTGTACCAGCTTTCCCTTGATGGACAGCAGGAAGGCTCTCAAAATCAAGTGAATTGCGCAAAGATTCATCAGAATTATGTGGTGATGGGTTTCTACCACAGACCAGAGTACTGTGATCTCCTCTCCCAGATGACTGCCGCAGCCCAGCAGGGACACATCTGTGACCACTGTCAACTCTGGGTGCGGAAGGGAGAAGAGTCTGCTGCTTGTCAAGTCACTGTCTATCAGCAAGAATGGCAAATCTTTAGTAGGCCTCCTCCGACACCTGGATGGAATACTACAGATTTCCTTAGACTGACTCTACAGATCCCGTGTAGACCCCATAAGTGCCATCTGGCATGTTCTGCTAGCAGGATGCAGGAGGTGAGAAGACCAAGAAGCCTCAGAGCAACTCTCACTGAGGTCCAAGATTGATAAAAATATGGGAGGTTAATAACCTGAATGTCCCTGACCCGCTATGCCAGAGGAAATGTTAAAAAACCTACCATATTCAGAGCAGCTCAGATGAAGACTCGTGTGACTCTGATACGATGATCGTGAACCCCATAGATGTGAGGAGGTTCGCTGACATCTGGCGAGGGTCAACGACTGACTGTGGTGAGCTTGCTTTCAGAAGCCAAATGTCAAGGCACAAGAAGAATGGTATTCCCAGCCTTAAAGATGCACTACAGCAACTGCCATCACTTTTGTGAACACCCAAATGGCACTGCTGAGACTGAAGGGGAGCACTGACAACCGGGCCACCTGCACTTGGCTCTCCTTGAACCACATGGGTATGTGAAAATATGCATCATTATTCAGTCGCCTGGATGTAGAGCACAGAACTTGGGTGAGAGTGAGCATGATGAGCTTATCTTTCTAGAGACAGCAGTTGAGAGGGCAGAGATCTAAAATAGGATGAAGGCCTCCATCCTCCTTTGGCAGCAGGTGTCCACTCAAAGGACTCTCCACAATATGGGCAAGAGACAGAAACCCACCCTTGGCACTCTCCACTACATGCACAGAAGACATAGACTAGGAGGCACAATCGTTAATTAGACATTCGGATGAAGGCATGAAGAAGGCGCACTGTTCAGGAAGAATATCCTAGAATGTAGTAACCTTTTTATTGGAGGCATGAGGTATATATAAACTCGGGTTGTAGGAGGGTATCTTAAAATTGCTGTTAGTCATGCACTGTTAGGAAAGGGTCTATCTTGGCCTGGAACATTCTACTAGGCTCACGCAACATCTTGGAATCTCTGTGGCTATTTTTAAGGATCTAAGCTATATAAGGAACTTTTCTTTGGCCTCATCCTGCCTGGCAATCAGCAACTCTGCAATGAAGCTGATGCTTGACTCTTAGATCCAGTCAACCTCAGACGTACCTGATTACTAGAACTCGATCCACTTGCGCACCAGGATTTCCACCTTTCAGTCACAGCAGTTCCAGATGAAAGGGTCTCCAGAGATGCTTTCACCAGCCCTAGAAAGAAAAGAATAAAGAAAAGAAAGGACATTATTTCCATAAGAAGATGAGTGGAACATAGCATGTGTGCATGGCTAACTAACCACTACATAACTAATCACTAACTGTGGTAATGATAAAGCCTGAATAAACAAAGTAAGCAATACTCTGACACAAATGAGTGTTCAAGACTTTGTTTTAAACCCACAAACTTCCCAAGACTCATTTAACCCAGGAGGTTTGAGAGAAAGTCAAACTTACATTTCTAGAATCCAGATATGAGTATCCGGTTATTGGTTGATTACATGTTTCAAGTTAAATAAACAGAAAGACATTAAAGTGTGTAGAGTACATGTAGAGCTAATGAGAAAATACAGATGATTTATAGTGCAGTACGTAAGCAGCGAAGCATCCGTTCAAACCAGTGTGAAGAAACACGCCAGGGATCCTGTGTGAAGTAACATGTTGCTCCAAAGACACCCTGTAATCTCTGAACACAACCAATGCTGACTTGGCTACTTAATTTTGTGGGTGCAAGATGTGAATGACAGAAGCTGGTTCCCTACACCACCAAATCCCTGTAACCTCCCGAAAAATAAATATATCTCTAGGCAAGAACAGCACCCAGGGAAAAGGGGAAGTGGAGAAAATAACAAACAAGCATTGGCATAGCCATAAGGTCTCGCCTTTGGGACCTTATAAGTGTTTAGCCATGCAACAGTTGCAGAACTAAATACTTATAAGATCCCAAAAGCGAGACCTATTGGCTATGCAAAGCGGCCCTGCGGCCGGCAAAGTGAAAGTGATCGTGATCACGATCAAACATCAAAGCGGCCATGCGGCCGCGAAAGTGAAAGTAATCGCGGTAAAACGCGGCGCGCGCGCCCGCGCACATGCACTGTAGCTCTAGGCTGGCCTGGTAGCACTTTTTGGAGCCCTCTCAATAAGTCTCGCCAGACCAGCGCATGCGCTGGGTCAGGCGAGACCTAAAAATGACATCCACGAGGTCCCTTCTAGATGACTGGCTCAATTCTCAGTACTGCAGATCTCGTCAGGGTTTGAGTATTGTCATGCGTCAACAAGAATGCAATATGTTTTGTTTAGAACCCTCTCTTCTTAAGTATAAACATAATCATTTAATTTAACATAAATTGGTACGTGTATGTTCTCACCTACTACTTTGCACTTTCCCACTAGAATCTAGCAGCTAGAACCCTCAGGGAGCGCAGTGTTGATCCTTTGGAAATGAAAAAATACGGGACCTAGGTTATTAAGTTCCCAGATAGTCACTACTTTTATAACTTTAATACCACACCCAAAGTTACCGAAAAATAAAAGGGGTCTGAGGTAGACCAGAAATGGAATTAAATCATTCCTTCAATGTCTCGCAGGTCATAGTGTCACAGCAATGGACTGCAAGTTTATATACAACAAAGTATAATAATCATGCACCTTACAAAATTAGAAGAACAGTCAGCTTTTGGTAAACCCTCTTGTACCCTTTATGTCTGTAGGTACCAGGTGAGATGTGGAAAACCTGAAGAAAGACCAGGCAGACCGCAACAACAGTCAATCAGAAAAGGCACTAATTACCAAACACAAGAAGCTTCACAGCAGAGGAGAGTTGTCAGTCGAAAAACGGCCTTCAGTGATACTGTAAGAAACACTGACTCTTTTTTTGTAAACAATTACAGGCCAGTGGCAGCCGACATGACTCGCGGGTAAGAGGCGGGGTGTCACGCGGGGAGGAGGGGATAAGTTAATTAAAAAAATGAAAATGAAAACTTACCTTCGCCTCCGGTCCCGCGTCGCGTCTCCTCTCTCTACTCACAGGAAGCAGAAGCAGGCAGCCTCCCTCTTCTCCCCTAAGCAAATCCCAACGCTGCAATGGCAGCGTTGTGATTGGCTGGGACACCGCTCACACAGAAATTTAATATCACTTTCCCAAAGTACACCACTACATCCTCTCAACCAGATATGATTAATCCATCAAAGACCTAGCTAAACCTCGCCCACTCCTCTTCTGGCAGAGATTAGTTTTGACCCCTAAACTGTCCTCGTATGCCTCAGCTTTTTATGAAGTTTGCACCCTAGATATATTCAAGAAGATAGGTTGAATTAGAAACATCAAAAGCCTACTTGATAGTATTGGGGTGAGGGTTCAGTGGGGTAGCACTAATCGCTTGGGGCCTCCCACAAAGAAGCAAGTAAAAGCTATGTATTGGGATTGGATAGCCCAGAATGAAACTAGGGATAGCAAGTTGGGCTGACTAACAGAGGAATTTGTTGATTTCACATCGCTGTGTTCTCTTGAAAGCTACCTCGATCGTATACAGTTACCAACAGATAGAAAGCTTTATATCCAATTTAGGCACGGTTCTCTTCCTCTGAATTCTTTTTCAAATTCATGGTTGTGTGACACAGATCAGAGAAAGGGCTGTCCCTGTTGCTCTGCTCCCACTAAATCAATCTCCCATGTCCTCTTTGGCTGAAAAGCATATTCTGGACCCAGAAGAATGTGGCTAACCCCTATCTGTAAACAGCTGGGGACCAGAGAACATGGTGTAACCAAGCGCATTTTAAAATCTGATGCAAGACCCCTATTTGCCTGTGCACTTGCAAAACGTCTGGGCCCAATGTGGGGAATAAGAAGGAAGGCCCAAAGTTAATCCATCATTTTACCTACCAGGCCCAACAGTATGAATCTTATTGGGCTTACTTAGCAGGGAATTTAAATAAGCGTATGCGAGGAGTAGATAATCGATTGGATCCTACTGGCCTGTATGTTAGATCCCCAGACATTGCTGATCTTTTATCTCACTAAATCAAATGTGAGGTTTTAAACTTGCATAGTTTTATATGATTCATATTTTATGTAACAGGTTTTACAAATCAGTCAAATACTACTTTTTTAAAGAAAAATAAAATTTTTAACATGTAAATCTGGCGAAAAAAATTGATATATGCACTCTGTGAATATGCCTCCTTATCCCGCATTCTTTTTTTCCGCAGGGAAACACAACGTGGTCGTTACAACGACCGCGTTGTGATTCCGCATACCATAACTCCACAAGTCGAAACAACCACTTGCGGAGGGGGGGCGCTGGATGTTTGAATAGTATAATTTACTATTCCAACTCCAGTCTGTGCAGACAGTAGGGAAGGTGTTGGATTTTAAATCCAACACCTTCCCCCCCCTCCGCAAGTTGTTGTTCCGACTTGCGGAGTAATGGTATGCGGAATCACAACGCGGTCGTTGTAACGACCGTGTTGTGATTCCCTGCGGAAAAAAACGTTCGTTATAATCGTTGTTTACCGCACTCTGCACTTTTATAGTCTGATAACCGAAATAAAGTTTATTGATTGATTGACTTCAAATTATTGTGCTCCTTTTTAGACTTGGGTTACCTAAAGATCTGGAGTGGGACGATGATCTATCGCAAAAATGGCTGCTGGAGCGAGTCTGCATCCTCACCTTGGATCAGCAGCAGTTTTTTGCCAATTGTCATGATGTTCTGGCATCGTATTCATGTTTCACCTTTGGGTTCATTCAGGAACAGTTCTCCAAGTCTAGAGAGGACCTGAAATATCAGGGAAACACTTGGTAATGGTCCGTCAGACGTTTAGGACAATCCTTACAAGGTTTAAAAACTGTTGTTTTAGGGGTGCCATATCCCTTGTACATTGATGAAATTTTTAGACACATCACCTTAAAATCTTGTGGATCACATCTCAGCGTGGCCCCGTAGCACTGTACGTCAACAACCATCCTGCTCAAGCATTTGGTTTTTCGCTTTGAAAAAAACATTTTTAAGTTAACAAATGAGGGTGGCACAAGCTCCTCGGAAGGCGCAGAAAGAACAGAACTGACTTTAGTGCGCACGGGTGGCAAATATAGGTGGCTCCAAGGTTGCTTGCAGGGCATCACTGAGTTGATGTAAAGCTGCACAATGCCACCTACCAGTGCTGGGGAAAGTGCTTAAATATCTCCAGCGGTACAAAAGGGGGTGGTGATGGACGGAGCATCAGAACCAATAAAACACTCACACCCAGTCAACAGATCTGGGTTTGATCCATCACCGTTCTTTAGCCCACTCTGCCACCCCAGTTCAGACATGGCCATATGCAAATCAGTCTGACCCTGTGCCTCATGGGAACAGTCCAGCCCGAACTGCCAAGCCATGCCTTCCCTGGACCGGAAACAAGCTTCCTAGGACCGGTTTCTGGCATTTCAGCCGTCTTCAGCCAGGCTTGCTTGAATCCAGTGGCAAAGTGAGCAAGGGACTCACGTCTGAGCATACCCTGCCAACTGGTGGCGAACAAAGCGGTACAAAAGGGGGTGGTGATGGACGGAGCATCAGAACCAATCAAACACTCACACCCAGTCAACAGATCTGGGTTTGATCCATCACCGTTCTTTAGCCCACTCTGCCACCCCAGTTCAGACATGGTCATATGCAAATCAGTCTGACCCTGTGCCTCAGGGAAACAGTCCAGCCCGAACTGCCAAGCCATGCCTTCCCTGGACCGGAAACAAGCTTCCTAGGACCGGTTTCTGGCATTTCAGCCGTCTTCAGCCAGGCTTGCTTGAATCCAGTGGCAAAGTGAGCAAGGGACTCACGTCTGAGCATACCCTGCCAACTTGTGGCGAACAAAGCGGTACAAAAGGGGGTGGTGATGGACGGAGCATCAGAACCAATCAAACACTCACACCCAGTCAACAGATCTGGGTTTGATCCATCACCGTTCTTTAGCCCACTCTGCCACCCCAGTTCAGACATGGCCATATGCAAATCAGTCTGACCCTGTGCCTCATGGGAACAGTCCAGCCCGAACTGCCAAGCCATGCCTTCCCTGGACCGGAAACAAGCTTCCTAGGACCGGTTTCTGGCATTTCAGCCGTCTTCAGCCAGGCTTGCTTGAATCCAGTGGCAAAGTGAGCAAGGGACTCACGTCTGAGCATACCCTGCCAACTTGTGGCGAACAAAGCGGTACAAAAGGGACTGGCACCTGGGGGTATTCAGAAGGTGAGGAATCCAAGGTTAGAAGTATCCAACAGAAAAGTTATTTTTTCTCATCAGAGATCAGCTGAAAACTGAAATAAGATTATATCATCTTTGACTAGTAGGTGCCCTGCGCTTCTTCCCACTTATGCAAAATATATGCTACCAAAAACATGACAGCAGCTTTCAAAGACATTTAGGTTTTTTTCTCAGTGTTTTGCCAGCCGATACTGCGCTGATGCTCATTTTTCCCCCCTTTATTAGGAATAACGTTTTCTAATCCATCATGTTCTCTGCCAGTATTATAATAGAAAGTTGCATCAATAAAAAGGAATTTTTTTAATGGTCTACAGCAGGAATTCAGCCCACCAGGAAGTGATAATGAAGGTAAGAGCAAAGGAACTCAGTATCATTGTCACATCTGTATTGTAGTGTAGATGAGGATGATCTAAAACAGTGGTGTTAACTTAGGTCCTTTGCTTAAATCCACAATTCTCTATCTGGAAAGATGTGAGCACTGACCCATGAACAGCATACAAGTGATTTGGAGCTGGACGAAATGTCCACAAGGTTTCTTAAAGTTGTTCACCAATGGAGACAATTTGTTTTTTCAAAATCGAACATCTTATTTCTTTCTTGGAATGGCTGACAACAGAGGAGGAGGGGTGAAGTACTGGTAAGTACTGTGTATTTTTGGTGTGAGTTCTTTGGAGATGGGGTGCATATGGTTGTCGTCAGCTGGATGGACATGGTTTGGAACTCCTCTGGTGGAAGGGAGATGAGGGGATTTTCGATAAAGTGTTAACTTATTATTTAAGGTGGTATTGCTTTGCTTCTTTGCCTGTCCACTTTAATTTTCTTTCCTCCATAGGACTATATGGGTGCCTGTCTTGTAATCTTCGTGCTTGGCTGTTGGTGGATTTACTTAACAAAAACTTGTGGTATTTCTTGTTGCGTCACTACATTGTGCTCTGCAAAAAATGATATGCACCTAATAAAACAAACAAACAAACAGAGCTATGCCCAGCTGTACACAGGTCTTGCTTTGACAGTCCTACCTGGCTATCTCGATGACATTGACCCTGCTGGAACGAGACTCTATCCCACAGACAGGCACTCGCAAAAAGAGCAGATGATGGGCGTAATGCTGAACAAATCAAACATTCACAGATTCAGATTAAATCCATGATTTTGTTTTGCTCGCCACGAGATTACAGTTTGGACCCAAGCCATATTCCAATCAGTCTTGACCTTGCCTCCCATGGGAAAAGTTCAGCTCAAAATGTCAGGCCAGGTCTTCCCTGGACTGGAAAGCAGCATCCTGGTACCAATTTGGGGGTATTACCCCTCATCAGCCAGGCTAGCTTGAATCCGGTGTCATAGCGAGCACGTCTGGGCATACCCTTCCCACTTAGGGCAACAAATGCAAAAAGAACAGATGATGGACGGAATGATGAACAAATCAAACATTCACCCCCAGTCACAGATCCGGGTTAAATCCATTTTTTTTGCTCGCCAGGCCATTCCAGTTTGGACCCAGCCATATGCAAATCACTCTCGACCCTGCTCCCCATGGGAACAGTCCATCCCAAACTGCCAGCTAGGTCCTCCCTGGACTGGAAACAAGCATCCTGGTACCATATTGTTTTAGATAAAGTGTTAACGTATTATTTAAGGTGTTATTGTTTTGCTTCTTTGCCTGTCCACTTCCATTTGCTTTCCTTCATAGGACTATATGGATGCCTATCTTGTAATCTTCGTGCTTGGCTGTTGCTGGATTTACCTAACAAAATATTGTGGTATTTCTTGTTGCGTCACCACATTGTGCTCTGCCAAAAATGATATACACCTTAAAGAAGCAAACAGAGCTATGTCCAGCTGTACACAGGTCTTGCTTTGACAGTACTACCTGGCCATTCTGATGGCACTGGCCCTGTTGGAATGAGACTGTATCCCAGAGACAGGCACTATTATAGTTGCAGCAGGGAGACAGGGGAGATAGAAACCACCCTGCTCCAGTTTTGTGAGAGAGAGAGACTAGCCTGACACTGTCCCGGGAAAAAGAAAGATATTGCACTTGCCGAAACATGTGTATATACAGATGCCTTTAACCAGATTGGCTAATTCCTTTGAATTCAAAGGAGGGTGGGTTTGGATTTTGGAGAAACCAGGCATGCAACACATGCAGCGACACTGTGTGTCACAAGGTCTCCTGATAAAGATTCGATATCACATGGTGCAAAGACAACATAAAGCTGGAAACCCCTACAGAGAGTGGGTTTCCTGCTCCTATATGTAGTGCACAGCTGATGTTATTGTGGGATTAAGCAACCCCCAGGATATTGTCAGCCTCAATAGCTGTTGTCTTATCCCCCCCCCCCCAAAAGGAGGGTAAGGCATCTCACCGGCACCAAAGAACAAAGCTATATCTGGCTGACAAGCCCCAATAGGGACAACACCAGCCCTGGGCTGCTTGTATTCCAGTTTAAGAAGGACCGGGCCTGGCTGTTTGACCTGAACTGCTCCCAGTAGGCTGATTTGCATACGGCTAGGTCCATACTGAGGTGTCATGGTGTGTAAAATAACGATAAGCTGGGATGCAGCCAGAGTAGTTATCAGTGGCTAAGCATTACATCCATCACTTTTTGAATACTTCAGCAAGACATCAGCAGGGAACCACACCTTATTTTCATGGCCATCTCCTTCAGAAGCCCCTCTACGGACAATAAGATACCAAAGCGCTCAAAGTCTCACCCCTCTATAACGGGTCACATGGTGAGAATTTCTTTTTAAAGCTAGCAGATCTGAGAAAACCTAGTGTTGTACTTTGCAAAGATTTTAGTAAATGCATCAATCTACTTCCTAAAACTCCCAGAAGCCCTGAAGTCTGGATGGCTAACCCGTGCACCTGGCTCGCACCGCGTCATGTCTCATATCACGTGCTTCATTCCTGTTTCACCTTTCTCTTCATTCCTGTCTCCCCATCTTCCTTCCGTCCTTTCAAAAGTCGCTCTTCAGCACCCATCCCCTCAATTTCTGTCTTCCCTCTTCCATCATTCATGTCTATCCTTTCTCTTCATAGTGTCCCCCCTCTCCTTTATTCATACCATCCCATCCACTTCTCTCATGGAAATAAAAACAAATTGGGGAAATGGCAACAAAATGCAGCCTTTGACTTAAAATGCCTTTGACATATACTAACTGGGAACATATGATTTGTTTATGTTCGATGTTTGCACATGGTGAAGAGCTCTAGTCTTTGAGTGACGCAAAGCACCCTCGGTTTAGAAAATGCAAAATGAATATGTAAAAGACAAATACATGTCCGATAAATGTGGATGTAAAGGACATTTTGGGTGTGTCTGCAAGGATCATATTAAATCGAGAGGGACTTGCATTCTAGAAGGAAAGGCCACCAAGGTGCAACAAACTCTAATGAAGACCTAAGTGTAGTAGAGGACGGCAGAACAACTAAACACCCCCCATATTGTTTTACTTATTTTGAAGGTTTTATATAGCGAGAACATGAACCTTGCGGGTATCAGAGCGCTTTACAGGGGGAGACAAATGAACAAAAGAACAATGTATGCCATAATTATGTCTTGCTATAGAAAGTTACAGAGGTGTATGCGCAAAGACAAAAAGTAGGACAACATCCGTTATGTGGGTTAGATACGTTGTTCATGTGAGTTTACTCATGAGTTGAGACTTTACTTCTTTCTTGAAAGAGGCAGTAGAGGGATTCAGTCTGGTTTCTGGGGGCAGTGCATTCCAGATTCTTGGAGCAATTCAAGAGAAGGCCTGGTTGTATGTTTTCTTTTTGGCAAATCGTTCTGGTTTCAGAAGAAGAGTGCTGGAATTTCTGGAGGATCTGTTACCACATAAGAGCTCCAGTTTCTGGGCCAGATAACTCGGGGTGTTGTGGTGAAGGGCTTTGTGAGTCATGCAAGTGATTTCTAATTGAATTCTTGCATCAAATGGTAGCCAATTGAGAGCTCTAAGGTCGGGGGAAACATGGCAGTTTCTTTTAGTACCCATGATGAGCCTGGCCGCTGAATTGAGGGAGGCTCTTAGAGGGGCCGTTGCAGACCTGGGAAGTCCGCAGAGAGTTGCACTTCCATAATCTAGTCTGGGGATTACTAGGGCTTGTACTGCCAATTTGTAGTCATTAACGGGAAAGAAGGGTTTTAATTTTCTCAAAATATTCATTTGTATATTTGCTCCTTTTGTTGCAACACTGATACGTTTCTGCATATTTAGATTCCTCTCAAGTGTTAATCCCAGCGATCTCGCTGAGTCGATAACTTGAGGCTGGCAGTTGACCGCTGTAAATTGTTTAAGCCACTCCTCTGTGATGGTTATTTGGTTAGGGGGAGCGATTAGGAGGAATTCAGTCTTGAGGGTGTTTAGTTTCATGGGGTTTTCAGCCAGCCAAATCTGTGTTTTTTGTAGAGTTAAATTGAGAAATCTGATGTCCTCCAGAGAAGTGACCTTTAGGTACAGTTGTGTATCATATACGTACATATGATAATGGATGTTGGAGGAGCTGAGAATTTCGGTGAGAGGTTCCATGAATCGGTTAAAAAGCATAGGTGAGAGGGAGGAGCCCTACAGGACTCCAAATGTGACTGGGATGGACATAGATAAGGATTGATTGACCTTGAATCTTTGGGATCTATTTTGTAGGAAAGAGGTGAACCAATTTAGTATGGATCCTGATAGACTCATTCTATATTTCAGGAGGTCCAGAAGATTGTCATGTTTGACGGTATCAAATGCCGAAGATGGGTCAAGCAGGATTAGAAGACAAGCTTCGTTTTGGTCTAGGATTTTTAGTGCATCATCCACTATGTGGGTCATAGCCGACTCAGTACTGTGCCTTGCGCGAAAGACGGATTGGTATTGATTTTGCAGGTTGAATTGATCAATGTGGTTGCCAAGTTGAATGCGTACACATTTTTCTAGGAGTTTAGCCAGAGTTGGGATGTTAGAGATTGGGCAGTAATTATTTAAGTCTGTGTCGTCTGCCGTTGATTTTTTTAGGATGGGGGACACCTGCACTGATTTAAGGTTTTCTGGTATAATGCCTTGAAGCAGAGAGGCATTGATATTCTTGGTCCATAGTGGCAGTAGCATAGGTTTGAACTCATTTAAATAGTTGGCGGGAAGAGGATTGATGAAGTGGTTAGAAGGGTTCAATGATGTGAGCGCTTTTAGGATTGCGTCTTCACTAAACGTTTTGAAGGAGGTCCATGAGGCGTTATTTTTTAGGGCAAACTTTGGTGTGCATATGTTAAGGGTTGCCAGAGAGGGTGAAGGGGTGTCTTTGGGGGCGTCAGTATGAAGTACTAAGGCCTTATTTAGGTCCATCTTCAAGTTAAATTGATGACCATGTGGAGAGCATAATGCTAGACACTTAAATCTGTTACACCACTATAGAGAGAGATTTAATGGTGAGTCACTGGGGTGACAGTAATTTGTACCCTGTTAATATAACCCCAGGGTGATATATATACGTCAAAAATTCTTCTGCATTGAATTTAGAGAAGAGCAACACCTAAAGTGGGCAATTTGCCTAATGTTTCTTAAATCCTTCAGTCAGTTCTTGATTTTTACCAACATCATTTTGCATTCGGGCACTTACAGTTTTGCTTATCACATTGTAGAAGTTCCAGCATTTCCCAGAAAAACGCTGTTAGCTAAATAGCCAAAACGTAGACGTGTTGTGATCCAACAGTTATATTATGTGAAGTTTTAGACAGAGTGCCTAATTAGTCCCTGAGACAAGTCATAAGTTTGCATCCCGTTAAGTCTGTCTCAGAGTTAACTTCTTAAACTTCGTAAATGAAATACCGCTAAATTGGATACAGATAACATCCAGAACTTCCAGTACTTCAATACATAGTGGCGCCGAAACTGATAATGGGTGATGTCAGTGGTGGAGATGGGTGGTACCATCCTAAGAAAAATTGTCAGGTCTGGCTTTTTTCTTTAAACAAATTTAGCACTGAATAAATGTAGTATATTTGTGTATCTACCTACATATGATATGATTTTTTTCTAGAGATGACAGTAGACTAAATCCTTTGGGGATTATTAAAGTAGATAAGGAGGATAAATGTGTTTTACTGCGGGATCATCAGATGCATGTAGGGGTTCTGTTGGAGTAGATGCACTTATTACATCTGTTCACTTGCACTTGGGCAAGTTCTGCAGACACAATTGAAGATGAAGCCTCTTGTTTCATATCGGTGGGTGTTACTCATTATCATCCACAAAGCTTCCCACAACCTCACACCCTGGGTCAAGTACTGCGCATCTATTGCTCAGTAGTAATGGGTCATTGTCTGTGAAGAGAGTCTGTGTTATTTTTGAGGACTAGCAGTTCTTAGGGTTTAACACAAAGTGGGTGTGCTGTGCTGTTTGTTTGTACCATACAGAGATATGTGTGGGTGCACAAACCATGAAACATGCAGTTTTTACTTTCCCACCACCCCGGCACTGGAAGGCTTCCTCTAGTTTTTAGATGTATAGGTTAAGCCTATGCTGGTTTTGGCTACTGGGATAAGGGCAGATAGGCCTAATGAGCAAAGAGTAGGGTGCAAACCAGCCTGTGTTTTTGCACAGCAATTGGCTTGTCATCTAACCCTCATTTTGCAGTGCAACTGATGTACCAATCTGCTACATCCCAAAATGCACATTCATAGGAGGTTGCAAAACTTTCTGTCTCATCAATGTGTATGAGGAAGAAGGCATTATGTGACACCCCTGTGAATAAAGGGAAGGATGAGTATGAGAGACAGCAGACTTTCACTTCCTGCATTTACATTTACATTAAAGAGACAGCAGTAGCTTTGAAAAGAAAAAAAAAGAGACATGAATGAAATGACACTGGAAGAGCAAATAGTGTAACTTTGGACCAGTTTGTTCCCACAGACGACACCCACAACCATTCACAAGGTTTAAGCTGCTGATAAGGCAGCTTCCACTTTGCAAATGGACTACCACCTATTGGATTTCATTACGAGCGCTCCAATGTAAGGGGTATTAATGCAGCATGCTCACAGTTGGCCACTCCAGAAGACCTGTTAACTCCAGGGGGTGCTGAATTAACAGGGATTATGGGTTGAAAATCCTGCGAGTACTGAGGAATTTTCAGGGGTATCAGTTAACTGCAAGTCATACTGCCCACTAATTTACCATTTTCAACAGGAATTTATTGTCTCAACGATGCAAAATATAACCCATTCCTAGCAAGAAGAGAGGCATTGCTATAACTGGTTGAACTAACAGGGGAGTCAACATGACTGGCGGAATCAGCAAGGGAACTTCATTACTGCCAGATGAATATGACTCGTTACAACGCAAGTCATCACAACGCGTGCCATTACAACACGGTTGTCACAACGACTGAGTTATTACTACGCAAAGCCATTACTACGCAAGTCATTACATCGACTTGTAGTAGATGGCGGTCTGACATTAGAAATGTATCATTTACTATTCCAACTCCAGCCTACGTAACAGTAGGGAAGGTGTTGGAATAGTAAACAATACTATTTCTAATGTTAGCACGCCATCTACTGCAAGTCGATGTAATGACTTGCATAGTAATGGCATTGGGTGGTAACAACGAGGTCGTTGTAGCGACCGTGTTGTAATGGCATCGCAATGTGATGCCGGTGTTGTTAAGGTTGTTTCCCCTGCCAGATGCATCATCACCATGTATTTTGGCTACCCTCCTTTAGCGCCACCATTTTCCACCTTGCACTCTGACAGAATGTTTGGCAACCTGAACAATCTTGGTCTCAGGATAAAATTTAGAACAGGATTTCTTAGACCCATTAGGTCTCCACACTCTGAGGAGGTAAACATATATATTAGGGATCAATTGATCATACGGTGCTCCAACAAGATTTAAGAGAAGCTGTTACGCCAGCACAATCCCACATTACAGGAAGCAATTGACATTGCCAAGAGTGTGTAACAGTCTATCACCTCTTTTAAAACTATTAATGTTGATAGTGCTTCTTTGGGGGTGGCTGCATTGACAAGGAAAAACACTAACAAGCTCATGGGTCCTAAAAGGAGATTTGCAAAAACATATACACCTATGGTTGGTACAAACACTAAGTTGCAATGCAACCGTTGTGGATCAAAAAAGCATTCTGCACAATTTAAATCATGCTGAGCCATGGGTAAAGAATTTATTAAGTGTGGGAAAGCTGGTCATTTAGGGTTTGTATGTCAAAGTGTGTCCAAAAGAGTGTCCAGCATCCAGGAGAATTGCAGAGAAGATGAAACATCTGTGGAAAATGTTGTGCTGTGTGTGAGAGAATATAGTGTAGGTGATGGGGCTAGTTCTGATGATGATGTTCAGAAGGTCCGTATGGTTGCTGATGATAATGAGTGAGGAGGCGGATACAGAACAATATGTGCCACCGATGAGTGAGATCAATATTGATGGCAGGGCAGTAAAGGTCATGGCTCACTCTGGATCTCCATGTACCATCATTTCAGATTCTTTGTTTCACAAGTATTGGCAAGATAACATTTTTGAACCTACTGATGTAAGGGTGTATTGATTTGGTGGAAAAGAGATCAACATGTTGGGTTATTTTGCGTCGGACATAAGCTTCAAACATAAGACTATCAGACCTCGAAAGATCCACTCGCCCACTCGGAATGGCAAGTGAGATTTTATGAGGTCGAGCTATTTTTAGCACTTACCGGTCCCTGCTGGCCAGCTAACTTAAGCTGAAAGGAACAGGTGTTCTGTTCATTCAGAAAGTGAATGAGCAATAAAGCGCCTTTAAATCTTGTTTTTGTCTTGACACATTTGCTGTCTGTTCAAGGACAGAGGTCAAATGTCAGTTTGTCTTTTTACTAATTGTTGCTTATCTGTTCCTGGAAAAGGGTGTTTACTTTACTTTCACTTATTATAGTTAGTGCTTTTTGTCAAGTGAGTTATCAGACAATAATGGTGAAACAAAAGGCAATAAAATGTCAGTTTTTTTTCTAACACAACATTTAAACAGCTTGTAAAGTATTTCAAAATATATCAGGAATTATTAAAGAACTCTTTTTTGTAATTCATGCAAACAAATATTTACATAGGAGCAAAACAAATCAGAACACTTTACTTGGTGATGTGCAAATGAAAGATATTTGCAGAAACTCGATTTCCAAGCATTGTACACTATGGGTCTTATCACGATGTCCGGCGGTAAGCCTCTGACCGCTCGTCGGAGGCTTACCGACTGACACCGTAGGTTTACAGCCCGACCGCCGAATTTCAATGCCAGGAGTCCGAGTGTAAACAGGCCAGTCAATCCGACTGTGTTCCGATGAGCTCAAGGAGCCCGTCAGTCAGTCGGATTCCTATCATAATCCCTTACGGTTGGCGCTTCCACCGTCTGGATCATAATGTTGGTTTTCAACAGCCTTTTCATCTTGGGCTTTCTGACATGGAAAGGCTGTCGAAAAGTGACTTTGTCGGCCCCAAGCAGTGCCCCCATCCCTCCGCAACCTACGGTTGTGGGCCTGGGGTGCACCTATGTACCCCCCTGAATATTCCTACACGGTGCCTGCCACATGGTGCAGGACGTTACACAAACTCCCATCTCAATGGGAGCCTGTACTGTGGGTGGTTTCCACCCACCGCACAAGCTCCCATAGAGGAAAGGGAGTTAGCGACTGTACCTCGTGCATTCGCATTGTAAACCAGTGTACCGAACGACCGGCCTATGGCCGGTCGGTTCCACACTCGTATTAGGGCCCCTATATAGTTTTAAAACCATGTCAGTGGGAAATTCTGTGGCCATTTCAATGTCAAATCTGCTGATTGCAAATGAGTATGCTGCTACTTCATGCTTCAGTTATGTATTTATTAAAAGTGACAGTTTTTAAGCATGATTTGAGAAACATTCCTGCCTCCGCACTGATGACAATGCGGTTAATGAACTGAGGCAAGTCAGCAGTCATGTGTATCCTGTATGTGGCTAGATTTGTATTGGAGCTAACGTTTAGTCTATTAAATCAAACAAAAGATTTTTCTGTACAGCAGACATGTTGAGCCCGCGTATTTGAAGGAGCTCTCATGTGTGATAAAGAAGAAAATGGTGTCTCAGTGAATTAAAATACTTGCCCAGGATCACATAATTTGAAATTAGTTTATGGGTCAAGAGCATTATAATTAGGTCGAGTAGAGTATTTAAGTCACTAGACCTGCACGTCTAATAACATTTTTAGGATATTTCGAGGTCTGACTATTATTGGTAAAGTGTATTTTGCGGTGGATGGATTACAAATATTCAGTTGGAGACATCAGGGAAAGTTTGAGATCACCTTTAGTCCTAATTCCAAAATACGTTTGGCTGAAAAGATGATGAGGGTTCAGAGTGTGTTGAGTGAGGAAAACAATTTGGAAGGTTAACTTGACAAACATAAAAGGTTTTTACGCAAGGTACTGGGAGTGGATATTCCTACCATATTCAACTGAAGAAGGATGCTGTACCCACCAAGCACAAATTGAGGCATGCCCCATTATCAGTTTATGGTGAATTATGTCAAATGTTAAAGAAAATGTGTGAGAAACGGGTAATTAAATCTGTTAATTCATCAGAATAGTTTTCTCCAATTGTTTTGGTCAACAAAACAAAATGGGGAACTCAGGATGTGTGATGATCTGAGGTGAGTTAACAAGCAAATTTTGGTGGACTGGCATCCTTTGCCTAAGGTACATGAGTTATTCTCAAATTTGAATGGCACGAGATATTTTTCAACTATTCAACTGAAAGCGGTTTAACATCAGGGTGAGCTTAAACTTGAGTCAAGACATGTTTTAACATTCATTACTCCTGATGGGGAGTTTAGAAACATCAGAGTGCCGTTTGGACTTGCGTCTGCCTCATCGGTTTTCCAGAAGTTGATGTTTTCACTATTCAGGGATATCAATGGGGTGGTTGCATTCCAGGATGACATTTTGGTGCATTCTGAACTGAGCAAAGTTTTGACTATTTTAAAGGAGAAGGGAATGATTACTCGTCTTGACAAAAGTACATTTTTCGCTCAGGAAGTAGAGTATTTGGGGCACACGATTGCAAAAACAAGCATCTACCCCAAGAAGTATCTGTTAAGAGTCAATTTGGAATATGTATACTCCGGCTAGTAAAGAACACAAGTCTTTTTTGGGCTTATGCAAATATTATTCTAGGGTTGTACAGAGGTTTGCTAATTTTGTGCTTCCTTTGAGACCTTTACTTAAACAAGCATTTGCAATGCAATAGGTCTCGCATTACTGAAAATGTGAGCTATTAGAGTTGCTAATAATAATGCAACGACAATAGCTCAAACTTTCAGTAGTGCAAGAGCTATTGCATTACAAAGCAACCGCGGCACTAGCGCTTCAGCTTTAAACATTTTAAGATAAAGTGTGAGGGCTGCGATTGCTTCAAAAGTAAAGAAATAGAAACACATTTTTTTCTATTTCTTTACTTTTGAAGCAATCACGACATCCGTGCCTTAGCCTAAGATGTCTAGGTGAAAACCTAGGCAGGCACTCTGCATGCCAACACAGTGGTAGCTGGTTGGCTCTGATGGAACGGGCCCACAGTCATTCTGAGGGCTGTGAAGTGAAGAAATGTTATCTCACATAAAGGCAAATGGGCAAGGGAGCAGGGTCCGATGGGACCACTACTTCGCTATCCTACAGGGGTATCCACAGATATTGGAGTAGACACCTCACTCCCTTGATTGTGACATGCTTCATCATCGCTCCCTATCCACACCCTGGTAGGGTGATACCACCAGGGCGGACTCAAAAACAAAACAAAAAGAGTGTTTGGGGAGGTTTTAGATAATATCTTACAGTAGAATGCAGAGATCCAGATAAAAATAGAAGAAGCGATTAAAAATACCTTACAGTATACCCAAAATAATTCTTTATTAGTAGGGTACGGGGTATGGTAAAAAAATATTTTACGACGTTATCGATTTTACTGCTCAATTCACCTTGGTTTTACAGTGCCAACATGTTTTGGCCCACGTAAAGAGTCCAATCGGATCTGTGGCCTAGTCCGCCAACTTAATGTTGGTGAGCCTTGCAAGAGAAATAATTCTGCTTCCTGTCACTACGTGGAGTTTTGTAGAACTCCATGTTTTGTGACAAGTGGGCAAAACTCTGCAAACTCCGTTGGTGGAGGGGAATTCTTCACCCACCCTTAGTTTTTGGACACTGTGGCCTTGATAATGAGTGCTGTGGAACCTAGGAAAACTTCTATTCGCATGGGGGTTGTAATTAATTATGAGTGGGTAAGAGTATTCCAGCCCCTCTGAGCACTCGACAGATAATCCACATGTAATTCCGTATTGTCAGGGCAAAAGATGTAATTGGTAATATTTATCGCATCAGGTATATACCCATCCCAGCGTCTAAACAACACACCAATACTCGGGCACTCATAATGGAGGCAACCTCAGTAAATCTATCAAGTATATCAAGGTGATTCTGGATTTTTATTGGGATAGTCTATTAAAATTGCAAATGTAATAATGGGTGGAAAGTCTAAATGGCCAAATCTAAGTTAGAAGGGATCCGTAACTCACCTGGTTATTAAGAATGCAATTTTTAATGCTTTTGACTGACCCTGAGGTTAGAAGATTCTAACTAAATTTCAGATTGACTTTTTCTACTGGTTTTTAGTGAGAATGAAAGGTCTGGCGGAGAGCTCTGCATTGTAAAGTATAGGGAAAAATAGGAAAGTTTATTTAACCTCTTCCGTGCGCATGACGACCGGGAGCCGTCATGTGTCACGGTGGGCGTGTGCGCACGACGGCTCCCGGACGTCCGAATCACTGCCCACTAATACAAACGCCCGCACGGCGCGGGAATTCCCCGCGCATGGAAGGGGTTAACTAGAAAATAAATATTAAAAACATATTTTTGTTTAGTATTAAATAATTTTATATATTTATTTTAAATGTAGAACAAATGCTACAGCACTATTAGCTTAATTTGAATTAAAACTTTAAGAAATGGAAATATGTTAATTTGAATTTGAATGAGTATCATTTTTATATATTTTTAAAGGTTAAATTATATATTTTTTTATAGTTTTAACTATTTTAAATAGTTTAATTTAACATTTTTTCCTGCTGGGTTTTATTTCAATTCCCTCACTCCATTATTTTCTATTGGAAGATGTTGCAGTACTAGTGGCTGGCCACATTTGGTGTTGGCCTTAAAACTGTTTTTTTTTGGGTGGGGGTTAAATCAGTAGTAACATGCACTCTGGTTTTGTCAATAAGCAAAAAATAGTAAGTGTAAGATACCTTTGTGAATCAGGCACAGTGTCTTTTGTTAGTAGATTATGGGATGTAGTTCCATAAATCAATGCTGCAATTGCTTCTCCATTATCCATTATTCCTAAAAATGTTCTTCTGTGCTAAAAATATATATATACGCGTAGAGTGACAAAACCATCGGAATAAATGCACGCTGAGAAAAGTTTGTGGCCATTGCATCGTTTCTTGAAAAAAACGGCGTAACGATTCGTTTGGATATTGGGAGTCGCTTTCCCGCCGTGGCCCGCTACTGCAAGTGGCTTTGGTCTTCGTAGCGAAAACAAAAGAAGTGGATATATATATATATATATATATATATATATATTCCACCAAAGAATCCGATACAAGTAGAGGGGCTGTCAGGTAGGGCAGTCCTCGCTCAGGGTACCGGAAACCCTGCAACATGAAAACACACTTTTCACTTTTACTGACTGCACCAGCAACGCGTTTCAGCTTACACCTTGGTCACACTGATATATCTACATATATATATATATTTCACAGAACCTCTCCCCGTGGGAAAGATTGAGCCGCACACATCGCGGTAGTTTTCAGAATTTATTTACAGCAGTTTCACAAGCTCCGGTAGTCCTAATGCATTTCAGCCAACCTTTGGCCTTCTTCAGAGGAGGAGCTTCAGACATCTGGGGGCTGTACACACAGAAACCAGGTAATTGCTTATTTTATATCACAGTGATTTCCCTCTAGTGGGCGCTGCGGTGGGCTGCGGTATGAAGCATTCTGGTCCCTGTAGTCAGCCTCACAATTCCTTCCCTTCAGTGGGTGATGTCTGTTGCAATCCGCCGGTAAGAATCTGCCGCGATCCCCTTGCACACCATATTCAAGCGTGCTGAGGACCTAACCAAGGATCGGTCCCTGGTGGCTACCACTACCCATATTGCCTTCGCCAAATTAACAAAACGGTTCTTTTGCGGGTAGTTTTGGCGCCCTTTTCAAAGTGGTGTGTTGCTCCGCGGCCGAACCATGCAGCATTATATTTCACCGAGCCTCTCCCCGTGGGAAAGATTGAGCCGCACACATCGCGGTAGTTTTCAGAATTTATTTACAGCAGTTCCACAAGCTCCGGTAGTCCTAATGCATTTCAGCCAAACTTTGGCCTTCTTCAGAGGAGGAGCTTCAGACATCTGGGGGCTGTACACACAGAAACCAGGTAATTGCTTATATATATATATATTACCTACTGGCGGTCGCCAGTGGGTAGTTATAGTTAGGACCTAGTTTCCACAGGAAAAACATTTTTTGATTTGACAATGTCTTTGGCGCCGTTTGATGAATCTTCGTGAATTTTCAAAACTAATTGGGTGCTCCAGGCAGCTCCTATCTTGGATGTTTCTGGGTGATTTGTCAAACGGGGGCCGAGAAAAAAGGGGGTCCCAAAACGTGTTTTTTCCATAGGAAACTTGAGACAAGGCTACAGCTCGAACTGTTTAATGGATTTACACCAACTTTGGCACAAATTTAGGTATTGGTTCAGAAAGCGTGCTTTTTTAGAATGGTGTAAATCCGTTCAGTAGTTCCTGAAAAATTCAAAAAATAAAAGTATCAATATCTGAGGGCCTAGGAGGATTTGCGACCCCTCCCGAGCACGAGATTCATTCTGATTGGCTGCCAACACTCCAAACCAGAATGTGTTGGCAGCCATCTTGTGACTCTGTAAAACTGAGTCAAAAGAAATCAGTTAAAAAAAGGATAAAAAACAGGAAAAGGGGGCAGGGTAGAAACACCCTGACCCCCTAGGCCTGCTCGTTTTTTTAAACAAAGCGTGGGAGCTCCTGGGTGGGCCACGTCCTGGGGGCAATGTCCAATGAATTAGTGGGGGCCCACGGGGGCCCTGCAGCCCTGGGGACCACCACCTCCCCAGGGCTTCATCCATAATGTGTGGGGGGCCCGCTGCCCTGGGGGGGCCACCTCCCCAGGGCTTATGTGTGGGGGGCTCCTCCCCACCACGCTGCCCCGGGGACCACCACCTCCCGGGGCTTTTCTTTAACAGGGGTGGGGGGGCCTCACAGGCCCCCTCAAGCCCCGGTGACCGCCACCTCCCTGGAGCTCCAATTAAATTATAGAAGTGGGGGAGCGCGGCCGCTTCCCGTTTTTTTAAAGTAAAAAAATGGGTCAAGCCCGCGGGGATGGAGTCCACAGGGCCCAAAAAATACTTAAAGAAGGGGGCCACACAGCCCCCCTTCTAAAAATACAAAAAGAAAAGAAAAGCAGGCCTCCTGGTGCGTTCTGGGTTGGAGGATTAAGTCCCCTTGAATACTAAGAGTCCTTAGGGGCCAACAAGCCCACCAGGTTCCTCCAGTAAGCCCCACACAGTGGGTTTGCTGAGTGGTGGTCCAAGGCCACGCCCCTTTTTGCACCACTCTGCAAACACGCCTGTTGGCACACTGCTGGTGGGGTAATGAGGTCCTCTTGTGTCCTGAGGACCTCAGGACTGAAGTGGACTACATCCGTCGAGCAACAGTGCGCCAGGCGAGTAGTGTAAAAAGGGGACGTGGCCTCGGACCACTCTCAGCAATCCAGCTGTGTGTGGCTTACTGGAGGTAACAGGAGGGCTACTTGGCCCCCAGGGACCCTCAGGAGGCAAGGGGACTACATCCCCCAACCAAGAGCGCACCAGGAGGTGCGTTTGCAGAGTGGTGGACAAAGGGGCGTGGCCTGTGTCCACCTCTCAGCAATCCCACTGTGTGGGGCATACTGGAGGTAACAGGTAGGCTCGTTGGCCACTAACCACCCCCAGCAGTGAAGGGGACTTTAATTCCCCATCGTAAAGCACGCCAGGGAGCACGTTTGCAGACTGGTGGGCAAAGGGGGCATGGACTGCCATGCGAACTTACTAATGCTGCTGTCTGTGACTTACTGGAGGTAATAGGAGGGGTAGTTGGCCTCCAAGGTTGTCCTTGGGGGCCAACTACCCCTACTGTTACCTCCAGTAAGTCCCACACAATGGGTTTGCTAAGAGGTCTTCAGAGGCCATGCAATTCCTGCGAAGAACACGGAATTGCAAAAAATTCCGCGATCCGTGGCTTCGCAGAATGTTTTGCTTGTTCGCGCTTTCAAAATGCGTGTTCACGAGATATTTACCCCCGAGCACGCAGGCAGCTTTCGCGAACAGGAAAAAGCATCACGAACTGGCGGAACAAGCAATTCTGCGTGTTTGCGAAACTCTGCGTGCTCGCGCTGATTTTTTACCATTTCGCAGAGCTTTGCATAGGGCGACTACGCAAATTCCGCCCACCCTTAATCACAATCATCACATCTCCTACACAAATTTACTACTGTGATGAAGTTTAATTTGCTAGAAAATATGATTAACTTAAGTGTGCTTTAGGTAGCATTACTAAGCCACAACAGGCCACATTGACAATTATTCAGGAAATGCCTCAGAAAGTGCATGTTTATTTTAGGTTTGCAAGCGTTCCACCTACATGTTTCTTTTTTATCTATCGACGAAAATACAGCTTTAGCAATGGTGTGTCCTAATACAGTTCTATAATATTTTCTGCTCTTTCTGGAGGGAAGGAAGTACTTTTTGTTACAAGTTTCAAAGTTACTTAGCTGAGCTCCACTGTATTTCAACAATCCATTGTATTGTCTTGCTGTGCTTCGTAATGAATGTTTTAATCTCCTATATGAATAATGTACAGCTTTAAACAATAAGATGCATTAGGAAGTAGGAGTTACTGGGGGTGTTGTACCACCTAATAGATAATGCAGGTTTTCCTCAATTTTAATGGGTAGAAAATCAAGATTTTATAAAAGACACGGAGGCTTATATTATGCATAGTTCCTTTACTGAACTGGGGTGGCGGAGTGAGCTAAAGAATGATGATGGATTAAACCCAGATCAGTTGACTGGGGGTGAGTGCTTGCAATGTTCAACACTCCGTCCATCATCCCCTTTGGTTTTGCTTTGTTCGCCCTAAGTTGGCAGGGTATGCCCAGACGTGGGTCCCTTGCTCACTTTGCCACTGGATTCAAGCTAGCCTGGCTGATGACGGCTGATTAGCCTGAAACCAGTCCCAGGATGCTTGTTTCCGGTCCAGGGAAGACATGGCTTGGCAGTTCGGGCTGGACTGTTCCCATGAGGCACAGAGTCAGACTGATTTGCATATGGCCATGTCTGAACTGGGGTGGCGGAGTGAGCTAAAGAATGATGATGGATTAAACCCAGATCAGTTGACTGGGGGTGAGTGCTTACAATGTTGAACACTCCGTCCAACATCCCCTTTGGTTTCGCTTTGTTCGCCCTAAGTTGGCAGGGTATGCCCACTTTTCCACTGGATTCAAGCTAGCCTGGCTGATGACGGCTGATTAGCCAGAAACCGATCCCAGAGTGCTTGTTTCCTGTCCAGGGAAGACATGGCTTGGCAGTTCGGGCTGGACTATTCCCATGAGGCACAGGGTCAGACTGATTTGCATATGGCCATGTCTGAACTGGGGTGGCGGAGTGAGCTAAAGAATGATGATGGATTAAACCCAGATCAGTTGACTGGGGGTGAGTGCTTGCAATGTTCAACACTCCGTACATCATCCCCTTTGGTTTTTCTTTGTTTGCCCTAAGTTGGCAGGGTATGCCCAGACGTGGGTCCCTTGCTCACTTTGCACTGGATTCAAGCTAGCCTGGCTGGTGATGGCTGATTAGCCAGAAACCGGTCCCAGGATGCTTGTTTCCGGTCCAGGGAAGACATGGCTTGTCAGTTCGGGCCGGACTGTTCCCATGAGGCACAGGGTCAGAGTGATTTGCATATGGACATGTCTGAACTGGGGTGGTGGAGTGAGCTAAAGAATGATGATGGATTAAACCCAGATCAGCTGACTGGGGGTGAGTGCTTGCAATGTTCAACACTCCGCCCATCATCCCCTTTGGTTTTGCTTAGTTCCTTTATTGCAACAAATGAACTCAGAATCAGAATTAGAATATTTAAAATTATGGAACTTCTTAAAACATGCATATAAGCCTAGAACTCGCAGCCATCTACCTTCTTTTTACTGCAAAATAACTCAAAGTCCAATCTAAACACTATAAAAATAACACCACTTTTGTTGTTTGTCCATACTCCTCTTGCATAATACCAACTATGAACTCTCCTTAGACGTCTTAACTTTGTCCTGGAGAACAACAAAATGTAGATACATCAATAGTGTTGGGTAGACCAAGGGAGGAATAATATTAGCCTCCACGTCTTTAATAAAATCTTGATTTTCTGCCCATTAAAACTGTGGAAAATCTGCATTTATGCCAAGGCACAGAGGCCAATATTATGCATGTTCAAAGCCAGTCCATAATATTCTCCACAGCCTTCACCATAGGTTTAAAGTAAAATCTCTTAAACGTTGAATAATTTGACCAATCTGCTGCCTTCATATTACTGCTAAGAATACTGCCCACCATAGAAGCCTTACTCACCATTGCCCCTCTAGCAGAGTGTGCCCCAGACAACTCACATCAATACCTGCCTTTTTCATTACTTCCTTAATCCATCTAGCAAGTGTTGGCGTTGACACTGTATGATACGTATGCCTAAAAGAAGTCAACAACTCAGTACTTCCATTAACTCTCAACGCTAAAGTTCTTTTTCATATTCCTTTAAGCATCTCACCACACATAATCTAGCATGACCTTTCATTCTAGGATAAAAATCGTCCTTGGCATCATCTTTGTATGTTTTCTTATATCAAAAGATACACGCTCTGGCTGAAACTTCTTGAAAACACTTCCATAGCCCTTATGTCTGACACCCTCCTAAACGAAACTAAACAAAGCAGACCAGCCATTTTCCAAGATTACAACTTCACTGCTTCACAATCTTCACTGCCAATGAATGATCCTGCCAACAACTCCAGAAAATTGATATGCATTCCCCTCTTGCTGACAGGCTCGTTGACTTGTCACTGATCTACACCTGACTCATCATCCTTGTAAACCTACATCCGATTCGATCACCAATTCCGAATTCTCCCCAAACATTGCCCTGCCGTTCCATCCTTCCAAATTCATCAACCACCTTTCACTTTCTGCACTGCTTCCTGACTCAACTTCACCATCTGTGAATATTTTGCCCCCATACACAATAGATATCCTTTCAACCTTTGAAACAATCTGTAATGCAAAGGTGCTAGGGAAATTGCCTAAATCAACGCCGACAGTAAACCCAACTACATCACTAAGTTGCGCAAAGAAATCCATTCTGATCGCATCACTCTCTTCAATTCCCTGAGAATCTTCCTCACTTTCTTCATAGGCAATTTCAACACACCCTCCAAAGTCTGTATCTGAAAACCTAAAAAATGAATCTCCTGTCCAGGCATTAAACACGACTTCTCCCTGTATAACACGAATCCTAAATCCTCCAGAATTCGCACAGCAAACTCTCTTGTCGCCACCATAATCATAACATCGTCCAGATAAACTATCAGACGTACTTCTCTTAACCTCAACCAAGCCATTACTGGCCACATGACCTTTGTAAAATACTACCAAGCCAAGATCAATCCGAACAGAATGCTTATGAACCTCCAATGTATTCCTTTCCAACGAAGTTGAAGGAAGTCCCTGTGTTCTGTACATACCGGAACCGTCAAATAAGCATCCTTCAAGTCTAACCGTGACAGCCAGTCCCCTTTCCTCAAAAGGTCTCTTAACATATGTATACCTTACATTTTAAAATGATTGTAACACACCCAGTCATTCAGTTCTCTCAGATTTATGACTGGCCTCCTACCTTTGTCCTTTTTTCCACTAGAAAGATGTTGCTGACAAAACACCCAGGACAGCCCTTTGCTTTCTCAATTGCCCTTTCATTTGAAGTCCCGCCATTTCCTGTGTTACCAGCTCTACCTGATCCTTTGAAAACCTTATGATTCTCGGACATCTGTCCAGCACTGGTGTCCCTACAAAATCTATTTGATACCTCTGCACAGTCCTCAACACCCATTGATCTTTTGTAATTTCCTTCCACCACGACACAAACTGGGCTAGTCTGCCGCCCAGTTTTACATGGGTACATAAAGGGTCTTGCTTTAAACATACCTTCACCACCTGTTGTGTTCCTGTCACTCTGACTTCCTCGTGCCCTTGGCCTCTGTTGGTAAAAAACACTTTGCTCTGACTTGTAGTCATAACTGTAGGATTCTAAATCCTTGTGCAAATGACCCACGAGTGATACCTTGTCCATGCCGAAGAATCGACGCTGCATTCTCCCGGCCCCTCCATTAACCTTTCTGATGTCTTTCTGTACTTTTTGTAATTAATTAAATGTGTCCACATACCTGGACATATCTCTCACAAACTTTTCCCCAAAAAGCATACCATTACTTTCTACTCCAAACTCTTTGTTGGCCAACTCTGCCAACTTTGGTTCAATTTTCATCAGTACACTCTTTCTCCGCTCCATACACAGTGCATCATTCATATTTCGCAACAGGCATATAGCCCTCTGGACCAACTGGCACATTTCCACTACATCTATGCCTGTATTATTACACATGTCAAACACCTTAGTCAACAGGCCTTATATATCTAAAAACCTTCTTGGCATCCCTTTAGACCCTTATCCAGCCCTTTCCTAGGGTATAGGCCAGATTTATTTAGAAAAGTCATCATCTTAGGGTCCACCTCCGGTGTATATGCTCCCTTAGAGTGTGACATAGGCCTTGGACACCTAGACCTATCTGTGTACGGACCTCCTTAGGTGTCTCCTGCTGTACTCATTATGATATAGACCGAGCTACATACTCAGCTGGTGTCCACTGTAGTGGCAAAGGCTGCTGTGTCAACAAGGGTCAACCATCTCCTCCTCTAGTGGAACCACAAAATCATTTTCCTCAAAATGTATCTTTCTCTGTTCCACTTTAGGCTTTTTTGGTTTTTCGCACTCCTCTGTTTCATCTAAATATGATAAACAGTTCAACTCCACATCACTATTACTTGATGTCCCATCACATTCTTTTATTTTAGAAAGTTTTACATAGCGCCAACTTGACCCGAATCGGGTATCAGAGGGCTTTACATAGCACCAGTTGCATTACATGAGGACAGGGGCGTAACACAGGGCCCCGCAGCCCCGGCAGTGCGGGGGGCCCCAAGCTCCAAGGGGCCCCCTTCGGCACTGCACTCTGGCCGGAAAGCTCCTGATTGCGCCCGGAGGGGGCCCCTCTACATACCGTGCAGGGAGGCCCCCTCACTTTTCGTTACGCCAGTGCATGAGGACACATTCATTTTTTTGTCACATGCATGCACTGCATTTTGACCTTTCCCTTTTACCTGTATAGTCTTTCCCAACTCTGGAGCCTTAAGGCCAGAACCTTTTGCATTTTTATTGCCGTGCACCTCAATGTACTTTCTCTTCAATGTTCTTTTCTAGCCAGCAACACTTGAGCCACCTGCTGTAGGCTCAACTTCCTCTACTGACCAATACTTTTCATCCTCTACCACATTTTTAGAGGCTCCCCTTTTCGTTAGGTGCCTTTCCACACAATCATCTATTTTCCTATCCAATCTTTCTGCCAAATGACCAAAAATCTTATCTACATAATCCCTAACCTTAATATCCAATGATTTTTCCTCCACTGGTCCATAGCGATATATGTATTTTATTATACTCTCTTCACGAACCAAAACACCACCTTTCATGTAAAATGTCTCAAAACGCTGATTACTGTTGTCTGGCAACCATCATCTTCTAAAGCAATCTGTCCAAAATATGGGGGCTTATTTACAAGGCCCATGCGCCACTTTTGCATCATTTTTAACATGGGAAAAGTGACGCAAAAGTGGCGCAGGGGCTTGTAAATCTGCCCCATGGTGCCTCTGGTTTTCTCTTTAATACTGTGATTTCTCTCCCAGTTACACAAAATGGTCGCCGCACGCAAAATCTTAGGGAAGTCTTCAGTGCCCAAAATACAGTTCCACTCACAATGACAGGCGCGAGGTGTGCACGCCTTGCAACAACTTGCGCTCCCTGCTGTGTCTACACTGCAAGCAGTACGCAAGTAATCTTGCGCTCTCCGCCTTTTCTACACTGCAAACAGCGTCTGAGTAATCTTTTTTAAAAATCTTAAGCCGTTAATGTCTGCGCGCTGCCTCACATCCAAAACACCGCTTTCTGCCCCAAAAGATCTACCGTTGACTTTAGTCCACGAGTAACTGCACACTCAAATACTGCTTTTGTTCAAAAAGTAAAAATCCTCTCAAAATTGACAAAATAGCTTGGCTCTGAGCCTGCCTCCTTTTATCCGAGGCTGTCCGCCGCCAGACTGAGCCCGTTACAGGGCCAGCTCCCGATCCAAACACTGGCACGTCCCCTTCATATAAACAGTCACTAACCTCCAGTAAGGTTTAATAGAAAAAACGCTTCGCTGAAATTCTAACACGCATTACCCTCAACAACTAAACAGTCTATAACTTAAAACATCCACCTGATTATTTATAATCTTCCTGGCTGTCATTAATCCCTTTCAAAACATTATAAAAGGGTCTTACACACTTCAAACACTCTTCTTTTCAATCATCCAACTCTAATATATCCCATTAAGAACCACTATCATACATATTTAATAGACTAGACCCTTTGGATTGTACTTATCCGTGTATGAGCAGCAATAAAGAAGGAAGATGGCTGAGGGTTCTAGGCTTATAAACATGTTCTAAGAAGTTCCAGAATGTTAAATGTTCTAATTCTGATGCTGAGTTCATATGAGGGCAATAAAGGAACTAAGCATAATATTGGCCTCTGTGCCTTGCCATGAAATTGACTGCCATGAATGAAACATTTTTAATCCAACCCTTCCTAGTAAAGCCAATTTGTAAAATCTGTCACAACATCCTCTGCATGCACTCCAGCAATACTCCAACATGCTCTAAGCTCACAGTTTGCTACCATAAGTGAGGCATTTTAACCCCAAGATAACTTCCAGTAGCAGTGAACACACCTTTTCTTTCCCCACAGTAAATTTTTCGCTGCATCCCTGTGACATGGTAGCATACACAACTGTCCTCTGGAAACAGCCTGAGGAGAACCTACATTCTTATCATTGGGACCCGAAATATCTTGAGAGCTCAGACTCCTGCGAGATTTGGCAGCCATCTTGGGCATCACCCATGATCTTGTGATATCTTGAGCTTGCTTTAGATTTAGTGGCCTTCTTGGGGACAACAGCATAAATACTGTGCCCATTGCCCTGAAAATCGTTTGGTTTCAAGACTTCGACCTGAGGAGCCATGGCACTCGAACTTGGCGAAACTTACCTCTGAATCCCGGGCCAGCTGCCGCGGCCTCGGCTCTGTTTCCCAGTCGTCGCTTTCATCTTCGGACACTGATGCTTCCGAGTCTGTAAAGAGTCAACAATGGAGAAAAGTGAATGAGTTCTGCAGTGAACTGATCCTGCGATGCTGCGCAGTCCTAAAAAGATTAGTGCACTACCAAGGCAAGGCTTCACAAAGACAAGAAAGGTATAATTCTATTATTTATTAGTTACCTTTGGAACTACAGTGTAAACAATAATAATAATTACACATTTAGAAAGCGTGAACATATCACCCTTGAGGCTATCCAGGCACTGGGGGGGAGTTGGGGAGATTACGTGAGCTATTGCGCAGAGTCACATGATTCTGGGCTGAGTGCCGCCTGGGCAGGGGATCGAACCATGGTGCAGTGGCCAGAGCAGCTGATTCTGAAGCGCGGGTCTCACGGTTTGATCCCGGGCGCCGGCGGCAGCTCAAGAATCAAGTAAAAGGAAAGATCATTCAGAGGCTTGTGAATGATCAAAAAATAAAACAAGGGTTGTTAAAAATAATGCTTCAAAACATAGAGGGGGATATTCTCAAGAACGTGTCATAACTACCGCAAAATCAGCTTAACGCAACTCTTCACATCGCAGTCTATCGCGGAAAATTAACAATTAATACTGTGATAACGTGGTATTCCCATGCCGGCAGTACCATCCGATAGGCTCATGATAACGCGTCAAATGTCGGCGATAAAGTCAACGCGACGCCGCAAAAATGCGAAACACGAACACAAAAAAAGCTGCGATGAGGCCAATAGCGATACAAAAACCAGCGAAAACCAGCGACAGGCATGCAATTCCCACGATTCATGTGGGAAAATGCACCATAAAAGCAGAGTACAAAACCGTGAGATGACAATGTATGAGCACAACCCCACATCCGTGACGTAGAACAAATGACCATTGTCCAGCATCACATAGGCATCTCCTCACAGTCACAATGTACATTGACATGCAGTCTGCATGTAAACTGCACCAATGCAGACACATGCATGGAACACACAGTGAAACCGCATCTCCCCTTCACATTGCAGAGGGACAAGCAACCCCTCCTGCACACACATGTGTCATTGCCATGATCAATCAATTATGACAGCGTGGACGAATGTAGGGGCAGTGACTCCCGCTTACGTACATGTTGCCCATGTTGTGGGACTTGAGTCACAGGGGGCATTCCTGCATCATAGTGGCACATAACTGACCTCAAAAGGAGCCCTGTAGGTCACAAATGGCAGCCAAAATGGAATGACCTTGGACACATGTGAAACGCCGAAGAGTGGGATACCCTACTAACTGTGACACACAGAACTGGCAGTTATTCCTGCTGCGGCTGCAGGGGGGATGGTCCACCTGCCTCATCTTCATCATCATCGTCCTGTGTGACTTCACCGGCCCTGTGTGGTGGGCTTACTATTAGAAGAGGTCACAACCAACCAGGACTGGCAATTTAATTGTAGTGAAGAAAATATTGCTGTATTATCCCTAGGATATTTTTACAGATCCACAATGGATTCACCCCTTGGTCGAGCCCATGCTAGCACTGGTAATCAAACACATTATATGATACCATCTATGCCACATAGGTTTGAACCACTTAGGAGGTGCAGTGAGGTGGACCGACTGGAACGAAACATAGTATGCCAAAAAGCCGTTGTACAAGATGTTAACGATGTAAGAGCCCATGTTATTATTTTGAAAGAAATAGTCTATACGGACCAGGTACAAATGCGTGAAGGTATTGTTAACATCATCAGCAATACTCGTGATAATGTAACTTTTGTAGAAACTGAGACACAAGTTTTAGAAATGAAATTACCCCGCCTGCCAGTGTGGCTGATCTTAATTCTCCTAGCCAGACACTGCAGGAATCACTACATATTATGACATGGAATGTTGCAGGGGTAAGGAGTAAACTCTCTGATATCTCTTGGCTTAAAAGTATACAAAAGTGTGACTTGGTATTAATACAAGAAACATGGCTTACAGAAATTTTTTTCATTAATGGGTTAAAGACAATCTCTAGTGCGATTCCTTCAAAGGCAGGTAGAACAAGTGGAGGTTTGGCAGTACTAATATCAGTATCCTCTATCTTGATATTATAAAAAACATATATTAAAGCACAACATTTTCAGTTTTTACTTTTTTCAGTTAAAGGAATACAGGATATCATAGTGATTAATTTCTATAATAGTATTTTTAATAGTTTGTGACATGAGATTATTACATTAGATGAAGAGTTGACCAATTTCATAAAGAGTGCAGGGACCGATTGTTTCTTAATCTGGGCAGGAGATTTCAATATTGAATTTTGTAAACTTATATCAGGGATTCAATGTGGTTATGAATATGAAATAGGTGATAACCCTTTACATTTCCCACATAATAATTATGGGGAAATCATAAATTATGTTATGTGTAAATATAATCCGGAAATTATGGAGAAGGACGCACAAGAGAGCATCCAAGAAGGAAGGTGCATTACTTACACATTTGAGGGAGCTAGGTCATCCTCATGTATTGATCACTTTATTATTTCAAGGAATTGCAGGCCTCTTGTATATAATTGGAGTGTACACCCCAGCTTACTAAGTGACAATCATCCTCTGCTACTAACATTGAAATCTCCACTTTTTAAAATAGCTGAACCGCGTGTCCATGCTGCTGATATAAAGACACAGAGTGAAAATGGGATTTCTATTAAATGGGCGGGAGTCAATCCAAATGCTTTTTCAGAAAGGATAGTTCAAAAAAATAATCATCACATAGTAACCTGTTTAGACAACTCCTGTAGTAGCACTGACATAGTTATGGCCTTTTTAAATATCTCGGCTGCAAGTGCCGGTGATTTGAAACGCAAGCCTAGGACAAATAGGGTATATTGCCCAAGATGGTTTAACCAGCAGTGCTCCAGACTAAACAGGGATTTAAAGGTAGCTTTAAGAGCTACTCCCCGGAATAGGGAAGATATTAGTACCTTGAAGAAATTATACAAACAAGCTTTAAATCAATGAAAAATGGAGATGAGAGATAACGCGTGGGACAATTTGATTAAAGCTGCCGAGACTAAAGACTCGACACTTTTTTGGAAAACCTTGGACCAGCCTCTCTTTAAGGATGTCCAGTCTGTCAAAGTTGACACAGTAGTGACCCCGTAAGAGTGGTTAACCCATTTTGAAGCTATTTTTAATGCGACACACCAGTGTACTACAACAGCTGAGAATAATAGTACTATTGCATTAAACAATATCAAACTAGAAAGTATAAGTCATGAGGAGATTAGAACAGCTCTTATGAATAGCGCTAGCGGGAAAGCGGCAGGGGTCCCAATAGATGTTTTTAAATTTAATATGGATTTTTGGGTGCCCGTCACACACAATTTTTTTAATGCAACAATTAATGGGGTGATACCTGCAACCTGGGCAGAGAGCGTGATAGACCTCATTATCCCCATAGGCCCAATATCTCTTCTCGATTCAACGTCTAAGATAATGGGCAGAATGATGTTGGCCAGACTGGAATACTGGGTAAAAGAAAAAAACATCTTATCTGTTGCCCAGAATTGTTTCAGAAGGGGCATCAGAACGATTGAGCAGTGTCTGAACCTTGAGCTACTAATAGGAAAATATACCCTTGCAAGGGATGGCTCCCTTCATCTTTGCTTTGTAGATTTGTCAAGTGCCTTTGATTTGGTAAATCATTCAAAGTTATGGCAGACGCTTGAAAAGGAATATTAAGAATAACTCACATTATATTGATGGCATACTAATAGAGAGGATTTTTTTTCTCGTATTTGGGGTTCCTTTTTAGTAGTAAGGGTACGTGGAACGCACACATAAATTTATGTAAATTGAAATTTGTGAAATCGGTCGAGGCCATTTTTAGATTTTCCCAAAAAATTGGTAAACAACCAGTACGGGAAATCCTAAAATTATATGGGGCAAAGTGCATTACCGGGAGTTGTTACGGGGGAGCCCTTTGGGACTTGGCAGATACTTCCCCGTTACAAACCCTGGAAAACAATTTTTAAAGAAGATTGTTAGCCGTACCGGCCTCCACAGCCACTATTAAATTACATAGGGAGACTGATACACCATATATTCATGATCTGATTAACATAGCCGCCTTAACTCTGTGGCATCGCATTTGGATTAGGGAAGAGACACATTTTACGAGGGATATTATATTTGATTGTCTGTCCCAAGACCACTGTAAGAAAATAACATGGCTAAGCTATATCTGCGGTCTTTTAAATGAATGTAATTTGACGTTGAATCAGAAGAGCCCCGAAGATATACAAAACTGCAGTAAAATAGAATTTAAAAAAAGGCTCCTCAATGTCAGGGCTTCGTCAAGGGATGTTGCCTCGAGTACTAAATCATGTATATCTTTTTATCTTGAAGGGCCAATATCAATGGGTATTCAGCCATATCTTATCTTTATAACTGATGTTCAGCATAGATTCTACCTAACTAGATTACGGATGAATACGCTCCACTATCTTTTTGCATTCCCCAAGAGGGGCAAGTGGTGCGCTAACTTACCAAAATGCTCGTGTGATGGTAGGTCTTTACAGAGTACCCTTCACTTTTTACTTTTCTGTAATTTTTATAAAGATATTAGAAAAACCTTTTTTCGTCCTATTTTTAGAGCAAATAGTCTGTATTCCTTTATAGTTGCTTTTAATCATATTCGAAATTTGGAGAATGTATTAACCTGTAATGCGGTAATTTGTTTTATATTATTGGCCATTAAACAAAGGAAGGATCTTGTACATCTGGAAAATTTGAATCATGGAATAGATTAGATTGTATTTGATAGAGGATTTCCTTGTAGTGTATAAGAGCATAAGGCCTTTATTTTTAAACACAAAAAAGTAATCTTTGAAACAATTGTATATAAATGTTTTTTTTATCTTATATTGTAGTATGCTTTTATGGACATTTTGTATGTACCGAATAAAGCTTGATTTGATTTGATTTGACTTCAACATGCCAAATCTGCGTTCCACGATGCCCCTGGTGCGTTTGTGGGCCGCATTGTACTGCCTCTAGGGCTGTGTGTTCGGGGCTTTGAGGGGTGTCATCATCCAAGCACAGAGTGCATATATTCTGTCACCTGTGACATTGCAGAGAGACATGAGTCAATAGTTGGTTCTGCAGGATGTGTTGGCAGACTCACTGGTTCATTGATGTGTGATATGTGTGACTTTGTGATTCCTGTATGACATGTACTGCTTGTTGCAAATGAGCGGTATCAATGTGTAGTACGTAGCTTCACTGCTGCTCCTCCCTCCCCCCGAGCCTATTCACTAGTGTGCGCAGCGCGGTTGAATCACTTGCACCCCTACGGAACACCATTGTCATGCCGGTCTGTGCATGTACACAAGGCTGACAACAAAACAGTGATGTTGTGCGCTGAAGGTGGGTGGCCACGAGTGTGTAGGCCTATGGTAAGGACAGGGCGGACACAGATGTAGAGTTCATGCCTGGCTGAACTCGCCCTGCGGTTGAGGGTAGACCTTTGGCTTATGCTGAAGATATAGCGACACACACAACAGTTGGCATGTATTATCCCAGACCCCGGGCGGGCTTCCTCACCCTCATGTACCCCTCGGCTGAGGCCGCACTCCGTGGGCATGCTACATAGCAACATTGCACATTGCGTGACGGGTGGCACAGACACTACACCAGAGACACACGCATTAGTTACCTCTTTGTCAAAGCCTAAACTCAACCACACCCAGAGCCATGTGTCGAATGACCACACCCCTACGCCGTACTGCCGTACGCCGGTCCACTTACTTACGCTTACAGGGGGGTCCGACACAGCCACATGTCCCAGGTCTACACCACTGCCTGAGATGACAAGGTTGCGCACGCTGTACACAGCACAATGTGATGTGGTATGGCCCGGGGCCCTCATGAATACATAATGACCACACGGACACACTGAGATAATTTGTGGAACTGGCTACGGGCACGTGCGCCCGGCACCTTTTATTGCCAGGGTCACAGGTCCAGTTACGCCTGTGCTGGATGGGTGTTGTGTAGTGTAAGCAACCCCTCAGGGGTTGGTTGGTTCTGGCAACAACTACAACAGGGATCAGACAATCAGAAGTTCAAAGTACAAACAGCAAGGGTCCATGACTTGAGCTGCACGGTTAGTGGCCCCGGATGCACTGCGGCCGGCGCAGGCACACCCTTAAGGGACAGTGACTTGTGGTGCATTGAGATAGGGCCACGAGAGCTGAGCGGGTCCTCGTTGATGTCCAAGGAGAATGTCGCAGAGTGTTACGGGGGACAGTGGAAGGTGTCCGTCCAGAACATGATGCAGAGGGCAGAAGCAAGCAGAAACAGGCATTATGGAGGAGTTGAATGCTACAGTCTTCTTTTTCCCACCATGTCAGTATCAGCTACATGATGAAGACAACCTCCAGGCCATAGACTCAGACGCCAACAAAGTTCAACGGGAGAGTGTGCTGGAGCAGAGTTTTCAGTTTGAAAATTCTGGGGCTTTTTGAAGCTCTGGCATGTCTATTCGTTGTACTGATTTATTAATAATTAATAATTAATTATTTGTCTTGTGCAAGTGCGTTTATATTAATCAATCCGTTTGTCATAACAAGAGAGAGTTACACGTGAGTGTGCATAAATGTGCTGTTTTAAAAATAACGTGCGTGTTTTCATGTTTAAACGTTGCTATGTGCTGTTTATTTTTGAGCACAAAACGCTTTCTGAATTAATGCTTTTCTATGTTGCAAGTGCTAGATAAATGCATACACATAAGGGTATTAGTGGGGTTAACACTGTTTAATCACTATGCTGTAGTAACGTTGTTTTTGTCTCTTTTAATTAAGATGGTCTATTAAGGCCTATGTTGGCCTAAGGAAAGATGGCCGAATTGTGAGCCTGGCTGTGATTTATAATATGAAAACTGTGACGAGGGAGACCCCTGCTGGAAATGGTCCTGAAGCTAACTGACCATGGTCCTTGTTGAAAAACTTTCCATGAGGACAGCAGCAGTTTTTGGGAAGTCTCCAAGAGAAGTGAAAGTGTCCTTGGCAGCCTTGGGAAACAAAGGAGCCTTAGAGAGAAGCTCTGAACTGTGGCTCGATGGCCGAGGAGAATGTCAGGGAAGCAAAAACCGTCGCTACCCTCAATTTGCCTCAGAAAAGATCTCGAGTGACGGTCAGACCCTCCTGCTGTAATGTGTGGACAAATGCCTACTAGAGATCAAGCGCACCGTTTCAAGATGGCCGCTTGACTCATCAGAACAATCTAAGTACTGTTTGACGCATGGGATCTCGCGAGATCTGAGGTTTCGTGCGTCAGCGAAGAGCGTTCTCATGCGCACTTCAATTTAGTCCTCAGTGAGAGAAGTTGTGTTTAGGGAGAACTCCGTAGTTTTTGAGAAGAATTCCAAAGTGCGTCACAGTTCGTGAAGAATTCTTAGTAAACTCAGAAGAGGCATAGTGAAGAGAGAAATTCCGAGTTCCAGTCATATTGGAACATTCCTTCACAGAGCGTCAGAGAATCTTCAGTGAGAGAAGAGACAGAAGCAGTAAAATCTCCAGAGAACTTGGCAGTCTTCCTGCTCGACGGAAATCGTCGTGTTCCAGGGAGTTATGAATTCAAGCCCAGACGTCCAACAACAAGTAAGGTCAGCTGTGAAAGACTAAGACTTGTACTAACTTGCTGAAAGTAAGAGACCACACTCCAGGCGTACTTCCCCCCCTTCGAATTCCCCGCTTGCGTTCTTCCCTAATTTCTCCTTCCTAACTTTCCTTTACTTACCTTTTTGCGCGCTTCCATTGAATGCCAAGAATATCCTGTGGATTCCATCACCCGAAGCTGAACTAGTGTTCATTAGACTTTGTGATCATTCCACTACTCACCAAGAGCAGAGCAGTCTTTGCTAATTATAGAACCCCCTTGTTAATCATTCAGTCAGACTACACAAGGTAAGAGAGTAGAAGGGGAGGCGAAGGAGTAAGAGACTTAGGAGGGAATGGGTAATCACCTGACTGAACAATATCTCTTTGTGCAATAGGTTGTTAGAAACACATGCCCGAAGTAGTCAGCTGAATCAGAAGAGGAGCTCAAACTCCAGCAAATCCTGGTAGGGAAGGTACAACAAGTGAGAATTCAAGCAGTCAGGTATTTAGAGTCCATATAGTTAAGTGTTTTCTCCCTCTGTGCATTAGGTACTCCAGACAACAATATCAAGACCAGAAAGAAAAGGAGTCCAGAAAAGCTCGAGTGTCTCTTCTTATCCAATTCCCCTTTCCCCCTGCCTGGAGCCATTGTATTCTACAGTGCGTTCTGGGAGGTGGGCATTGGGAGCTAGCAGCGTTCTGCCTCCGTGGGATTTCCGACACAGCTTCTGACAGATTGAAGTGCCGTAAATTTCCCCACTTGGGCAGAATGGCTGAAGGTTTTAGTTTGAAGGCATTAGGGGAAATGTTGGAGGGAATTCAACGGGAATTAGGAGCCCTAAATGAAGAAAATAAGAATTTAAGACAGGAGCTGTTAATTTCCCGACAGGAAACCACACAACTGTCCCAGAGAGTTAGTGAGATCTCCACTGGAACTCTTCCCGCCTCGACCTTTTCTGGTAGTGCCCAACCAGCTCAAGACCCACACACTGTAGCTCAAGTAATTCATTCGGTCTCCCCCCTGATTCCTTTGGCCCCTCCCGAAAGATTTCATGGTGACCCTCAAAAGGCTCAACTTTTTCTAACCCAATGTTCTTTGCATTTCATGTGTCGCTCCACCCTTTTCCCTGATGCTCAGTCCCGGGTAGCCTTTATTCTATCCTATTTGGGGGGTGATGCAGCGAATTGGGCCATGCCTTTAGTTTCCAGAGATGACCCCTTCCTATATGATTTTGAACGTTTCAAGACAGAATTCCTTAGGATTTTTGATAGACGCAGAATTTCCCAGGCTACCGATAATGAGTTGTTAGAATTGCGTCAAGGGAACAGGGATCTTCTTACTTACCTAACTCAATTTAATAAATTATTGGTGGAAACCAATTGGCCTGAGGAGAAAAGATCAGCCCTATTCTATCGGGGTTTACGAGATGAGATTAAAGATACTCTGGCACAGATTCCTAACAGACCCACAGAATTCTCTGAGTTGGTAGATCTAGTTCTGGAAATTGACTTTCGAAGTTCAGAAAGAAGAGGAGAAAGAAAGACCAGAGAGTTTCGCTGGAACCTTCCCCGGTTTGACAGAGCAAGGCCGGATACGAGCAAGGGTCCGGGAGGAGCTGCAGAAAGTGAACCCATGCAGATAGGATCTGTTCGTGGGCCTTTAAGCAAGGAAGAAAAGGAACTAAGAAGACAAAAGAAGTTATGCATGTATTGTGGAACTCCGGGACACTTTGTGAAAGAGTGTCCGAAAAGACCGAAGACTGTTAGTCAGGGAAACTCTCAAAACCATCTGTAGGCGGAGTCGCTCAGGTGGCGCAAACGGAAGATCAGACTCCAGAAGTTCATCACGTCATGAATACCCTTCAGACCCTGACGCCGCATTTAATTCTGCACATGACTTTGAAGTTTCGAGATCAAGAATTTGGTGGTGTGGCCATTATGATTGATTCCGGGGCCACCGGCAATTTTTGTGACATCAAATATGCGAGAAGGATGGGAATTTTGGCTGTGCGCAAGGAACAAAAGGAATCTGTTCGTGCAGTAGACGGGACCGATCTATCTTCAGGCCCAATCACACATCACACCGAGTTGGTGGAACTGATCCAGGTAAATGGTCATCATGAGATCCTTCAATTTAATTTGATTGACGCCCCTCAGTTCCAGATAATTTTGGGTCTCCCTTGGCTTACATTACATAATCCAACGATAGATTGGGAGAACCGGACAGTCGATATGGATTCCATCTTCTGCTCTGAACATTGTTTCGACTCCCCATCCAAGAATTCAGAACCATCCTTGGCCACCTTGTTATCGTTTGCTGGAGAATCAATTGGGGTCATAGATACCTTAGACATTCCATCTGAATATGCAGAATTCCAAGATGTTTTCAGTGAAAAGGAAGCGGAACGACTTCCGCCACATCGTTCTTACGACTGCACCATTGAGTTGGAACCAGGAGCTGCGCTGCCCTGCAGTCGAATCTATGCGTTGACAGAAGCAGAGAATGGCTATCTCAAGGAGTACCTGGATCGCTATTTAGCCAATGGATTCATTAGACCGTCACAGTCTCCAGTATCCTCTCCGCTCTTTTTCATTCCGAAGAAGGAAGGCTCTTTGAGGACATGCATAGATTATCGTGCTATCAATCGGGTCACCGTCAAGAACCGTTACCCGTTGCCACTGATTTCCGTTCTCCTTGACCAGATCAAAGATGCTCAGATATTCACTAAATTGGATCTTCGAGGGGCTTATCATTTAATTCGCATGAAGGAAGGGCACGAATGGAAAACCGCTTTCAGGACCAAATATGGGCTATTTGAATATCAGGTAATGCCCTTTGGCCTTTGCAATGCCCCGGCAGCTTTTCAGCACTTTATCAATGACATAATGGGAGATTTGGTGGATAAGGTGGCAGTAGTATATCTAGATGACATCTTGATATATTCCAAGAATACCGAAGAACATCCTAGGCACGTCAAGGCGGTTCTCGAAAGGCTACGTCAGCATCAGCTCTACGTCAAACTAGAAAAGTGTGCTTTTAGTGTGCAGACGGTGGAGTTTTTGGGATTCGTTCTATCCCCTGGAGGAATCTTGATGGATGCCAAGAAGGTTCAAGCGGTGGTGGACTGGCCATCGCCAAAAGATGTCAAGGAGACTCAGCGATTCTTAGGATTTGCTAACTTCTATCGGCGGTTTATCCAGGGATTCTCGCAAAAGATCATCCCCATCACCAAACTACTTAAGAAAGGAGTGAAGTTCAGTTGGACCCCAGAGGCAGAGCAAGCCTTCGAGTATTTGAAGTCCAGCTTTACCTCGGCACCCATCTTGCTACACGCAGATCCTAGTGAACCCTTTTTTGTGGAAGCAGATGCCTCCGATCAAGCAATTGGTGGAGTCCTGTCTCAGCGGCACAAATCCACTGGACAACTGCACCCCGTGGCGTATCATTCCCGGAAATTAAATCCAGCTGAAATTAATTACACCATCGCCGAAAAAGAGCTGTTGGCGGTGAAGGATGCGTTCACGGAGTGGAGACACCATTTACTCGGGGCTCGGCACACTATAACAGTGTTCACCGACCACAAGAACCTTCAATTTCTCAAATCTGCAAAAACACTAACTCCACGTCAGTTGCGTTGGTCCCTGTATTTCGCAGATTTTGACTTTGTGATCACTTACCGCCCAGGGAGTAGGAATGGGAAGGCGGATGCCTTGTCCAGGATCCAAACAGAAGGAACAGAACATGTGGTAACTCCCCAACCCATCATTCCAGACACTAAGATTGTGTGCACACTATCTGTTGCGAACTTTAAGGAAGAGATCAGCAGACAGATGTCCGCAGAGCAAATGGCTGAATGGGCAAGTCAAGAGGAAGGAAGAGTCATCAAGGATGCCTTGCCTTATCGTCAGGGAGCTCTGTATTTGCCCACTGAAGAACTTCAGGAACAGGTTCTAAGAGACTGTCACGATCAACCTTTAGCAGGCCATAAAGGAACTTTAAAGACCATTGACTTAATCCAGCGCTATTTCTGGTGGCCAGACATGAGGTCGCGGATCAGGAGATATGTGGAGTCTTGTGGGCTCTGTGCCAGAGGGAAATCCAGTAGACAGGCTCCTCAGGGGTTCTTGCAACCGTTACCCACAGCAAAACATCCCTGGCATACGGTCACGTTAGACCTGATAGTAGATCTTCCTCAGAGTAAGGGTTATGATACCGTCTTAGTAGTGGTAGACACCTTCACCAAAATGAGCCACTTTATCCCAGCTAAAGGAGTCCCGTCGGCCCCAGAATTGGCTAAGCTTTTCAGAGAAAATGTTGTAAAAATTCACGGGGTTCCAAAGATCCTGATTTCTGATCGTGGCCCTCAATTTGTATCCCACTTTTGGAGGGCGTTTATGCGAGGGTTGGGTGTAGAAGTCCGACATTCTACCAGCTACCACCCAGAAACAGATGGCCAGACTGAAAGAGTAAACCAAGAGCTCGAGCAGTATCTGCGTCTGTTTCTTCTGGATCGGGGTGGTGAATGGTCAGATTTTTTGTGGATGGCGGAATTTGCACACAACAATGCCAAGAACGTTTCCACAGGTTACTCACCATTCTTTTTAAATTTTGGGAGACATCCAAACCCCTTTTGTAATCAGGGAGATTTTGAAGTTCCAGCAGTTAGTGACTTGCTAATGGATTTGGCTTCTGCTCGTAAGGCTGCGGAATCTAATCTGTTGAAAGCAAAAGAAAGTTACAAGAAACAAGCCGATCGACATCGAAGAAAGGCCCCACCTTATCAGAAGGGAGATTCTGTGTGGTTATCTTCCCGACATCTTGGATTGAAGGGAAATCGAAAATTTCAACCTCGATTTTTAGGCCCATTTCCTATTGAACAAGTTCTGGGTCCAGTTACCTGCAAACTCAAGCTACCCAAGCAGTTACGGATTCACCCGGTTTTTCATGTGTCCCTCTTAAAAAAGACTGCTCCTAATCTCAGGGTAGACAGACCGCCACCCCCTTTACAGATCAAAGAACACCTGGAATATGAGGTAAAGGAGGTGCTAGACTCTAAGAGGGTTAGAGGCAAGTTAGTCTACTTAATTGACTGGAAGGGTTATGGGCCAGAAGAACGAACCTGGGTACCAGCTAAAGATGTACATGCCCCAAGACTAATTAAACAGTTTCATTGGCGTTACCCATTAAAGCCAGGACCGATAAATCGGTCTTTGAGAGGGGGTACTGTCAGGGAAGCAAAAACCGTCGCTACCCTCAATTTGCCTCAGAAAAGATCTCGAGTGACGGTCAGACCCTCCTGCTGTAATGTGTGGACAAATGCCTACTAGAGATCAAGCGCACCGTTTCAAGATGGCCGCTTGACTCATCAGAACAATCTAAGTACTGTTTGACGCATGGGATCTCGCGAGATCTGAGGTTTCGTGCGTCAGCGAAGAGCGTTCTCATGCGCACTTCAATTTAGTCCTCAGTGAGAGAAGTTGTGTTTAGGGAGAACTCCGTAGTTTTTGAGAAGAATTCCAAAGTGCGTCACAGTTCGTGAAGAATTCTTAGTAAACTCAGAAGAGGCATAGTGAAGAGAGAAATTCCGAGTTCCAGTCATATTGGAACATTCCTTCACAGAGCGTCAGAGAATCTTCAGTGAGAGAAGAGACAGAAGCAGTAAAATCTCCAGAGAACTTGGCAGTCTTCCTGCTCGACGGAAATCGTCGTGTTCCAGGGAGTTATGAATTCAAGCCCAGACGTCCAACAACAAGTAAGGTCAGCTGTGAAAGACTAAGACTTGTACTAACTTGCTGAAAGTAAGAGACCACACTCCAGGCGTACTTCCCCCCCTTCGAATTCCCCGCTTGCGTTCTTCCCTAATTTCTCCTTCCTAACTTTCCTTTACTTACCTTTTTGCGCGCTTCCATTGAATGCCAAGAATATCCTGTGGATTCCATCACCCGAAGCTGAACTAGTGTTCATTAGACTTTGTGATCATTCCACTACTCACCAAGAGCAGAGCAGTCTTTGCTAATTATAGAACCCCCTTGTTAATCATTCAGTCAGACTACACAAGGTAAGAGAGTAGAAGGGGAGGCGAAGGAGTAAGAGACTTAGGAGGGAATGGGTAATCACCTGACTGAACAATATCTCTTTGTGCAATAGGTTGTTAGAAACACATGCCCGAAGTAGTCAGCTGAATCAGAAGAGGAGCTCAAACTCCAGCAAATCCTGGTAGGGAAGGTACAACAAGTGAGAATTCAAGCAGTCAGGTATTTAGAGTCCATATAGTTAAGTGTTTTCTCCCTCTGTGCATTAGGTACTCCAGACAACAATATCAAGACCAGAAAGAAAAGGAGTCCAGAAAAGCTCGAGTGTCTCTTCTTATCCAATTCCCCTTTCCCCCTGCCTGGAGCCATTGTATTCTACAGTGCGTTCTGGGAGGTGGGCATTGGGAGCTAGCAGCGTTCTGCCTCCGTGGGATTTCCGACACAGCTTCTGACAGAGAAGCAGGATTATTGTGATACATGTTTTATTTTCTTGGTTCCTGTTCCGTAGTTTTCGTTATGTGTACTTTTCCTGAGCGGAGATTCTCAAATGTAGCGATGTTACATCCTTTCCTTCTCGCTCTGCTCAGCAAGTCCGGCGGACATTATAGTTTTTTCTATGTTTCCAATGTATCTTTCTATTGTTTAGAAACTATAAGAGATGTTAGCCTAGAGAGGCCATTTGCCACTTGCCATTTTGCCTTTGCCGCGTACCGAATCTGCGTTGCTGAGGATCGATGCTAAAGGGACTTCGTCTTGAGAGACATTTACCGAGAGACTTGTCCTGACCCGTTCTGACATTTAGCTAGAATAGGTAACTATGAGAAATGATTTACTCTGATTGATTTCCTTTGACTAATTTTAGATAAAGCAATATAATTTTAAACATGGTGTTGGATATTCTTTCTTGTCAATTATTGGGTTTGCATTATTGATCATTGTTGTATATATTGTATAGATTATGCTTAAGGACAGTCACAAAAACCAGGTCTTATCGACCTCGGTATAGATGCAGGGTGTTTAGGAGTGTTTTCCTTCCACAGGTTTATTGCTGGTAGAGTATTTGAGCGTATGTTAGTGAAATGGGCCCTAGCGTATGATGTATGCATGTGCGTGTAACTGTGAGATTACTTTATTCGTGGTAGTGGGAATATTGTACACACCCTGATCTCTATCAATATTTCCTGGTAGCAGAGTTTGATGGTTTTTGATGATTGTCTTGATTAGATAAGATTGTTTTTATTGATTATTGATTATTGGTTCATGTTGGTATATGTACTAATACTATATGTTGGAGTCGTAATGTTGAGTTATATGTAGTGCTTCTGGAATTTGGAAGCTGTAGCAGTTCCGTAGTAGGGCAGAGGGAAGTAAATGCTGCTCTCGGGAAAGACGGAATTGTAAGGAATAACGTGTGACAATTGAAGTTGCGCGTCACATTGTCTGGGTTCGGAATTAGTGACATCGTCGTATGTTACTATTAGATATTTCTGGTATATAAGGAGTGTGTATGATAGTGAAGGTTATCTGTGAAACTCTGGTCTTAAGTCCCAGGGATCTGAAAGGATTTCCGTTAAAGCTTATCGCGGGAGGAGTAATAGGTATTCTCTGAGCTTATTTGAAGAACTGGGCAAAGAAAGTTTGCTTAGTTGATGTATGTTATAATTCTGTAGTGGAGCAGATTGTCTGTTCTCGGGAAGCAGGATTCTGTGTGTATGTACTATATTTCCTTTGTATGAATGTGCGTGAATGTTTGTACATTTAGTTGATTGTAAGACTCTTTGGACAAGTCCTGGAGGAAACAGTTAATGAATGTATGTTAGTAGGGCAGAGTAGTAGAAGTGCTACTGTGTCAATGAAAGGTTTCTTATGAAATAGACTCTCTTTTACTATTCTGTAGTTAGCGAAGCAGACAATGGAGATGTTTTTATGTTGTAACTAATAGATTTTGTAGAAATTTTGACACGAAGTCTACTGAAAAGATTTTGTAAAGGAGGGGTAGACGAGTGACAGAAGACAGGAGACAAACTGCAGCGACTGTTGACGTCAGAAACACCGCGCTCTGATTGGATGGTAGATCAGAATAGTGCTCGCGCTAGGATTGGTGCGTTAGTGTGAGCCGCGCAAGGATTGGAAGAGCTATTTAGTGACGTAGACGTTCCAGGATTGGTGCGTTAGTGTGAGTCGCGCTGCAATTGGTTGAAAATTCATATTGTATATTTATAATACGAAGAGAGTAGAGAGTTTTTTGTAAACGCTAAAATGTATTACCAAGAAGAGAAAAAGAAGAAAACATTTTTTGGTAAAGTTAAAAAGTGGTTTAGCAAGGATAAAGATGTTAAAACAAGAGAGGGCGAGTTGTTACCTCCACCGAAAACACCTGCATCCTTCATGGCTGCAAGACATGGGTTTCATACCTGTATATGGTTGGAGAATTGGGTTAGGTATACTAAAGAAGATGGTGTTCTAGCTTTTCCAGAACATGGTTCATTTAATCTGGCCGTGTTGAGAAATTTACGGGAAAAAATGCTATGTCTTGACCCGAAACCGAGACCTACACAGTTCGAGGCTTTAGTGGAATGGGAAGAGGAAGTACATGAGAGAGAGAAACAAAGATCTGGAGGGTACTATAGGTATATGTTTGGGAGGAGACATGATCGTGAGACTCATCATGATCGAATGAAAAGGTGGCGAGATGTTAGTATGTCAGAGGGATTATATCCGATGAGAACAGTTGAAGGAGGAGCAGAAAGGGTTCCTGAATCAGAAATGAGAAAATATGGAGTTAATGAGTATGAGGATGAGGTCTTGAATGACATGATTTACAAGAGACCACCTCCATATAGACCAGAACCGGACAAAAGTACACCAGTTGTTTCTCCGATAAGAGATACAGTTTGTGTTAGTGAGACAGAAAATGAGACACCTGAGGTAAGGAGTGATCATTACCTTGATAAGAATGCCAGACAATTAGCCAGAACTACAACAGAGTTGACAGAGAAGATTAGGGAGTTAACGAAGAATTTAGAAGCTGTTACGGTGCCTGTAACAATAGGTCCAGTTATGCCTGTGTTTGACAAACAGAGGACAGGTAAGAATGGACTGGTGATTCCATATGTTGGGAATAATCTGACAAATTCAGTTGGTCCTTCAGGAGATTCAGGCAAAAGAGCAGAAAGAAATGACCTGAGACAATCAAGACATGACACATGTAGTGAAATATTGGATGCTAGTAAAGCTAGTTGTTCGGGGATGCCAATTTTAGAACCGCAAAAGAGAGTGGTTCCAGTGAGAAAAACTGCTGAAATAACAGTTGATGATTTGAATGATTGGATGAAGGTTCTACAGAAAAAGGATAAAGATTCACAAGTAATTGATGTAGCTAAGTTACGTGTAGAACTAGAAGAGCTTGTCACAGGAACAGTTCCAACAGAGATTCTGAAGAGTCATCATGATGGTGAACTAATGTTTATGTGTAAAAGTGTTACCTGGAGAGCAAGGAATACACATGACAGGCTAAGAGCAATAGCAAATGAACAGGGAGTTGACATTGATAAAGTGAAAGCTTTACAAAGAACTTATAGGATGGATTTTACAGAGAAGGATATTGAAAATTTGAATGCTACTGGTAGAACAGGACAGATTAAGGAAATGGTAGCATTATTGCGAAGATGGGGTGATGTAGAAAAGTGGAAGGATAGGTGGTACAAGAAAAGAGATGAGACTGAAGATAGAACAACTTATTCAGCATTTCCAGTGAGAGAAAAGGAGAAACCAGTGGATAATTATCCTATGAGAGAAATACCTGGAGGAGGATATGTACATGTTCCATGGACCAGACAGGATATTTTATCATTCACGAATGATTTCCCTCGATTGAGAGAAAAGCCCGTCGAGTGGTATAGGCAGGTAGATAGGTTTGTGAAATTGTCGAAAGTGCTGTGGGTTGACCTGAATAGTCTGTTTGATATAATTGTTCCAGCAGACTTGTGGACTGAGTGTAAAATAGTTGTGAGTTGGCCTACTGAGGAATATCCAAGAGACCCAAGAACAGGGGCACCAGATCCAGAGGTAATGAGGAAGTATGATCAGGTGATGGTATACCTGAAGAGTAAAGTACCTGCAAAAGAGACAGACTGGGTAAAGATAGATCGAACACAACAGGAAGCGAAAGAATCAGTTCATGCTTTTTACGAGAGGCTGATACTGGCATTTAAACAATTCAGTGGAGATGAACACCTGGGTGACAAAGATTTGAGTCATTTTGTATACAGATTTGTATATAGCCTTAGACCTGAAATTGGTGAGAGAATTCGTGAGCACACAGTGGATTGGCAGAGTAAGAAAGTAGATGAGATCCTGAGGCATGCAAAATACTTCAGTGATGAGATTGAAGCAAAACAAAGAAAGCTGAAAGAGAAAGCAATGTGGGCACAAGTGAAAGTTGCGGAAAGACAAGAAGCACAGTTAGTAGAACAGGCGAATAATCCAGGAAATAATGCAGGGAATAGACCTAGATATGCAGGAAAAGGAAAAGGAAGTCTTGAGGAAGCGAAGAAAAAGTTCCCTTGTCACAACTGTGGCCAATTGGGGCATTGGAGAGCGGAGTGTCCTAATCCACCATTAGTGAGTAATGAAAATAAAACTTTAAATCAACAGGTGCAGAACGAAGGAAATAATCAACAGCAGCAACAACACAAAAGTTGTGAGACAGCAGAGTCAAGAGCCAAAACCGCCCTTGCCGCAGAATAGAGGGTTACAAAAGTATAATCAGGATTCAGGATTCTACAATGATGAGCAGGTAAACAAACCAAGACATTCTAACAAAGTACAGCAGTACTTGTTAAAGAGTGAAGGGAGTGAGTCTGAGGGTGATTATTGACGGTGCCGAGGAGAGGAAGAAGAGTGCATACTTGGTGCAACTCTAGAAATAGACCAGGCAGGACCATTTGTGGATGGGAAAATAAATGAGGAGAGTGTTACTTTTTTGGTAGACACAGGTGCGACAAGATCAACTGTCAGGTCAACAGATGTTAGAAATCTTCCTCTCTCGGATGAAGCAATCCAAGTAGTTGGTGTAGCCAATACACAAATCAAAACACGTCTTACTGAACCTGTAAGAGTACAGATAGGGAAATTTTCAGACATGCATAGATTCATTGTCTGTGACACGAGTCCAGTGAACCTATTGGGTAGGGACTTGTTGTGCAAAATGAACTGCACAATTTTTTGTACACCGGATGGAATAGCCTTTGAGACACCAGATGAAGATGTTTTGTACCGAGTGACTCTAGAAAATAGAGAAAGTGAGTTAATTGGTGCATTTGCTGTGTTTAATCCGGAGGATTTGCCTCAAGAACTGAGAGACACAGTGAAAAGGACAGTTTGGGATTTTACTGGAGAGGATGTGGGATTGATGAATAATGTAGATCCAGTGAAAATTGCAGTAAAAGAGGGAATCACATATCCTAACATTCCTCAGTACAAAATGACACCAGAAATAATTGAAGGGATAACTCCTATAATTGAGAAAATGATTCAGCAAGGAGTCCTGAGAGAACTACTGAGTAGTCCGTGTAATTCACCGATAATGGGACTAAAAAAGCCCAATGGGAAATTTAGGATCGTACAGGATTTGAGAAAAGTTAATCAAATTGTGGTGGCATGTTGTCCTATTGTGCCAAATCCATCAGTGATCCTGTATCAAATTCCACACGATGCTGAGTGGTATACAGTGATTGATTTGTGTCATGCGTTCTTTTCAATTCCATTGCATCATGATAGCCAGCCGATTTTTGCATTTAGGTTTGGCCAGCGTATCTTAGCATGGTGTCGAATCCCACAGGGGTATACGGAGAGTCCTTCGATATTCAATCAGTTATTGAAGAAATCGTTGGAAAGTTTGATCATGCCCGAGAGCTCAGTGTTAGTGCAGTACATTGATGACCTACTGGTGGCATCAAAAACACGTGAAGCTTGTGAAGTAGATACTATAGCTTTACTGAATCATCTGGCAGATGGAGGGTTAAAGGTATCTCCAGCCAAATTACAATTTTGCAAGAAAGAGGTGCATTATCTTGGACACAATATTGAAAAGGGTCTGAGAAAAGTGACTACTGACAGGATCAGAATTATCAGAGAAATGAAAGCTCCAAAGACCCAGAGAGAAGTGAGAATGTTCCTGGCCATGGTGGGTTATTGTCGTCAGTGGATAATTAATTTTTCATTGATAGCAAAGCCACTGATTAAACTGACAAAAAGTGAAATGACAGATCCATTGGATCTAGATGCAGAACAAATAGCAGCATTTGAAGAGCTCAAAAGTAAGATGTGTGAGGCTCCAGCTTTGGGTATGCCTGACTATGAGAAAGAATTTGAGCTGTACTGCAGTGAAAGAAATGGGTGTGCACTTTCAGTGTTAATTCAGAAACATGGATTACTGAGAAGGCCTATTGCATACTTCTCATCGACACTTGATCCTGTAGCTGTGGGTTTACCAGGTTGTCTGAAATCTGTGGCTGCAACATGCAGGAGTCTGGAACAGAGTGAAGGAATCATAATGGGATATCCTGTAAGGGTATTCGTACCTCACAATGTGGCAATTCTTTTGACAAGAAGCAGGACTCAGTACATGTCACATAGTCGATTGACTAAATATGAAAAAGTGATACTGGGAGCATCAAATGTGACTCTTGAGAGATGTGTGAATGTGAATCCAGCGACGCTTTTACCAGACATTGAAAATGTGGGTGTGAAGATGGAGGATGATCATGATTGTTTGGATGTGCTTGAGTACTGTACAAAACCAAGACCAGACATAAGAGATCTACCGTTGAATGAGAGTGATCATGTGTTGTTTGTGGATGGATCATGCCTGAGAAATGATGATGGTGTGCTATGTGCAGCATATGCGGTATGCAAAGTTTCAGAGGTCATGGAAGCATCACCATTGAAAGGGGTGAAATCTGCGCAAGTTGCTGAATTGATAGCATTGACAAAAGCTTGTGAAATTGGGAAAGATTTGAGGACGACTGTGTTGACTGATAGTCAGTATGGATTTGGAGTGGTGCATGATTTTGGCCAACTTTGGCTACAAAGAGGTTTCTTGACATCGAGTGGAACTCCAATAAAGAATGCTGAAATGATTGGTAAATTGCTTGAGGCGATACAGCTGCCTAAGGAGTTAGCAGTTGTAAAATGTGCTGCCCATGGACTAGGGGAGGATTTTATAACGGTCGGAAACCGTTATGCTAACGATGTTGCGCAATATTGTGCAAAAACAAATCAGTCCATCAACAGGGACAGAGAAGGGGAAATGTCTTTACTCTCTGTGATGTTTACTAATGTCTTAGAGACCTGGGATGAAGTGAAACAATTGCAAGATGAGGCAGGAGAGGAAGAGAAAAAAGATTGGATTAAGGCAGGATGTGCTCCAAGAGAAACAGACCATGTTTGGGTCTACAGAGATGGCAGACCAGTAATGCCCAACTCCATCTTGTCGTCAATGGCAAGGATGTATCATGGCCAGGGACATTTGGGGAGGGACGCGATGGTTAGGTCGTTCAAGCAAACCTGGTACAACGCAAAGTTCAGGACAATTGCAGAAAGCATCTGTCAGAGGTGTTTAGTTTGTCAGCAATTTAACACTGGGAAAAAGACAGTGGTGAGTCTGGGAACAATAGGCAGAGAAGGAGGTCCTTTTACAAGAATGCAGATTGATTTCATTGAGATGCCCCAAGTAAACAGACTGAGGTATGTTCTAGTGGTAGTCTGTTTGTTTTCAAGGTGGGTGGAAGCTTACCCGACTAGAAGAAATGATGGATTAACAGTGGCAAAGTTACTGTTAAGGGAGTTGATTCCTAGGTACGGGTTTCCAGTAACAGTTGAGTCTGATAGAGGTGGACACTTTCAAAATGAACTCATGGGTTTGATTTGTGAAGTATTGAAAATACAGCAGAAGCTACATTGTGCATACCGACCAGAGGCTTCTGGTGTGGTTGAGCAGATTAATGGCACAATCAAGAATAGAATTGGAAAAATGTGCTTAGCCACTGGCATGAAATGGCCAGATCTTTTGCCTCTAGTTCTGATGACTATGAGATCTACTCCAGATAGAACTACTGGTTTGAGTCCGCACAAAATAATCATGGGACGTGCTATGCGCCATGCATTCGTGCCTGTCAATAAATTGGTGACAATAACTGATGACATGATTTTGGATTACTGTAAAGGCCTGGCTGACGCAGTTCATTCTGTGTTTCACCAGGTTGGAGAAGAAGCTACCACACTTGAGAAGAAGCAAGCCCATGATCTGAGTCCAGGAGACTGGGTGAGGATAAAAGTTCACAGAAGAAGAAATTGCTTGATTCCAAGGTGGGGAAGGCCGAGACAAGTTATTCTGACTACGACGACTGCAGTAAAGTGTGCTGGAGTGAAGCACTGGGTACATGCAAGTCATACTCTGAGAGTTCCAAACCCGAAAGAAGGGACTGGTAAAGAGTATTTTGAAGAGTCAGATTCCAGTGATGATGAAGATACAGAATCAGTGGGGAAAGAAGTAGGAAGAGCTTCGAATGAACCACTGCGAGTATCAGAGAGGAGATCAAATTCTGTAAAAGAGCCTGAAGTTTCAAACAGCAGTGAAGGAAAAAGAAAAGAAAAGAGAAATCACACAGAGACTATTCCTGAATCAGAAGAGGAGGAGATTGAAGAACCACTTGAGATTATACTTGAAGAAGTAGGGTCAGAAGAAGATAGAGAGGGACAGATTGCGGAAGACCCCCGAGGAGGTGTAGGGAACATTCTTGATGAGCCAGGTGAAGGGACAAGTAGACAGCAAGAAGATTGCGTGTCGGAGACCCGAGGAGGGACAGGAGTAGGGAAGTCTCAAACAGTGGTGAAAAAATCTGTGGAAAAGAAGAGAGCTGCTGGAAAACGGAAACAAGAGGCACTTGAAACAGATGATGAAGATGAACAAACAGAGGGTCGAGTTCTGAGAAAGAGAACTTGGATCGGAGAAAGAAGTAATAAAGAAATAAAGCCGAAAAAGGTGTTAAGAGGAGACCGTTGGCCTAACAACAGAGTTAAGAGGCTGAGATACAAAATAATAAGAGCAAATACATCGAAAGCTGAACAAGTGAATGAAGTTTCGAGTCAAAGTTCAAAAGCTGAAGGAGAAGAATCAAAGGAGTCAAACGAACCAGTAGAAATAAAAAGAGTAAGAAGACCCAACCAAAAGTACAGATCGCCGGAATGGTCTTATGTGGCACTGTCTGAAGGAGGAAAAGAAGAAACAGTGACTCGAGATAATTCGGAAGAGATCTTGAGAAAAGTGGTTGAGGAAGATATTGGTGAAATTCTGAAAGTACTCTTGACTGACATTGGAGAAGAGTCGAGTACTGAAGATTTTGATGTTGGAGATCTTTTGAAGTGAAGAATGACAAGTATCCAAACTGAGTAAAAGAAGGATTCACTTGGATTAAGTGAACAAAGAGATCATTTGGATAAACTGAAAGCTGAAGAATTGAAATTGAAAAGTTCAAACAGTAGTGGAGTAGTAGAGGCTAAACTAAAATGGCTAACATAGAGGATAATAGAAATAGATGTGCCTTCTTTAAAAGGTGGTGTAGGATGTGCTGCTGCTGTACTGGATTATTAATGCTTCTATGGGGTGTTTTAGTTTTATTAGTTACTTTTAAAGTAGAGTTTGAAATGCATACAGAGAATGTGACAAATGTAGAGAAGAATTCACAAAAAGTAGTTCCAATTAGAATTAGTAATACTTACATACACAAAGATAGGTCAATTAATAACTTTTCTAGTAATGTTTTTTCGAAACTGTTATATGAATATGTGAAGACAATGGAAGTAAGGGATTGCTACGTCTGTATGCAATTACCTGCATCCGTTTCAGAGGGTGTTACTTATCATCATTTACCAGCTACATATGGTATTTCCTGTAGTATTTTAAGTAGTGTTTTTTATTTGTTAGGGAAAGTAGATTATGAGATGTCTAACAGAGATAGTATTTTTGGGCATTTGCCAATGAACAAAGAGCTGGATCCAGCTAAAGAAGCTAACACTTTTGGTGAGATTTTTATTGAAGAAAAAGGATTAACATTAGATTACATTTTTAAGAATAATTTAACTTGCAGTTTGAAAGGAGAGGAGAAAGCTTTCCTGGATATGGTGGAAGAAAGGAGATTGAACATGCATGAGAAAGCAGGGAAATATAAAGTGAGTAAGACAATTTGGGACATTGAGATGGGAAAAGAGTTGAAGAATGGGGCTAGTCCAACTTTAGCTCTAGATGCACCACAGAAGGGTAAACTTTGTATTACAAGAAGGAAATCCCAATATGATACATATTTTGTCGGGACTAGTGAGTGCCATGATACATACTTCATTGCAACAGGTTGGGGTTTCAGAGGTGGAGAAGATACAATTTTTCCAGGAGTATATTATGTTTGTGGAAATAAGGTTTATTACAAGTTGCCTGACCATTGGTATGGCACATGTTATGTGGGCCTAGTTTTTCCAAAGATTTTTCATATAGATAAAGTAACAGATGTAGAACATATTAATTTACTAATGCGTTTTAAGAGAGAAACTTGGTCTGAAATAGTGGGTGATATTTTTGGGGTTTTGATTCCAGCAGTGGGAATTTCTTTGAATGCTTATGGAATTCGGAAACTGTCTACAGTGGTTGATCGCTTATCGGCAAATACCGCTGGAGGGTTTCTTTTGGTGAATACGGAATTAAGTGCCGTACGTGCCATGTCTATGCAAAATCGACTTGCCCTTGATATTCTATTGGCCAAGGAGGGTGGAGTCTGTGGAATGCTGAAAGTTCAACATTGTTGCACTTACATTCCAGACGAAAGCAAAGACCTGAAGGTCTATATCAAAAATATTACTGATTTGCATGAAGAATTAGTACCACTTGAAGCTGAGAGTTTATGGACTAAAATAGCTAATAAAATGATAGCTGTTAAGGATTTTATTGCAAAAATAGGTAGTACTATTATAGGTAGAATATTGTTTCCCTTGTCTTGTATAATTGTTGCTTTATTAATAATAAGATTGGTGTGTGTGTGTTGTAAAAACAGGGGAGGGAGAAAGAAATTGAATAATGAAAAGAAAAACAAGAAGTTGAAAAGAGAACCTCAAGAAATTGAACTAGAAGAATTGAGGGAGAGTGTTTACTTAGAGACAAAAAGGGATGATGAAAGAGTGACTGGTGTTTAATGTTGTGTAAAGGGGAAAAGACATTTCCAATTTCTCCTAAAATGGGACTAAATTTTCACTAATTTTTTTTTGGGGGTTTATTTGGTGATAAAATCACCAAAGGGGGGATTGCTGGAGCAGAGTTTTCAGTTTGAAAATTCTGGGGCTTTTTGAAGCTCTGGCATGTCTATTCGTTGTACTGATTTATTAATAATTAATAATTAATTATTTGTCTTGTGCAAGTGCGTTTATATTAATCAATCCGTTTGTCCTAACAAGAGAGAGTTACACGTGAGTGTGCATAAATGTGCTGTTTTAAAAATAACGTGCGTGTTTTCATGTTTAAACGTTGCTATGTGCTGTTTATTTTTGAGCACAAAACGCTTTCTGAATCAATGCTTTTCTATGTTGCAAGTGCTAGATAAATGCATACACATAAGGGTATTAGTGGGGTTAACACTGTTTAATCACTATGCTGTAGTAACGTTGTTTTTGTCTCTTTTAATTAAGATGGTCTATTAAGGCCTATGTTGGCCTAAGGAAAGATGGCCGAATTGTGAGCCTGGCTGTGATTTATAATATGAAAACTGTGACGAGGGAGACCCCTGCTGGAAATGGTCCTGAAGCTAACTGACCATGGTCCTTGTTGAAAAACTTTCCATGAGGACAGCAGCAGTTTTTGGGAAGTCTCCAAGAGAAGTGAAAGTGTCCTTGGCAGCCTTGGGAAACAAAGGAGCCTTAGAGAGAAGCTCTGAACTGTGGCTCGATGGCCGAGGAGAAGCAGGATTATTGTGATACATGTTTTATTTTCTTGGTTCCTGTTCCGTAGTTTTCGTTATGTGTACTTTTCCTGAGCGGAGATTCTCAAATGTAGCGATGTTACATCCTTTCCTTCTCGCTCTGCTCAGCAAGTCCGGCGGACATTATAGTTTTTTCTATGTTTCCAATGTATCTTTCTATTGTTTAGAAACTATAAGAGATGTTAGCCTAGAGAGGCCATTTGCCACTTGCCATTTTGCCTTTGCCGCGTACCGAATCTGCGTTGCTGAGGATCGATGCTAAAGGGACTTCGTCTTGAGAGACATTTACCGAGAGACTTGTCCTGACCCGTTCTGACATTTAGCTAGAATAGGTAACTATGAGAAATAATTTACTCTGATTGATTTCCTTTGACTAATTTTAGATAAAGCAATATAATTTTAAACATGGTGTTGGATATTCTTTCTTGTCAATTATTGGGTTTGCATTATTGATCATTGTTGTATATATTGTATAGATTATGCTTAAGGACAGTCACAAAAACCAGGTCTTATCGACCTCGGTATAGATGCAGGGTGTTTAGGAGTGTTTTACTTCCACAGGTTTATTGCTGGGAGAGTATTTGAGCGTATGTTAGTGAAATGGGCCCTAGCGTATGATGTATGCATGTGCGTGTAACTGTGAGATTACTTTATTCGTGGTAGTGGGAATATTGTACACACCCTGATCTCTATCAAGTGCTCATGACTCCCGTGGCACAGAGTCAGTGGCACCAGAGCTGGAAGGGGATGCAGTCTGCGATGAGGCCTGTACAATGATATAAACTCTGCAATGAACAAATCAAGACTCAGTTCCAATTGTGTGTCCTACCCAACCGCAGTGTGTGCTGGAGGCAGCGGTCAGGGTGGGGCAACCGCTGTGCAGCCAGCTCCTCCTGGATCTCTAACACACGGCGCTGGAATGGCATGTGGAGAAGATTACTGGTTGATGGAGGTGGAGGCACCAGAGCTGAGCGTGTGTGCACCCTGTGATGATGCCGTGTCCTGCCTGGGACAGACTGGATTGGATTTGTCTGAGGCCTGCTGGACTGGTGTGTAGGCCTAAAGCAGAAGTCCGCAAGGGCCCACAGACACGTGTGGTTGGAATGCTATGCACAGAGTTGGTGGCACCACATCGAAGGGAGTATAGGGATTTAAACGATGCCATGAACATGTACTCTGCCCTCGTGTAATAAAAACTCATTTCCAAATGTGTAACCTACTTGTCCGCTGTGTATGCCGGTGGAGTGCGTCAACGGGGAAGGAGTACTGCAGGCCTTGCTCGCGGAGGCCGCGATGGTCGGAGGAGGCTGCAAAGGTCGCGGGCTTCTGACTTGGAGCTAGCACAGGCACATGGTGGGCACTCTTGGAGGCACGCCGGTGTCGGCAGGTGAGCAGTGAGGCTTGGATGCGCAGGGGCGGACGAGACTGGTTCGGGGAGCAGCGGTCCGGGCTACGGCAGGCGCACAGGATCGCAGGAACCGGCAGCGCACACGGCGTCGGCCTCGTGACGGGGTGAGAGGCGCCGCCCTGGCAGACACGTTGGCCATTTAGGTAGAGAACCATGCCCAGGGCTACATGCTTTTTATTCACACCCCTACGCTAGCCTGGCGTACGCCGGGTAAGCCCACTCCGCACACGCTTACAGGGGAGACATAACAAGCTACATTTCTGTGATCTTCCCCACTGGCTGGGGTGACATGGTTGCGTCCACTGTCCACAACACTACCAACAGCAGCATTATATGTCGACATGAATATGTCTGTGTTCTGCATACTGCAGTCTGTCTTGCACATCCACGCCACACTTGGCAATGTGTGCATTCTCATTCATTGGTCACTTGCCTCCTTCGCACATGCCTGGTTGCCACCTACCTTCACATTCCACTGGTGTGTGGCTGATGTGTCATGCCATTGGTGGCTCATGTACATGGCTTGCCCAGGTTGCCACAGTAAGTTGTGCTGTCCTGTCTGGTGGGTGGGCATGTTGTTTGGAATGTTGTATTTGGGTTTGTAATGTGTGCATTCCCAGAGTTGTGAGTTTCATGATTGTGGATTGGAGGTGTGTGGTGTGTTCATTTGGTACTGGTTGATGATGGACTGTCGGAAGATGTATGAGTCATGCACACTGCCGGGGTAGCTGGCAACAACATTGGTGAAGAGTCCCCAGTGGTCCACTATTGCCTACACATGGATGGAATGCGTGTGCTTTCTGTTGAGGTAATTGTGTGCAGTGTTGGCAGGGGGCACAAGTAGGACATGTGTGCAGTCAATTTCTTCCAACATGTGCGGGAAGCCAGCTATGGCGTAGAAGCCTTGCTTGGTTTCCAGCTGTTCCTGTGCAGTGTGGGGGAAGTATAGGTACTGGGGTACCAAGCTGATGATGGCATCCAGGACAGGTTTGAGGAACTTGGATAGGGCTGGCTTTGAGACTCCTCAGACTCTGGCGGTTGTTGGTTGGCAATGATGTTTATGATGTGGAGGATGGTTGTCCTTTTGAGTCTGTAGTGGGCAATGACATACTCTGGTGTTAAGTCTGTGAGGCTGGTGCGTTTCCTGAAGGTCCGCTGTTTTTGTCTGCGCTGCCTCAGTGGTGGTCCGGGGGGTGGGTCCGGGGGGCAGGTTGCGGTCCTGGAAATCCCTTCCAGGCGGTGGGTGTTGTAGCCCTGTTGGGGCTCCGAGCTGCATGGTGAGTAGCTACATGGCATCTGTTGTTCTTCAGGTTTGGCTCTGGGCTGGGCTCCCTTTATGCTGCAGGTTGTCGTTCGGCTTTGCAACAGGTCAGAGCAGGTGTTAATTTCCTGCTGCTAACGCGCCTTATCGCATGTTTTGTGATCTTATCGCCGATCTGGCTGGTCGGTGAGAATGTTGCAGACAGGTGTTGTCGCTGCTTTTTGCTCGGGAACGCCTACTCTGCATCTCATTAGCGATAGTTGCCGGTGTCATCTGTGGTGATGCTTTTTGAGGATGCTATCATAGGAAAACTGGTGATATGGGCTGTTAGCGCCAGCTTGTGAATGGGGCGATATATTTATCGCGACTTTGGCTGTGCTAAAGTGCCGATTACTCAGCGATAGATCCTTGAGAATATGCCCCAGAGTGTATTTCAAATAATTTATAGATTCAGATATGTATCACTGTCAAATTTAAAAATTGACTGTTGATGAATTGTTTTTTTGAATTTGGAAGTAGGGAAGCGAGTTTGTTATGTATATGAAAAACTATAAAGAAAATACATATGTGATTCTGGCTAAAAATAGAATTTGAGAACCTTATAAAATGAGAATGATAGAATTTGAATTATATAAAAAAACTGTTGTACAATTAAAAGCACATTTCTGAGTAATGTTAGATTTAATTGTAGAATGTGAAAAAGCACAAATATGACTGGACTGAATAGCCACAGAAATGAAAAATGAAGAAAGTCAGGAATGGTTGTGAATGTGAAATTGCTGAAACAGAGTTCATATTGTGATAAATGCCTAGATGATCATATGTGCAGATCCGTTGGAGTGGACAGGATATTTGGAATTTTACAAAATTGCCAAAACTTAGCACTGAAGCAAGCTTTCACGCACATGAAAAACTAGAAAGAATGGCTGAGTAAATGGGTGTGAGTCTGGTTAAACGGCGAATTTGAGGATGTTATAAAATGAGAATGACAGAGTCTGAAGTACAACAAGAAAGTATTGTACAATTAAAAGCAAATTTCAGAAAATTATAGATTTAATTAGAGAATGGTAGAATATGAAAACAGCACAAAGATTACTGGACTGACAAGCTACAGAAAAGAAAAATGAACAAAGTCAGTTGTAGTTCTGAATGTGAAGTTGTTGAAAGAGAATTCCCATTGAGAGAAGTGCCCAGAGAAGCATATGTTCACGTCCTGCAAAGCAGACAGGATATTTTGCTTTTACAAAGAGTTTTCCAAAACTTAGGGGCTTATTAGGGCGGCAGGCGGGGGCACATCCATGGTGCTGGCGGTGGTGGAAAATGTCATTTTCCGCACTCCAGCAGCGGTCCTCACGCCAGCCATATTACAATGGGCAAACATAGCCCATTTTCCTTCTGCTGTGGAGTGACGTGAACCCGCCAGAAATTTGCACCTGCCACCAGGGCGGAGGGAGCCAATAGAGACCCACCGCCGTGCGGAATGACGTCTCGTCCGCCGTACAAATCACGATGCCGCAAACAGCCCATCACACCGCAGCGGAGAATCCACCCACCCAGAGACGGCGGAAGCACGACAGCGGAGTGCGAAACCAGACTCCCAGTCCCCTCCACCCGGTCCTGACCACAATGGATCCAGCACTTCAAGCCATTCTGCTGCTGTACCTCATCTACTACCAGCAAGTAATGCACCGTCACGGACAACGCCGCAGGTACGCAAAAACACAACTCCGCACTCAACCACAACACACAACTCCTGTGCTGACATACGGTTCCTGTCCACATCAGACAGTCTGGTGGGGACAGGAACATATCCCCCAGTGTACCCACACATGTCCTACCTGTCAGAAAGTCACCCTTCCGCATCCGGATCACCCATCAACCGTGAAATCACTGCAATGTCCCGGTCACGTCACCGCAGCGGTGAAGACACAGGAAAACCTGCGCACAATGTAGTAGGCAGGGCCAGTGCCAGGCATTGGCAGTCCGAAAAGATTTACAGGGCTCCACCTCCACCCTTTCCACACTACGCTTCCCACACCCATTTGAGAACATGCTGTGTGCTTCTTCTGTGCCCCCCTACACAATTAATCTGCCAAGTATAGCCAGACCTTGCACCTCACACACCAGAGGACAAGGGAGCCTGACTTGGAAGGTGGGGGTGAAGAGGAACACCCTGCACAGAAGCTCAGGGGCTGGGCAACCCTCCTCCTCACACCTAACTCCCACTCATGTGAAGAAAACTGAGTATGATCACAAAATAAAGACTCACACTGCCTATGAACATCCACTGAACTGTTCACACTGCCTGTCAAGTCACACACAAACACCCAACACTGACACCCAGTCACATACTCATACCATAGGGCAGCAGCAATGGAGGACATGAAATGGGCCAGCCAAAAGGGAAGTGAACAGTGCTGGAAAACCATGGAGCAAGCCACATAGCATCTGTACATCACATGCAAGAGAAGGAACATATCACCACCCTTAGGCCATCAAAGAAGGCATGGGTGGCACAGTGAGTGAAAGTAAACCACAGTGACCTCTGTTCAATAACTCAGGGATACATCAAGGCAAGCCATGCATAGGCACAGGAATGATAGGTTGCAAACTCTGCCATGAGGGCAACGGCTTTCCATTTCTCACCTGCATTCCACCCTGCCATCAGCCGTGAGGGAAACGGCTTGGAATCCATTCCGCTCAGCCCTCCAGTTCCTGCCGTGAGGGGCTCCACAAGAACTACAAGCCCCAGCAGGCTTTGCCAGATGCCTTCTGTGGGCGTCATCGCAGCGCCAGGAGGTGCATTAAATCGAGAGCGGCCCTCCCGCAGTGCGGGACACGCGCGGGCGTGCCCGGGCGCTGGCCCATCTGCGCCCGTCCGAGACCGATCGAGGCTGGGCTGGGCCATACCTCTTTGAAGTACGATTGGACAAGGAGGGTGAGTGTTCCATCAAATTCACACAATTGTTCTAGTCATTTTCTGCCCGTGAGCTGACTGAATAAACTTATTTAAATCATGGGAAAACGCACCACATTACGGCCAATACGCCCAATCACAACCAGCATTAACAGCATGCTTGAGAGGGTTGTTAACATTGTCTCAGGCAAAATTGCATTCACAGAAAGACGCCTGTCCCTGGATGCTGAAGGACGGGCGGCTGTTATGTATCATAAAGGTGCCCCACCAGATAATACACTAGAGCACGGGTACTCATAGTACGGCCCACGGGCCGCCAGCGGCCCGGCAAGCCTTCCTTGGCGGCCCGCGGACCTTGCAGACATCATGCCTGTGTTATATATCGCCGGTTGCAGCCGCGCGGAGCTATGGGGGCCGGGCGATTCTTTCAAAGACCATTCACACGTTAATGAGGTTTTGTTGTATTTCACCTCTTCTTAGGGCCCCTGCATCTCCACTCTGAGTGGAGATGCAGGGGCCCTAAGAAGAGGTGAAATACAACAAAGCGTAAGTAACAAGTGAATGGCCTTTAAAAGACCTGTGAAGTACTTGGGTGCGGCGGCTGTGTGTGTTCCTTGGAAGCTGTCTCAGGGCGGGGTGAGGTGACATAGGGTGACGAGGACAGCAGGGTGAGCTGACGGAGGGCAGCAGGGAGTGAGAGCAGTGGGTGAGGTGACAGCGGGAGGAAGACAGAGGGAGGGAGAGAGAGAGGGAGAGGGGGAAGACAGTGGGAGAGAGAGGGAGGGACAGAGAGAGAGGGAGACAGACAGGGAGACAGAGACAGGGAGACAGAGGGAGAGTGAGGGAGACAGAGTAAGAGGGAGGGAGACAGAGTGAGAGGGAGGGAGGGAGACAGAGGGAGAACAGAGGAAGAGGGAGGGAGACAGAGAGGGAGACAGAGAGAGAGGAGGGAGACAGAGAGAGGACAGAGACAGAGAGAAAGGGAGATAAACAGTGATTGAGACAGAGATAGAGAGAGGGAGGGAGACGGAGAGAGAGAGGGAAGGAGAGGGAGGGAGGGAGACAGAGCGAGGGAGGGAGGCAGAGGGAGACAAACAGAGAGGGAGACAATCAGAGTGAGTGAGACAGAGGGAGAGAGAGAGAGGGAGAGAGAGAGTGATAGAGAGAGAGAGGGAGGGAGACGGAGAGAGGGAGGGAGACGGAGAGAGAGAGGGAGGGAGACAGAGAGAAAGGGAGACAAACAGAGGGAGACAGAGGGAGACAGAGAGAGAGAGGGAGGGAGGGAGACAGACGGAGGGAGACAGATGGAGGGAGGGAGACAGACAGAGGGAGGGAGACAGATGGAGGGAGGGAGAGAGAGAGAGGGAGGGAGACGGAGAGAGGGAGGGAGACAGAGAGGGAGGGAGACGGAGAGGGAGGGAGACGGAGAGGAAGGGAGGGAGAGAGGGAGGGAGACAGAGGGATGGAGGGAGGTAGAGGGAGGGAGGGAGGGACGGAAGGAGACAGAGGTAAGGGAGACAGAGGGAAGGAGGGAGACGGAGAGAGAGAGGGAGAGGTAGGGAGAGATAGGGAGGGAGAGGGAGGGAGAGGGAGAGGGAGAGGGAAGTAGAGGGGGAGGGAGACAGAGAGACATAGAGGGAGGGAGACAGACACAGTGATTGAGAGAGAAATAGTTAGAGGGAGGGAGACAGACAAGAGGGAGACTAGAGGGAGACAGACAAGAGGGAGACAGGGAGGAGGAGAGAGAGGGGGGAGACCAACAGGAGAGAGAGAGGGAGAGAGACAGAGAGGGAGGGAGACAGAGAGGGAGGAAAACTGGGAGGGAGACGGAGAGGGAGGGAGACAGAGAGGGATGGAGACAGGGAGGGAGGGAGACAGGGAGACGGAGAGGGAGAGAGACAGAGAGGGAGGGAGACAGAGCGGGAGAGAGACCGAGAGGGAGGGAGACGGAGACAGAGAGGGAGGGAGACGGAGAGACAGAGAGGGAGGGAGACGGAGAGACAGAGAGACAGAGAGGGAGGGAGACAGAGAGACAGAGAGACAGAGAGGGAGGGAGGGAGATAGGGAGAGAGAGAGAGGGAGGGAGACAGGGAGAGAGAGAGGGAGGGAGACAGAGAGGGAGGGAGACAGAGAGGGAGGGAGACGGAGAGAGAGGGAGGGAGACAGAAAGAGGGAGGGAGGGAGGGAGACAGAGAGAGGGCAGGAGGGAGACAGAGGGAGGGAGACAGAGGGAGGGAGACAGAGAGAGGGAGGGAGGGAGACAGAGAGAGAGAGAGAGGGAGGGAGACAGAGAGAGAGAGAGGGAGGGAGACAGGAAGAGAGGGGGAGGGAGGGAGACAGGGAGAGAGAGAAGGAGGGAGGGAGACAGGGAGAGAGAGGGAGAGAGGGAGACAGGGAGAGAGAGAGAGGGACAGAGAGGGAGGAAGACAGCGAGAGACAGAGAGGGAGGGAGGAGAGAGGGAGGGAGACAGAGAGAGGGAGGGAGGGAAAGAGAGAGAGAGAGAGAGAGAGAGAGAGGGAGGGAGACAGGGAGAGAGAGAGAGAGGGAGACAGGTAGAGAGAGAGAGGGAGGGAGACAGGGAGATAGAGAGAGGGAGGGAGACAGAGAGACAGGGAGGGAGACAGAGCGAGAGATAGATAGATAGAGATGTGTGAATGCCGGGGCTGGTGGCTCAGTGGACAAAGGCGTCCGCTGCAGTGGCCTGTGTTCAACCTCATGGTCATAGTTTGTTTTTGCTCTAGACACGCCCCCTCCCCCACTGCCCCCGCCCCCACCGGTGCGGCCCTCAGCCACAAACCACACTGTAAATTTGGCCCCCGAGAGAAAGTTTGTGAGTACCCATGCACTAGAGCAACCTCTATCACCACCTATGGACCCTGAGGCTGGAAATCCATCTGTTATAAACGAGAGTGTTAGTAGTTTGGAGACAATTGAAATAACTGCGGTCCCCCCAACCAATAATTCTAATAACTCTAATCCATCTGCTGGAATTCCTGCGGTCAAGCGAAAGAGAAAGATTGGGAAACTCACCTGCACCAAAAGGAAACAACCCACCCGCATCGCCCCTGCTCGGAATAGTCTCATCACTTGGATGCAACCTCCCAACCTCCCATTACTAACTCTACTAACTCTATTGACAATACTAGGACTCTTAATGATCCCCCTGTATTACCTATAGTCACCACGAATTTGACCTCCTCAGTTGGCACACAGACTGAGCCATTATTTTGTCTTGGGGGTTGTGGGGACGCCATTGCTGTCCTGGTGAATAATCAAGTGACTGTTCTCTTAGAAGGAAAATTCGAACTACTTAAGGCTACTGTTGACAATCTGGTTACAATTGTTGGAGGGGGCGGTCATGTGGCCAGGAGTGCACAAATGCCCTCAGATTTAAAGAAAGGAGGGAGGCGCAACACGGGGGCAACAATAACTACACCAAACATCCTGACTACAACACAACCCTCCAACCCATGTGCCACCTCACCTGTAAGTAAGCCTTGGGAGACACCAGACCAAACGCTGTCCCCCCCGTCCCAAATCTAAATCCAGCTACTAAGGGAACTCAAAAGCAATTCACCTAGAATTACACATACTCACTATCAACAGGAGAATGCAGGTGGCCCCATCAGATGCAGGGGAGATGCCCAAAATTCTATAACTGGTAACTTAAGGTGCAATGCATTATCACACCCAAGCAGTAATGCCCTAATAGTTAACCAAGACACGTTGAGCTTGCCGCCGGATGCTTGTCCCTATGTTCTGGTTTTAACAGGGGTCCTGCCACTAAAACAAGACCAGCGGGAAACGTGGGAACAACTGCGCAACAAATGCGTCGATTGGTTGTCAAGATATAGGAGGCTTCAAGGCCCTGACTGGAGGGACATCATCATGGCTCGTAGAGTTGTGTGGGTTGGTACCTCTAAAAAAAACTTTGAAGGCGATTGTATTGTAATTACCTTTCGAAGCCCAGCTCTGGTGAGATATCTACTGAGACCGTGTGAGCTTGAAACCCCCATGAATCCCAACATCTGCCCTCTACCTCTTGGCTACTTTTACAGATCACATAAGGGGCCAGGTTTTAATGTGTCCCCCCTTGTTTATTCTAAGAATAGGTTTGAAGCTCTTTCAGGTCTGGATATGCAGGATTGACAACCATTTCCCGTGGCAGTAACAGCTCAAATTGAAAATCCCCAGCATTCAATAGAAGTAGAAACATCTGATGACACTGGTTTCCATATCCCCCATACATCACACCCCTCATTACAGCTAATGCAGGCTAACAAAGTAAAAGATAGCCCGACTGACCCTATAACTAATCTAGGTGGGTTGAGAGTTTTGTCATGTACATAGCTGGGCTAAGATCAAAAAAGGTGATATTGCCTGGCTACGTTTTTTCAGTACCCACCATATTATAGCATTACAAGAAACATGGGAGCCCACTGACTTCTTCTTCTTGGATGGCTACATATCATTCTGGAAACCCGCTATAAAGTCAAGTATGGGCAGAGCAAGGGGGGGCCTCCTTTTGCTGTTTAGTCTCAAACTCTCCTTTAATATTAAACTGATTGATGTGTGCTCACTCCACGTGTTAGTTGTAGAATTGACAGGAAAGAATTTATCCACACTTCTTGTGGTCAATTTTTACAACTCTTTCACAAGGGTTAATGCGACTGAGCACCTAATGGCTTTGGAGGGTTTTTTAACTGCTTATGGGGAAAGTTCTGAGGATTATTATAACACACTAATTCTGGGAGATTTTAACACTCGTCCTTGTCCCCTTAACTATTTGATATCACTAGAGGAGGAGGCTGGTTTGCAGGGGCTAAACCATTTTGAACACTCACCATCTGCCGCCTTAATAGAAGGTATTTTATCAGCCCATAATCTGTACTGCCTCCAACAGTTAGATAATCCTGCACCTGTAGCCACTTATATTGGCCGCGGAAGTCAAATCTAGTTGACCACATATTGGTATCCTCCTCGTTAACATCTGCTGTAGGAAACTTAAGAGTTAGCCAGAGTCCGTTTAGTGATCATAACTCTTTGACACTGGATCTCTATCTACTTGCGGTTTTTAAGGACATGACTGTCATTCAACTTACTAATATTAATATGAAATCTAAAGATCAAGTACGTAGACTGAGATGGGACAGAATCACTCCCGAAAGCTTTATGAATAATTTGTATACTACTTGTGCTTCAGAGCTTAAGGTGTGTTTAGACCAGGAATCTCTTGCTAGTTCCATCTTGGATGCCTTTGAGTCAATCACTAAATGTGTTGCCTCTAATCTGTCTACTACGATTAGAGTAGCATGCCCGAAGCTGAAAAGATGGCTTGATGATACCTGTATGACTACCCATAAGGAGCTCATACAGGCTCTCAAGCAAAAACCGAGGGTGGCCTTTAATTAAAAATAGCAGAAAGGCATACAAAACTTCAGTACAGACTAGGAAAAAACAATTGAGGGAGATGGCTTGAGAGGAGCTCCGCCAAGCCAGTGTGTTGGCAAATAGTGCTAAATTCGGGTCTGTTATTAATAGCCCCCTCTTTAATGATACATCCAACACTGGTACAGAGTGTTTAGTACCTGCAGAGATATGGGTTCAGGATTTTTGTAAAATCTACAGTGATGATAACCTGGAGAACTTGGAGAACCCCGTGGGACACACCATTCCCGGATTAGTAGGTTGCCCGCTTGTTTTTAATATAGATGAGGTTCATAAAGCTATCACGTCGACATCAGGAGGAAAAGCACCCAGTCCAGACGGTGTACCGGCCGACCTTTACAAGGCAGATCCTAAACTTTGGGCTATGATTTTAACTTATGTTTTTAATGCAGCTTGCAGGTTTGGTTTTACGCTGTCATGGGCAAAGGCGGTGATCATCCCCATCTTCAAAAAAGTTCCAGGGATGACCCAGCATGTTATAGGCCAATTCCATGGGGAAAGTGGTCCTGCAGCGTATAACAGCTTGGCTCGACAGCGCCAACATTGTATCGGATCTGCAGTATGGGTTTAGGCCGGGGAGGGGGACTTTGGACCAGTGCCTTAACCTCCACCTGGGGATAGGAAAGTATACTGTCGCCGGGGGGGGAATCTGCACTTGGCCTTTATGGACCTCTCCTCTGTCTTTGATTTAGTTAATAGATCCAAGTTATGGCTGATCCTCCAAGAAGTGGGGCTGGATGCTGATCTGATAAGTTTTCTGGTCACTGCCCATGACAACACCACGGCGGCAGTCCGCTTTAATGAAGACGGTAGTCTGACTGACTCTTGGGCGGTTAAAAGAGGGGTGCATCAGGGATGCATATTGGCCCCTCTGTTATTCACTCTTTACATCAATAAACTAGGGCACTCCTTGACAAACTGTTGTAAAAATATCACAAGAGCAGGCGCTAAAATGATTCCGGCACTTTCATATGCTGATGACGTGGTCTTAATATCCAGAACCGCGAGGGGGCTGCAATTGTTATTAAATTGCTTTATAGATTTTATGGATTCTTTGGATCTAATTACAAATTTTAAAAAATCACATGCAATGACAATAGGTTCTAGGAAGGCAGCAAAAGCAAAATTTTACTGCAAGGGGACTGAGCTAACTAAGGTGTCCACTTTCCCATATCTTGGGGTGCTCTTTGATGATCAACGCTCATGGTGTGCACACTGCACACTCAAAAAGAATGTTTTAGCTAGAGCAGCAGGGGCAACATTAGATTTCGTAAAAAGAATAGGCTCCAAGCCGTTCCCTGCGATTTTAAAGATTTATAATGCTAAGTGCATCCCTATGACTACCTACAGTAGCGATATTTGGGGCTATAAGGACGCGAAAGAAATACAAGGGGCAGAAAATAACTTTATGCGCAAACTACTTTCTGTCCCAGCATCCACCCCAATTTTTAACGTACATGAGGAGATGGGAGGGGGTTATATCTCAGACCTGATTGCAGTTGCCCCACTTCTCCGCTGGATGAGTATTTGGGCTCAATCAACCCCAAACTTAAGTCAATTAATAATCCAGGATTGTATAGCCTTGGAGAAGGTACTAAAAATCCCATGGCTTAAATACATTAAAGATCAGAGGGAGAAGCTAGGCTGCCCTGAATTGTTCATGTCTCCTACTCCTTTGACTAAGTCTGCTGTCAGAGCGATTAAACTGAAGTTTTTAGACAGATGTCAATGTCTAAGGGAGGAAAAGGAACTAATTAAGCCCTCGGTGAGAAAGTATGTCACACTGAGCCTGGGACAGCAGATGCAACCATATTTGACTTATATAAATAAAGCTTACCATCTCTTTGTTCTAACAAGATTTTGCTTAAATATGGTACCCTGGCTACTGGCCTTTCCGAAAGGTTATCTTAAATAAAATTCATCAAATAGGTGCACATGTGACAACTTCTCAGAGCAAGACACTCTACACATTATGTTCTTTTGCTCCCACTATGACCACCTACGCAGAAAGTACATCCTCCCGCTGCTAAGGGATCAAAACTTTATGCAAGTAAGGTCAGCTTTGGTTTACTTGCAAATGCTAAATTCTCCTATAATCTGCTTGGGGGTAGCCAGTTTCTTAATTGGTGCAATTAGAAGTAGGAACAGGATGTCGTAGAGTTAACCCTTCTGAACAAGTTATTAGTATGTCTATGCGGACCATCATTTAATGCTGCCTAATAGTCATAATTGGGGTTTTTATTACCTTTTGTATGATGTTATTAATGGATTTTAAATACACAAAGATATGAATTACTAATGGATTTATATGATGCATACATGATGTTTTATGCGTATAGATGTTTTATGTTGCACTTTTATGGCTTTAACCAGACAAATAAAGTTGATTTGACCGACTGACTGACTGATAGGAAGTGTCTGAAGTCATACAGTGACCAGCCACACATCTGTCTCAACTTACTTGACATGTGTATGTCATCAGTATAACACACATGGCCCATTGTCCCACTCCTTGACTGTCAAACACATGTAGGACCTTCATACATACACATCCTCTACCCACCCCACATCTGCAACACTCAGCACCTGTGAGAAACACGTAAAATGGTCACAATGGTGTCCTGTGAGTTCAATGACAACCAATCACACTCCCTGTGGTGCATCCACAAACATCACACTCACACTCAGGGATGCCTGAACCAATGCAGACACAGAAACAATAGCCAAACACAAAGCTCACAAACAACATCCACAGACGTCCAACAAGCCCACACATGGGCAGCCAAACAGTGGAAAGGCAATGCGACCCTAGACAGAACAGGAGTACACAACATTGTCACTCAGGGCCAATTCACAGACACCATACCTCAACACAAACAAGAAGTGCATCCTCAAAAATCAATCCTGAACACTAATTGGGATCAATGGGACAATAAGCTAACACAGACAGAGACACCACACCACTCATAAAGTGAACAAGGTCCCATAATGTACCACAAGCATGCACGTGCACAATCCTGACAAGTGACAGGTCAAAAATAGGAGGACAACTCACCAATGTGCACTAAAAACAAGCCCAGTAACAAGAATGCACCTTGCTTCATGTGAGAGACAAACAAGTAATGCACACTATACCTGCAACACACATCTGAATGTATCACACAGCAACAACTACTCACACACAATGTCATGCAAATAGAACATCACACACACATAGCATCTGTCAGTGGAAAGGGCCAACACAGGCCAAACACTGCATACATCCACAACAGATGCACATACCAATACATCACATTGCAAACTCAGCTGAACATCAGGGGGATGCACACCATGCATGTACAAGGCAACATACACTGACAACACTGTATGCACACCAAGCTGTGTGTGCACACCAACCAAATCAGTAGCATACACATCTGAGTGCCACACCATGAACTCCCACAACACAAATCATCACAGCACACAGAGAACATCACACTCAGGAAGGGTAGCAGTACCTCAGCAAACACACATACTGCTTACCCAACACCCACAGATGCACAACCAAGGGAGACCCAGGGGCAAAAAACCAGACTAGAGGACTGTGCTGCCCAAACATGCGCACTACACACGAACAACCATGACACCAAATCAGTGGAAGAAAATAACACCTAACTAATTGGGAAACTGTCCTGAGTGGCACATTGGTCCTGTGCACAGTTCAGCATCACAAAGCATAGTGTAACAAATGAAGTGGTGGGGAGGCTCACACACTGGCAAGCCATGGGGTGGAAGACATGAAATTGAAGTGGTGTGTACCTCAGTAGTGGACAGGTGAGTAGAGTACTGTACACAAACACATAGAGGAGTCACTCACAATGTGTAGGCATCCGAAGCACCTATAGGGGATGGCATGACTACACGTACCCCATTCCATACTGGAGCCAAAAATGGGTCAAGTGACAGCAAATCATGACAAAACTCACATATAATGACAGTGTGGCTGAGCAGGTCTGCACAGTGAGCGCAAACAGTAACAAGCCACATGGCTTATCAACAAAACACAAAACAGATTTGACAGTCACACACTCTGCATACTCACAACTGGCAGCAACAACAAGTAGGTGCCCCTCAGGGGTGCAAGGACACACCAACACACTGCACAGTGCCCAAACTACCAACTCCTACATGAGCCCACAATCTGAAGCACATGGCAGACAATAGAAACAAACAGGCACACATTACCTGGATCACACATGTGTGCAGTTGGCATTGCAGGGGCACACACACATCAACACTACTCACAATGACAGCCCATTCACACGGTATGACCACTCAAGTTCACATATCCGAATGTACCCATGTGACTAGGAAGACAGGCCTACACAAGATGACCACACACAAACACTGCTGTACACACATCAAGAAAGATCACACAGATATGATGGACCCTGGCCACCACGCATGTAATCCTGTGGATAGAAGTCACCTCTGTTGTAGTATTGCATCATAACATGACATGTGTACAATTTAGCAAACATGACCATATGATGGGTAGGATAACAGTAGATCATCACAAACAGCCATAATTGCACCCTCAAGCCTCTGAGTCAAGCTGAACTAAAGTGCCTGTCACCTCTGGCAAACTCTGAAAAAGTAAAACAATCAATTGGCAATGTTAAAGTGGCATACAGAGCATTTGTCACATGCAACCATACCCATACAGAAAACATTTTATTTAGCAAGGACACTGACAAAGCAGACAACAGAAGTAACTGTCTTTAATACATATCACCCAGATAGGCATCAAAAGTAGAAAACAGCAAGGCCATTAGCCAGTTCAAAGTATGTACATGTGTGCATGAGAACCTGCACAGGGAATGGGCATCCAAAGTGACAAACAGCAAGGCCATTGGCCAGTCCATAGTTCAAAGTATGTACATGTGTGCATGAGAACCTGCACAGAGAATGGGCATCCAAAGTGACAAACAGCAAGGCCATTGGCCAGTCCATAGTTCAAAGTATGTACATGTGTGCATGAGAAACTGCACAGGGAATGGGCATCCAAAGTGACAAACATCAAGGCCATTGGCCAGTCCATAGTTCAAAGTATGTACATGTGTGCATGAGAACCTGCGCAGGAAATGGGCATCCAAAGTGACAAACAGCAAGGCCATTGGCCAGTCCACAGTTCAAAATATGTACATGTGTGCATGAGAACCTGCACAGGGAATGGGCATCCAAAGTGACAAACAGCAAGGCCATTGGCCAGTCCATAGTTCAAAGTATGTACATGTGTGCATGAGAAACTACACAGGGAATGGGCATCCAAAGTGACAAACAGCAAGGCCATTGGCCAGTCCTCAGTTCAAAGTATGTACATGTGTGCATGAGAACCTGTACAGCGAATAGGTAACACCGTACGCTGCCATGGGAATCACCACAGCTCTGGGGATACAGATGGGCAGTCCAGGCACCGCTGTGGGAGAGATGGGTTCAGGAGGGGGACTTTGCCTCTGACTTCGCTGTCACTTGAACTGGGAGGTGGCTGATTGTCAGGGACCGTTGATGGACTGGACATGGGAGAGGGAGGACCAGCTGAGGTAGAGACATCAGTGGCTTTGGGAGCCGAAGGGCGGCTTGGTGGCATGGTGAGCACGGGGAGGCGGAGACATGCTGCCGTGAAACAGTGTGTGAGGGTGATTGTGGAGGGCTGCCTCTCCACTTCTTGGGGATTTGATAGCCAAGAATTGTCTTGGTAGGAGTGGGAAGTGGGGCGGGCACAACAGCTTCACTCTCCACCAAAGGTGCATCAGGTGCAGGTGGTGGTCCTCCCTGTGGAGATTTGCTGGATCTGGTGGTACGCTTGGCCTGGCCTTGCCTTTTCCCTTCCATCCCCTGTTAACTAGTTAAACCCCCACATTGCCCTCCTGTCCCAGCTTCACAGGGGTGTGGGTGGGAGTTGAGGTTGTGGGTGGATCTGCCTTAGAGAGCTGTTTCTGTGAACTCTTTGCAGGCACCAGCTTCACAGCAGGCAGGGCAACTGTTTGTTTGTCTTTGGAAGCAGGTTTGGAGAAGGGAGTGTCCTTGGATGGGGCTGATTTGGATGGCACGATGATGTGGGCTTTATCGAGATTCGCTTAGACTTCTACTCCTAGTGTGGGTGGGGGGGATGTTAATAGGGGATTATTTTTGAACTTACATGCTCTTTCTGGCCTTTTTTTCTTATTCTCCTTTCTTCTTTCTTTCATGACAAGACAGAATTTCACAATAGACTCCCTGACAGACCTGACCAAGCAGATTCTTCCCATCCCATTTCTTTCTCAATGGGTGTCTCTAGGCGAACAGTGGATATGACTCTTCTTACCTGGGACGTCTAAAGCTTGAATAACCCTCGTAAAAGTAAGCTGGTCTTATCGTACCTCAATCAGCATGGCATCAAGAACGCATTCCTACAGGAAACACACCTGCCCCCTCTCCCCCCTTGATCTTAGCTACATCTTGGGGCCCGCACCGATTTTTTTGCTAACTATAGCTCCTATTCCAGGGGAGTCTGCATACTTATTCATAAATCCCTGCCATTTATACACCAGTCCACTGTTGCAGAAACACGGGGCTGCTAAATTATGGTGACAGGAATATGTTGGGGAGACAAATTGTTTTCTTAAACCTGTATGTACCGAAGTTTGACGACCCCCCCTTTTACCAGACCGTGGCCACCCTCCTAGATGGCATTGACTTAGACACTATTTTGGTGGGTGGGGACTTAAATATCCTGCTAGATCCCGCCATTGATTCTTCCAGCGCCATCCCTTGTACTAAACCACGCTTACTGCACGCTTGTCAGGATATGATACATACGCACACCCTCTGGGACGTCTGACGTACACACCATCCTGCTATTCTGGGCTACACTTTCTACTCTGGTACACACTCAGTGTGGACTCGACTGGATTATTGACTCTTGTCAGCAGCCAACTTCCTGTTGCTTCAATACATTCAGGTGCTGCCACACACATTGTCTGATCATGCCCCAGTGCGACTGATGCTTACTCTTCCTTATAGCTGCGGCTGGGAGCACCATTGGTCCTTCTTCACCTCGAGAGCACTGTTGGACCTGGTTGTCCGCTGCGAACTCCAGGACGCTGTAGTAGAATATTTCAAGTTGAATGTAGGATCCATTCAACAATATGGCACCCTATGGGATGCATTCAAAGCTTACTTTCACAGGATATACATCTCCAAACAGGCAGGTGTGCTCTGCGATATCCGCACTGGTCTGACATGGGTGGAGAATGCTCTCAAACACATAGACGAGAGGACTGCCCCCTCACCTATCCCTTCTGCTCTCCATGAGCGGCCAGTCTTGCTGGAGGAGTTGCATGACCTGCCCAACAGGGAGGTTACGCCTCTGGGTAAACAAGCTAAGGCGCAGAAATATGGTGAAGGCTCTATGCCCTCCTCTGGGACCCAGATGCATTACAGCTCTGGAGCAGGACGATGGTACCCTTCTGAAGTCTACCACAGACATCCTCCCTGAAGTAACTTCCTACTATAAATCACTTTCTACATCTTGCCCTACTTCTGAGTTAGCAACGCATCAGAATTACCTAGAGAAAATAGCCATGGTCTGGCTCTCTGATGGCCAATCCCAATTCCTGTAGGAAGCCTTCACGGCTGAGGAAATAGCCCACGCCATTGACTCCCTGGGCGGTTCAAAGGCCCCTTTGCTGGATGGCCTGACGGGAGCCTTTTATAAAGCCTATAAATCTACTCTGATCCCCCATTTGCTGGAGGTATACGCTGAAGCCCTAACTATTGGTACCCTCCCCCCTGCCATGCGAGAGGCAGTAATCTGACTCCTAATGAAACATGAAAATGACCCTATGAGCTGAGCTTCGTACAAACCACTTTCTCTCCTCAACTTCGATAATAACATTTTGGCCAAAGCTTTGGCTAATCGGTTATCGTTATTGTTAGATACAATACTGTCACCTGTGCAGACAGGATTCATACCACATCGGTCCACCTCTTTATATTTGCGCGCTGTCTTCTCGGTTTTAAATAGGATATCCCCCGATGCCCCCCCGGTTGTTGCCCTGCTAGACGCAGAGAAGGCTTTTGACTCTCTGGAGTGGCCTTTTCTCTACAACACTCTGCAGAAACTCAGAATTTCCGGGAGGTTCACGGCTCTCATCTCCTGACTATACTCGAACCCAGTGACTCACATCCGTATTAATGGTTACCTCATGGACCCCTTCAACATCTCCCGTGGCACTAAGCAGGGGTGTCCGCTCACTCCTTTATTATTTATAATAGCAATGGACCCACTGGTGCGCCACCTTCAGGAACGTCATATGCATCGTGGTCTACAGTTTTCCAAGGGACCGCTCCTTATATACCTGTATGCTGATGACATCCTTTTTTTCATTCACCATCCTTCCGTTAATTTAACTCCAATAGTCCAGGAGGTGATTCAATTTGGGGAATTATCCAGCCTTTGCATTAACTTGGCAAAATCAGAGCTATTTACCCTTACTGATGCCACCACACCCCCTACCTATGAATATCCTTCTAAATGGTCCATGACACCACTAAATATCAGGGTGTGGTTTTACACAGGAAAAGGAAGCAAGTTATTTGGTTGAATTATGGCCCTCCGGTCGACAAGCTCTCTACCCAAATTGATCGCTGGAGACAACTGCCCCTATCAATGGCTGGCTGCATTGCCATTGTAAAAATGACAGTTCTCCCTTGATTCCTGTATCTCTTTATAAACATACCCATACCCTTAAACAAGGCCTTTTTTCTTCACTCAGAAGCCTACTTTTGAAATTGGTTTGAGCTGGTCATCGTCCTCGGGTCGCCTGGAACACCCTTACTCTCCCCTATGATCGTGGCTGCTTCGCACTCCCCGATTTTCGGCTGTACTTCTTGATGGCTCAGGCCCATTTTGTGTATCTGAAAGAAACAGTTAGTTATAGATTCCTTACCTTAGAATTACCCCCAGGCGTCAGACTGGATCCTGAAAGTTTTTTTATCAGCAGTACCTCTGCGCATCGGAAGGTGGCTCCGGTCGGCTCCGTGTCCTTCGTTGACGTCGTGATCACTGGGATGATGTTGCGGTAGCTACTTAGATGCCGCCCTCGCGTGCTGACGTCAGATCTTTTTTTTTTTCGTCCCAGCCAGCGCAGATCCAGAGAGAGCAGTACCTCCGGTCAATTTTTGACTGAACTTTTTGAGCAACTTTTGTCTACGTCTTTTTGAGTCCTATGACTCCTGGTGCACGTAGGGATGCCCGGCTTCAAGGCTTGCGGATCCTGTTCTCGACTGATGTCGGTTATGGATCCGCACTGCGTGTGCCTCTTTTCCTTGGAGCGCGACCACGACCCCAAGTCGTGCTCCCACTGCCGGTCCATGGCTCCGAAGGCTATCTTGGATCTCAGGAACGTCAACCGCTTCCTTCGGAAGGAGAAGTTCAAGATGTTGACGCTCGCTCAGGTCTTGTCTGCCCTCGACCCGGGAGACTGGTTGTTAGCGTTGGACTTACAGGACGCTGATTTTCACATGTTCACGGTAGGCCACGAGCACTTTCAATTTAGCGTGCTCCCCTTTGGCCTTACCAGTGCCCCTCGGGTGTTCACGAAAGTGATGGCAGTGGTCGCAGCTCATCTGCGCAGATCAGGATTTTCAGTCTTCCCCTATCTCGACGACTGCCTGTTGAAGGTGGACTCACCCCAGACTGTCATTTCCCACCTCCAGACTACGGCCGACCTCCTGCATTTGCTGGGGTTCTCCATCAATGTCCCAAAGTCACAGCTGATCTCCTCTCAGAAGCTCCTCTTCATCGGAGCGGTTCTGGACACGACGTGGTTTCGGGTTTATCCTACCTAACAGCGAGTCCAAGATATTCGGGCTCTGATTCCGATCTTTCAGCCTCAATTCCAGGTTTCAGTCAGGATGACCCTGAGGCTGCTGGGCCTCATGGCCTCCTGCATCCTGCTGGTCGACCATACCAGGTGGCATATGCGGGCTCTGCAGTGGGACAGGAAGTTCCAGTGGGTGCAGCATCAGGGCAATCTGTCCGATCACGTCCAGATCTCGGAGGGCACTGCACGACAACTGCAGTGGTGGTTCACAAACCAGGATTGGGTCAACAGCAGATCCCTCTCCCTTCCCCAACCAGAGCACACAGTGGTAATGGACGCGTCCCTTCTGGGATGGGGCGGCCACATGGGAGAGGCAGAGATCAGAGGCCTCTGGTCTCCGGCGGAGTCCGGGGTTCACATCAACCTTCTGGAGCTCCGGGTGATTCGTTTTGCACTGAAGGCATTTCTTCCTTCTGTTCGGGGAAGAGTAGTGCAGGTGTTCACGGACAACACCACCGCCATCTGGTACTGAAACAAACAAAGCGGGGTGAGGTCGTGGACCTTATGTCAAGAGGCCCTCCGCCTCTGGACGTGGATGGAACATCAGGGCATATCCCTGGTGGTTCAACGCCTGGCAGGTTCCCAGAACGCCAGGGTGGATGAGCTCAGCCGTCGGTGCATGATGGATCACGAATGGCATCTTCACTCGGAAGTGGTGCAAGGTCTCTTTCAACAGTGAGGAGAGCCTTGGTTAGATCTATTCGCCACCGAAAAAATTGCAAAATGTCAGCAATTCTGCAGGTTGGAATTTCCAAGGCGGCACTCGCTAGGCGACGCTTTTCGTCGCGAGTAGAGTTGCGGTCTGTTGTACGCCTTTCCGCCTATACCACTTCTGCCCAGAGTGCTGAAGAAGATCAAGTGCGACCGGGACCAAGTAATTCTGGCGGCTTTGGATTGGGCACGAAGAGTCTGGTATCCTGAGCTGCTAAACATGGCCATCGATCCTCCGATCCGACTGTCTCTTCGAGAGGATCTTCTGCAGGGGACGGTCCTCCACCCGAACCTGTCCAGCCACCACCTCCTTGCGTGGAGATTGAGCGGCGGCAGTTGACGTCATTTGACTTGCCTCCCGAAGTTTGTGATATAATTTTGGCTTCCCTCCACTAAGATGGTATTTGCCTGCCAGTGGAACAAATTTGTGGCATGGTACACAGCAAAGGCTGTGGATCCCTTTACTGCCCCTCTTTCTGAGGTTCTCTTGTTCCTCCTCTCTTTGGCCCAGCAGGGCTCTGCTCTGGGCACTATCAAGGGCTATCTTTCGGCCATTTCTGCCTTCCTGATCAGCCTTCCCTCTTTAAGTCCCCAGTTGTAACTCATTTTTTAAAAGACATAACTCATTTCTTTCCCCCTATTCCCTTGGTTATGCCTCAGTGGGACTTGAATCTGGTCTTGACCTATTTAATGTGCGCTCCCTTTGAGCCACTTCACAACTGTTCTTTGAGGCTTTTAACTCTTAAGACTGCATTCTTGGTGGCCATCACATCTGCCAGAAGAGTGAGTGAGCTCCAGGCTCTTTCATCCAAGCCTCCTTTTCTGTCTGTACATCCAGACAAGGTTGTCCTCAGGACTCATCCATCCTTCCTTCCCCAGGTTCTCACTTCCTTTCACATTGGGCAAACCATCACTTTGCCCACCTTTTTTCCGCCTCCGCATCCTTCAAAAGAGGAAGAGAGGCTCCACCGTCTGGACCCAAAACGTGCGCTTTCCTTTTATGTGGATCGCACCAAACAGTTTCGGGTGGATGACCAGCTCTTTGTTGGCTAAGTGGGCGCCAAGAAAGGTCGGGCTATACACAAGCGGACTATCTCCAGATGGGTCGTTTTGTGTATCAAAGCCTGCTATTCTCTAGCAAAGAAGGAGCCTCCAGTAGGGCTGCGGGCCCATTCCACTAGGGCAACGGCAGCCACTACTGCTTTGGGACGAGGAGTTCCTCTAAATGACATCTGTCAGGGGGCTACATGGGCATCGCTGCACATGTTTAAGAGACACTAATGCCTCGACATCCAAGTCCGGAGAGACAGCTTCTTTGGCCGTTCTGTTCTCCAGGACTTCCTGGTGTGAACTTGGTTTGCAGACCCACCTCCAGTGTTGGTATTCCTGGGGTATCTATTCTAAGGTAATGAATCTATAACTAACTGTTTCTTTCAGATAACGATATATCTGTAAGAAACATAGGTTAGTTATAGATTCCTTACCGCCCCACCCATCCTCCCCATTCTGTGAACTGATTTCTAGGGTTAAGGATATCCTTTCAGGGCCCTAGTTTTGTGCACAAGTGGTCAGTGTTTTGCATAGCTCTGCGTTTCTGGCGCGGAAAGTCATGTACAGAACTGACATCAGCGCGCGAGGGCGGTGTCTAAGTAGCTACCGCAACGTCATCCTGGCAACTACGATGCCAACAACGGACGTAGAGCCGACCGACGCCACCTTCCGACACGCAGAGGTACTGCTGACAAAAAAACTTTCCGGATCCAGTCCAACGCCTGGGGGTAATTCTAAGGTAAGGAATGCATAACTAACCTATGTTTCTTACAGATATATTGTTACCAAAGGTAAGTAACTTGTTCATCACTGGTTTCACTCGGACACGCAACTGCCCTACGCCAGGCCAGAACGTGACCTAGCAAATCCCACACCCTTGAATGCACTATTGCCGCAGGGCATTACACTGGACCCCAATGAAATTCGGACCTTATCCACCACTTGCTGGGCCTGGCGGAAACTCTGCGGCTCATTGGGCTTAAATTTCTTACATTCATGGAGTCTTCCCCTTCGCCTGAACCCAAGGCTCCCACTCACAACTGAAAAAATTGTACAATGCACCCTACTTAAATATGACCTCCATTCCTTTGGGTATTTGTTCCCGGATGGACATGTCCTATCCTACAACCCCGATAGATTCATTCTCAATAGACCCCACGGTGCGCTGCACTCGCATATGCCACCCTACCTGCTTGCCCCAGATGAATTGACTCTGCTCACTCTTTTGGTATCAGACCCAGATGGTTCGCATGTCATCGCTAAGCTTTGTCGTGCATACATAGCCCTTAAACATGCCAATATAGATGGGGTTTGGAGGCAGTGGGAGAGGTACCTGGGACACCCACTTACTGATAAGGATTGGGCATTCTGCTGTGCACAGACTAAACTGGCTTCCCCTAACCACATACACAAGCTTCTGCATTTCCACTTTCTACACAGAGCCTCAGTCACCCCCTCGGGCTTGCCAGTATTGACTCTTCCAGAACCACTCTTTGCCCCAAATGCCGGGGTCCAGAGCAGAGTTGCCACATCTAGCCTGGACCTCCCCAACGGAGCTACGTACTGGAAGGAAGTATTCCAGGTCCTTTCTAAGATGATTTCCATGCCTATCGATCCATACCCATTTGTGGCTCTCCTAGGAAATGTTTCCCCCGTTCCCACAACTACTCCCAAATTTGCTGCTGTTGCACTTATTTTTCCCCTTATTTTTTCCCTTTTATGGTTTTCACTCACTTACTTTTGTTCGAGGTCTGTTGAGGAAAAATACGTGCAATTCCACAAAAAATAAGTGCTGGTTGACCCCATCTGCTACCACCAGCTCAAATTAAGCTCTGCCCATTCTGGACCTGATAACTCCTGTCCTGACAGCCCCTGTTCTCTTTTCAGTTACCAACAAGCTTCGAATGAGGACCTTTAGAGAGTGAAATACAATTACTCCACGTTTCCCGTATATGATTTTTGTTTTTGCAAGAACAAATAGGATACGGGTCGGAGGGCCTGAATCGGGAAAGAGGGCGGCCAGAGGTTTCTAATGCCTCATTGTTTGCACATTAGTGCTCAGTAACTGTGAAATATAAGCCTCGCCGCGGTTAAGCTCTGCGCCATTCACGGGGCAGCTTGCGTAGTGAAAAGAGCGCGCCTTTCACCCGCCATTAGAGTCTGCTCAGGTGTGTGCCACGGTGGCCTGGCAGAGGCTGTGACGGCTGAGCTGAGGAGAGTCTGGGCCAAGAATTAAGAGGTAGCGCGGATTTATTCGGCTCTCCTGCTGAGAGGTCTGATGCCTACCACATGTTCTAAGTGTGCCCTTCCTTCCCTCCAACGAACCTCCCCAGCTGGGAGATGAGGAAATGGTAGCCTGGAGCAGTGATGCTGGAGCGCGGCTATAGAGAGAATAAAGGTGGAAATAGAGGGGGCCATCACGGGGAGTTAATAGAGTGCATGCAGAAGAATAGTCGTAAATGGAGGTTCTGGCACAGTTTCAGGACTCCTTGTGTTTCCTGGCACAATTCCTCAGTGGGCTTCAGACCGCCAAGCCAGCCACGCTGCCCTTGACTGAGCACAGCTCAGATTTTCTTGTTTGATGGCGGACAGACAGACTTACTGACAAAGGTTGGGAGCCCAGGTAAGTCTCAGTGGAGGCTGAAAAACCCGGACACATAAAGGCCCATTGACTCGGTTCCACTCCCGGCGCTTTCCTCCGCTCCTGAGTGGTGATTGCTCGAAACTGATATTGCATGCGCCTTCGGCTTCTAGGTTTGTTAAGTGGTTCTTTGTGTATTGACTACAACTTTGGTGCGAAGGACGGAACAGATCTGCCTTCGAGGCCCAAGGTAGGGAATGGGATACTGCCAGTCTTTGATTGGCAGGTGAAATGGCCGTTTTAGAGGTGGGTCTGTCGATGAGGGAGCCAATAATAAGCGAGTGAGTGAGAAATTGAGGAAATCGGTAGGTTTGTTAGCTTTTATTGAGAACCGATTCTCCTACATCAGCTTGATAGAGTTTACAGTGTGATTTCAGTAAGCACAAGAACTTCCAAGACCACTCAAAAATAAGGAGCTTCACTTTTACCATGTAACAATTATAATTTGCTGATAGGTTTGGCCTTAATGGGGAAAAAAATAAGTGCAGGTACTCATCAAATCGAGCTAGGGGGGAGGATAGTGGGCAGGGCTAAGTGCCGTGTATGATACAAAGATAATTCTACCATCTGTCAGGTATCCATTTTGCACTTGCATTGCCCTTGTTAGTAGTCTAAAATGTACTATATGTGCAGATTCCCTCTGCCCATGTGGCACAACACATAAATGGTGATTAAAAGACACGCTGCTTCTATGGCCCACTAAAATATGTCTGCAGCCAAAGGCATTTATAGTGATCTTAACCTATGCTTTGTGGTATTTGGCCAGAAATGAGTGAACTCGGCTTAACACTGTTTTTTTAAGCCCTCCTTGTCAGATTTTGAGCCTTGGCTGTGATTTAGACCAGCACTGAGTGATACTGGAACACCGATGTACTAACTTGTGCCAGTGATGTGGGCTCTTGCTCAGCCATCTCTGATCTTGACTCAGCCATTTCAGATCTTTACTTGGTTCTTTGTTTCCCACAGAACACACAGACTATGGAAAGTTCAGCAGGAGCTCACAAAGAGGGGCACTTACTTCCTAATGGCATGCATGCAAAACCTTGTGAAGGTGGTTCGGGAGACTTTTAGCTTAAAATTATATTTTAACTTCCTCATGCTTTTTCCTTAAATCTAATGAAAGTGCACTGGCAAATAAAATTATTAAAATCTATGTCTCTAAAAGTAACTGTGAGACCGGCCTCGTGGCGTGGGCCCTCCCGACCAGCCAGCCACTTCGCAACCGCACCTGATCCCCGATGTCACATACTTCCGGCCATCATGGCCCAACATCCCGATGGCCGGCCGGGCCCCCAGCAACACCCAAGACCCCACCACGCATGCCCGGCCGAGGGAGAGAGAAACCCCCCAAGCCAGACCAGGAGGCGCCGTCCCTGTCACACCTCTGGTCTCCTCCCCAAGGAGGGTTTCGATCGGTCACCAGGCCCCCGGTGAGTGGGCGCCTCGCCTGCTGGGCGTCTGGAGACCCTCCCAGACCCACCTGAACAGATCAAAGGGCCGAGCAACAGGAAATCCCAAGACACCGCCCCTAGGCACCACGACCCCTCTCAGCGAGGACTCCGGACTTCAAAGAGGAGGGGAAGTATAACAAGGGGTGCTGAAGGGACGGGAGAGAGGAAAGACCTGGACGACGAGAGCCTGCTGACCTGGTCGCGGCTCGATCACTCCCCGAACCGAAGAACGCTACCCGAACTCTGAACCAACTGAGCCCTGCTGACGCTGTCGCGGCTCCCCGACTCTGAAACCATCTGAGCCCTGCTGACGCTGTCGCGGCTCCCCGACTCTGAACCAACTGAGCCCTGCTGACGCGGTCGCGGCTCCCCGACTCTGAACCATCTGAGCCCTGCTGACGCTGTTGCGGCTCCCCGAACTCTGAACCATCTGAGCCCTGCTGACGCTGTCGCGGCTCCCCGACTCCAAGACCATCTGTGCCTGCTGAGTGACTCGCGGCACTCTCCTCCAGAAGAATCGGCAGAGATTGCAGAGAGAAACAACATCCCCCAGCTCGAGGATTGAGAGCTGTGCGAAGGATACTCCGCAGAGACACTGAACTCAAAGACTGACCCGCTACACCCATACCCCCATCACGCAATCGCCGCCGCTTGTGGCGCTGCTTCGATACCTGCATTCCGAATCATAAAGGTCCCTTAAAGTTAACGATAAAGTACTATCTTACGAAGAACTACTGTGTGGTGTCCCTCTGTCCGAGAGTGCAAGTTCATTGTGTGCGAAGGGAGGGGCCTCCCCGCCCTGCTCGGCCTAACTCTGGGAGAGGTGGGTCAACGGGTGGTCAGGAACGTACTCCAAAGCCTCCAGAGAATGCCTTTCCAACATTTGGTGGCAGATGACGGGATCCGAGCCGACACCTAGAGATCGTGCAGTAAACGGCTGACGCACTACCAAGAAGAGATGGAAGGAGAAACCTCCCTAGGTGCCGCAGGTACCAACACAAGCCCGACGTTCCGAGAGGACCAGTTGGAATATTATACACATCGAGAATTAAAACAATTCTGCAAAGACCTTGGAATTGCTACCACCGGATTCAGCACGAAAGAGGATTTCCAGGGAGCATTGAAGACCTGGGTCGAGGCAGGAGCTTCCCGGGCCCAAACCGAAGGAGGGCGCCAAACGAACCACGAAGCATCCCGGGGTGGAGCAGCGCCCCATAGGGGGGCCTATCCCCGGAGGAGCTAGCGGACCGAGAAAGGGGTCGCAACCACGAACTAGAGCTAGCGAAACTGAAAATCGAGGGAGATCTAAAACTGGCCGAGAAAAAGTTGGCAGTAGAACAATTACGCCTACAAGGAGAACTTGAGGAAAAGAAACGACAGAAAGAACACGAAGAAAGAAAACTCCAACTAGAACACGAACGCAGCCTGAAAGAGATCGAGCTCAAGGCTAAAAGTGAGGAGTCCAGACCCTCGGGAAATCAACCATCCTCCACCACCGTGGAACCAAAAGTCCACATCCCCAAGGATGTGGTGAAAGAATATTACAAGAACGACGACATCCAGCAAGGATTAAGGCCTACGAGGTGGCCATGACCTCCCACCGAGTTCCACAAAAAGACTGGGGGGCTGGTTTATGGGGCCGGTTCCTGAGCGAGGGGAGAGATACCCTGCTGGACCTGCCCTCCACGATGCTGAACCCCTACAGTCACATGAAAGAGGCCCTAGTAGCCAGATATGGGCTCACCCCCGAAATGTACCGGCAACGGTTTCGAGACTGCAAAAAGATACCCGGTACCACATAGGTGGAGTACGTGAACTCTTACAGCCGGGCCTTGGACGGGTGGATCAAGGGCAGCAAGGTCTCCACCTTTGAGGAGCTGTTCGACCTAATCGCGTGGGAACACTTGTCCGCCAATTGCTTTGTGGAGTTACGCCAGCACCTCCTGGACAGCAAGCTCACTGACCCTCGAAAACTGGCCGTCGAAGCTGACCGATGGGTGAACACCTGGGCCTCCCGGGGTCCCGTGGGTGACTACGGTCGCCACAGTCAGGGACCCCCCCACCAGAGGGGCGGAGGAAACCAAGGCCGACCGAGAGAATTCCCGGGGGGCTCCCAGCACAGCCCCCCTAGAGGCCAACCTCCGCACTTTCCAGCCCCACCTCCAGCCAGCACCGGGCCCCCGGGGAGGTCGGGACCCCGAGTCAAGATCACCTGTTTCCGCTGCCAACAGACCGGACACTATGCCAGTGACCCCCAGTGTCCCATGTACCAACGACCCGCAACGACAACCCCTCCGGCTCGACAAATGGCCTCCGTAGCCCTAGGAGAAGAGATGGAAGACTCCGAAGAGTGGGAACCAGCCGCCATGGCCCTGGTCTCCCTAGGGGACCGAGAAATGGTCCCCAGAACACCCCTACCCGCCAACACGAAGAAGTACCGACAGCAGGTGATGGTCAATGGTCACCGCGTCGAGGGCCTCCGTGACACCGGGGCGAGTGTCACAGCGGTTCACTGCCACCTGGTCTCCGAAGACCAGATCCTGCCCGACGCCTTTTGTCCAGTCATCTCTTCAGACAATTCCGAGAGCCTATGCCGGATGGCCCTGGTACCCGTTGAATGGGGGGGAGTCACCAGTAAATTGAGGGTGGCAGTCCGAACCTCCCAACCCGTAGACTGCCTCCTGGGCAACGACCTTGAGAGTTCCCCGTGGGGACAAGTGGAACGAAGAGCCCATCTCGAGATGATGGGCCTACCCGAATGGGTATGCGCCACCGCGCGCTCTATGACTATCCGATTGCCTTCCTCCGAGGGAGTTGAGGCCATACCGCTGAACACAGTCGCCGTCCCCGAGGGCCGGGACGCACTACCCGAGCCCGACAACCCTCTTCCGGAAGAAGAAGCCATTCCCGATGACGGGTCAGTGAATCCAGATCCCGAACCACTGACCGAGCTCGGGGACCTGCCCGAGATGGCCCAGTGGCACTGCGAGGGAGGTCCCTCCCGAGAAGAATTCTGCCAGGAACAAGCCACCTGCCCTTCCCTCATTGGACCCCAGCAACAGGCCGAAGCCCAAGCAGCAGGTGACCCATCCGGAACCCACTGGATATACTGGGAAAACGGCCTCCTGTACAGCGAACAGAAGTCGGCCGAGCTGGGATCGGCCCGAGTGCTGGTGGTACCCCTGCGCTTCCGAAGTCTCCTCCTGGGCCTGGCCCATGATGTACCACTGGCAGGACACTTAGGCCAAGACAAGACCTACCAGCGACTAGTTACCCACTTCTATTGGCCCAAGATGCGAGCGAATGTGGAGGCCCACTGCAAGTCATGCCTCACGTGCCAGGCCAGCGGAAAGAGTGGGGGGAAGCGCAAGGCTCCGCTACAACCCTTCCCCGTTGTTAGTACCCCTTTTGAGCGGGTGGGAATCGACATCGTGGGACCCCTGGATCCCAAGACCGCCCAGGGCCACCGATTCATCCTCGTCCTGGTGGACCATGCCACCCGCTACCCCGAGGCCATTCCCCTCCGCACCGTGACGGCCCCCGTGGTAGGCCGGGCCTTGATGGGGATCTTCTCCCGCGTGGGGTTCACCCGCGAAGTGGTGAGTGATCGTGGCACCAACTTTATCTCCAAATACATGAGGTCCCTATGGCAGCAGTGCGGAGTATCATACAAGTTCACCACCCCATACCACCCCCAAGGGAATGGCCTAGTCGAGCGATTTAACAGGACCCTGAAAGGGATGATCATGGGCCTCGAAGAACCCCTACGCCGGAGATGGGACGTCCTCCTCCCTTGCCTCCTGTTCGCCTACCGAGAGGTTCCCCAAAAATCTCTGGGGTTCAGCCCGTTCAAACTACTGTACGGACACCCCGTCCGGGGACCCCTGAGCCTGGTCAAGGAGGGCTGGGAAACGACTCCCCGGGGGACCCCCCCTGATGTGTTCTGCTATATCCTGGCGCTCCGCAACCAGACCCGGAAATTCCGAGAACTCGCAGAGGCAAACCTCGAGGCTAGCCAGGAAGAGATGAAGCGCTGGTATGACCAGAATGCCACGCTGGTCGAGTTTCAGCCGGGCCAACAGGTCTGGGTCATGGCCCCGGTGAAACCCTGCGCCCTCCAAGACAAATGGACTGGTCCCTTCAAGGTGGTCGAGCGGAAGAGCCAAGTTACCTATCTAGTTGATGTGCAGTCCCCACGGAACCCCCTCCGGGTCCTCCACGTGAACCGCCTCAAACCCCACTTTGTGAGGACCGAGTTGAGTTTGCTCCTGGTCACCGACGATGGGACTGAAGAAGATACAGAGCCCCTTCCAGACCTCCTGTGTGCTAAAGAAACAGATGGCTCCGTAGAGGGGGTGAGACTGTCAACCACCCTCACCCCCCAACAGTCCGACGACTGTCGCCGGCTACTAAGACAATTCACAGACCTCTTCTCCCTAACCCCTAGGGTCACCGACTGGTGTGTCCACGACGTAGACACCGGCGACAGCCCGCCAGTGAGACACCGAGTCTACCGGGTCCCTGATCGGGTCCGAACCTGCATCCAGACCGAAGTAACCAAGATGTTGGCCCTCGGGGTGATTGAACCCTCCGACAGCCCCTGGGCCAGCCGGTAGTCCTGAATCCCGAAAGCGGCCACCCCTGGTGTTGCCCCCGAGCTGAGAGTCTGTGTGGACTACCGGGGACTCAATGCGGTCACCCGAGCGGACGCTCACCCTATCACCTGCGTAGACAAGCTCATCGACCGCCTCGGGGCCGCTCGCTACCTCAGCACCTTCGACCTAACCTGCGGATACTGGCAGATCGCGCTCACTGAGGGAGCCAGGGAGCGCTCCGCCTTCTCCACCCCGGACGGGCACTACCGCTTTAGGGTGATGCCATTTGGAATGAAAAATGCCCCGGACACCTTCCAGCGACTGGTGAACAGGGTCCTGTCCGGACTAGAGGGGTTCAGCGCAGCGTACCTCGACGATATAGCAGTCTTCACCTCCCAATGGACCGAGCACCTCCAGCACCTCCGACAAGTACTGCTGGCCCTGCGCCAGGCCGGCCTAACCATCAAAGCCAGCAAATGCCAAATCGGACAAGGCTCTGTGATCTATCTGGGGCACCAGGTGGGAAGAGGGCAGGTCGCCCCCTTCCAGCCGAAGATCAACGCCATCCTGTCCTGGGAACCCCCAACGACCCAAACGGAAGTCCGGGCCTTCCTGGGCCTCACCGGTTACTACCGGAGGTTTATTAAGAACTATGGCAGCATCGCAGGCCCCCTCACAGAGCTAACCTCCAAAAAGCACCCGAAGAAAATACAATGGACTCCCCCGTGCCAGAAAGCGTTCGACGCCTTGAAATCCGCTATATGTACTGCTCCGGTACTCAAGGCCTCCGACTACTCTCAGGAGTTTGTAGTCCAGACGGACGCCTCGGAACACGGCATCGGGGCAGTCCTCTCACAGTTCAACGACAAAGGCATAGATCACCCCATAGCCTTCATCAGCCAAAGGTTGCTACCTCTAGAACGGCGGTGGAGTACCATTGAAAGAGAGGCCTTCGCAGTAGTCTGGGCCCTCAAAAAGCTACGGCCCTACTTGTTCGGAACCCACTTCCGAGTGCAAACGGACCATCGACCCTTGCGGTGGCTGATGCAAATGAGAGGAGAAAACCCCAAGCTGCTACGATGGTCAATCTCCCTCCAGGGGATGGACTTCACTGTGGAGCATCGCCCCGGGACTGACCACGCCAACGCGGACGGCCTGTCCCGATTCTTCCGCTTCAGCGAGGAGAACCCCCAAGTGGATGGGTAGTTCTCCCCGCCTTTCAGCTGGGGGGGGCACGTGTAAGACCGGCCTCGTGGCGTGGGCCCTCCCGACCAGCCAGCCACCACGCAACCGCACCTGATCCCCGATGTCACATACTTCCGGCCACCATGGCCCAACATCCCGATGGCCGGCCGGGCCCCCAGCAACACCCAAGACCCCACCACGCATGCCCGGCCGAGGGAGAGAGAAACCCCCCAAGCAAGACCAGGAGGCGCCGTCCCTGTCACACCTCTGGTCTCCTCCCCAAGGAGGGTTTCGATCGGCCACCAGGCCCCCGGTGAGCGGGCGCCTCGCCTGCTGGGCGTCTGGAGACCCTCCCAGACCCACCTGAACAGATCAAAAGGCCGAGCAACAGGAAATCCCAAGGCACCGCCCCTAGGCACCACGACCCCTCTCAGCGAGGACTCCGGACTTCAAAGAGGAGGGGAAGTATAACAAGGGGTGCTGAAGGGACGAGAGAGAGGAAAAACCTGGACGACGAGAGCCTGCTGACCTGGTCGCGGCTCGATCGCTCCCCGAACCGAAGAACGCTACCCGAACTCTGAACCAACTGAGCCCTGCTGACGCTGTCGCGGCTCCCCGACTCTGAAACCATCTGAGCCCTGCTGACGCTGTCGCGGCTCCCCGACTCTGAACCAACTGAGCCCTGCTGACGCGGTCGCGGCTCCCCGACTCTGAACCATCTGAGCCCTGCTGACGCTGTCGCGGCTCCCCGAACTCTGAACCATCTGAGCCCTGCTGACGCTGTCGCGGCTCCCCGACTCCAAGACCATCTGTGCCTGCTGAGTGACTATCGGCACTCTCCTCCAGATGAATCGGCAGAGATTGTCGAGAGAAACAACATCCCCCAGCTCGAGGATTGAGAGCTGTGCGAAGGACACTCCTCAGAGACACTGAACTCAAAGACTGACCCGCTATCCCCATATCCCCCATCACGCAATCGCCGCCGCTTGTAGCGCTGCTTCGATACCTGCATTCCGGGTCATAAAGGTCCCTTAAAGTTAACGATAAAGTACTATCTTACGAAGAACTACTGTGTGGTGTCCCTCTGTCCGAGAGTGCAAGTTCAGTGTGTGCGATCCTAGGTACGAGACCCTCCCCGGAAGGGCCTCCCCGCCTTGCTCGATCTAACTCTGGGAGAGGTGGGTCAACGGGTGGTCAGGAACGTACTCCGAAGTCCCCAGAGAACGCCTTTCCAACAGTAACTCTTAGGCATCCCCAATATGTTGCCATGTTATATAATGTGATGTTTAATATAAGGGGTCATCGTCCTTCCACCTATCTTTTCTGCCATGGAGGGAGATTAAGGGGGAGATCTGGCACAGGAGCTTCAACATGTACACTCACACATTACTGCTTTGCTGTTTGTTTCTTTTTAACCAGGTAACACCAATCCTTAGATGTGCAGTCATGGGCACAGCCCTCCACCCCCTTCAGCACCATAGGTTTTGAATGATCCTCATTATAAGGCCTCATCCTCTGTTTCTTTTATATACAATGAACATATTCACACAGACTATTCAAATTATATGGTTGGTCCACATCAGACAATGCCAAAGGATCCTCAGAACAAATTTCACAGGTTAAAACTGTACTCAATGGCCGTCACTGGACGTGATGTTATACATTCATGGTGTTGTCGGCCAGCATTATGCGATCCCAGCTCTGCAGGATAATGGGCCTTGGAAGGATAGTATGTTAATTTGGGCCATTGCTGTATAATCGTCAACCATAGTGGGTCTGCGCTTTGTGATACTAGGTCCTCATTCTGTGATACTGCCACAATACTTAATATATGTTCTAACTGGGATGTAACGCGAATTCCAAAGTAAGTTGCTTCGGAGCATACCCCAGCTATAGGCCTATCTGGTTTAAAATTTAAAATCACCTGTGTTACCCGTAGAAAGAACCAAACTTTCTGCTTCGCCCACAATCATTTCTAAGGAAGCAGCCAGGTCCGTTCTAAAGATAGCAATATCATCTGTATAAGCAGTAAATTTCAGATCATTAATTCCCGACCATAAGTGTAGGATATTTTCATTAGCCAATAATACCCATATAAGAGGCTCAATATAAAGTGCAAACAGAAGGTTTGATAGTGGACACCCCTGATGAGTGCCTCTATGTATACAAAAAGATCTAGATTGAGTACCTGCACAGCTCAGCTTAGCCTGCGGCATGTGGTATAAATACGATACTCTGCTACAGGATGTTAGTAAGAAGCTAAGAAGTTGGCATAAATTACCTGTAAGCATAATTGGTAGATGCAATATTATAAAAATGACGATACTTCCAAATTTGTTCTATTTATTTCGGTCAATTCCCCTAAGAGTTAATAACTCTTTTTTTTTTTTAAACTAGAGGCGTAATAAGCAGTTTCATATGGGGGTACAAGCGAGCACGTCGCGCTATTAAGCTTATAATATATCCATATAATCAAGTGGTCTTCAGCGTCCCGATTCTAAATTGTACTACTGGGCTACTTTTATGGGGCGTTTACATAGTCTTCTTTCAAGTGAGGGTCAAGATTTTAGCCACCAGTTTCTACTAGGCCAGGATAGCCGCAAGTTTCTCTATCAGACTCAAGACTCAAATTAATACACGCGAGTTCGGTTTAAGAAATTTAGGGATTCGGTCACTATATGGCGGGAAATTCTCGCTAGATATTCTCTTCCTATACATCATGATAGGTTTACCCTTTGGGATAACCCATTATTACCTGGGATCTTTCATGACAGTGTCTCAAAAGCGTGGGCCAATCTTGTGGTTGAAAGACTCGGACACTTTTACGATGATAATGGCTTTAAACCTTTTTAAAGCTTACAAAATATGTTTGCACTTCCACACCAATATTACAAGTATTTACAGTTCAGAGACTTTTTCATGAGATCACAAGGGGTCAAATCTGTAGCAACGCGTGATATATTGACATATCTACAAGAGACACCTCGAAAACATGCAATCCTTATAGCATACCAATACCTAGGACAGGATAGAATTAATCCATCCTCTCGGTTAGCCTCAAAATGGAGCCGAATGCTGGAAATGGATGTTACTCCTACAGCAGTAACTGATGTACTTGCAACGTTAAAAGAAGCAGTATGCTCAATCAATTTAAAGCTCCAGCTGTTTCAGACAATATGTATGTTATACTACACTCCAGATAAAATAGTTAGCTGGGGGAGACAGGCGGTCGATACTCCAGTATTAAGACGAAATGTCCAAAGTGCGGACTATACACGGCAAATATTGTGCATATGTTTGCCACATGCCCATGGTCAATGACATATTTGGCAGGGAATTAGACATACCCGTAAAGCTCACTTTGGCACAGATCTGGCTTTTACTATACAGGAGATTATGCTGGTGTATAAGGCTGACCCCCAGTCATGTTTGCTATTATATTAGTCACTGCTAGGCTAGATATTTCAAGGGCCTGGATCTCTTCAAAACCTTGTAGTATTGCAGAATGGTGGGCTATCGTGGTGGAGATTTTCGAGAGAGAAAAGGCTTTGACTAAAACGAGAGGTACACGGTCACTGCTGAAATTTAATGTTGTTTGGCATAGAATGATTAAGGATATATACAACATAATGTGAATTTCTACAAATTCCTATAAAAAAATGATCTATGTGATTTTTATGTTATATTATGATATGAACTCCTATACGCGAATCTACATTGCCTTATTGTTTACTAATTTGTTATGAACTATGTCAATCTCTTTTGTGCTAATAAAAATAATTAAATCTAAAAAGATACTGCCACAATGCTGAGTGATCTTGGCTTGCCATTGTGTCTTTAGATGGACTGGGCCAGAGCTGTATATTGAGATGGGTACTTCTAATGCTCAAATGTTTGATTATATTTATTAACTGAAAGTGCAACCTTAGTTTTCTATTTTTGATGATTTTCAGAGCACCAATCAGTGGTGGATAGAAACCCCTCATAGCCGTGGCCGGACCCTTGGAGCTGAGGGGCCACGCCCCTCCACCTGTTGCCCCTCACAAAAAGTGTCTGTCAGGCTGAACAAAGTCAACCTGAAAGACACTGTTCATTTTCAGGTCAGGCAGCCAAGAGCCAGACATGTGCTAAATGCGCAGGCTCCTGGCTGCCTGAGCTGAACTTTGCTGGGCTAAGGAAGTCAAAGATCCTGTGGGCATGACCTCCTCAGCTCAGCAAAGGTCCCTGAGGCCCTCCCCTCAGTGACGAGGGGTAGCGTCACTGACTGCCTTACACCTGGGCGCTTCAATGTTAAGCCCTGAAGCGCCCAGTGCCGGTGTGTCAATCAGTGACACTTCATCACAGAGTGGGGTGGGGTCAGCAGTCTCAATGACCCCATCCCACTCTATGATGACGTTTGGACTGCTGCCATCCCTCATTGGCTGACGTTAGGTCAGCCAATGAGGGAAGACAGTAGTCCCAAGCCTCCTGGAACCTCTGAGGCAGTGCTGCAGATACGTGTGTGCGTTTTTTAAAATTAATGTTTTGGTGAGTGCATGTATGAATGTTTGGTAATAAGTGTTGTAAAGGGATGTGTTTGTATGTGTGTGTGCATGTGTGAATGCATGGCTGTGAATGTGTATGTGTGTATGTGCGTCCTGTCCGCCCCTCCCTTCTTAATTTACAGGCCGCCACTGACCCCTTAGAAACCCAAACTGCATAGAACTGCACACAGTGAATGAGATGCAAAAGGATATATTTCTTTACAAGGTGACATGGGTGAGACTTCTATTTTTACATATGATAATAATAAAGAGTGGTGTGAAGACTTTCTAGGAAGAGGCAGTACTCCAGAAGGGAAAACGCCACTAAGCCTTGGATGCAGTCAAGCTAGCAACAGCACTATTAGCACTATCAGGTTAATGGCCAGTGTGACCCTGGCATCTGGTAAAAGAGACTTTGGAATAGAAGCATTAATAATGATTTCAGTTGCACACATACCAAAACAGGTTTCCTGGTTTTCTGATATGTGCAAGTCTATGATGCCAAACTGGTATCATTTGTTGGCACCGGGCACAATACTCATATAGTCTTGTGTGCACACTCTCACAGAGGCACAAGCAGGCCTGCACACACAAAGCAATCCATACATTTTTTTTAATAGCATATGAGAGTGTTCAGATTCTCTCTCTTCCTCACACACAAACACACACACAAGCAGTCAAGCACTGCACAAGCAGACAGATACTCATCAGAAGGTTCCTGGAGGATAAAATACCTTTTTTTCAAACTCCTTACGTCCAGTGGTTTTTTCTTAAGTCCCATCTGAGTGGGTCGTGTGAATTTGATTGACAATGTGGGGCCTGAATGGACCCTGCACTGCAAAACACAGCATGCAGTTACATTTTCAACACCCAGACATCTTTGATAATAATGCAAATGAGCCGCTGCTGAATGGGTTAGCAGTGACTCAGCACAGGACAGACCGGCTGCATTCCAACAGCCTCTTCTTCACTAGCACTAATGAGCCTACCTGTTATGAGTACCATCTTGGCAGTGGAGAAGTGCCGGTACTAAGTGGAAAGAAAATAAGAAGTGCTGGTACTCAATACCTGTGAATACCGGCCCATTTAAAATACTGGCTATGCCCTTGTAAGGAGTTGTGTCGCAGTCCTCTGTTCTGAAATACATGTCCCTTCTTTCACGTCAGATCACTCCAGTGTACCAGGAGAAACTGCTTTCTTTCCCACATATCTGTCCCCTACAAATACAAAGACAGCTCCTCAGACTTTGGAAGCTGGACCCTTATTCTGGGCTCCTGCAGCTGTTACTCTGACGAATACCATCCTGCAGACCCATGAACACCTGGCGAGGGCTACGTTTTAGGGAGTGGAGCTGCAAACTGTCTACCGTACACTTACCTCTTCGATATGTTGTCCCTCTATATTCTGGTCACAATATTGTGGCCATACAGCATTGTGTCTTCAATATTCTTTACCGCAATCTAATATGCAGTAATACATCTCTTTGTTTGTAGACCCATTAAACAAGAAGCGTCCATGCAAACACTGATGAGGCTGTGAGAAAAGTGTTTCATAGACTATTTAAAGGACTGAGTGTAAAGTTGTTGTTTTAGACTATTTTTGAAGTTGAGACCTCCCTGAGCATCTCATGGGCACAATAGAAAGCCCTCAGAGAAAGCCACCCGAAAAGCGGTTTCAACCAGCAGGAAGGGCATCTTCTTAGAGTTGGTAGTAGACTGCTGGGGTCGGTGCTAACCCTTCTAATGAGAGTCCATGAGCTCCTGAAAAGGTTCATAAGTTCCTTGTGTCAATTAGTGCATTCATCCTGGTGTATAGCTATCTGAAATAAATTTGTGTTATGCTCTATATTGTCAGTTTGTCTAAAGTCTCCTTGTGACCAATAGTGTAAACAGAGGAAAGTTTGTATTTTCTATTCTTAACTCCACATCTTCATACTTTGAAGATGTATATGTCACCAAGGTACGTATATGTGGAGTTAGGTTTAGGAAATCTATACAAACATACCTTTCAATATTATGTCCCTCGATATTCTGTGACCACTTAATATTTTGCCCTTGATATTCCTGACCTATCCCACATATTCTTGATCTTTTACACGCATATTCCACCCTTACTCAAGCTTCTCAGAAGACATTGCGGTTTCCTTTCTCTGCTCTCATGCAGCTCTACACAGAGAAGTGTTCCCGAGACTGGAGGTGTGGACATTGGTTAGGAAGATAGATGGAGGGCTGTGAGACTCTCTAGTGGCTAGTACTGCACACAGGCAGCTGAGACACTGAACAATAACGAGCAGCTGGCTTCCACTGGGAAAGCCAGCTCCTTCGCTCCCACGGAAGTGCTATTCATGGAAAAACATGGCGGAATCCACCAGTCATGGGATAAGGGGAACAATCCGTCTAAGAAACACCTTGGCTTTTCCTGCAAACGTTTGATACAAAATGAATGGTTACAGCAGCACAGAGAAGGAAATGTTGACCATTGTCAGAAACTTCTCCAGAAAGCACATACAGTGACAATTTACTGGGTGCGAATTTTCAAATGGTTGTGCCAAAATGTGGCTCAGCTGGGAGCTGGACAGAGATCCATAAATGTATGGCTTGCTTTTCATAGGCCCTTCTCTGGAAGTGTGGGGCATATATCCGCCCTTATGCTCTCTGAGGGACCCCGTTCCCACAGAGAACAGGAATACCAAGAGGTCATAGCCTTGCACAAATGATTTGCATAGTCTTCCTCCTTATGTTGAAACCTCTAAGCAACTAGACAATTATCACCAGAAACCTACAAGAAACTTCTTTCACATGGCAATGGGGACAGTCTACGGGGGATTTCATTATAGCAAATTTACATATGCACATTTCCACTATTGTTTTTCCAAATGGAAACTTGTTATCCATGTCGAGAAATATCTTCCTCTATAACCTTTGAAAGCATGAAAATTAGTCAGGTACTATGAATGGACTGTTACATCTATTTTAGATCAAAGTTTGGAATTTTTCTTTGGGTGGGAAAAGCATTGAAAATGTTTGAGAATGCCTTTACATATTTGACTTTGTTGGTATTGCCAACAATTACTATGGCATTCTCTAGTAAGTACCCATGGACCCATCTAATAGTCACTTCTGATAGTAGAATAGACAGTGTGGTAGTAAAAGTACTTTATTCGGCTTTAGACCATTAAAGTTGCACAATAAAACAATTAAAAACACGATACATTGAATTAAAAAAACGATACAGCATATAACAGTTAAAATATTACATAAAAATGTTCGAAAATTGGCCTGATTGCACAGAAGATAATCCACAAGGGCAAACCATAGGCAAAAACTTACATGGCCCCTATGCCTAAAGGTAAGGTTCATGTATATCATAATGAAAGTAGCTTAAGCTAAGTGCAGTCACAGACCAAGTAAACAATAGACAATAAAAGGCGTGCACCAATAAGTTCAATAGCAGACATATTAACAGGCGGGGATAACATTTGTGGACCATATGGCTAAGATATAAATACATGCACATAACTTAAACTCACAGATGACAACAATGGCTTTGTCACTGCAGAACTAGTGCATGTGCAAACCACGCACTGTCCCGGACCACAACCATAATAGATAAAGTGCAAGTGCTTATTTCTCAGGCAAAGGGCCTAGTTACATCCTGCTCCCACCTACTACCTGAATAACTAAAATGCGGAACTCTAATGTTAAAGTCTCTTCCTAATCATAGCCACTGCCAATAGGATTTTGCTAATGCAAAAAACAGTCAGTCTGCTTGTGTCAGAGCTCAAGATTCAGAAAGCCCAAACTCTCATAGTAGGGTTTCAGACATTTTGCCCGTGCTACGGAATACAGTGGGCAGCAAATTAAGATATGTTCTATGGTCTCTACCCTGCCCAGACAAATGGAACATTATCGCTTGTCACTTGCCTCGAGGCTAGTCTTGTTCCATCTATGAGTGTAGCTCTTCACCGCTAGAGACGGGCCCTACATTTGAAAAAAAGCGTCTTCACCCACTGTGGAACGCCCTCATAGAGATAGGGTTCAAACTTAGGAACAAATTTTGTGGACAGAAACCTCCCAGTAAGGCTGTCGCTGTTAGTTTTCAGTAAACTCTCACTTTTTATTTGCCCCCAGACTATTTTCTTCACAAGACCCTTTTTTGAAGGGTTGATTGCAGAGGGATTGATCCACAGAGCTCCAATAACTAGCATGAGGAGCATTTTTTTAATGTGAGCTAGCCAAGGAACAATCATGTCCCCATCCAAAAGAATAAGTTCACGAAGGCCTTGCCTATACGACTCAAGCTCAAGTCATGACCATAGCCTAACCCAGTATACCAAAGGTCTCAGAGAGCTGATAAATTGCCAATCCGCTTTAAAGCGAGGATGAAATAAAAGGGGACTAGTGGCGAGCATTGGGGAGGGATAATATGGACGTTATAAAATGTTTTTCTCTGACGAGAGACTGTTCATAGAACCTGTGCTGCAAACCTCAACCCCATAACGTGCAGCCTACTGGACTGCTACTGTATAAAGCTCCACTACTGGAGAGACTGCCCTCTGAGTAGAATCCCTGTGCATCCTTACGATAGCCGCAGATTTGTGTAATAAAATAGCCCTGGACTTCTTGTTATGGGGTGGCCATGTCATGGAACTGCTGAACCTTATACCAAGGTAATCGAAGTGTTTGTCTTGCTCAAGTACCTCAGACCCCAGTGTTAAACTCCTACGAAAGGTCCTGTGCAGCGTTAGAGTAATTAATTTAGTTTTCTTTGTATTAATCTCGAGCCCCAAATTAATAAAGAACCTCTGAAATCTGTTTAACAGATTCTAAATCCCCACACGTGTTCTGGTGATAAGGAGTGTGCTGTCCGCGAACAGCAGGCCAGGGATGGGGACGGGGGCTCCACCAAATTTAGGAGCATCATTGATGCAATCATAGAGGTAATTAACGTATCGTTGATATAGACGGAAAACAGCATTGGTGCCAATATGCAGCCCTGGTGCACCCCCCCATGTGACGCTAAACCTCTCCGTTAGTTCCCTGTCCCTACCCCAAAGCACATAGGCAAAGTTGTTCTCATGTAACATCTTCAAGATCCCGACCAGTTTTGGAGGAGCCCCCATTGACCTTTGAGTAGCCCAGAAATTGGCTCTATAGACCAGATCGATTTTGTTGCTCTCAGATCAATGAAGGCAACATATAGATGGTCCTTAAAGATCTTAATATACTTCCAGAGCATCAAGGAAAATCTAAATATTTTATCCACAGTTCCTACCTTGGATCTAAACCGGGCCTGCAATGGTGAGAGGACATCAAAGTTGGTGGCCCACGCCTCGAGTTTGGCCAAGACTTGGCTGTAAAACACCTGCGGCAAGATGTCAATAAGGCTACTAGGCCTAATATTGCTTGCATCTGATCTGGCACCCTTTTTAAAAATTGGAATAATCACTGCTCCTCACCATGAATCAGGGAGAGGAGAACCTGACATGATGGAATTGGACAGGATGTTGATGTAAGGGGCCTAGATCTTAATCTCAGAATGGCTAAGTCACAAGGAATAAGGCCTAGCCCTATGTTTCCCCAGTTTAAGAGATAAAATTGCTTCCTCTGTAAACTAGAAAAAGTAATAGAAGCAAGCATCACTGGATCTGCATTAACCTGCAAGTGTAAGACAGGGCTAGAAGGCAACTGGGCTAGGTAGGGCATAGAATAAAGATGACTAAAATGTTTGACACTGATCTGTGGCTAAACATAATGGGCAGTAGGAGTTTGAACTTCCAAGCTGACTTTGGCAATTATATGCCAAAAGGAGGAACCGTCCTTCCTTTTGGAAGCTTCTAACAGAACCTGTCAAATGTTTTCATCCCAGCTCTTCTTACTGGCCTCCAACACCTTTTTGTACAGGTTCCTTGACTCTCAAATCTGCTGGGGGCATAGAGATCTAATAACAGTTAGTAGATTTGATTTTGCCTGTCTGCAGTCTTTAGAGAACCAGGGAACAAATTCCGAGGTGGCCTTCTTATGAATGCCGGCGTCCACCTCCACCTCAAAATTACAGCTTAAGGAGGAGAAGAATTGGCCATGAATAATAGTAATGGGGATGTCATCTATATCGACATCCCCATATGGAGAGAGAGCTAAATCATAGAGATTGTAGATTGGAGCAAACCGTGAAGGACAAAAAAAATTATTTTAAGACACCGAATGACCCTCCAGAAATTTCCAAAGATTACATACCCAGCAGGGTGGACGAGGTGGTGTTCAAGCACGAGCTTTACCATCAATAGGGAAATTGTTTTTCCCAATGCTCGCTGAGGGAGGTTCAGGGTGGGTTGGGGTGGGTCACGAAGGTGGTGGGGGGGGAGATGGGGGTGTTGGGGGTGGGTTGTAATCAATTCAGTGAGGTATAAGGACTCTATAATGTCTTTAATAAATGTCGATCGTATCAAATATAAGCAGAGCAAGCTATCTGTTGAAATTATAGGGCGGTGGGGGCCCTTCAATGTTCTTTGTAAGAATTTTTTTTTTTTGAATGATGAAAATAACTTGTTGTTCATTGAATATTTGTGGTCTAAATGACTTTAAGAAAAGGCATGTATTAGCCAGAATTGTGTATACAAGCTCATGGGACCTGCTTTTTTTACAAGAAACGCATATAGCATGGTCTAACAGGGCCTGGCTCGGCTCTTTAGGGCTCGAGCTGTTGGCCTGTACCTCTCAGGCAGTTAATCAAAAAGGAGTTGCAATTTTGGCTAAAAGGGGATTGTTGGAGGTCCAAAAATATAAAGTGGATACATTTGGTAGGTGGGTTGTTATGGAGGTAGCAATCTCACAGCAAGTTATGACGTTGTGTTCAATATATGCACCAAATGAGGACGATCCAGATTTTTTTCAAGTAATTAATATAGAGTTATCTCACTATCCCCAGCCTATGTTGATCTGTGGTGATCTAAACATACATATATATTCGCAGTTAAATATAAGGACAGTCAAATCTTATACGGGTAGGAAACCGAGAGCTTTTAGGAGTTTGCAGGCATTGGTCCAAGACCAAGGCCTCTATGATGTTTGGGAGGAGTTAAAATCTGGGGAAGATGGGTTTACATATTTCTCTGCACCACACAAGAAGATGGCACGACTCGATCTTTTCTTGGTCTCAGATGTTATACTTGCAAGTGCTTCTATAAATGTACCCCCCAAGATAATTTCGGATCATAGTCCAGTAGTATTAGAGTTTGAATGTGCTGGGTTAAAGGTCAAGGGGAGGAAATGGACCTTTGATAGGAAGTTATTGATGAATCATGATTATTGTAGCTGGATGGAAAAATGGATCCCGGAGTTTATTCAGTTTAATAGTGGATCTGCTAGGACGGAGATTGTGTGGGACGCTCTTAAAGCTGGTATAAGAGGTGAGACAGTAAGGTTTGCTGCAAGGAAGCGGGAAAAGGACCGTCTGAAATCTCTAAATGATTTGGCGGCCCTCTCTATGTTAGAGCAAAAACTAGTTTCTGAGATTAAGTCGGATGGGAGGGTCAGGGAGGTTCAAGCGGAAGTAGCCGCTTTTCGTTCAACTATATACCAAGGGTATGCTGATGAAGCAGCCGCCAAATATCAAGTACATAGAAGGGAGTTTTATGAATATGGGGAAAAGGTTGGGAGTGTCCTGGCTAAAAGGTTACGACAAAAGGAGGTTTATTCTAGGATCCTAAAGATTAAGGATATAGATGGGAATGTATTAGAGACTCCCTCCCTGATTCATGATTCTTTTAAAAAGTATTATGAAAAACTATACACGGCAGAACCGGTCAGAGGAATACAACAATATTTAGAGGAAATAGGCTCTTCCGGATTAGAGCAGGTAGATAAAGATGAATTGGCAGAAAGGATCTCTTGGGAAGAGATAGAAATAGCTATGCTGTCATTAGCCTCAGGGAAGGCGATGGGGTCTGATTCAATCCCGTTAGAGTTTTATACCAAGTTCAGGAAGAGCCTAGCTGGGCTACTGACCTTGGTTGTCCAGGCTGCATTTAGGGGGTCTCCTCCGGCCTCCTGGTCGGAAACAGTCATAATAATTTTTAGGAAGAAGGGAAAGGATCCCTGCGAGCACTCTTCATATCGCCCAATTTCCCTTATAAATGCCGACAACAAAATGTATTAGAAATGTTTAGCAAGGAGAATGGGGGCGGTTATTACACCCTTAGTCTCATTGCGACAACATGGATTCATAGCTGGGAGAGGTACTACGGATCACGTTAGGCGACCTATCTCTGTTTTTGATTGGGCGCAGGCAACGGGGGCTCCCGCCGGGGTGGCCCTGTTGGATGCCGAAAAGGCATTCGACAGGGTCTCCTGGGAGTTTTTATGGGCAGTGATGAGATGGAAGTCCTTTCCTAATGATTTTATACGAGCAATACAATCTATGTATTATATGCCGAATGCAATAATACGACTAGGGGGAGAAGAGTCACAGAGGTTTATGGTTAGCAGGGGCACGCGGCAGGGGTGCCCCTGCTCCCCACTCCTATTTGCTCTGTATATAGACCCTCTTATAAATAGGCTGGAGGCTGACATTGAAATCTGTCTGGTTAAAGCGCATATGTATTCAGTAAAAGTCCTGGCATATGCGGACGATCTCGCGGTGCTGTCTGCGGATATGAATAAGGCTATGGAAAGAATTGTGGTTGCCACTAGCAACTTTGGTATAGTATCTGGCTATAAATTAAATCTGGACAAGACACAGGTGTTACATACGGAGGCTGGTTTACCATTAGGGATGGACGTAGCCACGGAGGCAACGTATCTAGGTGTACTCATTTCTAATAAAATTCAAGATATACCAAAAATTAATGTTGAACCGCTGATTATATCATCAAATAACACTTTGGAGCGGCTAAATAGGCTCCATCTATCTTTATATGGAAGGGGGAATGTTTTAAAAATGTCAATCTTCCCGAAATGTTTATATTTGTTTCGGGCGATCCCAATTATGTTACCTAATATTTTTTTTAAGAGAATAGAGCGAATGTGCTCACGGTTTCTCTGGGGGTATCGGCGCTCTAGAAGGGCGATGAAATGGTTATATCAGCCGGTAGAGCGGGGAGGTTTGGCTATTCCTAATTTTTATGTGTACTATTGTGCCACGATGCTCCAATTTATGGGTGTGTTGGTATCTGGGAATACTGAGGTACAGGAGGCTACTTTTTCCCCATCTATTTATGAATGGTGTTTGGGTGAATCGGCACGAGGGTTGTTGGTAAAAGTCCTGGAGCCAAGTTACTATAAAAAGACTCGGTTTAAGATCATTCAGGCAGCATATGCAGTATGGAAGAGGCTCAGGAAACAGCTAGCTATCCCTACCATTACGTGGTATACACCTTTTGATTCGTATACTCTGCCCTCTACTGTTTGTCATGATTCAGTTATGAGGAGGTGGTCACAGCAAGGTATAAGAGTAGTAGGGGACCTATTAGAGATGGGTAATATCCATTCTTTTTTGACATTACAAGAGAAATTTGGGGTAGGTAGGTCAGACTTTTTTAAATATTTGCAACTTAGAAGTTTTTTACAGGCTGAAATTGCAAGGGGGAATTGTCAGGGGTCTCAGATCCGGTTATTGGAGTTGATAAAAGGGAAAACTAAAATAGGTCAAATATATAAAGAAATTATCTTGAAAGAGCCCGATGATATCCGTAAATTTGAAGTAATGTGGGAGGGAAAATTGTCATTGACCAATATCGATCTTCAGCTGGTATGGAGGACTGCCTATGCCATTTTGCTTTCTGGTAGTTTAAGAAGTCAAGCTTATATGGCTATGTTTAATTTATATTATACGCCAGCAAAGATTATAAAGTGGAAGACTGGAAGGGGTACGAGATGTGCTAGATGTGGGTTATACGGGGCAGATTCAATACATATGTTTTTCTCCTGCCCCTCGCTCCATCAACTTTTATCGGATATTGAATGTTTTCGTTTAGGGTCTCTGGGTATACCGATTTCTCTGACTGCACATTTGGTTTTGTTTGGGATAGAACATGGTTTGGACTCGGGGAGGAAAATAGTACCGCATAGAGGCCTAAAGTTCATTTGTATGGCCGTTCTGAGGCTATGTATAACATCTCAGTGGCTGGATCCCGAACCCCCGTCATTTGTTAACTGGAGGGCTAAGCTTATCTCATTGTATAATTTGGAAACCGCCCTTTATAAATTAAAAGGTAGGGCAAGGAAGAAACTGGGGGCCGCAATTTGGGAGCCGATTGCTAATTGGGTATAGTAATATACTTTAATGATCAGTATCAGATTCATGTTTGTAAATTATGGAGTATTTATGTTATATATGGCTGGTTTTTTGTATATGCCCATGATTTAAGGCTTCTCTCTGTATGTTATGAATTTTGTTTAAGCTTTTTGGCCTCACTGAATTGTATAAAAAATAAAAAATAATAAAAAAAATAAAAAAAAAAAAGATTACATACCCAGGTTATTCTGGGATGATCCAGAATCTCATACAACCCTTCTTCAAGTGATAGGTGGAGAAGATTGTGATCACTCTTCAGCCTAACAATAACATAAAAGTCCACCAACCATTCTCATAGGTCGAGAGAAAACAATATGTAGTCAATCTGCTTTTGGTTAGGCCCCTGATGAATGTAGAAGCCCTAATCTGGTCAGAATCTGTCCTGCCATTGCATGGCTGAACCCTATGGGCAATAGTAAACAGGGCATATTTTTAAAGGGGGGAGGGCATTAAAACCCCAAATACCCAGGGCTGATTCCTATGCTTTAGTTACCAGTGAGCTGTAGTCCAGCGGCTCAAAAGTGGTGCTAAAATCGCCAGATGATAAGCTTTGGTTTATACCGCAAGGACACTAGGTGATTGTCAAGGACAGACAGCATGGGCAAGGTACAGTTGGAACCCACACTATGGTTGTAGATGTTATAAATATTAAAGGGCCCTTTGCTAGGACTATGGCCACTGTACATACTTCATTTGAAGCACCCTAAGTACCTTTATCATCTCTCAAGCAAGATCCACCCACAAGCATTATGCAATCTGATTCAGGCAATGGTGTGTCTTTTATATCAGGCCTTGGCTTTGTACATAATTCAGTTACATCCAGACAATCATGATCAGCTTCATCCACCACTTCCTCACAACTTGGACTCGGTAACAAAGTAGCTGGATTCAAATCTTGAATTATCCTATACTTACCACTCGGTTTCTTGTTCCCAATAATAATTGAATTACAGGGACTCCCTAATATTGCTCGCAAAATGCCTTGTTTAATAATCAATTCAATTACATGTGTTACTCCTGCAATGGACTCAGGACCAATTTTGTATTGAGGTGTTTTTGGAAATTCTGTACCTTGTTCTACCGAAATCTGAATAGGATGAGCTCCTTTCATTAGTCCAATGTCTTTTCCTGAAACATTCCACACATCAGTCAACACTGTGTCTATCAATTCAACTAGTAAATCCTTCGCTGCAAATAAAGGATACAAATCACCACTTCTGTCCCTTGCCTCACCATCATCATTTTAAATACCACATCCTCATTCTGCGTTTGAAATGCTATTTCATCTGGTGTACAATACATGGTGCAATTCATTTTTCAGAGCAGGTTAACTGGACTTCTATCACACACCACAAAATGATGCAAGTCTTGAAATTCTCCAATGTGTACCTTCATTGGTTTTGTCACTGGAGTTCTGATCAACTGATTTGAAACACCTACGACTTGGATAGTATCTCCCGATAGGGGTAGGTTAAGGATATCCACAGTTCTCATAGTGGAATGGGCAGCACCAGTGTCTACGAGGAATGTAATCTCATTACCTTCGACTTTTCCATCCACAAAACGGCCACACCGATCTACCTCTAGAGATGAGCCAAGCCCCCACTCCTCCTCCCCTCTCTGGCACCGTCATTAAGATGTATCTGAATCACTCTCCTGGCACTGCAATCATTATTGTGAAGCCATTTGCACATTTTGATTATTATTAGCTGATTTAACCGTATGAAAACCCTCATTTGCACTGTATCTTTATACCTGAGCATTAATATTTTCATTTGGCATCGGGGCTTAAGGTATTTGAACCTGTATTATCACCTGTTGTGGTTGTGGTTGATTCCTGTTCATTTCAACTTGCATTTGCTGATTCAAATCCTGATTCATTTATTTATTCCCTAAGAAAGCCTTACACTCGCGTTTCCAATGTCCCAACTTGCCGCACGCATAACACGGAAATTTCTTTTTCATCTCTTCTTTATTACCTCTACCCCTACCTCTTCCTTGAGTAGAAACACCACCATTTACCACAACTCCTCTCATGGTAGAAATTTGACTATTCTGAACATTCTGATTATGACCCTTTCCTTGGAAACTTGTGTGAGAGAAGTCTACAAAATTACTACCTTTCTGTGCTGCTTTTATCTGAGTCCACATTAATTTCTCTTTCAACTTCTTATGTCTCAATTCAATATCATCACTACAATATTTTGCATACCGCAATATTTCATCAACTGTCTTATTCTGCCAGCAAATCAAATGCTGCTGAATCATATTAGTAATCGCCAGTGCAATCCAAACACAAACTTATATACGAAATGTCCCTAATCTTTATCTGTTATGTTCTAAAAACACTATACTGTTTAAACACCTGTAGAAGCCTTTCATAATAAGCATGCACTGTTTTCTTTCGTTTCCTGCGCCGTTCTATCTATTTTTACCCAATCTGTTTCTTTTGGTGAAATCTTTCCCTTCAACTAGGTAATGACCTGATTATATTTTTTTGTCACTTCATCTGATGGTGCTCCAGTTTTTGCATTTCTGGGATATTCTCTTTTGGTCAATCTACCGCAATCTTACACTCTACTCACAAATCAGCTGGAACCACAATGTCAAACAAACCATCTAAGTCCTTCCACAAAACCTTTGAAACTTTTACAAATCTCTCTACTTGTTTGTACCACTCAACTGGTTTTTCTCTCAATCTGGGAAACTCGTTCGTAAAAGAGAATATATGATGATGCAACGCAAACCATTACACGCATGCTTTTACAGCGGAATTTTTACATCACAACTACCATATATCACATGATTTTACTACGCATACCATTACATCGCATGATCATAGGAATACACTAAAACTATCATTACAACGCAATGCATACTAATACTACGCATACAATTACTACGCATTTGTTTTATTTTTTAAATAAATGTTATCCTTTTTTTTTAAGTATAACTAACCCCAGGAACGGGATGCAAGGGAAATAGGGGTTTTGAGTGGGGGAGTGTATTAGTACTCAGGTATTTAAAAAAAGACTTGGTTATTTAAATTAATACTTGTATACTTTAGAATGTCCCGATCCTATGTAAAACACGTTTATTAATATCAAAATGTAAATGAAAGGTAAAAAAACAGGATCATTTATTTTTATAGAGTTCCAACAGAGAGAAAGCGAGATTTTAAAGCCACAATTTTGAACAGTGAAAAAACGAAAGGCCATCAACTATCTTTATGAATGCCCCTTAACCCGCAACTTGACAAGATGGCTGACATTTCAAGAATAAATGGTTTAACGAACATTTTAAAACATAACAAATTAATTATACTTTTTGTCAGCTTCTAATTCACGCTGAAAAACAGTTTTCAAAATACATTTTATTCTAAATTATCGTTCACCCTAAAAAAAACGTGTAAAAGTAGCCGTCCACCATTTTGAGCACAGTGGTAAACTGACTTCCACAGTGACCACACGCTTTTTTCGAGGCAGAACAGCATAGGACATTTGATAATCCAAACAGTGCCATCTAAAGACAGAAGTATGTGTACAATTTAAATATTAAATGAACACAACATTAGCACATAATTCATAAATACTAACAAGTAATTATTTTTTTTATAGCATTTGCTGAATTTCCAAAGCAGCCTAAAATTAAAAAGGGATACTACACAGCAAATAAAACTCTTACTCAGTAAGTAACCAAAAATTATTAATTATATGAGAAATAAATTAAAGTAGGCTTTAAAAAATATGTATTCATATTAAATTTAAAAACAAATTATTTTAAAGCTGGAAAAAAATTGTTAAAGAGATAATCTGTGTGCTTGCATCAGAGAAAGAGCTGGATAGTGGTGGGGGGCTAATTTACTATTCCTATTCCGACTTCTGCATGCCTCCGGGAAAGTGTTGGATTGGGGTGGGGCAAATTTGCTATTCCTACTCCCACAGGTGCTAGCCTCAGGGAAAGTGTTGGATGGTGGTGGGGGCAAATTTACTATTGCAACTCCAACAGGTGTTTGCCTCAGGGAAAGAGCTGGATGGTGCTGGGGGCAAATTTACTATAACTACTCCAACAAGTGCTTACCTCAGGGAAAGTGTTGGATGGTGGTGGGAGCAAATTTACTATTCCTACTCCAACCGGCGCTTGCCACAGGGAAAGAGCTGGATGTTGGTGTGGGGCAAATTTACTATTCCTACTCCGACAGGTGCTTGCCTCAGGGAAAGTGATGGATGGTGGTGGGGACAAATTTACTATTCCTACTCCAATAGGTGCTTGCCTCAGGGAAAGTGTTGGATGGTGGGGAGGGCAAATTTACTATTCCAACACAAACAGGTGTGTGCCTCAGGAAAAGAGCTGGATGTTGGTGGGGGTAAAGTTACTATCCCTACTCCGACCTGTGCTTGCCTCAGGGAAAGTGCTGGATGGTGGTGGGGGCAAATTTACTATTCCAACACAAACAGGTGTGTGCCTCAGGAAAAGAGCTGGATGTTGGTGGGGGGTAAAGTTACTATCCCTACTCTGAACTGTGCTTGCCTCAGAGAAAGTGTTGGATGGTGGTGAGGGCAAATTTACTATTCCAACACAAACAGGTGTGTGCCTCAGGAAAAGAGCTGGATGTTGGTGGGGAGGGGGGGGGGGGTAAAGTTACTATCCCTACTCCGACCTGTGCTTGCCTCAGGGAAAGTGCTGGATGGTGGTGGTGTGCAAAATTACTATTCCTACTCCAAACTGAGTTTGCTTCAGGGAAAGTGTTGGACGGTGGTGGGGGCAAATTAACTATTTCTACTCCGACCTGTGCTGAAAGTGTTGGATGCGGGTAGGAGCAAAGTTGGAGTACGCAAATTAAAAGTGGTAATTACTAAAACAGTCATATTCGCATATTTATGTCAAATATGTGAAATGCAAACAATAAAACATTTTTTAAACGTTAAATATTCTCCACAGAAAAAAGGATAATCAACACCAACAAAGGAGGACACACCCTCCAGCCAAAAAAACCCAACACACCACAATTTTTAAAGAAAACAAACAAGAATGCAAGGTAAACTTATTCTCACATTTCCTTTTTAATCATTTGCAGGTTAGAAGTGCACAAGTCTTTTTATGTGGTGTATATGTAACTTTGCATCACAACTATGTAAAACACTTACAGAACAAAAATTTCTTTTAATCATATTTGAAAATGAAAATCTATTTTTTTGCAGGCTATTTTGAAAACTGAATGTTCCTTAATAATTACAGGAAACACCATAAAGACATAAATCAAATAAAGGACAGCCCCTCAGAAGTAAACCATCGTAAAAAGATAAAGTTTTAGCCATATTTATCTTTCAATAAAGTTTGAAGTGCTCCGAAAAAGTAAAACTCACAAATCAAAGCAAAATGTCTGTAAAAACGCAAGCCAAACTAGATAAAAATATCTCCAAAATATTTTTGGGGATAATTTGCAGCTTTAAAGTACACAAGCATTGAAAACCAGTAATCTTTTAAATTGCAGGGTAATAGTAAATCTAAAAATTCCATAAAATAATTCTTAATTATTCATCATTTTTTTCAGAACCAATAAAACAAGGAAAAGGGCCAGATTGAACTACAGCCTTGGAATTAAAATCCATCCACAAAGGATAACAGAACTTTCAGAATAAACAAAAGAAAACCCTTCAAAAGGTAAGCTTTGCAAATAACTCTAGTGTATTCAAACTTAGGGGCTCATGCCCATTTCCCCCTGCCACATCAGGATGGGGGGAATCGTTCTGCAAGCGTGGCGGACGCAAAGCCCGCGTGCCACGGTTCCACCACAGGCAATTGTAACGATTGCCTGGCGGAGCGGATTAGGCCGGGGATATGGGGGCGGTGCCTTCAAGGCACCGCCCGCCCGATCACGATGCTGGCGTCAGCCAGCCTTTCCATGGCGGTGGAACTGCCACGGAAAGGCTGGATTCTGGGGGCCTGTTGTGGGCCCCCTCAGTTTTGGGGGGCCAGTTGTGCACTGGAGGGGTACCCATAGTACTCCTCTACATTTCCATGCACATGGTGGCAGGCACCGCACGGTGCCTGCCACGTTGTGCATGGAAATGCACAACATGGCCATTTAACATTGCGGCTCGCCATAATGTTAATTTGCTTGATGCGAATGCCGCGGTGGCGGTCTCATCGTGATCAGGGGTGCGGGACCGCCGCCTTACAGGCGAGCGGTCCTGATCCTCCTACAATGGCGAGCGGACTCAAGTCCGCCCGCCATTGTAATCGCCCACTTAATCTTCCTTCTTTTGTAGGTAAAAAAAAGAAGCAAACTATTAAAAAAAACTTCAATAAGCAGAAACAATAAAAACTATTTGCATACTGCCAAATATTTGAGCTGCAAAATATTGTGCATTAACCTTTCACTAACAGATTATTTTTTATAGGAAAACAACAACACTTCAAATAAATTAAACAATATTTTTCTCTTTTTCAATTTTTTTCAGATAATGGCATCCAGTAAAGAAGCAAATTACATCAAGTCAAGCAGAGGAAACAGACTATTAAGTCACAGTGGGTACGTTTATTGTAAGGACATATTAACTGAGCCCAGATGTCATTGGAGGTGTGTGCAATATTACTCATTCTATTGCACAGGCAGAGCGGTTACTCTTGGTGACTATGTTGAAAGAACCACAGAGCATAACCACTCTCCCTCTGCAATGGAGATATAGGTTCGTGAAAATATCAATGAAATTAAAGCACTTGCATCCACCTCCAATGAACCCTGTGGCTCAGTTTTGAGAGAGGTTTCACAACACATTCCATCACATGTAGCAAGTTGTATGCCCACAATTCCCAACCTTCGCAGAATTATTCAGCATAAAAAACAGGCAAGTAACTCCCTACGAGTAACACCCCAAACCTGTTCTGACATTAACATTCCACTTGAACTTTCTGTAACCATTACTAATGAACCCTTTCTTTTACATGACAACAAAAGCCTTCTTAAAAGAAAACTAATCTTTAGCACACCCCATAATCCTGTTAAGTTGGAGAGTAGTGATATTTGGATGATGGATGGGAGGTTTAAACCCACACCCTATCCATTCACCCAAATATACACTATTCATGCCTACATTTATCAAACAGTAGTTTCCTTAGTGTAATGTTTACTCCCTGATAAACAATCCTAAACATAATCAGAATTTTTGTCACTGATAAAAGCTAAAACCATGAACAAAAGTCCTAGAAATGTGTTAATTGACTTGAATTACCCATGATTAACACAATTACCAAAATGTACACAGCTACCAAAATTCAAGGATGTTTTTTCACTTTTCACAGGCATATTGGCAAAAAATTCAAAAAAACATCCTTAGTTGAGGATTATATATCAGACAGCAAACTGCAATTTGAATTATAAAATCTATCTGCACTTTGTTTTGTTCCTCCTGACAGTGTAGATGAATACTACACATCTATTACTGAATCTGAATACTTTACTGCAAACAAGGACAAATTGGCACCCCTTCTAAATTACCTTGAAGACACATCGATTGGCCATCTAAGCAGGTCAGGTCGCAGGAGGAAGCCACGTTTCCATGTGAAGTGGTGGAACTGCTACTTGACCTGATTAGAGGGAGGAGCAAAAACAAATAATGCCATAGAGGGATGGCACAACTCCTTCAACAAATCTATTGGCAAACCACATCCTAACTTCTATCATTTTTGGGAAATTTTGAGGAAGGAGCAAAGTTTCCAAGAAATGAGAATTTTGCAACCATTAACTGGTAGTCAGAACCCACACATTTCTAAAAGAACAAAGGAAACGTCCGAGCGACTATTGGGTGCAGTTCAACAATTTTCATTGATGGTGACTTCAGACTACCTAGATAATTTTGCACACATCCTCCATTTCTAATTTACCCTATCTCCTATAACTCTTTACTTGCCTGTTTTGACAAAAATTTCCCGTAATTCTATTGCATTTTTCAAATTTTTTAAACTTTTTTTTAAAAAGTCGGGTTTTCTTACCTTCAGAAGTGTTCTTTTTTCAACTCTTGGACTTACGTACAATACAGCTTTTCACCAAGAGTCATGAGCAGTCATTAAGCCATTGCAAAATAGTCCATAATCCATGCTTTAATCCATGACCCAAGTTAAACTAACAAAAAAGGGCACAGCTCTGCCAAAACACATTTTTACAGTTACAAAATAAACTGTAAAATATACTGTGCACACCGACAAAAACCACACTCCCAAAAAAAAAATCCAGAAAAATAAATCTTATTTTGCAAAAAAAGCAACAAAATTCCATCGATACAATCCAATCTCCTTCGAATTCCATTTACAAAAAATTATGCAAAAGTAGAAATGCTTTGTAAAAAATCGCCACCCAAAAATCCATCGTTGCAATCCTCTCTCAAAGTCTAAAAATCCATAAAGCTATGGTTTAAAAAATGTTTTTTCCATACCACAAACTCTTTCTCCATGTTCCTATGACCTATCCCGAAAACAGCAACAACTCAATTACTTATTTTCTTTAAAACACATCGCTTCAAAAATATTAACAAAAACGATTACGTTAATGACACTTTTGTTTAATAGAATAAATAATCTTTATTTTTTAATATATTCTATTTTTTTTTAAATCCTCATTCACCTCCGACCCCAGTCAACTAGAAAAATAGGATGTCGCTTACTCTGTTTCAAGAGATGTAGGTCCTCGAGGTACCACCCGCTTCCGGAAGCAGACAAACCTACTTAATGTTGCTGACCTCTCGTTGTCATGGAGAGGGTGGTCGCACTCTCTTCTGATTGATCGTAACCGACGGCTGTTGCTGAAGGCCCACCTGGATCGAAGCTGGAGACCTAAAAGGGGCAAGGCCCAGCACAGTCAGAGAGCTTTCCAAGAGGCATAATCATAGGATCAAAAGGAAGATATTTCCTAACTGATAGGACGCCCACCTAATCCCTCAAAAAGAAAAATAATTAGTGATTTAACAGGGAGACCAATTTATCAAACAATCCCAAATGGCTTTCTTTCTATTACTCTTCAATCTGGCTAGGTCCGTCTTGGAGGTTTTGTACAGGGAGGACAGCCAGTCTGAATGTGTGGGGGGGTGTAGCCTCAACCCATCTCCTATATATTTCTCGTCTGGCCAGCAAAATAGCGTAAAATAAGAAACCCCTAATCTGGCTTGTTCAGCTAAAGTAGTCCCTGCACTCTCCCAGAATTCAGAGATGGCTGGACAGTCCCAAAACATATGTATGTCAGAGGCAATCACCCTGCTACATTTCTTACAACTAACAGGGGGACCCTTTGCTATTTTAGAAAGTCTAGCCAGAGATAAATAAGCAATATGTGTAGTAAAGTAATGGTTTCTCCTAAACCAGGCTGGCTTTACAACTGTAAATAAGGTATTAAAGGAGGTTTGCCACATATCTTCCCAATCTGTATCTGGTATAGAAGCTCCCCACAATTATTCAGCCAATCTAAAATCTCCATCGATGACCTCCTCAATAGACCAATAAAAGAAAGATACTTATTTCTCCCCTGCCAGCCTCAATACCAATTGCTCCTCTAGAATATTCCCTTTACCTATAGATTTTTTAAGGCTCTGGGACCAGCTCTGCAACTGTAGGTATTTAAATTTAGACATACCCTCCTCTAGCTTATCATCTAGTGACGATCAAGACAAAAGTGAGCCCTCAGATGCCGAGTCACTCCAAACCAAAAAACCCCGCTGTTTTGAGAGGGACAGCCAGTTAATCCTTCAAAAAGCCCAGGACCCTCGGAGAATCCCACAGCGGAGCCAGGCTTGAGAAATAATTTAAGCCGGTATATTGTTTGATTCTGGCCCATGTACGAGCCATACACAGTAGGACTTTCAGCCTGATCTTCTTGAAGAATTTTTGATCTCCATATTTGAAAAGAAAACCTTCACGAGAGAACCCCACTTCATCAAGCAATGCCGAAAACATGATCCCCCTCTCTGATACATCTGGAGATTTCAGCATTCTCGAGTGTGTTATCTGGAAGGCCCTAGCGTAATATTGGAGGTCTGGAAGTGTAATGCCCCCTTTTTCTCTCCTGCGCCTCAGCTTTTTCCAGGATATTCTCATAGCCTTATAGGCCCACACAAATGAATTAATAGATTGCTGAAGCTTATCAATTGCCTGCTTCAAAAAATGTAAGGGGATGGTGTTAAAAAGAAAAGTGATTTTTGGCAAAATTACCATCTTGATTAAATTAATTCTGCCCAAAATAGTCAAAGGGAGATGGGCCCATGATTTCATGAGTTTCTGACACTCCCTTGAAACATTTGTAAGATTGGTCCCCGGGATCTTCTCTATATTTGGGACAATTCTCACCCCAAAATATCTCATCTCGCTCTTGGTTTGGTGTCGGCACACCGGCAGATTCCACGACATGATCTCAGTTTTTTCTGCATTGACCTCATAACCCGACAATTGACCGAAATCCTGTGCTAACCGGATGACGTGGGAAAAAGACAACTCCAAGTCCGATGTAAGAATCAGGACGTCCGCATACAGGGCTACCTTCTTCTCCCATGCTCCAAATTTAAATGGTGCAATACCCCTCTCGTCCCTAAGGCGTTGGGCAAAAGGCTCTATATACATGTCTGGTTCCTCTATTAATCTTAAAAGAATTGGTCAATTTCCCATTAAACAAAAGCCTCGCCGAAGGGTCACTATATATAAGCTTGATAGCTTGACAAAATGTTGTCCCAAAGTTAAACTTCTCCAACACAGCCGCTAGATAATTCCAGTTTACCCTATCAAAGGCCTTGGTGGCATCTAATGTCATTGCTGACAAGGGTACTGAAAAAGTAGAAGCGAAGTCAATAGCTCCAATGAAGTTATGAGTGAGATCAAAAAGATTCTTACCTCTCAAAAAACCCTTTTGGTCTGAATGTAACATACCACCTGCTACCGCACCCAACCTATCGGCCAAAATTTTTGTGAAGACTTTATAGTCAGTGTTTAAAAGAGAGATAGGTCTATATAACCCACAATTGACTGGAGACTTCCCTGCTTTTAAAATCAGTGTTATGGTAGCTTCTCCCCACGAAGTAGGGGGTCTACCACCTTCAACTAATATTTTGTTAAAGAGAGATGTCATAGTCGGGATTATCACCTCTCCCAAGAATCTATATCATTCCACTGGAAGGCCATCCAGCCCAGCAGCCTTACCAGCCTTGCAAGCTGAAATGGCTTTCCTGACCTCCTGTTGGGATATGTCGAGCTCCAGATTTTCCTGATGGGAGGAGTTTAAAGTAGTCAGTTTAAGCCGACTTAGCCACTCTCGTGCACAGCTGCTGTCTACGTTTTTATCTTCATCATATACATCTTGGAAGAAGGCGAGAAAGGCTTCTCCAATCTCTTCATCAGTAACAACCGATGTATTCATTATCAATTTGTTTTATGAGATTTCGTACCCTGTCAGTCTTGGCTTTCCGTGCCAAGAGTCTGCTAGCCCCCTCACCATATCCAAAGTGGGCAAGCTTACTAGCTTCCCATCTTTAAGAAATCCTCATCTGGATAATACTCTCCAAATGATCTTTCAAAATTCCCAATTTCGTAAAATGTGCCTGGCGTTTTACTAGGTCATTATTCATCCTCCTTTCAACCTCCTTCATTTCACATTCAGTATGTGCTACCTCCTCCCTATACTGGCTGTTCTTAAAGGAAGTCCTGCTTGTTACTAGGCCTCTCAGGTAGGCTTTCTAGGCATCCCACACTACTGAGATCTCCGCCAAACCTACGTTTACATTTAGCAAGAACTCCGTCTCCTGAGATAAATAACAGGCTACTGATTCATCTAAAAGAAGTGTCCGGTCAAACGTCCACACCCTTGGTTGTTCTTTTCCAGTCAAGATTAAATCCATCCATACCGCCGCGTGGTCTGATAGGTGGGGGGAAAGTAACCTATATCTTTAATTTTACCTCTCAAGTCATGGCTAACCAAAATAAAATCAATCCTTGATTTATGTCCATATTTGCGATTATAAAATGAAACGCCTAATTGAGAGCCCGACCTTTCTCTGCAAGTGTAAGTTAGAGCATTCTGCCTCATCATCATCTGGAGGTATGTTCTAGATTTGGACAGAACATTTGCCCTGTTACTTGGGGATTTATCCATTTGAGGATTCAAGACTATATTGAAGTCTCCGGCCAGAATGATTGGAGCTGGAAATTCCAACAGTTTCACAAAAATTGTTTTCAGAGTGGAGGGGTCATCCTGGTTGGGACCGTAATAGCCTACTACTGTTAAAAGAAAACCCTTAACAGATGGTTTGACAATGACCCACCTGCCACCTGGGTCTGTCATAGCATTAGCTTGCTTTTTAACCAGAATGGCTATCCCCCTAATGTTTGTGCTCTGATTAGAACAAACACAGTGCTCCACCCATCTGAGCTTTCCAAAGATCCCACTTATTTCTTCCTTTAGGAGATGCGTCTCCTATAGGATGATTATCTGAGCTGAGGAATCCTTGAGATATTGAAGGATTTTTGCCCTCCTATTTTTTACCAGGAGGCCATTGACATTCCAGGATAAACACTGTAGTGTTCTCATGGTTGTTTAAAAAGCGGATCCCTGAGTGTGCCTGATCTCCCCATATGTTGACCCCAAACCAAGAGCGATAGCCCGAAATACATCAAAAACAAGACAAGCCAAGAGGCGAATTAGATTTTTTTCCCTTTTTTACCCCAATGCGCCCCACCCCGTGCTCCCCTTCTCCTCCCCTCCATATCTTTGAACCTCTCCCTGGAGAACCCTACCCCCATTTACCCTATCCCGTCCCTAACTACTATCAATAATAGAAAATAAGCAAGCAACTAAAGCTCAAAAATATACTCAACATTTCTCGTGTTGTGACCCCCATGTATTTTACATTGGCCAAATTACTTCCTATTCAGTGAAAGAACCTCAAAACCCATTGTGAATATATAGTATGACATTCCAAATAAACCTATATTGAATATGTAATGAATATGTAAATAGCCTTCCAATTAAAGCTATTTGGAGATTTTAGCTACTTTTTCAAAGAGCTCCTCCGCTTCCTGCACTGTTTTCAAGTTATACATTTTATTGTTGTGCATGATTTTTAAATGAGCAGGAAATTTTAATTGGCCCCCAATTTCTTAAAGTCATCCGTTTTCCTGCCTAGCTCCCATTGTCGGTCTAATGTAACTCGAGCTAGATCTGAACGAATTTGAAAAGCGAAGTCTCTGGGTTTCAATGATTTCTGATTTAAGGCAGCATTTAGAATCTTTTCTTTCAAGGAAAAGGTAAGGAAGTTTATTAAGATCTTTCTTGGTTTCGTCCTGTTAGGATGCCTCCTGAAGGGGTCCCTGTGAATCCTTTGTATATCCCTACTCAAGTCCTCCTCCAACTCTTCAATCTGGACTGATTCTTCTATGAGGGTTACAATAAAAGCCTCAAGATCTTCTTCCTCCTTTCCCTCGGGGACATTCAGAAAACATAAATTATTGCGTCAGGAGTTATTTTCTAAGGTTTCTAGTCTATCCCGGAGCACAGCCTCTTCCTTCTTGAGCATCAAGACATCGACTTTGGATGCTCCCAAATCGTCTTTGAGCTCCTCCACTGAGCTAGCTAAAGCCACAGTCCTGGAGTTAAGGAGATCACGTTTTTTCTCAAGAGACTCACAAAAGAGCCTGATCTCCCCCTGATTTGTCTCCGAAACAGAACACCCCTTTCTAATATCCGTATAAAGGGTGGAAAAAAGAACCCCCCGTCTCAAGCGCTAGGGAGGCTTTCCCCACTTCTCTGCTGCTACTTCCCCCACCATTGTCACTGCCATTGCCATTGCCACTGGCCTCTCCGCTGACATCGGCAGGGGTTTTTCCTCCCACATGTACATTGACTTCACCATGGTTGAACCTGCTCTCAGGATCTCAGGGTTCCTTAAAAGTTCAAGTTGTGTAGTAGGTATGGGAGTGTCCGCTGACTCCATCTCCTCCATAATCCCCAGGCGAGATCCTCACACTATCTCTGCCTGCTCAAAGTTATTCCTGAGGGTTTCCCCCTGTTTTACCACATCGAGAACTTGTGGGTACATTTTAAAGTAAGATCTTAAAGAGGGAGTTATTCTTACTCTGGAGTCTAGAGAGTTACCCTTAGTCCTGCTGGTTTTGATACTTCTGCCCTTAATTTCGCAAAACTGAAACGAAGAACTATTTTCAAGTTCTATTGCCGAGGTAGTACCCCCTTTCCTGTGTGTCACACTACTGCATGTAGTGTATTTGCTTTCCGAGGGCAGCTTGGTGTTTTTGTTGAGGGGTTTCCCTTGGCTCGACCCCCGCGCTGCTCCTCCCCGCTTCCTACCTCTTTTTACGGGTTTTACAACGGGGGTTTTTATTACAATAGGTACAGTACGTTCAATGCTACCCAAAGCTGCACACGGCTGTGTTTCACTAGCTTCGAGGATTCCCCCTCCTGAGTCTCCAAAGTCTGCTCTGGACAACTCTGCGAATTCAAGAAAAAAGGCAGAAAAAGCTTACTGTTCTTTACTGCGGACGCTTTGTTTATCGGGGTGCCCCCCTCCTCCTGACCTAATAATACTTCACGTTGTTGAAGTGGCAGGCACAAAACAGTCGGGGCAAGCTCGGCATTCTCTGCAAGCAAACACTTGTCTAATTCCTCCACACCGGCAGTCTTCTCCAGCGTGGATGGCGTGGAGAGTCTCCCTGAGTTCCCTGTGCTGCCTCTGCCTCTGCTTCTTCCGGAATCAACTCGGAGGAGTCCGCGAGCAGCCGCTCTGCAGCCCCTCCTCAACTCCAGGGCGGCCACAAACCAACGCGGCAGGTCCGCAGATACACCAAAACACATTCCCCCGAAGGCGCCTCCGGAGGCAAGCGACCTTAATATATTCTACTTAACAAAAAGTGTTACGAAAGCCATCAACCCGACGTGGGCCTACAAATGCTACCTGTTTTGGAATAAATTTTTATGTTAAAACACACTATATTAACAAAAATCCCCTTTCCTATTTCTTACTACCGCCTTCCTCTCTCCTTATAATAAACTTTACCACTATTAATCTATTTTTAATAATTAAAATTCGCCTTACTTGGATGCAGCTCTCCCTTGCATCTGATCTGGTGTGCGACGATCCTCGGAATGACGAAAGTTACGTATACGCACCAACGTCATGTCTTTCCGTAAAAAAGGACAAATTTACCCATTGACTTCAATGAACCTACAAAGAAATTACAAAATATATGTTATAATACATTCAAAAATCTATAATTATTTTTATAAAATTATATTGTTAATAAAATATTTTTCAAAAAGTTTTTGCTTATTTATTTATGTTTTATATTTTTGATAAATACAATAAAATTATTTACAATATCCTTAATCTGTCTATTGATTGTTTATTATATTTATTTTTTTTTTAATTCAAAATTGTCTTTTACAGATTTTATACATGTATTTATACATACTGATGTTGTGCAATTATGCTTGATAAAGTTTTTGAATTTTTAAAAATATCTTTTATTTATGTTATATATTATAATATTTTGTATAAAAATTTCAATTAAAAAAAAATATATATATTGAATTATTCTCTTAACATCAACTCACCCTCTCTCCAAAATCACCCTTAAATTATGAGCACATTCTTTTTTTTCTAAATATAAATAATTTTAAAGTTTATTAATGTATATACTTAAAAATGTAATATTAAATAATACTCAAGTATTAAAATTAATACCTGAGTATTAATATACTCCCCCACCCTAAACCCCTGTTTCCCTTGCAAGTGTTTTTATATTATAACTTTTTTATTTTTTAATAATTTAAAATCATAAAATATATAACTTTTTGTAAAAAATCTAAATAACTTTATTAAATTCATGTGTATTAATACTTTAAATCAAGAATATTAAAATAGTCGTAGTTACGCGCCGCAACGTGATGGCCGCGTTTTAAGACAGCTCCGGACCCTCCGTCCAAAACCCACTGATCACCACATTTATCCATGTCCCGAAGAAGGGGACTGCCGCCTGAAGTGTCTGGGACCCTACTGAGCCGCTGTTCTGTCTGGCCGAGTTCGGACTGACAGAGCACTCCCCGCCGAAGCCTGGGGCCTTCCCGCAACTCGAGGCAGCATCATCGAGTGATTCCTGAAGCCGCAGTGGCCGCGCCGACATGAGGGCAAGCCATAAATCTACCCCGCGGCTTGTGACCCAGTCCACGAGGTGTAGACCAGCTGGAAACAGCTACAGAAGCACTCTCTCTTCGTCCCGTACACCAGCGGTGCCTGAATCCTGCGATGGTGAGTTTGTCCGCCCTGGGGGGGGGTGCACCGGTGCGACTCATGCCTCCCTGCAGCTGTATAGTCTGCCTTCCCCCCCTCCGAATAGGTCTACCCGGTGCCCCTCTGGGTGCATCCATCCCAGCAATGGTGTGACTGGACGCTACGGAACCCGAGGGGGGGGTCTCATCCCCGGTCTGCGGTGGCTCCTGTATCTTGGGGGTGAAAATTCCACTGCCGGTGTGGGACCCCGCCCCCACTTGACCTTGGCTGGACACCCTGTGAAGGGGTTGGTAGGGGCCCTTGAAGCGGAGAGAGACACAAGGTGGCCTAGTTCTCCTTGGTACGGGCATGATGTCGGGTGGCAGGGGGCCTAAAGTGACGCAGCAGAGCTAGCTGAATAAATATACCTGCCCCAGGGCCCCTGTCCCGGAGCGCCCCTCTCAGGGAGGATCTGCAGGTGGGTCGGAGGGTGAAAGACGTTATGGAGGCTATCACCGGGGTGCAGACCTCGATGGAACAACGCACCGACTCCATCACAGTAGAAATTACTTTGATTAGGGCGGACCTCACCAAAACAGATGAAAAAGTCAAGCAGCTAGAAGTAACCACAAAAAGCCTGGTGGACGACGTTTCACAGCTCCAAAACGAGATTCAGGTCCTCCAAACCTTTAAGAAATTTGCCGAAGACAAGCTGGACGACTATGAAGGGCGCTCCCGGCGCAACAACATCCGCATTCTTGGTGCACCGGAGAAGTCAGAGGGGAAGACTCCAGACCTGTTTGTTGAGGACCTTGTGTTCAATTATCTTGTTCCTAAGGGCCTTTCGAAGTTCTTTGTGGTTAAGAGGGCCCACAGAGTCCCGGGGGGGCGCCCAAACCCCGGGCCCCCCCTCGTCCAATTTTGGCCAAACTCCTTAACTTCAGAGACTGGGATGTGATATTGCAGAGTGCCAGAAGCTCACCGCCTCTCAAATATGAAAATTCAACTGTCACTTTCTTCCCGGATTTCAAGCAGGCCGTGCAGAAGCAGTGGCGGTCCTTCTTGGCCGTCAAAAAGACTCTGAGAGACAGAGGGGTGAAGTACGCTATGCTCTTCCCCGCCCGGCTGCGGGTTGAGGCGAATGGAAAGGCCTGTTTTTTGAGCATCCAGAGGCGGCAGCAGACTGGCTGGAGGGTTGGAGAGATGCCGGGGAACACAACCCATGCTGACCCTCATCCTGCCTGGTTTCACATGCCATGGCTGTCCTTGTTTTGATTGGCCCCCACTTTGGGGTTTTCTTGTGCACTCCGATTGTTTAGATCCCGGGTTCTGCCGGTGGCGCCTCCGTGCGGAACTGTGCACACTGGGTCCAATGACTAATTTCTCTTGATTGTTGAACACTGGTAGTTGCCCCTTTGAGGAATAGTTTGGTTTTTTTTCCCCCTTTTTCAGGGGGTGGGTGGAGGGACGGTGGGTTGGAGCTTTTTTCCCTGCATTTCGCTACTGTTGGTATCTTTTTTGGGGCAACAGGCACTTTGCACAGTTTGTTCTATGGGCTGGTTAATGCCCAGGGTGCAGGGGGGCAGGGAGGGGGTATTGGATTGGGGTTTGGGGGGCACTGTTTGTTAATTGTTGTTTCATCGGCATCGCTGATCGATATGGCTCTGGGAGAAGGACACCCACATGATCCACCACCATCGGAACACGCTGGGATAAAAGTTTCACCTTAATAAGATGGAATGTAAATGTGCTGCGGGACAAGGTAAAACGTACCATTGTCCTGCAACACATAAAGCGGCACTCCCCAGATGTGGTCTTCCTCCAGGAATCACATCTTGTTGGTAATACGTGTAAAGCTCTAAATAGATGGGGGTACAGGCTCATGGCCCACTCTGGCTTCACCTCTGGGTCTAGGGGTGTGGGAATTATGGCCAGAAACTCCTTCCCCTTTTCAGTCCAGTCTGCACACACTGATAGACGTGGGAGGTATGTCGCAATCACTGGACATTGGGAGGGTACGGCATTAACTCTAGTGTCGGTATATGTCCCACCCGGGCTGCAAAGCCAAACATTCACGGACCTGGGCACACAGCTCCTCTCCCTTCCGGAGGGCCTGCTGCTTGTGGTAGGCGACTTTAATGCTGTGGCATCCGGTACACTGGACCGCAACAAGTCGTTGGCTTCCCGACTTCTTGGAGGCGTTCGGCCTCTCGGACGCTTGGAGGGTGCTTCACGCCGGGGACTTGCAATACACCTTTTTCTCGGGTGCTCACCGTAGCTCCTCACGCATTGACTATTTACTTTTGCCTGCCTCTCAACTCATGCACCTACACGAGGTTCGTCACCTTACAGGCGGCATATCCGACCACTCCCCTGTGTGGGCGGGGCTGGTTCTGGGGGACCAGCGGATTGACACGGTAGCGCCCATCAGCCCCTGGTACTTGTAAAGCCCAACTGTTCGCAAAGACCTGCTGAAAGCCATCGACTGTTACTTTCAGGAGAACCTTGGCTCCGTTGACTCACCTCAAACACTCTGGGAAGCGTTCAAATCGGTTATTAGAGGGACAGCCCTCTCTGTTATAGCGGGGGTCAGGAAAGAAAAATTCAAAGAGCTTGAGATGGTCGAAGGGGAAATCCTATGATTGGAAGCAGACCTTGGTAAGGGGGACGCCCCAGAAACATTGCACCTCTTGGAACTGAAGACAGATGAATATAAAGCCATTGCCTTGGACCGGGCCGAATCCTGGGGGAAAGAGTCAGATGGTAGGGTGTACGAATGGGGTGACAAAGCCGGGAAACTAATAGCCTGGTTGGACAGGAAGGAAAGTGCCAACCGACTTGGGTCCGAACTGACGGTTGGCACGGGTACGAAGTTCACGGATTCCGTCCACATTGCCGGTGAGTTCGCTGCGCACTATAGCGCTGTATATCAGGCACAGTCGTCCCTCCTTGAAACAGACTCTGCTGCCCTCCTCCAAGACATCCAACTCCCAGTCCTCACTGAGGACGATAAGAGCTTTTTAGACAGTGACATCACAACAACGAGATCGCGCAGGCGATCAGAAACCTCCGGCCAGGAAAGGCGATGGGCCCCAATGGCTACCCATCGAGCTTTATAAACTGCATCCCGACAAGCTTGCCCCACATTTGAGGGCTATGTTCGAGGAGAGTAGTAGAGTGGGAGCGTTGCTGCCTGACCAACATCTGGCGTCGATAGTGGTCATCCCCAAGGAGGGAAAGCCTATAGACAAATGCGCCTCCTATCGACCCATCTCCCTGCTCAATGCAGGACTGAAAATCCTTACCAAACTTTTGGCCACTCGCCTGTCACAAGTTATTAGTGCCTTAGTACACCCGGACCAATCAGGCTTTATGCCCCAGCGCAATACGGCCCTGAATTTGCGACAAGTGCATGGAGTAATAGGACGGGCGGATACCATCCGAGAGGATGCTGTGATTTTGTCCTTAGACGCCTCCATGGCATTTGATACTATTGAATGGTCCTACCTCTCTGCTGTCCTCTCCAAGTTGGGGTTTGGACCGGAATTTGTATCATGGGTCAGACTCCTCTATTCCGCGCCTCTGGCTCAGGTGATAGTAAACAACAAACGGTCTGACTCCTTCAGTCTTAGTCGGGGTTCCAGACAGGGGTGTCCGCTGTCACCCCTGCTCTTCGCCCTTTCCTTGGAGCCTCTCGCTGCCTGGATCCGGCACGACCCGGTCATACGCGGACTGCGGTGGTCGGCGGAGTGGGAGGATCGCATTTCACTTTACGTGGATGACATTCGCCTTTACTTGGCCTCCCCAAGATGTCTCTCAGATGTGTTTTAGACATCTTCACATCCTTCGGCAGGTTTTCACGCTATTCTATCAACTGGAATACATCTCTCCTCTACACACTGGGGGGCGAGACTCCAGCCCTCCCCAGAGGTTGTCCAATACAGGTGGTGGGGAATGGGTTTCGTTATCTTGGGATCTTTGTCACCGCAGACCCCAAGCTCCGTTACGAGAAGAATCTGCTCCCACCCTTGCAACGCCTGTGTCGTAATATTGCCACCTGGAGAGATCTCCCTCTTTCACTGCTCGGCTGAGCTGCTCTTTTTAAGATGATGTCCCTGCCTCACTTCCTCTATGCCCTACAAAACTATCCCGTCCCTGTCCCCACGCGGTATTTTAAAGAAATCGAAGATTTACAGAGGAAGTTGTTATGGGATGGGAGACCTAGAATAGCACTTAACAAATTAGTTCTCAACTGGTACGACGGCGGTATAAGCCTCCCCGACATAAAGAAATATTGTTGGGCAGCCCACCTCGTTGCCATCAATCAAGGTACATACCGCACACAGGGTGACCCGGGCTATGCCATGGAAAGGTGGCTACTGCCGGATGGGACATACAACAGAGCCCTGTATGCGAATCCCAAGAAACTCCCCTTAACTGGGCCCACCATGCATTCGGTCCATGTTTGGCATACGGTAAACAAGAGTCTAGGTTGGAATGGTCGACTGCGCTGGCGACCCCCCTATGGGATTCGGAGCAACTTGGTAGCCTACATTCCTCCAAGGGTTTTGATAAGTGGGACCTCATCGGTATTTCTCCGATAGGTGATCTCTGGGTAAAGGGTGACATGCTTAGTTTTGATAAGTTACAACAGCAGTTGGATCTCACAAACACAGAGTTCTTTCCCAACCTGCAGGTCCGACATGCACTAACCACGGCCTTAAAAAAGGGTTCCCCGACACCTCCCCACTAGAGGATAGGTTATTGGACGGGCTGCTTCCACAGAAGGCCATATCACTAACCTACAAAAAGCTGATCAAGAACACACCCGATCCCCTCGATAAATTGCATGAGTCTTGGGAGAGGGACGGCTTCATGCTTGACGAGGAGGAGTGGCGAGAGGCGGTGGCCTCCCCTCGTGAGGTGGCAATCTCTGCATGTCCCCGCCTGGTGCAATTGAAAATTCTTCACAGAACTTACGTCACCGGGCCACGACTGGTCCGTATGAGAAGAGGGGAGAGTGAGGCTTGCAGACGACAGTGTGGCCACCTTCATGCATATTCTCTTAGAGTGTGAACAGATTCAAACGTATTGGAGGGGAATACATGTGGTCATGAGGGACATCCTTCGCAAAGATATCCGCCTAGAGGTCAGGAGATGTTTGCTTAATGTGTGGGAACCCACTGACTTGACAGGGGCAGACAAACTATGGGTCACCCTGGGAGCCGCTGTCGCAAAGAGAGACATTGCTTAGCAATGGGGAGGGTATGTCACCCTGACTCTTGGCAGGTGGAAAAGAAATCTTGATTGGTGCATGTTTAGGGAGAAAACAGTCTATGTGGCAAGAGGCTGCCCCAAAAAATGGTCCCTCGTGGGGGCCAAATGGAACACCTACAGGGGAGATATATGTGTCGCACCTACAGCTCCCATTGACGACGAACCTATATCCCCTTAAGACTTTTCCCAACTCATGTGATGTATTACTGTAACTGCCTAGATTCCCAGATGAACTGCCATATGAATCAATACCTTGTGTTTCTCCACGTGAAATGCCGATTGTTTGTTTATGTTATTAAAATCAATAAAAAGTTGTTTATAAGAGTATTAAAATACTCCCCACCTTTATTATAAATGTTTATTTCATATTTTTTTATATTTTAATATCCAAAATTAATAATTTAAATTAATACTCTTCATTTTAAAAATAAACATGATTATTTATTAAAACCCCAAAACCCCAATCTGTAATCATTTTCAAATAATATATTTTTTAAAATAATATAATTAGAACTTATTAGCATTGACTACTCTAGTATTAAAATTATTACCTGAGTATTACTACACTCCCCCACCCAAAAAACCCTATTTCCCATACATCCCGTTCCAGATAAATGTAAAACAAAAATTGAAACAATACTATTACTATTACTCCTACTATTAAAAATATTAAAAATTAACAACTAGAACAACTTACATCAATTAAAATGATTACTTACCTTACAATGAGTTGTAGTGGCATGCGTTGTAATGGTATGTGTTGTAAAGGCATGCGATGTAATGTCACATGCGTTGTAAAAGTTGCGTTGTAAAAGCATCACGATGTAATGCCTGCGTTGTAATGGACGTCTCCTGCAAAAGACAGTATAGTACTAAGGAACGTGAACTTATCCACCTCCTGGTACCTCTCTCATCGGATATATCATTTCAGTCTTTGTCGTCTCTGTCCTTGTTTCTCTTACTGGGAACATAGATGAAGCCCCTTGGCTAGCAACCATTTCTTCTTTCTTTATAGCCCATCTACCTTTCCAACGTTCTAATTCACCCCATCGTCTCAATGTATTAATCAGCTCTTTGATTTGCAAACGTTTTTCTGAAGTATTTAAGCTCTCCAAATTATTGTCACTAAAATCCAATCTATATGTCTTCTGTAAAGCTTTTGATTTTTCTATGTCAACACCAACAGCAAATCTCTCATTTTTTGTGTGTAAAATATGTTTATTGATTAACCTTGTACAATACTTCCGGAACACTTCATTCAAGAGCTTCCGCTCACATATCAGTACCCTAATATACAATACTCCTTGTACACTCAAGTCTGTTCGTGATCCATGGTTTACAGTCAATGTTGTCCTTACACATTATAACATCCTGCAACATACCGCCCACTAACTGTACCATCTTCTTTTCATTGCAAGATGAAACGTAACAGCGCTAATAACAGTGAGTCCACTCGGAAGTTCCATACAAAGAAGAAAAAAGTACATAGAATCCTAAAACCTACCCCATGTTTACTCCCCCCTCCCACTTACTTCCCCTTCCCACAACTCCCCTGGCATGACTTGTTGAGCGGATACAGCATAAGGTCTTCGGTTTTGCTCATACTTGCATCTTTTACAATTGTAAGGTGCACTTCAAACTTTCCCAGTTCAGGACTACTAACAAGCTGACTAGAACAACCATCCATTCTCCCAGAATCATTCTAACCAGGCCCAGAGGAGGGTATGTTTTGCTGGTCACTAATCTCCTATCCTACCTCACTATCAGACTCCATGGGTTTCAGAAGGTCTGCTAAAGCTCTCCAGGCCCGGGCCGAGTCCATCGCCTTATCGCTATGAGCGTGAGTAGCCGCCTGTAGCCTAAGAGCCGTTTCACATTCCGCCCACCGGATGAATTCCGCCCTCCATTTCTGCAATCGCGGCCCTCGCTGTGCCTTCCAATTAATTGTAACCTCCCGCTTGGCCAGTACCCACCCCAAATCTATAAATTTACTAGTTATTTTAGTCTTCGAGGTGTGGGGAAACCAGTGCAACAAGCAAGGAGCAATACCAAATTCAATCTCCCTGTCCGTGACTTCACACAGCAAGGACCAAATTTCCTGCCAATAGCCCCCTATCCGTGGGCAACTCCACAGCATATGGCGAAAGTCGGCCCCCTCTGCATGACACCTAGGACAACTCGCCGTAAGAGTGTGAAAATACTGTTGGATTTTAACAGGTGTGAGGTAAGCCCTGTGCAATATGAAAAGTTGGATCTGCTGGAATCGGACGTTTCTAGAACATTTCCAGGGCCTCCCCAACAACTCAGCCCATATTTTATCAGGTATTTCGCCCTCAATATCCTCCTCCCATTGCTGCTTCAACCGAACGAGGGGAACCAACCTTTCACAGGTCATCCGTTGGTATAAACACGTGACCGCTTTGATGGCGCCAGCCGCTAGTACCACGTATTGGCAGGCCATGGATGTTCCAGGCTCAAACAACCCTCCCCTCCACTGTCGCTGAATAGCCGACACCAGCGCCGCGTGCAGTAGGTAATCCCCGCGAGGGAGATCGAACCGGTCGCGGAATGTCTCGTAGGGCAACAGTGCATTGTCTTCATATAGACCCCCCCACAGTCGTCAATCCAGAATCGTTCCACCGCGCCAGTGCCGACCAGTTGCCCCCATGGGGCAACTGCTGACACATCAACAATGGGATCTCCGGCGCATACGGACCCGTGATCCGCGCCCTCTGGTGACTCCTATTCCAACATAACCTGAAGGTCCGCACCTCACTAGAGAGACCCCCGAGGCGCATCGGTTGTTGCAGGACAATCCCGGACAGCAGGCATGCTGAAATCTGCCCCCCCCGGATTTTCCCCTACCCCCCGAAACTCCCTAGCCACCACCTGGGTCAACCACTGTAACTGAGCGGCTAAATAGTAGGTCTCCAAGTCCGGGACTGCTGACCCCCCCCTCCTCCTGTGGTCTCATCAACATGGGTAAGGCTACCCTACGCCTACCAGCAAGCCACAGAAACCCCGTTATCAACTGCTGGAGTCTCTTAAATGTCGCCGCAGGGATCCACACCGGAAGCGTCCGGAAATAATATAGCAATCGGGGGAGTGCCACCATCTTGAGGAGCGCCACTCTCCCCATCAAGGACAACGGCAACGTCTTAAAAAAATCCATACTGCCCTGGAGACCCCGTATCGCCCTGCCGATGTTCCCTTCTACCAAATCTTTTTGGTCGTGGTAGATTCGCATCCCCAGATAGGGCATGCAGATGTAGTCCCACTGTACCCCCTCGGCACTGCGAGGCCCCTCAGCCAACTTGGAAGTGAGGAAAAGCCCTGATTTTGACCAATTTACTTTCAGTCCCGCCAACTGTTCCATACAGTGAAGCAGGCGCTTGGCTCCCTTCAACTCCCCCTTAGTATCAGCTAAGAACAGGAGGAGATCATCCGCGTACAGAGCTATAAAATGGGTTTCGCCATGCACCTGAAGTCCACTAAACCAACTCCCCGTTCGGGCCTGAGCCGCCAGCGGTTCTATGGCCAACGCAAACAATAGCGGGGATAGAGGACACCCTGTCACGTCCCCCTACCCACCACACAGGGAGATGATATTATACCCCCTGATTTAGTTCTGGCCGTAGTATCCTTATACAACAACGCCGTCCAAGCCACAAACCGTTCCCCCAACCCAAAAGCCCGCAGAACCTGGAATAGATAAGGCCACTCCAGGCTATCAAAGACCTTTTCTATATCAACCGAAAATATGGCAGCGTCGCACGATGCATACGTATCGGCCTCCAATACACGTATCAGCCGGCGAACATTACCCGCCGTTGTCCGCTTGGGGATAAATCCCACCTGGTCCGCATGGACCAGTCGGGTCATAAACGGCAAAAGACGAGAGGCCAAAATTCGGCTCAATATCTTATAATCGGTGGTAAGCATAGACAACGGTCGATACGCAGCTACATCAGAGGGGGCCTTCCCAGGCTTCAATAACGGGATTATGAGCGCCTCACGCGTCGTGGCAGGGAGCCGGCCCAGCTTCCATGCCTCATTGTAAAGAGTCACCAACCGAGGGGCCAACATCTCGACATAAGACGCATAGAACTCGATCGGTAAACCATCCACCCCCGGCGTCTTCCGCCGCGCCATGTATTTGATGGCGCCCCGTACTTCCCCCAGCATGATCTCATGTCCCAACACATCTGCTTCCACTCTGTCTAGGGTCGGCAGATCCCCCCCAGCTAAGAATTCCCGCAAGCGGCCCTCGTCTAAATCCACTCTACTGGAGTACAGGTCCTCATAGTATCCGGCAAAAAGACGATTAATGCCCTGTTAGGTGTAGCACACCCCCTCGGGTGGATCGTCTATCGCCAATATAGGGGTCGCCTGACGCAAGGGGTTTGCAAGCCAGGCCAATAACGTACCAGATTTGTCACGCTCTGCGTGGGTGCACACCAAATGCTTCTTATAATCATAGCACCTTAACCTCTCAACCCCCACCGCCACTGCCTCCCGGGCATCCAGCACCTCTCCCTGGCCCTCTGGGTGTTCCGGGCGAGCCTGCTCTAATTCATGTAGGCGTTGATCCGCAGTCTCTATATCCTGAAGAAGAACTTTCTGGACCCCTATCTTTTGAGCTATACATAGCCCCCTCACTACCACTTTAAACGCGTCCCATTCTACAGCCAGTGAGGAAGCGGAACCAGCGTTCTCTCGGAAGTACTGAGCCGCTCCTTCCCCAATCGCCCCTTGAAAGACCGGATCCTCCAGCAACTCCGGGTTCAGGCGCCACGTCGGAATCGCTGAACGCTGTTGGACCTAACATAATCTCAGCAACAGCGGGTTATGATCTGATATCGTTCTGGTCAAGTATTCACTATGTTGAACCACCACATGTAAGTCAGGGGAGCACAGCATCGCATCTATCCGAACATGCAACTCATGAAGCGGGGAGAAAAAGGAATAGTCCCTCTCGCCTGGGTGATGCTCCCTCCATGTGTCCACCAACCCCCAGCGCGCTTGCCATGTCCCTCGGGCCCTAGCTATCCCTACAGATGGCGCTGTCAGGAGCGGGGGATGAGATCTATCCAGGGCAACGTCTGTCACTGAGTTGAAGTCACCCCCGAGCATAATTGGACCAGCCAACCAAGAAGCCAACCGACGAGACAATAAAGTAAAAAAGGCCTGCTGGTTAGTGTTCGGGGCATAAACGCTGGCCAACGTGACATCCCTCCCATCCAGGCGACCCTGCACCACAACATAGCGCCCTTCCAGATCTACAATTTGCTGCGTCATCTGAAAAGGGACCCCAGCTCTTATCCACACCAACTCCCCTTGCGCAAATGCAGAGTAAACCTGACCTCTCCATCTACGCCTCAGCGCTAGTCCCTCCGAGCCCGTTATATGCGTCTCCTGTAGGAATGCTATCTGTACTCCCCTCCGCACCAGATAGGCATGGACCTTATGTCGTCGGCTCATGGTATGCAGCCCTCTAACATTCCATGTTATACACCGTAAGTCCTTCAGTGACCCCATGGAATCTGATATACCCGGCGCCTCATCAAGTAATCACAAGTGTCATGCCAGAGCCCTTGGTGAACACACCCCAACTCACACACCCCCCTCCCAAGGACAGTGACTTTAAAACTAGTGCCCATCCAAACAAGAATACTAACTTTAACAATTAAGCAAAATCCCCTGACTACTTCAGAGGTAAGGGTGGTCGCAGCCATCGCAGAGCCGGCTCTGCAACCAAGCAGATGGCGCCAGCCGCATATAACCAGGCTACCTTCTCAGACTCGCCTCATCCTACACACAATCCGCGACTGTTAACTAGGCACCCACTCCGTCCCAACCGCACCAGCCCAGGATCAAATTATCTCATCTACGCTTTGGGGTGTAATCACCGGGAGCTTCGTGCTACTAACAGTAGATGAATCCGTTCCACTTTCTGCAGTGTCCTCATCAGATCCCCCCTCCCCAGTGTTCAAGGGCGGGCTAGCAGAGCCCGATACTGACTCCACTGCCCGCAGAGCAGCCGCCCTCTCCAGTCCCAACTGCACAACAGAGGGCCCTGTCCGGGATCCCCGTCGCGGCCGCAACCTACGCCCGGCGGTCAGTCCACCGCGAGGCGCTGACCTCTCACGTCTATCCCTGGCCGTCAAGCCACTCGTGTACCTCTCCAGCCACTCCCAAGCCTCAGCAGGAGTGTCAAAGAAGTGAGACGTGTCCTTAAGAGTTACTCGTAACTTCGCTGGAAACAGGAGAGAATACTGCAAGTTCTCCTTCCTCATCGCCTTCTTGACCTCCAAGTACGAGGCCCGTTGTCGCTGCACCTCCAGGGTATAATCTGGGAAAAGTGTAACTCTACTATTGTCCACTGCAAAGGGGCCCACCGTTCTCGCCCTCTGTAGTAGGAAGTCCCGGTCACGGTAGTGCAGTAATCGAGCGATCACCGGTCTCGGCGGCCTGCCCGGCTCGAGTGGCCGCGCCGCAACCCTATGGGCCCGCTCCAGCGTATAAAAGTCCGATAGCCCCTCAGGAGCCACCACCGTTTTAAGCTATGGCTCCATGTAGGCCACCATGTCGGCCCCCTCCACTCCCTCCGGCAGGCCCACCACTCGGACGTTGTTCCTCCGATTCCTACCTTCCGCATCGTCCGCTCTACGTTTCAGTGAGTTCACCCTTGCTGTGAGAGCGTGCAGCTGCTGGGTCGTGTCTTTGGTGGCCGGGAGCAACTCCGCAATACTAGTTTCGGCTTCTGTGACCCTCCCCGCCAACTTCTTGTGCTCATCGCGTAAGAGGCCCAGCCCAACCGCCACCGTAGTGATGTCCTGGTGAAGTGTGGCTTTAGTGTCCGTTATGGCCGCTAAGATCTCCTGAAGCTGCTTCTGTATAGGGTCCCCAGCCGCCTTCTGCGGCAAGTCTACCGCTGCATCCTCCGATGCACGGCCCGTGTCCGTGGCTTTGAGCCTAGGCTTGCCCATAGCGACAAATCAGTGGTCTCAGCTCTATCGGAGGTACCCACTGTCCACAGGACCGAGTCCGCAGGTCCCCACCACACCCCTCTCCTCTCGTGGCTCCGCGTCAGCTCAGGGGCCCCAGCAGCAGGTGACCACAGGGTCCCACACCTTCTCCCAACCCGTGTTCCGCGTCACCCGGGCCCAGGGGAGGGATCCCGTCTCTGCCCCCAATCCTCAGCTAGTCCGCTCCACTCCCCGAACCGCCGCTGGGCCCCAGAAGAACAACTACACCAGAGGCGCCTGTGGAGTGCATCCAGGGCAGCAGCACCTCCACTCCGCTCAGTCCCACCGGGACCGCAGACCGCCTTCCAAGCCGCAAGCCTCCTTCTTCTGACCCAGAGATCAGCAGCCGGCTCTCCGTACACAGGCAGATCCGCAGCTTCAGGCCCAATCTGTGGGCGTCCCCTAGCGCAGCGCTGATCTTCGGCCCCAACACACAGCAGTCACTGCTCGCCTAACAGGCCCTCAGCGTCATTATCCCCAAGGCGATAGCACATCGTGCGATGAAAGGGCGATCTACACCGACCGGGAAGCCATCGGACCCCTGCCAGCAAGATCACAGGCTCCCCGCAGCCAGGACCCCGAGGCAAGCAGTGGCACCGCGCTCCTCCGCACACTCGCCCCGTTCCAGCCCAACTCACCGCAGCAATTCAGGGATAGGTTTGCCACGCTCCCCACTCTCTCCCGGGCAGCCGCCGGCGAACCCCAGCTCCCGGCCGTCCTCTCCTGCAAGCTCCTCACAGCGCAATCCGCCTCCAGTCAGCACCGCCCAGGAGGGAGACAGAGGGGAACGATCTTGCCCCTCCAGGCAGGCTCCCAGGCAGTCCCCAGTGGGAGCAGGCGCCGCATCCACGCCACTGGAAAGCACCAGCCTGGCCGACTGCCGTCGCCGCTTTCAGTTCCACCGTAGGGGGGGGAGGGGCGCCGCTTCGCACTCCTCGTGTATCCTCAGCCGCTCCTTGTCCCCACGGTCATCCGCGGTGCTGATCAGCTCCGAGGGCCCCCCGAACTCGTTGGGCACCCCCACCACCACAGTCCGGCACACAGAGGCGGGCAGAGCAGGTTACGTCGCATTCGAGCGGCGCTCAGGGAGAAACAGGCCTCATCCCCGAGCCCGCGTGATCGTGCCCCACCAGGCCGGCAGATCCGGAGCCCCGCCAGGCAGCAGGAGACCGCCAATGAAGCCCACGAGGCCTCCAGTCACCCACGACGTGTGGGGGACCTCAGTCGCTCTCCGAGCGTTCTTGCAGGCGTCCAGTAGAAGGTGGAATCAGGATTTTGGCGGCTGATCGGCCGGAGCTGAAGAAGCTCACATCCTGCCGGCCATGCTGCTTGGCCACGCCCCCTTAAGCAAATCTCTCATATAGACTCTTGGCTCTCATTGTAATATTCTTACACAAAAACAATAACTCTTCCTCTTGGTATTTACTCAATCTTTCAGGACCCATTGTACCTACAATAATTTCTTCTAAATCTTCTTTTAATCGACTCACATCCATAATCGTATTGACTTTATTACACGCTAACCCCCTAATAATTCGTTCAATTCTTCTGGAGATGGCCCTATTGAACCTTCTGATGTAGGTGTCATTTCTCTCTCATTCTGCACTAGTCTCCTTGGTTCTATCTGTTCATTACACTTTGGGGTTTCTACTGTCCTTTCTGAAATATCAATCAATGATCCTGTCTCACTTCCACCAGCACCACCACTAGTCCTATTATTATTAACAGGTACTGTCAATGCATGCACTTGTAAAATATTCCGGCCCTCACTATACAATAGAACTATGGGACCAATAGTCACATGAACAGATAAAACCTCAGCATTCAAATTAAATTGAGTAATCTTTTTTGTCAAATCATCTTTCACCTGACTCACTATATTTGTATTTTTTCACTTGAGAAGGATGAGGAACTTCTACTTGAATCAATGGAGCACTTGGTATAATTCTTTCTTGTTCTTCCTGATATGGTGGAGATTTATTTAGCAATAATTCATCAAACAACTCATCTTCTATCTCATTTGGATCAGGATATGTTTCCACAACATTTTTCTTTTTCTCTTTACACTTTTCTCCTTCTTGATTTTCTACTGTAACAAATGGATGTAACCCTTCCCCTGCTGCTATCACATCTCTCCTCCAGTTCTTCATTTGGGCATCCCATTTTGCCACTGAGTATCTACTCACAGAATTTCTGTACTTATTCTCAGACCTGTCCCTATCTCTTTTATATGCCTCATGTTCCAATTCTTCAAGTGCTTCACACTGCATAGGTCTAGGATTTAGCCTCAACTCATTCATTTGATGTCTCAGATTTTCTAAAATCCTCACATTAAAAGTATAATTCTCTGGAAACGCCATATTCCCATCTCCTTCTGTATATCTCACCAAATTTTCCAGCCGTGTGATATCCTTGTTCTAAGGACATAAAATAAGCAGGCGTATCCTCAGGTGGAACAGGTAATCCCTCTCTGATTGATAGAGGCTCATCCTTCCTAAACAAAGTCTTCAACAATTTCAATAACTTCATTTTGTTTCATTCACTACGCTAAAAACCAAAGCAAAACAGAGAAAACTCTTCTGGATTTCCACAAACGCTATTCGTTCATGCTGACCAATACCAGCGTGACTCACACCAACCAACCAATGACAGCACAGCACTCTTTCGTGACGATTCACACTACCCGGCCAATGCCAGCACGGCTCTCTGTGACGTCAGTACAACTCCTGCGACTGACCCTCCCTTTACAAAAACAATCTGCAGTAAATTAAACAATCTTCTTATGGACAAACAAAATTAAAACATATAAACAAACCTGCTTGTCCATTCCACTAAGAGAAAATAGATTCAATCACTCCAAGAATTATTTCGCTATCGGCAGAATATCGACCAGCATTATACTACCCTCGAACAAGTGAAAATTCTTGGGACTTCTTCAGCTGCACTTTCTAAAGGTACTAACATACATTTTCACTATACCAACTCCAAAGTTCCCTGTGCAATATTGATAGTACGGCTATTACTCAATACTTGCATCAACAGCAGACAACGCAATTCCACTTAGTGTATGCCACACTAAGGCATGTCCCAAAGGCTAATATAATCCTGGGATCTCGGGCCACTTTAGACCCGTCTCTCTTAAGGTCAACGACTGGCCTCAACATATAACAGGAATACAAAATATTAATAACCAAAATTATTAATTCTGTCTTAATCAATTACCAATTTAATCAATAAAACCATCAAGTCTGCTACCAAAAACTGATGCAGTGGAAGGCGGTTATACCAAATTTACCATCTGGACCCACTTTTAACACCTAGCCATCCCTTTCACGCTGCGTGAGTTTAAACCAAGTTACCAAATTTCATTTTAGTCCTGTGGTCCACTTTATTCGATGGACCTTTGTTAGTTGATAGGGATTGGCAAAGGATTGACAGAATCCTAGCTTATGAGGACCTAAACAAAGAAATAATTTGTTCAATATAACCCAAATAACATTAAAAATGACAGGCTCTGATTACTTATCTAGATTAATGTGAATGCTCATCAAGTACAATACAGCTTGAATCATAGATCATCACACAAGAGAAACAGCAATACAGTAATTCATAATAACATCTCAAAACCACGTCATAAGGGAGTGGATAGGCGAAGAGACAAAAGAGTAATAGAACATTTGCAAAATACGACTAATGCAACTTCAGAAACATATAAACCTATAGCCATTTCCATTTCCATTTCCAAGCTTTATTTCGATCATTATAGACCATAAAAGCAAAAGATAAAATACATACATCACTGAGTTTGGGCAATAAAAACATCAGTAAACATTACAGAATAAAGCCATAGACAGTGGATTGAACACATTTCATAGCAGTTAAAATTTAAAGAGAGGTTAAAACAATGATTTCATGAATTAATAAGATCAAAACAGTAAGAAATAGAAAAGGGACATGTAGCATGTGCGGGGGGGAGTTTAAAAACTTGCGGCGCCTATGCCACATAGAGTTAGGGAAATGGGACACAGCAAAATCAATCGGGGATGAGTGTCAGTTCTCAAAACTCTAAAGGCCTCCCGACACTGTCTATACCCCAGGTTCCTGCATATTGGTAAGAGCCAATACCTCTTGGCTACATTATATCCAGGACAGAAGAAGAAAACATGAATGGATGACCCTTCTTGGCTATTACAGGCAGGACATCCAACAGGAGAAGCTTTAGACCATTTGTAAATGCATAAACCGTCAAGCAACCCAATCTAAACTAGGCATAGAGTTTCCTTGCCATGAGCGGATGAACGGCATCAAGGAAGGCCTCAAATAAATACTGATCTTTAAAATTGAGGAAGTCAGAAGTTAAATGGCCTGGTTTTGTACTCCCTTGAATTTCGCCCAATCTAAACCGTCTGTAAGCTTTGACTAGTTCGAGCCACGATATTGTCGGGGACACTTCCTCAGGGTGGGTCCATATGTTCGGCCGACCTAGTCTGAGGCACAGGTCTTTTATGTTTGCAAACCAGGATAGTTTTCCCACCCCTGGGAGCACCAAAATCGCCTTGAGTTTAGACTAGTAAGCTGTTAGCTTGGGGGTCGCCCATAGTCTATGCCAAAAGGTCCAGGGTCGCAGCTCGATCTCCTCATCTATGGGTCTATCCTGAGGTCCATACGTAGGGGGATAAGAGGAGTGCTTGGCGGTAGACCCAGGAGCTGCCTCATAAACTTGTTCTCAGATTTAACCAGTCCACCTACAGGGAGGTGTCCCCAAAGTTCTGCCCCATACATTATAGCACTACTGATTTGGACTTTATAAATCTCAGTCAGCGAACCCGGTTGTCTAGAAGTTGAGTTCCTAGATAGTTTTGCCATTCCCCCAGCCTTCTGTAATAGCCTTAAGCCTGCCTTTTCTTGCTGTGGGCCCCACCCAAAGGTTTCCGTCAGCGCAACACCCAGGTAGTCAAAGACAGCTACCCTCTCTAGCTGGATACCATTTAGAGTGGGGTTAGGGCGAGATGTTTTACTGGGATTAAAAACCATGTACTTGGTTTTTAATGTATTAATCTCTAGCCCCCTGTCTTTGCAAAATAAAGATAAGCTGTCAAGAGTCCTTTGAATGCCCATGGGCTATTTAGATAGTAACAAGGTGTCATCCGCAAACATCATTGCTGGCACCTTATCACGGGCCAGCTTTGGGGCATCAATGTTGGCTACCTCATTTAATTGATCCACCAGAGCATTAATAAAAAGACAGAACAGTGTGGGGGCCAAAACGCACCCCTTTCTTACACCCCTGTTCACTGGGAAGCGTGGGGTCAATTCCCATATTTCTTGTATCTCACCTGGGCAAAATTTCCCGTGTGCAGTCGCTTGATCAAAAAGAGAAAATAGAGCGGAATGCCCATTTGCTCTAGAACCGTCCATAGTTTGTCACGAGGTACCAAATCAAAGGCTGATTTAAGATCAACGAAGATCAAATAGAGGCTCCCACCCTCTATTGTCACCGTCTTCCAATATAATAATTGGAGTCTGAAGATTTGGTCAATAGTAGAAATATTTTTACGGAAACCAGCTTGGTACGCACTCAGAATCTCACGCTCGTCCACCCAGGACTGAAGGCGCTCCAGGACAATCCTGGCTAACAGCTTCTGAGTTACGTCAATCAGGCTTATTGGCCAGTAATTAGTGGGCAGGAGGGGAGAGCCCTTCTTGTATGCTGGAAACATTTCTGCCCCTAGCCAAGTATCCGGGATTTTCATGCCGTTTAATATGGCGTTAAATATTACACATAGATATGGGCCCCAGATGTTGGGCTGTTCCCGAAATAAAGCCCCAGGATCTTATCTAATCCAGGGGCCTTTCCAAGGGGAAGCTTCCCAATGGCACTCAGCACTTCAGTCAGAGTGAACCCTACATCGTATTCAAGAGAATTCCCCACAACAGTTGGCAAGATTCCCTCTATGGGCTCTTTGATGTCCTGAGTGGAATACAAGGATTGGAAATGAAGTTTCCAAGCATCTGCAGCGATGTTCGGCTCAATAGGTACTAACTGTATGAACCAGGGTCCAAAAAGCCCTCATATCTCTATTAGTGGGAGCCTGTTTGATTGAATCCCATCTTTCAGCCTCCCAATCCTTTTTGGCTAACTTTAAACTATCACTATATAAGGCCCCCCTAGTTTTTATCAGAGACCTATCTTTGGATTTTATGGCGCCAATGAGGGCACCCTTTGCCGTTCGGCAGGAATTGTTAAATAAAGTGGATTTATGCGAGTTCTTTTGTCTTTTGAGTGCATCAGGGGATTAAAGATGTTGGTCAGGCTAGTGGTCAAATCCACAGGGATAACCATACGTTGAGCGATGGTATCAGGAGAATTAAAGGTCTGGGCAGCCTTCTCCATTGCCAATAAAGGTGGAATAATTAGGGAATACAGGGCAGCAGCTTTGCCTGGTGACTGCTTCAGAGTTTCCCACCTAATTCTCCTTCTGTTATTGTCTAAAGATAAGTTGGTACCAGAGGAGGGGCTAGTGATTGGGGAACTATGAAGTTACGGAAGCTTAAGGTCGAGTACCAAAGCATTATGGTCGCTGTTGTGTCTTGGCCAGACAGCGAAGTCAACTACCGAATGCCATATGCTTGCTTCCACTAGAATATAGTCCAATAAAGATGATTGTCCCGGTCTATTAAAAGTAGGTTTTCCTGGTTGGTCTGACTGTGTACGACCATTGCATGCCCTCAGTGCATGAGTTACTGTTACTGCATTGATCTGTAATACCAAGGGGGTCCAAGCTCTTACCGGAGGAATTTGCGTTTCAGGGATTAACCAAAGGGAATCCTCGGCAGTGAGCGAAGAGTCAGTAGGAAGGGCTAGAGGCTCAAATTGACAATTAAAATAACCTCCTATCACCATCCTAGTATTCGGGGGAACTAGCTGGATGAATGTGGTAAGCATGTCTATGGTCTGGGATTCCTGTGCAAAGGTTACCGGGTGGGAATAGATGCTAATAAGTGCAATTTTAATCCTAGCACTGAAAGTGAGGAGGGTGCACTGGATATCATCCGATGAGGTGTTCAGCTGCTCAACAGTACAGTCCAGATGGGTAGCAACCCATGTGCCTAACCCTCCCGATGGTCTACCTATACCCCCCATAGTTGCTAGCACATTAAAAGTTGCAAAGCCCCTCATAACAGTGTCCTCTCTAGCCCAGGTCTCCTGGAACATACACACATCATGGTTTTGTACAAATTGTATCTAATCAGGATTTTGGAGTTTGTTTTTGATACCGGCAATGTTCCACGTCAGCACCCTCAATTTGAGGCCCAAGTTCGAAGTGGCATCATGTACAGTAGGACCAGAGGGGTTTGGGGTTTGTGTGATCTCAGGCTCAATCTCGGGGTCTGGTACTCCCACTTCCGCTAGGGATCTGTTCCTGGCCATAGATGTGATTATAAATTCAGAGGTGAGAGGGGCTTGATTGTTTAATACATCTAAGGTAGCACCAACAGAGCCTTGGGGTCCCTAGTGAGATTCGTGATGGGACTCCCTAATGCACCTTCAGTCACACCAGCAATAATTAGGGACTGTAACCTAGTGATTTTCGGATTAGGCTCTCTATTGGTCCCCCCAGCCCCTGTCTAGGAGTAGGATCAGATTGAGTCGAAAGTCAATCCACCTCTTCAAGGGCCCCAGACCTGTTTGCTACTGCAACATTATACTGTATTCTAGAGGGTTGGGCAAATGTAGAATAGGGTTGAAACCAGTGTGTTGGAACTCTAGTACAGGGGGTCCAAGGTGGTGGGTAGTTACAGGAATAGAAAAAGTCTAGGGTGTGTAGTTGAATCCATGTAGGTGGTGCATAAAAGCAGGGGAACTGGTCAGCCAAAATTTAGACTGTCCGGGGATTACTACAATTAATAACTATACAGTCTCCTTTGATTGGCTTGGGGTTCTTGCCAACCCAACCTACTCTTCGAACTAGTAATATCTCACCTGCCCTGTCATAGGGGAACTGTCCATGCCTAGTGAGCCAAAAAAGGCAATTCCAACTGTGTTTCTCTCTGTCCAGATTTTGTTTCAGATACACCAGTTAAAACTATAACGTCAGGGAGTGAGGCTGGGGGTAAATCAATTATTCGGCAAGAACGAAGGGACTGGGCCTGAGTTCACATTATGTGCTAAGATAGGTGCTTCCCTATCTATCATCTGGTCAAAATGTGCAAGTCTACTTCTACGTGGGCCTTCATTGTTGGGAGCAGGATGGGAGCTCGCATTTTGTGTGATAGGACCCCTGGTACTAGGAATATCCCTCCTTGCTTGGACCCGGTGTGTGCCGGGTTCCACATCAGGAGAGTGAGCGTTTCCCTCTTGTGCGGCGCTGCGAGCCCCTGACTTGACAGCACTCAAAGGAGCTGGACATAATGGAGTGGTGGGAGGGCCACCTCTAACTAGTAGGGGTTGCCCTACTCTATCCGTCTGTGAGCTATAGTCTTTCTTCTCCACTGGAGCCGGCAAAATATTAACCAGAGGGTTGTCCTGTACGCACGGGGCAGACATCTGACCGCTAACTGTTCCCAAGGTGGAGTGCTAGTTCTTCTTTGACAATGGCTCTCATCTGTACCTCTAATTCCACTATCAGATTCCTCACCCATGAAGGGCAGTCAGGATTTTTATAAGAGTTGGAGAGGGGTTCTACCACTCTTCCCTATCTGACTGGTTCACCCTCACTGGGTCTAATTTCTGAACTAGTCTTTTTATTTGGTCCTGTCCCATTGCCCATTTTTCGCCTCGTGGCTTTAGGGAAAGGAGTATTTGTTCTACCTGTACGGGTTTTGCTGGGGAAAGTTGTAAGGGTGATAGCAAAGTCTCACTTGGTCCGGGTAAGGATTTTGGTGGGCTAAGAATAGAACCCGGACTAGATTGTACAGAAATTGATGGCTCAGAGGATTGAAGAAAAATACCTGGGGTTAGGGATAGTAGCCTCTCTGTAAGCTCGATTTCAGTCGAGACTACCCCGATAGCTCTCTGAAGCATCCTATCAATTGAAGTTTGGGGGAGTGGGGCCGGTATTAACACCGGGGGATGTGTTTTAGGTACACAGCCATGCTTCCCCATGTCCCAAGCAAAAAGGAGAAACAATCATACAACAATGCAAAAAGGAGACTAGGTAAACACAGTCCCAAGAGTCGAGTTAACAGATAACCAATCAACTGGATGTCAGAGTTAGTCAGAAACCCAAAATTGTTCCAGGTATATCGCTAATTTGCATTGTCCCTGGTTCTACCTGCTTCTCCCAGTAGGATTGGATATTACCCACAAGGTTTTACCGGTTATGTTGACCTCAGAACTCGTACTCAAGGGGGATTGCCTTATCCTGCCTCTTCCTGGCATTGACGGGCAAGGACAAGCCCAACCGCGCGCGTCCCACGCTGCGGGGGCCTGGAGTTGAATTGATGCGCACCTCAAGGCTGGCGTTGTTGGTACTGGCAGCAGGAGGAGCCACAGGAAGCCTGGGACTTGTAGTCCGGCTCCGCTCCCCTCCCTCAGGCCAAAGACAGCAGGACAGCGGGACACCACGGCAGGACAAAAGTGGAATGTCCTTAATGTATTTAGCAGCAGAAGGGCATGTAAACACAGACCTGAAAGTGCAAACTACTAAGGCTAACAAGACCTTGCCCCAGAGGACAAAAGTGCAACGTATTTAGCAGCAGAAAGGCATGTAAACACAGACCAGAAAGTGCAAACTACTAAGGCTAACAAGACCTTGCCCCAAGGGACAAAAAAGTGCGTCACACAATGTCCCAATTTAGGTATATAGCAGGTTCCAGTGGGTCCAATCAGCCCACGCTGGATTTGAAGGTAATTATTAATGTTATACCCAGTCAACTTGGCCACAGGACATACCAAATTCAAATGTCAGTGTGGGGGCAGATATCAACTGCAAATGCAAGGGCAGGTAAAGATAAGACTCACAGTACCTCTCAGCAGACTCCCGTAGAGTAAGAAAACCTGGGCCCTTAAAAGTAAGAGGGGTGGCCCTGCCCTGCCTCTTCCTGGCATTGACGGGCAAGGATGGGCCCGCCCTTGGCCTGGGCTTAGCCCGGGCGCCGCCTGCACACGCCCCACGCTGCGGGAGGCCAAGGAGCTTCTTATTGCGCCTCCTGGCGCTCCGGATGACGTAGACAGCAGGCGTCTTCCCACGCCTGCTGGGAGATGGAGTGCCCAGGACCCAGTGCCGCTCCCCTCGCGGCAGGAGATTTGCGCAGATAAGCCGTTCCCCTCACAGCAGGATATCCACACAGGTAAGCAGTTCCCCTCACGGCTGGTGAAAACGAGAAAAAGAAAGCCGTTCCCCTGACGGTAAAGTCAGCTGTTGGAAGGCGCTTCCCACAAAATGCTAGTAGTCTGGAAAGCGACTCTCTGGCCGGAAGAGTAAGCTGGGGCACCATCAAGAAGATATGAGGAGCAAAGTCAAAGAGTCAGGATCAGCAGAACAACATCCAGCCAGTTAAGTAAGGAAACAGCAACACAGCTCTCTCCTCTCGCAAAGTCAAAATCAAGCCTGTCTAACTATAAATTCTAACACTAGTAGTTATACCCTAATTCACTAAAGATCCAACCCCTCATGTATCAAAATCCAAAAAATCCTCTAATCCCATTGGACTAGGCCAGGAAGTGTCTGATCACTCCACTTTCAATGTACCTAACTTTCAACAGTTCCTTTGTCTTTAGAGAGCTTTTGTGATTGTCCTTCAGCAGAGGAAACTCCAATAATCACGACTTGCACATTTCCATCTCGCTAATGTTTCAAACTCTCAACACCAGTGCCCACATACCCCAGTTGGTAAGGAAATTCCATAAATAACATTCATTTCTTCCTCCACACAGCCTTGGCTATCGTCAGGAACTCACAAAGGACAAAATGCATTTCTTTGTAGCCTATGTGTTAGAAAGCAAATTAAACCTAAAAAAACTCTTGAGGCCTTCTCTGCAGAACAGTAAAATGTGCTATAGGAAAAACAAATACACATGCGATTATCGTTGATACTACAAAGCTTCATTATTAACCCCTTGAGTGCCCCGCCCTTTCCACGCCCTGTGCCGGGCGTTTCATTAGCGGGCGGGGCTCATGACGAGATAGTCTCGTCATGGGCACAGCGCAACCGCGGCCCATGACGAGACCATCTCGTCATGGGCACTCAAGGGGTTAATACTCTATAAATGTTTTGCATTTCTTTCATGCTATGTACATTATTTTCAAACAGTTAGCGAAAAGGAACACCATGTCTCTTTTAAACTTATGGCTTCTATCATTACTTTCTTTTGGCTGTTATTTCTGCATTAATCATTTTGCATTTGGGACCTACTAGAAAAACACTGGAAATACTGATTTCTTTCCAGCACGCATTTGCGCAATTTTATCTCCACGTTTTTAATTTTACACTGTTAGTTTTGTCCATTTTGTTAATAATCCACACAATGAGAAGTTTGATCTGAGCAGGTTTTATTTCTCAAAACCCTGCTCCATCAATATGGAAGATTCTTTAACTAGCAGGCACTGTGCCGTCCTCGGGACTTGAGCAACATGTCTGCCTTTATCGGGGAACAACCTTTACAACGCAACTTTTACAACGCTCTACCATTACAACGAAACTGTTACAACGCAAGTGGATTTACAACGCATGCCATTACAACGCAAGTCTTTACATCGACTTGCGCTAGATGGCGTGCTAACATTACAAATAGTGTAGTTTACTATCCCAACACCTTCCCTACTGTTAAGTGGACTGGAGTTGGAATAGTAAATTACACTTTTCTAATGTTAGCACGCCATCTAGCCCAAGTCGATGTAAAGACTTGCGTTGTAATGGCATGCGTTGTAAATCCACTTGCGTTGTAACAGTTTCGTTGTAACAGCATGCGTTGTAACAGCACGCGTTGTAACGTCATACATCCGCCTTTATCAGCAATCTAGTGATCCTAATCGGTTTGTTGAACATGAGTGGTTATAATGCCATAATGAATATGGATTGGGAGGTAACAGGCCATATGTGTTCCTGTGGGATTCATCTGTGGGTGAAGGATCACAAGTACCTTTCACTGATAGATCTGTCATGAATTACTTTGAAGTTTTTTCTGAGGGTAAGGCAAAGGAACCCATCTACACCAAGGAATGTGTGGGAATGGCTGCTTTCTCTAGTAGAGATGGCCTGGTAGTTGTTCTCCTATGGTAACTTCTTCATCATCTATATTTTGCTTAATGCTATTCACTGGCATCGAGCATGGCACATGGTGAGCTGGTCATTTTCAATATATTGAGGCACTTTGTTTTCAGTTTACAAAACAATCAGCCGCCTACATCTTTACAGCACTCACATATCCTCTAAAATGTAAAACATACACATTTTATGAAAAGCAATTTAAATTAAAACACGCTGGTTGAAAAGTCATGAGAATTTAGCCCTTAATGTCTACTATCCCACAATCAGTAACAAAATCAACTACAGGGAGAACTTAGGGGCTTATTAGGATGGTGGGCGGACCTGGGTCCGTCCGCCATCCCCGCGGTGTCGGGACCGGCCACCAGATATGCGGTGGTCCTGCACCACGAATCAGGATGCGACCACCACCCTGGCGGTCGCATTACACCTTTTAACATTGCTGCAGGTGCTGCTTACAGCAGCACCCGCCGCGATGCTGAAGTCGGCCGTAGTGCATGTCACTGCACCACATGGCAGGCACCACACGGTGCCTGCCACTTGGTGCAGTGACATGTTAGGGGTACCATGGGTACCCCCCAAGTGCACCCCACCTCCCCCCTAACACAAGGGGGGCCCGCAACGGGCCCCCGTAGCAAAACTCCACATGCCTTTTCATGGAAAGGCCGTTTTTCGCATGTATCCTAATCTGGTGGGCGGTGCCTGCTACGCACCGCCACCATTTTGGGCACCCTGCACCGTCCGCCAGGCAATTGGAATGATTGCTGGTGGCGGATGGTCTTTGCGTCTGCTGGGGACGCAGTCAAGTTCCCACTGCCATCCTAATCTGGCGGTGGGAAAAATCTGTTTGATGGCGGAAGGACCGCCCTTAGTGCCCCATTTAGTAAGTGCTTTTACAGTCGCAAAGGGTGTGATTCGTAAATCAAAGGCTTTGTGACTACAAAATCACAAGCACTAAAGTTAATTCTGAAGTACCTTTATTTGAATGACTCATTCCAAATCACAAATAGGAGGGGCCATCAAACAGGTCTCCCAGATGTCCCTTTGATTCGCAATGGTATATATAAATGGTTTGCAACCACAATTGCATGTTTGTACTGTGCTGATTTATGTATATATTCATATGCCATGCTTTGTGTTTTATGCCTACATCATAGCATTGGAATATTATGAGTGTGCTCATTCTATATGACTGAGACTGCTCATCTCGGGTTGCTAGGTGAGAGTCTGTTGTTTACTGGATTCTCATCTGGGCAGGCAGAGATGTTAGTGGTTCTTCACAGTAATTGCTCTTAATGAATAAAAATATTTGTTCCACTGCAATACGTTTGAAGACATCTTAATTTGGTCTATCCCGTTACTACATTTTGGTACCAGTAGTGGGGTAGACCAAAATCTGTCAGAGCTCTTAAGACGACTCGGGAGAACCACAGGCTGACGCTGATCGTCTCTGGAATCCGCACCTTGTTCCCAGTGCTGGATGTGGAATTATGGACTCCATTTCCGAAGTCGCTTAAAAGGTGCATGGTGCTTGCATCTTTTGAAGTAGCAATTTTCTGGGGCTATTTTTGTGGTGTTAGGCCCTTTGACTGGTTAATGGTTTATATTGCTGTGCGCAGATGGCTTGCTTTTAAAATTGCCTCATGCCTCTCAACTGGTGTCAGAAGCGGCATCTTCGGATTTGAGAGCTCGAGGACACTGCTCTCATGCAGTGTCAGTATCGCTCCAGCCGTTCTTATCTCTGCCATTGTTCGCCACCATTCTGCTGCCCGAGTTCTGTTGCCTGCCACCTATTGTGGTGTTTGTTCGGACCGCGGCCCGACCTTCCACTTCCGCTCACCGTGCTGCATGCTCTCTAACCTGTTCTGTTCTGGTCATGGCAAATGAGCGCATTGATTGCGGGACATCGTATGATGACATTACTTGCTCAGCTGCCATTTTGAATTGGTCACTCTTCAATCATTTAATGACTTGTACATTGTAGCCGTTCCTGGTGCTCATTTACTATAATTTGGGCTAATTTCTTGGATTTTGTCATTATACTGGTCTACTCCACCATGCTTTTAATTCTACAAGAGCATATAACATCTCTAATACTGACCTTATACTAGTTTGTGGCCTCGCAAATTGATTTAGTCTGTTCCTTTTGACTTTGCCATGGCTACATCTCAAAACGTCAGGCAACCACCCCCATTTTTATCAAAACCTGGCAAACCAGAAATAAATTGGAAACATTGGCTATGCATTTTCGAAAATTATTTAGAAGCCATAGATGGTCTAGCTTATGAACCACCAAGAAAATTTGCATTATTATTTAATCACTTGGGCATTGCTAGTCAACATATTTTTGACAAACTTCCCCATGTACCAGCTCCCACTGGTGACAGTGTGTGGACTATCTATATTGAGGCCAAAGAAAGGCTGAAGAAGAAGTTCTCCAAAGAGGCTAGTGTTCTTTTGGAAAGACACTTTTTTTTTTTAAATGCAAACAAGCCCGTGATGAATTGGTTGAAGAGTATGTTGCTACACTGCATGTCCTTGCTGCATTGTGCAAATATGAGAATTTCATCGATATTTACATCAGGGACCAGTTTGTTTTCAACTGTTTCTTTAAACAAATACAGGAAAGGCTGCTCACTTGTAGGAACCCATCTCTGTCAGAGGTTATAGACATTGCTAAAAGTATTGAAAGATTCATAGTTTCCAGGAAAGCTTTGGCCAGTCAGGAGGGGCACTCACCAGTGTTGGACATTTTGCAGGCACATGCCATTTCTGCCCCCAGGAACGGATGAGATAGAAGGAAGCAGACTTCTTGCTGTCGTTGTGGTTATAGAAACCACATAGGCAACAATCTGTCATGTCCTGCCATTGGCAAGAAGTGTATGAAATGCAAAAAAAAGTCATTTCCAAGTAGTGCTTAGGGCTCAAAATATTGAAACAAATGTCAATATACACAATGTTGATGTTCAGGGGTTCCCTAATAGCATTATTACCTATTATTATCAAATCCAGGATTGTTCTTACAGATTCATTAATGTGGTCCTTACTATTAATAATGATCAGAAGGATGTTAAGGTAAAGAGCCCCATTTGTCAAGCTTTAATAGGTGTTGAATCTCTCCAAGTTATGGCGGATTCTGTGATATCTACCACTGTTTTGGCTGATAGCAGTTCTTTCTCTTTATGGCTTACCACTTTCAAACCTTATACATCTGACATTAGTCCCAAGACATTTGGAAACAAAGATATTGAATTACTTGGTTATTTTCCTTCCCTACTACAAATTTTGGGACAAATTGTCTGGACAAAGATATACGTTGTTGTCAATGGTAGGAATCTGAATGGTTAGATGGATTTACCCAAGTTAGGCATTCATCTAAAACCAGGCCATGAGACACCCATTGTACTTGGAGAGATACCTGTTTTGTCTATTGAAACTGATGCTGATGTACTGCCTAATATGATTTCTAAATTTCCAAATGTTTTCAGGAATGAAGTAGGAACTGTAGAAGGATTTGAACACAAGATCAGGTTGAAACATAAAGCCAAGCTGGTTATTCACAAGGTAAGACCAGTACCTATCTGTGTCTGTGAAGATTTAAAAAACGTTTTGAAGAATTTAACTCAAGAAGGAATTATTGCTCCCGCTGAATCTTCTGAATGGGTCTCTCCCATTGTCCTTGCTAGGAAAAAGACAGGGGAATCGTCATCTCTGTGTGGACCTGAGGTCCCATAATAGTAATATACTAGTTGACTGACATCCATTGCCTCGCATACAGGAAATGCTCGTCAACATAGGGGAGGCTAAAAACATTTCAGCAATTGACTTACACACTGCATACCATCAGATAGCTTTGAATACTACATCCCAAGAGCTCACTATATTTATTACATCTTTTGGAGCTTAGAAGTATTTAAGGCTACCTTTTGGTCTTGCTTCTGCAGCGAACGTTTTTCAGAGAATCATGGACATTCTGTTTAAAGATTTAAGCAATGTGCAAGCCTTCCAAGATGATATTCTTGTTTTTACTAAGACAAGAGTTGAGCATCTTACTGTCTTGGAGAAGGTGCTTAGTATTTTGATTGATAGAGGTAAACAGTCCAACCTGAAAAATGCAAATTTCTGGTCCAGCAAATTGATTACCTTGGTCATATCATTTCTGCCAAGGGTATCAAACCCAAACTCTGCAGTTTTGAAGCCATACTTAAAGCACCTGCACCTACTGACAAAGATGTTTTAAGATCTTTTCTAGGCTTATGCGAGTATTACGCTTGTTTTGTTTCTAATTATGCCTCTACTGTTCAACCCTTGAGAAACTTACTCAGAAAAGATACTAAGTTTGCTTGGACCACAGAAATTGGGTGGCTTTTGCCACTATCAAACGTTTGGTAGTTAAAGCTCCTGTGTTAAGTCCATTCATTTATGGTCAGAAATGTTTTATCACTGTTGATGCCAGCATGAAAGGGGTTGGAGATTTGTTTGGTAAAAAAGTTAACAGCAAGGAACGCACCCAAGCATTTTCTTCTAAGGCCTTATGGAACCAGAAATTAATTATAGCTCTATTAAAAGGGAGGCGTTGGTCTGTGTCTGGCTGTCCAGAAATTAAGACTGATTTGTGGGGTAACTCATTTGAAATTTACATAGACCATAAACCTCTGGTGTACTTACTTCAAGGTAATGGGTTGGGTAATCCCTCTGCACGCCTTGTTCATTTACTTTCCAAACTACAGGAATATGATTTCCCCTTCCACTACACTCAAAGTGGTAAAAGCTTCAGAGTTGATTGCCTCGTCCGCTTATCATTACCTGCGTGTGATGACGTTAAGGAAGATTACGAATGTGTTGTCGCAACTATTGATGCTGTGTCTGAATTCAATGGGCCTATTACTGAGAAAGAGTGGCTGAAAGCTACTGCCCAAGATGTTGTCTTATTGAATGTTGTAGATTATTTGAAAAAAGGTTGGCCGCCCATTCAAATTATTTCAAATTCTCTTAAATCCTTTGCCCAAATTTCTGCAGGGCTCTTTTGTGAAAATGGCATTTATATCAGGATGGTAGTTTCATTCCTCCAACTAAATTAAGAGAACAACTGATTACAGTAGCACACAATAGTGATGTGGGTATCACTGCTACATGCAAGAAACTTAGAGAACACTATTAGTGGCTGACCATGAACAGCCATGTCACATCATTTATTAATTCATGTCTCCAGTGCATTGTTGCTGATAAGCATTGGAAGACAGTGGAAAAGCCCCTTCATTCTGTTCCATTTCCTGATCAACCAAGGCGCAAGATTACTCTGGATTTTGTGGTCTGGTTTTGTTGCTACAGTCAAACAACAGAATATTGGTTGTTTTAATTGATTACCATTATAAATGGATTTATTATTAATTTGTGGAAGTGGCCAACAAACAATTAGTTATTCGTTTTCTTGAAGACGTTTTTTCTTAGAAAGAACTCCCAACGAAATAGTAACGGACAATGGGACTCATTTAACTTCCAATTAAATTAAAACCTTTCTTTCCAAACACAATATTAAGCATCTTCAGGTAGTGCTGTACAATCCTTCTGCCAATGGTTTGGTCGAGAGAGCAAATTGTTTTCTTAAACAAGGCATTAAGGGCCATATGTAGATAGCTAAATGCCGGTCGGTTAACGGCCCAAAATCGGTAATTTTCCCGTTACCGACCGGTATTTAGCCCTTTCTAATGTAGGAGGCAGGTTTTAAGGATTCGGTAATTTACCGAATCGGTATTTTAAGAAATCGGTAAAATACCGAATCGGTAAATTACCGAATCCTTAAATCCTATGTAGGGACCACTCAAGTGAGTGCATTTTTGGTTTAAGGATTCGTTATTTACCACCAACTACAAGTTGATGGTAAATACCGAATACCTTTTCAAAAGCAATTTTGTGCTTTTTTAAAAGTGCCATGTGGCAAACATATGTGCGCCACATGTGCACACATGCACGATTCAGGGGTGCAACAGGGTGTCAATGTGGCACCCTGCCACCCTTGCATATGCTCCCCCTATTACCGATTCGGTATTTACCGAATCGGTAATAGTGAATGGCTTCCCATTCATTCCTATGGGCCTCCAGGCCCATAGGAATGAATGGGAAGGTATGCCTTATTACCGATTCGGTAAATACCGAATCGGTAATAACGAATATTACCGAATCGGTAAAATTTACCGATTTTTTACCTACATTCTATTTACCGATTCTTAAATACCGAATCGGTAAAATTCGGTATTTAGGAATCGGTAAATAGAAATTACCTACATATGGCCCTAGGTCTGCTCTCTTCTCTGTCATTGATGTAATGAAATTTTTAAAAGACAAAGGGCCATATGAATTTTACCGATTCGGTATTTATGAATCGGTAAATGTAATGTAGGTAAATTATTACCGATTCGGCATATGTCGGTATTTTAGAATCGGTATTTACCTAATCGGTAATGGAAACTGGCTTCCCATTCATTTCTATGGGCCTGGAGGCCCATAGGAATGAATGGGAAGCCAGTTGCCATTACCGATTCGGTAAATACCGAATCGGTAATGGGGGAGGCATCATCATGGGTGGCAGGGTGTCACATTGACACCCTGTTGCCCCCCTGATTCGTCCATGTGTGCACATGTGGCGCACATACATGCCCTAAGGGCATGTATGTCTGCCACATTGCACACTTCAAATTGCAAAAAAATGCTTTTTTACAGGTATTCGTCATTTACCATCAACTTTTAGTTGGTGGTAAATAACGAATCCCCACACCAACGACACACTCCCCCTACATTTCATTTCAGGATTCGGTATTTACCGAATCGGTAAAATTACCGATTCGGTAATTTTACCGATTCGGTAACTTACCGAATCCTGAAATATGCCCCCTACATACCAACAGCCTCATGCATCAAGCCAAAATCCAGTCGGTAAAATACCGATTCGCTAATAGTTCCCGGTATTGAGTTAGCTTAAATACCGGTCGGTAACGGGATATTTACCGAAAATCAGCCGTTACCGACCGGTATTAGGCTTCCTACATATGGCCCAAAATCACTTCATATCACTCTACCCCACACTCCACGACAGGTATCTCTCCATTTGAAGTGTTAAGGTTGAGAAAGTACAGGTCAAGAGTTTTGCCTAATTGGTTAGACTCTGTGTGACTACAGGCCTAAGCATTTAGGTCCAGCACCTTTGTTGCAGGAAAGGGTAGAAGTAAAGCAGCTTAAAAAAAACAGTATTATGATTTCCGTAAACATGCTACTGAGAGATATTTTGATTTAGACAACTGGGTACTTATCAAAAAACCTTGCAAAGTTAAAAAAGGGGAATCCGAATACACCTCTCTTTTTAGGATTTAAAGTGTTTCGAATAATGCTGTGCTTCTATGTGGAAAGGGCTGGTGGAAGAAAAGTAGACTAGTACCTATCTCTGACGCACAGGTGCAGATATACAATAGCACTTGATGATGATTCCATTGTTTATGAAGTTGACAGTTCTAAAAAAGATACCACTCCAACACCATATGCCTTTAGTGTTGATGTTCCTTGTGCCAGTGTCTCTAGGGCACTGGATGCCGAAAACTCTCAGATGTTGCAAAACAATGTTACAGATGTGGATGTCAATTCTAATTGTCTTTGTCCAGCTTCTTCTTCTTTACAGGAACTAATGTTTGCTAAAAGAGTTTCCAAATTACCTGTAAGGCTTTTAGATTATGATTTAAGTTAATTTTGTTTATGGAAGGGAGGTGATGTAGTGTGCTGATTTATTTATACATTAATATGACGTGTTTTGTGTTCTATGCCTACATCATAGCATTGTAATATTATGAGTGTGCTCATTCCATGTGACTGAGAATGTTCATCTCTGGTTGCTAGGCGAGAGTCAGTCGTTTACTGGCTTCTCATCTGGGCAGGCAGAGGTGGCCATGGTTCTTAGCTATAATTGCTCTTAATGAATACAAATCTTCGTTCCTCTAAAATTCGTTTGAAGGTGTATTTATTTGGTCTACCCAGTTACTACAAGGTTACTCACATGCAACATGAAGCCTGATTACGAGTTGGCCATGATTTGCGATGAGGTTGATAACACTGTCGGTGGGAATTACAAGTTCCACGTAAAACACCATGCATCTGTAATATTTCCTCCAGATATTTCAGCTGCTTTTAGCAAGCTCAGTGGCCAGTGGAAATGCCAGTGTAACATAAAGAACTAATGGACAATCAGATTTGGAATTATCCCATACACCTGAAAATTCCTCTATGGCCATGGGATTTTCAACCCATAAGTGCTGTTAATTAATCTCCCTCTGGAGTACCTGGGCCTCGAATACTGCTAACTTGGGGGATGCTGAATTAAAATCCCTCCACTAGAGTGCTAATAATAAGATCCATTGTGCCTTTTGGACAGCTTCCACCTGACTGGGTCATGGTTACAATGTATGATCTTCCAGTGTCATTCCCTGCATGTATATTCTTTTTCTGAAAACAGGCCCTGTCTCTTTAATAGGAACGCAAATGCAGGGTGTAAAACTGCGTTCACAGGAGTGTCTGAAAATGCCTTTTGCCTTATATACATTGATGAGCCAGGAGGCTTTGCAACCTCCTATGAATGTGCATTTTGTTATGTAGCAAAATAGTGTATCACAAAATGAGGAGCAGGTGCCAAGTCAATTGCTGTGCTAAAAAACACAGACAGGTTTGCGCCATCCTCTTTGTTCTTTAGGCCTATATTTCCTTATCCCAGTAATCAAAACCAGGATGGGCTAAACCTATGCATCTAAACACTAGAGGAAACCTTCCAGTGCTGGCGTGGTGAAAAAGTGAGTATTGTGTTTTTCATGGTGTGTGCAAACTCACATATCTCCCTGCATGGAGAAACTTCAATTTCGTACACCACACATCGGGCCCGATTCACAGAACTAACTTAAGACAAAATCCTAAACTTACTACCATTTTGGTATTCACAGAAGGCACTTACTCATTTTGGTATTCACAGAAGGCACTTACTCATTTCGGTATTCACAGAAGTTAGGAGTCCTAACTTTAGGACTCCTAAATGCCTTCTGTGAATACCGAAAGTCTTAAAATTAGGATTTTTCTCAGTTTAGTAGTAGTATAGTTAGGACTCCTAACTTTAGGACTACTAAATGCCTTCTGTGAATACCGAAAGTCTTAAAATTCGGATTTTTCTCAATTTAGTAGTAGTAAAGTTAGGACTCCTAACTTTAGGACTCCTAAATGCCTTCTGTAAATACCGAAAGCCTTAAAATTAGGATTTTTCTCAGTTTAGTAGTAGTATAGTTAGGACTCCTAACTTTAAGAGTCCTAAATGCCTTCTGTGAATACCGAAAGCCTTAAAATTAGGATTTTTCTCAATTTAGTAGTAGTAAAGTTAGGAGTCCTAACTTTAGGACTCCTAAATGCCTTCTGTGAATACCGAAAGCCTTAAAATTAGGATTTTTCTCAGTTTAGTAGTAGTAGTAAAGTTAGGAGTCCTAACTTTAGGACTCCTAAACTGAGAAAAATCCTAATTTTAAGACTTTCGGTATTCACAGAAGTCATTTAGGAGTCCTAAAGTTAGGACTCTTAACTTCTGTGAATACCGAAGTGAGTAAGTGTCTTCTGTGAATACCAAAATGAGTAAGTGCCTTCTGTGAATACGAAAATGGTAGTAAGTTTAGGATTTTGTCTTAAGTTAGTTCTGTGAATCGGGCCCATCCACTTTGTGTTAAATCCTATGCACTGTTAGTCCTTATAAATAACCCAAACTCTCTTTTGAGTACTGTTGCCAATTACTGCAGAGAAATATATGTGCAGAGCTTTACCAGAGGTGTGAGTTGGTGGGAGGCATTATGGATGATAATGAGAGAGATCCACCTGTAATAAACAAAAGGTTGCACCTATATATGTGAGTGTCCAAATGCAAGTGAATTGATGCAATAAATCTATCTATTCCAGTGCAACCCTTACATGTACTCTTTGGTATCTAGTCACAAGATGAGAAATCTATGTTAAAATCCATCTGAAGAACCCATTATTTACCTTTTGTAAGTCTTTTTCTGGTGGATATTCTATCTAACCACAGATTCCTCACCAACTCCCCCGCCTCCCAGTTCTGTGGAGTAGGCTCTTTCTAGCATCTACAAATTTAGGAATCTGCACACTGTCAAATATAATTACCCAATGGCTTTGTGTCCGAAGGCACAGACAAAGTTCAGAAAGAAACAGATTTCAGTGTACAGTAGGGCTTTTCTTTGGGATTTCAGAACAGAGGACAACAGTTTTAACAATTCACGCTGTTTAAGTCTGGGGTCCTCAAGTCAAAATTCTGTTGCACTGTGACTGGATGACCAATTGCACCACCTTAGCACTTGTTACTCACAAGGTAGAAAGGTCAAGCAGCCAAAGCTTAATCAAGGAGGGGGTAAAGAGGTAGCCACTTAGAATAAAACAGAACAGGTAGTAACAGGCAGTTCTTTACTTTACAAAATAAATATCTTTAATTACTAATAAGACTAATATTTTACACATAAAATTATGCTACACAGGGGCAGATATACAAGAACATTCTTTTCTGCCTGACACGCTGGCTACAGGACACGTTCCGGACACGGCTCCTTTCCACTAAACGTCGAATACCGAAAAACAAACTTTTTTTTCTCCGTTCTTAATCCAGCTACTGAGGATTTAACTCATATCACTATCTTATTGCCCTGAAGAAGCTCATGTTTGGGCGAAACGTGTTGACTGGTTCCATCAATTGCATATCAAGCACATCTGGAAATAAAAGACCGGAAACGACTCTCTGCTGACGTTTTTTTATTGATGTTCTTTTTTGTACCAACTGTGTGTGCTTATATATTGCCTCTCATCCAACTAGTGCAGATATACAAGAACTGGCGCATGTCTGCATATCAGCAGAGATGCGTCAGCTAAATTGCGTGACGGAAAAAAAGCCTTGCGCCACCATGAATGTGTTGCATTTACAATGCGGCGCTGGCACAAGGATAGACAGATGCGTGACGCATATTTTGGTGGAAAGGCTGCACATTGCCGGAGTCGTGTTGTAAGCATGACGCAACTCCAGCAATGGTCAGGAATGGCTAGTCCCATCATGCTGCATCACTTCTTACGCCTGCTTCAAGCAGGCACAAGGTTTTGACGCAGTGGCATCGTAAAAGTGACTCCGTATTCACTGCGTCACTTTTACAAGGCTTCCTTGCGACGGAATGCCCACCCTGCATACATTATACCTGATGCAAGTATAATGTAGCACAGGGTTTTACAACGTGATGCATCTCCCCAGATGCGTCACGTTGTAAATATGTCGCATCGTGGCGCATTGTTTACGATGCCGCTGCATCACAGAAGTGATACAACAGCGGCGTAAAGTTGTCGCAAGGGGCTTGTAAATCTGTCCCACAGAGTATATCAAAAGTGTCTATCACCTTCTGTGCCTGAGCTCCAGTTCCAAAGAGTTTTGTAGATCCTAATCAATAAGCTGTTGAAAATGATATTAAGACCTACAATGCCTTGTATACAGTGAATGAGAGCATGTTTATTGGACTGTCAAGTTTACTGAGAGGAAAAAGCACACAGGGATTTCAAGAAATGTAAAAAGGAAGGGTGGCGTAACTTCACAGGATCATGCATAGGATGTTGGTAGCAGCAGCATGGCCACCCAGATCATATTTCTTACTCCTCAGTCCCTGAGGCTCGGTCATCTGATAGAGTAAAACGTCTTGAAAGGCCACCAGCATTCCAACACAACATTCCTGCAGTGTGTCCCATGGTGAAGACCAACCCTTGCAGGAACGTGCACATCACAAGCTGAGCTGGGTAAGAACTTCCAGTACTGTCTTGTCTTAAGAATCCTTTTAGATGAAGCACTGACAGTATTTAGGAGCCTTCCCAACTGGCGCATTAAACAGGTCATGAAAGGATGTATAATGCTCTATAGATTAGATCACTTTCTTGGCTGGCTCTTTGAAGTCGGGCTGTCACTATGGTCCCATAATTTGTCACAAATTTCTAGTAGTAGCCGTCAAAGTCTGGCCAAGGAAAGCTTTTACCTTGGTCTGGGCAATAGGAACCTCCCAGTCATGACTGACTTGCCATTCATCGCCAGGAGTTGAATCTTCCAACTTTGTAAACTAGTAGACTACAGACTATGGATAACTGAGAAGCTTGGAACTTGTTGAAAGCAAAGACAGTTTGCCCCCCTGCATCACAGCCAGCACTTTCTCCAAGTGCTTCATATTGTCCTTCCAGTTATTGCTACACACAGCAATGCCATCCACATAGGCCACATGGAATTTAACCTGGTTGTACCAAATTTGATTGCCCAACATCTGGAAGCTGGCAGAGGTATTCTTTAGGCCACAGTGTACAATATTAAATTGATAGATGCTATATGGTGGTGAACAAGGTAATCTCCTTGGCTCCATCTGTCAAGACAATCTGCCAGTAACCACTGGGCAGATCAAATATACTACTGTACTTGACTGTGCCCAACTTTTCTGTCAACTCGTCAGCATGGGGGATAGAATAAGTATCAGTCTTGTGATGGTGTTGAGACCCTGGCAGTCAACATAGAGGTGCAAGCCCTTGCTTGAACACAAGTTTAGTGACCTGGTCCAAGGAGAGCTCAATAACTCCCAGGAACAGCATTTTGGTATCTTAGTATATTCCTGGGTCTTTTGGAAATCCTGTATGACTTACTCTTCACATAAAGACTATCCATCATTGATACAGGCAACAACACAGTCCCTTCAGAGGTTTTGTTTCAGCCTTGAGATCATCTGGATCTTATGGCAGATCATTTGGAGTTCATGGCCAACACTCATGTTGACCAAAAAGTTAACAGTTGAGATTTTATTGACAGTTTGGTTGAGGGTTGAGACTGCCTAGTTCTCTTGGTAGCTGTTATGGAAATGCTTATGGCTATGCCACTGATTCATGAGCTTTTGTCTGAAATTAAATGTGTCCATAACTTTGTGTGTGAGTGGGCCATTTTCTTTTACAGAGATCCAGCACAAAGTCAATTACATCATGTATTGGATATCCTAGAGTAGCCCTCTCTGCCTTTCTTTGCCATAGTGTGGGGGCCTCAAACATTGTAGCCTTTCTGAGGTACCGCCACATAGTCAAAAATATAACTAGGCAGGAACCCATTCGAATGGACTTTAAAGCACCCATCAAGTTCATCAATACTTTATTAAACACCTCTGCTAACCCGTTCCTCTGGGTTAGTGTGAGATAGCGAAATTGAAGAACACCCCAACCTCACCCCACATGGCTTTTATGTACTCTGATATTATGTAGGTTCCCTGTCAGAAGCCACTGTCCGGAGGATCCTCACTCATGTAAACATACAAATACATGCTTTAAAGGGACCGTGGTGCTTCACAGAAGTGCGATCTCTGGGTACCTGGTGGCATGGTCGATTTCAGCAAATAGGTACTCGTAATCTGAAGTGTTTGGAGATTCCAGGAGGCCTACACTGTTGAACCTCACTCTTTCAAAGGGTGCTCCTGCCACTGGTAAGGGTACCCCTGTGGCTCTGGTCTGACCACCTGCCTTGTCATGTACTTGGAAAGTTCTGAAAGTAGTGCAAAACCTTGCTACACCTTGCCCCATACTGGGCTAGTAGGCTGTCAGCCTCTTCTTTTTATTTGACTATGCCGTAGTGTCCAACTAAGAATTACCTCATTGGCCAGCTGAATTCGGAAATGTATGGCAACCTGGGGCACTACTAGCCTTTAACTAGTGCCTGGTTCAAAGTCAGATGATTCACTGTACAGAAGGTCATCTTCACAAGTGACACTAAATGTATCCGCTAATCCTCCAGTGGACTGGTCCTGAACCACATTTCTAAGACCGACCAGATTGGGACACTGTCCGGGCAAGTCAAAACTCATCCCTGGATAGCCCTTCAGGAATTCATAGTTCTTGCAGCACTTAAAGGAACTTCATATTATAACACCATGTCTGCCCCAGAGGACTCACCCTATCTTCTGCACAGAGCAGGAGATGGTGGCCCTGAGGCAGTGTTGTTTTGGAGCCTAAGATGGACCAATCATGATCCTTACTTTGTTTAGATAACCCCTTCAAGTGGTAACTAATCATGAGGAGTGGTTGCTTGGCAAGCTGTGCTCCAATGAAGACAATAGACAATAGTGTATTGGCTTGGGGGGGCGGCCTAGAGAAGCTGCGCACGGTCTAGGCGTCGCAAGGACGCTAGACCGGTATTTAAAACGGGCCATGCTGACGCGCAGCGGGCACGCGCTGCGGGCACGCCGGAGCATCGCCGGAGTCACGCCAGAGTCCAGCCCGTCTGCGCCCGTCCGCGCACAGGCGGGCGCAGGGGCTGGGACGGCTGGCCATCGTCGCACTTACTCCTCAGAAATGCTTAAATCTTTGAATAGAGGCGAGCCCATGTTGGACAAAGCAGTCCTGCTGTTGCTTAAAAAGTACAGTATCTCTCGGAATGTTGGGGTCACACCTGCCTTGAATAAATGTTCCACGTTAAAAATAGCGAGCCTTAATACCCGCTCGTTGCACTGCCATCATCTGGAGGTATATAATATGCTTCAGGATAGTGACATCGATGTCCTGACTCTTTCAGAGACCTGGACAGATGAGAACTCGTTACCGGATATCATCGCCGCTGTACCAAGCGGATATGATATAATGTGGCATAACCGCCCAGGGGGCTCACGGGGGGGGTGGAGTAGCTATTTTGTATAGGAAGACCATGACGGTTGAAAAAATACTAACTGAGACGATTGACTTAGCCGATCTTCTTGGGGTAAAGGTCACAGTAAACAATGTGTGTTGGGTGATCTTGTCTGTTTATCGTCCGCCGAAGGCAACCCCTACCTTCTTTGACTTATTCTGTCCTATTATATCTGACCTTAGGTCAAGATATATAAAAATCTTGGTTACAGGGGATTTTAATCTACATTGGGATAAGCCCACCTGGGATTCACCTATGCGCCAGTTAGACACATTAATGTCCGCATTGGACTTCACACAGATTGTGGATACCCCAACCCATGAAAAAGGGCACATTCTTGACCTTATGTGGACCACCGATGCCACTCTAACATTTAGTGAGGCAGCGCCCTGTGTCTGGTCGGATCACTGTTTGGTCTCGTGTGAGGTCCCCCTCAGCAATGGGGCTGTTCATAACTCACATAGCTTCAGGAAAACCCGGAAATGGATTGAAGTCAATCTGAGAGCCCTGACTGAGGCACATCTGGAACCCCCCCAGGTTTTAGAGCCAGATTGTAATTTGGACCGAGACCACTCTGATCTAACAAGATGTTTGATTCGGGCCATCGATCAGATAGCGCCAGTGAAAACACAGCAAATCAAGGGCTCTGGGAAAGCTCCCTGGTTTACTCCGCTCTTAAGGGAAACCAAAACCAAGCTAAGGAGATTAGAAAGGCTGTGGAGGAAATCCAAGCAGGATACTGATAGGGATACCTATAAGGCCTTTCTCCACCAATATAAAAAACTTATGATTCAAGCTAAAGCGGACTATCTTGAGTCGCGCCTAAGCAAGGCCACTAATATCCAGAAAGAAACCTTTAAAATCCTGGCTGAGCTGAGTAAGAAGCCGGATAATGTTAAGCCCCCTTTTGATTGTAATACCTTCCAGACCTATTTCCTGGAGAAGGTGAAGATCATTGTCCAGGAGATAGAGAATATGGCGGCAACAGGGACTGCAATTGCCTTAACATCTAATAAGGCGAGCGACTGTTCTCTTACAATGTTCCCACAGATGGATACATTAATCTTGGAACAACTGATGTGTAAAATTAAATCTGGCTCTCCAGCTGATCCTTGTCCACCTGAGATCTTTCGCATTGCGCGTCCCTTATTGGAGGAATACATCATCTCTCTCCTTAATAGATCGCTAGACATGGGATACCTGCCGAGTGAACTTAAGGAGGCGCGGGTAAGACCCTTATTGAAAAAGCTGGGGTCAGATCCCGCTGTGTTGAAGAACTACAGACCCATCTCCCAGCTGCCCTTTCTCTCAAAAATCCTTGAGCAACATGTTCTTCAGTCCCTGTCCTGCTATCTGGAATCTCACCATCTACTCCACGATAGACAGGCAGGTTTTCGAGCACATCACAGCACCGAGTTGGTGATGCTCTCGGTGCTGGACGAACTAAGAGGTAGGGCTGACTGTAAGAAAGCGAGCGCCCTGATTTTATTAGATCTATCAGCGGCGTTCGATACTGTCAGCCACACCCTGCTCTTGGACAGATTGAAGAGCTTTGGGATTAAGGGCTCGGCGCTGCAGTGGTTGGAATCCTTCCTTACAGGCAGGACTCAAAGGATACAACTGGGGGATGAAACATCTGAGGTCGGGGTTTTAGAGTGTGGAGTACCGCAGGGGTCGGCCCTGTCCCCTCTTCTATTCAACCTATACCTGCAACCCCTGATCGCTGCGCTGGCTGCGATGGACTGTAAAGTCTTCAACTATGCGGACGATACGCAGTTGCTGCTAAGTATAAATGACACCTCGGCCGCACAACTCCAATCCCAGAACATCCTGAGGTTCACGGTACGATGGATGACAGATAACCTTTTAAAAGTCAATCCTGACAAAACTGAGATCTTGGTTACACCATCCACCCTCTCACCTTGGAGTGACCTCTACTGGCCCATGGAGTTGGGCTCGGCCCCAAAACCAAGCCTGGCTGTAAAAAGCTTGGGGATTCGGCTGGACGCTGACCTATCGATGGCGCCTCAGATCGCGTCGGTGGTAGGCAGCTGTACTAATATCATCCGGCAACTGCGGAAGTTATCCCCTATCCTTTCAGAGCCCATGATGCGCTCAATAGTAACTGCCACTATCATTTCCAGAATTGACTATGGGAATGCCCTCTATCTTGGCCTACCGAAAACCCTTACTAATAGGCTTCAGATTCTAATGAATGATGCTGCCCGACTGATTTTTAGACTCCCTAGGAGGTCTAGAGCCACTCCTCTACTACAAAACCTACATTGGCTTCCAATAAAAGAGAGAGTGGAATTCAAGAGTCTGTGTATAGCCCATAAGGTCATCTACGGTAAGGCTCCGGCCTATATCAAGGAGCGCCTACAACTGTACTGCCCGACGAGATCACTTCGGTCCTCGGACCTGCAGTTGTTGACTTGCTCTCGGTACAGGCTAGTGACGAAGGGAGGCAGAGCCTTCTCGGTATTGGTTCCCCAGCTGTGGAACAACTTGCCTGGAGGGCTACGTGAGGAAGGAAACCTCTTAAAATTTCGAAAGAGCCTGAAAACGCTACTGTTCAGGAGAAGCCTGAGCATGGCTTAATCCAATGCGATCTTTTGTTCTGACCTGTTGTGTTATTGTCCTATTCCATCTTTCCGGGCGCTTAGAGGCCTGCAGGTGATTAGGCGCGGTATAAAATTAAAATAACAATAACAATAACAATAACAAGTGTTGGAGCAACTAAAATGAGTGCTCTGCTTTTTCTTTAACAGCTCTGCCTTTGTCTTCCATCTCTACTCAGGTGAAGGGGTGTTCCATGTTACCTTCACTAGTCACCATAGCTAGATGTATATATGCTTTCTCTAACATTGCCCCATAGGCAGCAGCGGCCTGCATTGTCAGCAAACTCCTGACCATCAATGTGGGCCACCTGAATAAAACATAATGAATTGGAAGGCTCACATTTCAGTGCCTCCTAGATCGGGTTCCCAAATGTCCTAGGTGACCTTAGAGCCCTCAGTAATAGAGATGGGCATATTCAATGAGCAGCAAGATTGGAGTCCTTCACCAAGCAGTAACTCTTGATGTGGCCCTCTCTCCCATACTTGAAAGCTCCAATTTTCTGGGATAAAAAGAAAAATATATTGCCTCTATATCCTTTGTGTCTCTGCCTCTGCGAACCATTCCTTTTGGGCTTCACCTCAAGTTGGGAGCACCGACTACTGCTATGAACCTTCTTATCCGGCTTCTTGCCATGTTGCTAGATACTCTTATTTCCATTTTGCTTAGAGCAGTGAGGATTCTACCCCGCCTGAACAGCCCTTTTTGCAAACTCATGTATCAGCTGTGACAGCAAGTAGGTTGGGGTTTCTCTTTCTGATCAGAAAAGTATTGTCTACTTTGGACTGTACATCCTTTCTTACTTACTTACCGACCAAGTAGATGGTGTAAATGTACTTAATCCTGTGCCTCCCTCGCTTTCTCCCGACCCTTCTGAGTTTATTAGAACCACATGCCTCCATGCTTCATAAAAGGTGTCATCCTTTTGCACACTTTACTTGGTATTGGTATTAGTATACTTAGTATTGTATAATAGTCGCTTGGTAACGAATAGAGGTTAGTCCGAACCACCGGATATCAAAATCAATAGCGATTAATCCAACTGCTCACTGCCACTCAGCTGCGTTATGGCCTTTGTCCACATAGGGTGGAACAAGATAGTCAACACCTTGGCCAAAGTGACAACCTTCCAGGCTTTGGAAGGGAACTCATAAGCCTACTTGGTAGGGAAATTAATTGGAAACGGTAACATTATCCCTGAATCCCCTAGTAGAGATGCTTTTTTTGAATACAGAAACAAATATACAAATTATGAACCAATTTATTTGTCACAAACAAAACAAGAATTCAAAAATTCTAACTTTAATGGGAAGGTTGGAGCTTTTCAAAAATTAGATTTATTTCTAAAATACAAAGCTAAAATCTAGCACATCACGTTCTTTTTTGCTCGATATGTGCTCTCTGCACTTACCTGTGCTGCAGTTGTCCATACTAGATTCTGTTTGCTGTCCTTGCCTAGGTCCCGCAAATCAAGGTAAGGAGAGCAACTTTATTTTTAGTAACTAATTTCAAATTCAATCACAGTTACAGAGCATTTTAAAACTTTCAGTTTTTCCTTTTTTATGCACATGTAAATTTTTGACCTACTAACATTTAATTTTTTTAAACAATCGCAGGCCCCTTGAGTAGGCATTGCAAATCCCCAGAGGTCTGCTGACCACAGGTTAGGAAGCATTGCGGTAGACCGCCACCTTGCATGGCAGTAGTAAACTGAATCAAAGTGGCAGATTAAAATGATACAGAAAACAAAATAATTTACAATAAAGTCAGTTCAGCGATCATCGGCTTTGACATTCCTTACAACTAGGGCTTTGCTGTAGCGTAATTACCCCAAATTACTATACAATTATGCAAAATTAGGTGGAATTACAAGAAATGCATCTTGCACTACAAAAATCATCTGAAAAATGAAACTCACAAATATAATTTCAAGCTGATTTTCAGTACTTGTGTGCCTCCCACATTCGAATATGTAGTGCTGCACTCAAAAACGACCTGAAGAGTCCGGTCGGGTAAAAATCTACCAGAAATGTTGGTTGACCGCCCTTGTTAAAGGAAGTTCAGCTCATGTTCAAAAGACTGCGGCTCAGGTTAGGATTTGTAATTTCAAGCTAAACAAAATTATACTTGAAATGCTGCTCTTGTTAAAAAAAATTACCCGAACAGTACACCATGTGTTAAAATTTCTCGTTGAAATTACGCGATGTGGCATAATGGCATGCTCTTGTTAATTTTGCATGAATTTTGCTGCACAGAATTGCCAAATTGTGTCAGCAATGCTGGCATAATTAAAATTTCATGCAGACCTATATAGGAGAGGCATGGTTCATGTGTCCAGAATCACCAATATATAGACACAGGCCCATCTTTGTCAACATTCATTCTCTTTCTGTGTTGCTGGACCATTAGCTGTTCTGTTTACGTAGGTTGTGGGCTAGAAGGAAAGGGGGCAAGCTTTCCAGCATGAGATACATTGCTTCAGGATTCATATATGCATCTTGACAAAGGAGGCATTAGAATAAGTATTTTATTTATGCTGTTCTTCATCTGTCTGGTACTAGGCACTCATTCTTTTGATACTGGTGGAGAATGACCTGTTTCAGCTATATCTTTGACACCTCACAACTCCAATACTTAGTGCTGTCTAAGCTATTGCGTGGAGTGACCCCACGCCTATGCCCCCTGCAAACAAATCACCTGTTCCTGATTTCATTCCAACCTAGCCCCTAGCTGAGGTAAGATGGATTTTATTTATTTATTTATTTATTTATTTTGTGTTTTCTATAGCGTGAACATGACCCAATCCTGGGTGTCAGAGCACTTTACAACTCAACAACAATCAGTTTCGTTCACAGTTTACAAATTTACAATAATATACATATTAAGTCTTAGTAGGCGACCACTAGGTTATAGTAGTACATGACATGACATACTTGCATATAAAATGTAGTATCATCCCTAAATAAAACGTGGAGTCACAACTGGATGACAGTTACAAGACCAGACCAATAACCATGTGGCTTAATAGAGGATGGTGGTAGCTGGATGGTGCAGGCTTAGGTCATGGCCTGTTGAAGATTGCATTAATCTCTTAGCATGCGCTGAAAGCCATTTTGTCTGGGCAGCCATTTTAGTTAGCTATGTGCTGGCCATTTGCTGTTTCCCTCTCCCAGAGTCTTGCACATGCTCAGATGTGCTTAGCTAGTAGAGTGCACCTGTTCCTAATATAGAACTCTCAGGCTGTTCTAACTGATGTCAGCAACTTATTACTCCTCCTACTTGTTGACTGTGCAGTTTCTGTATGACCATCTATGTGCATAACTCTTCTCATTTGTACTTGTACCGCCTTTTTTCAGCCCCTGTGTGGGTATATAATGCTCCTGTTCTCTGTACTCCTTAGAAAAATGTCTCATACAGTTATTTGAGAATGCTGTGTGACACATTTTCTCCCTCTTTAGAGGTTAATTAAAAGATGTCTTTTATATTACAGCTTCTGTGCCAATCTCTTCTTTGTTGGTTTAAAAGGACCAGGTGTATCAGTGAAGCCCCTGAGAAGGTTTTGATTTCTACAATTGGTGCCCTCTGTGAGGCTCATCAGTGAAGTGACTATCCAAGGGAGTGATCCTGATGGGAGACAGGAATCTACTGAGGAGGACAGAACAGGACTCTAGCAAAAAGGTACCCTAAAACTGAGATTCTGTCTCTGCCGCCCAGTATATTTCTGGTCTTCCTGATTGGACTCCTCCAACTGCTTACTACTCCTGACTGAGAACATTTTTGGCGTGAGTATTCTAAAATGACCGTTTGGTCACTCAGAACTTGGCAGTTAGAATCTGGAAACTTGTGCTTGGTAAGGTCGTTTGTTACGACGCTTCTTGGATTTATATGGAAATTGGCCAATATTTGGAATTTGGAAATATGTAAACTGCAGTTTATGTAGGCAGGTGATGAGAAACTTTTGTAAACTTGAACGGCACACTTTGAGTTAAGTGCTACTTTGTGTATAATATTGTATATGCTGCAATATTTTTGTCATGCCTGTTCTTAGCACACATCGTAGAATGTGTTGCTTTGTTTGTAGGTACCCTTGGAACTTGTATTGAATTAGCCGGCTCCCCTAGACGGGATACCTAACTAGGTTTAGGTATAAAAACGTATTTCTTCCTTGGTGACTAGTACCCCGAGGAACTAAATATGTATGTAGAAAGGATCCTGGTCTGTGCACTTAGTAACATTCATAAGTGGTGATATGCAGAGCGTTTTTTCCTGGTGTTCTGCCAGCCAAATCTAATGAATATGACTTACAACTAGTATTTACAAATGGTTTGGTTTAAGTACAGTCTGTGGGCTGTCTTTTGTTTCTGTCCTAAGTGTTGATCTGTGGGTTAAATGTGTGTTTAAATGTCTGTGGTTTGTAATTAGTGGTACTTGTGTGAGTAAGTAGCAATTGCGCTCTTGGTGCAAGAATGGCTCGCCTTAAGCTCCCTGTATTATGTGTTCTGAGTATATGACACCGTTTTGAAAATGTCTGGAATGAGCTCAATGTTTTTTTTTTGTCATCATTCTGTTACGCAAAACATCATTGAAATAAAATATATTTTAAAAAAATCCAGCAATGAATTATATAATATATGCTAAATAGCTGCACGCTATCATTAAATTGACAGAGTAAGACACTATACATGTGTGCAAATTGCCACAATGTTAAAGATAAAATTAGAATCCACATTGAATAGAAATAAAAAAGCTTCAAAAAACGAAATTGTGTGTTTTGCAATAGATAAAATTAAGATACAAAATGTCACAGCATTTATCCTTCTGTATTAGGTATTAAAAGGCATTCACATTATCTGAGTGAATTGGTTGTTGCTGAACCAAAATACACATTACAGAACGACAGATTTGTGCTGGCTCGAAAGGCTGACTTGAAAGGCGTGTGAATTCGATGCCTTTACGTGTCAAGCAGCTGTGTCAGCACGTGGGTATTTCTGACTCCGGCCACAGAAAACAGCTAAAGTCACTACCCCTTAAGTCAGTGCAAGCACGGTGTAAAATCCTGCATTTCAGACTGCTGTTTTAAAAGTTAGAAATATAGTTTCATTATTTTTGATAAACAGAGGACAGATTGACAGTAGGGATTTATTTTCTTAATGCCTTTTTAAATAAGGATAAGAGTGGTTTTTGATGTTAAATAATAATGACTGTCCTTTATTTAAAAGTGGTGCAGACTTTCAAGTTCGGTTTCTGTTCTTAGGGCTGTGAATGAATGCGTTTAAATATGATAGGCAAAGGGATGCAGCTTGCTTTTCATATATGGACTCATCAAAATGATTAGATTTATTAAAAAATATATATATATTTTGATTATATAAAAAATGTTATTTAAAATAGGTGCATTAAATTCGTTTTTTAATATTTATAATGCCTAATAATGATGCTGTGACCTCCTAGCCTCCAAATTGAATTTAAGCCGTGCAATACAGCAATAGGGGGTCACTTACATGTGAAATGTCACTTTACCCAGGCGTACAAAACTTATTTTTATAAGGGTATACATTATACATTTCTGATGCCACATCTCTGGGATATGTAGAGGACATTCTGGGGATGACTATTATGCAAAAACATTGTAGGATATTCATTTTTAAGTGCCCCAAACATCAAAGTCGAAATTGAGTAAAATTCACTATTTAAATGAGGTTATTCCATTCAGAGCAGCTTTTAAACTGTCTTAGGCTTTAGTAAATGCACATATGTAAGTATAGAATGAATAGCTGACATCTATAGTGCTAGACAAGCACTCAGCACACTGCTTACAAATATAAATATGTACAAAAAACTGGCAGAAGTTATTAAGCTTACCTCTGAATTGCTGGTAGACAGGAATGGAGTGGGTTTGCTGTTGCGCTCTCAGTCTCCAGGGTCACTTTGAATTGGTAAACTGCATGAAAACCTTGCACGCAAGATGGAACAGCTGAATAGGTTAAAGGTCGAAGTCCTACATTTAGAAGCAGGGCTCAGCGCAACATTTGCTTTGACATTTCGACATTTGAAAGACGAAATGGCAGGGCAGGGACAGAAAGAGGTTTTGCTTACTTTTTTTGGCAAAAGCAAGTTTTTGTTCACTGATGTGAACAGATTGAATAATAATGGTATATGTGAGCTCTTATTAAGACAATGGCTCTGCCATATGTATAGCACTAATGCTTTTAGGGCTGAATTAAGGAAGCAATGGGATTTAGTTTGAATTCATGTGCCCTCGTGTTACACTTGTACATTTGCTAAAGGAATATGTTCTTTAGCTAGCTCAATGTGCTATTTAGCTCCTCGGAGTTTGTTTATGCCCAGTTGCTACAAATTGGGGTTGATAGTGTTGACAGAATGAAACCTGTTACAGGTTTCCTACTGTCAAAAATGGGGGGAGGAGGCTAGCTCCTCTACAAATTAAGGGTAGGCAAATTTATGTTTTCTCTCTCTTTTTCTCAAATTTCTTTTGAGCCTGTCTAAACTGTCTGTGAAATAGCCATGAGACATTTAATTGCCTATTCAGTAATACTGTTTTAAACATTATTAGCATTAGTAACATGAATAAATAAATTTGCTATGTTACTGCCCATCCTGTCTGATGAAATTATGAAAGGATGAGTAGTCTAGATTTCTGTTTCCTTATCTGATCTTTAAGGGGAACTAGCTGTGGGTAGTTTTTTGTTCTAAAATTCTCAGGTGATAACACCACTATTGTTTGTTATTCTCATGCTACATACAGTTTTGCAAGGGCATTGCTAGTTTTTATTAGCTAGTCTTTGTAAATAAACTGACAGTCCTTACTAGAGCTGATGTTGCATAGTTTGGATTGTGAAAAATAGAATGCAGGGAAGATGCCCATGTGATCCTTAGCAAACATTTTTGAGGAAAATATTGTTTTATAGGAGTCAGTTTGTCACAAGATGTTCTGCTGGAGAAAATGTACCCCTTATGTTGAAGTTTTTAGTTCTTTATGTAATAGGAATCCCTGCTAAATTAGCAGTTTTAGATTTTCCTGTTGCTCCTATAACATGAGAGCATGGTCCTAAGCATACAATGTAGGTGCTTTTATTAGGAGAAATCATTTTAGAAGTGTCTGCAGTCCTGTACAAGTAATGCAAAGTCTATGAGTAAAAGTGTAGAACATTTCCTTTTTTCTTGAGGGTCTTTAGATGATTAAGATAGGAATATACAGATGTAAGGATTTGGAGTATGTCTGTATTGATTTTCTCTTTTCCTCAGAATTTAGTAAATAAACACAGACTTCCTTGGCTGCCTGGGATTGGGTGACGTATTACTCTTGTCAGTTCACCAAAGAGTTCCTTTTATACTTGCCAATAGGCCAAGGCTGTTGTTTTTTTACTCTTACATAGATGAAAGTGGTTCTTGGGTGCCTTGCTAATATATGGGGCGTCCCTAGACTAGGAAGTACTCTGAGACTATCCTCTCTGTTGATAGATTATTTCTGTGCCTTGTCTAAAGACCTTTTGTTCTGTCCACTAATAGATATTTGCTGCCTTACAACCATTGCCAGAGGGGCGCGGACGTCAGATCTAGCTTGAGGAGTCAGCACCAGTCCAGCTTGAAGTCAAAGTGAAGGTAACCAGCACAGGCATTGCTGGCAACCAGGACCTCAGTGAAGGGTGAAGGCCGGAAGCACTGGGATGTGAAGTGTGTACCCCTGCCACTGTCTTGGGCGAAAGACGGGGTCACAAATCAGAAAGGAGAAATCGTGGATCAAGTTTTTGATGCCCAGCTGAGAGTCACAGACCGACCAGGACGGCGAGAAAGTTTTTGCTTGAGGTAACCCCCTTTGAAACAAGGGTTACTTCAGAGATCCTAGCATCAGGCCTCTGAATCCTGGTCCCAAAGTGGCTGTGAAGTCTTCACCTTTGTTGGTCAAGAGATACCTGGGCACACTGAATGCAATCTATGGCCCCAACGAAAGAGCAGTATGCCAGCAGAGCAGTACAGGAGTTAGGGAAGGACTTGAGTTCAGGGTACAGGTGCTGTCTCTTTGGTGCCTGTTAGATTAAAGTGAAGAAAACTGGTGCACTGCCTGAGACACTGGACAGGATCGCTGAGAGCATTTGCCCTGGTGGGTGATTGCCCTATCCTGAAAGAAGAAACTTTTCCCTTGAAACTGGGCCGTGATTCCTGAGTTGCGAGTTGTGCAGCTCCACCGTGGGAACAACAAGAGCCTGCCTGTGAGGCTCAAACGGACACAGGGAGAAGACTCCCCTCTGGTTGGTTGTACAGCGGCTTTAATTTCCCAAGGACTTCTTTTTCTTTTTTGTTGAAAATTTACCCCATTGGTCGTCCCATTTTTGAGGAGGAGCAGCCCTTTGCAGCTCTTCGTCCTAATTCTCATGGTCCTGTGTGGTCCTCCTGGTCCTCTGGATCCAGGATCATTTTTGTAATAATATGTCTGACTGCTTTCATAATTGTATTAGGAATAATGTTTATTCTATGAGAGAAAAGTTCCACTGAGCAGTTGACAAATGTTACTTTACCCTTTCCTTGATTGATACTCTAGCCCTCATAAAGGAAACACTGGAAAAGTCTAGCGAAAATGTTTTTATTAGATATGTGCTGTTGGCTATTCTGAAGTTGAAATTGATGGTCACTAAAATGCATAGGAGCCTTGAAAATGTTTTTACTGGATGGTTCTAGGATTTGCTTAGGACTAGAAAGCTAATAGTTCTGTTTCTGATAATAGTAATTACTCTCTCCTGCTATCTGTATGACCCAATTCTCTGTTCTCTTTGTACTCCTGCTTATACCTTATGCATACCAGCTTAACAATATTTAGAATGAGAAATGCCCACCTAGCAAGGAATTAGGATATTGATAAATTTATGAAAAAAATTCTTGTGCATATTTTCTGTTTTCCTACTGGATTATGGGAAATGTCTTTAGCTCATGCTAAGAGGACCATCTGTTGAAGATTGCATTAATCTCTTAGCATGAGCTGAAAGTCATTTTGTCTTGGCAGCCATTTTAGTTAGCTATGTGCTGGCCATTTGCTGTTTCCCTCTCCCAGAGTCTTGCACATGCTCAGATGTGCTTAGCTAGTAGAGTGCACCTGTTCCTAATATAGAACTGTCAGGCTGTTCTACTTATTACTCCTCCTACATGTTGACTGTGCAGTTTCTGTATGACCATCTATGTGCATAACTCTTCTCATGTGTACTTGTACCGCCTTTTTTCAGCCCCTGTGTGGGTATATAATGCCCATGTTCTCTGTACTCCTTAGAAAAATGTCTCATACAGTGATTTTAAAATGCTGCGTGACACATTTTCTCCCTCTTTAGAGGTTAAATAAAAGATGTCTTTTATATTACAGCTTCTGTGCCAATCTCTTCTTTGTTGGTTTAAAAGGACCAGGTGTATCAATGAAGCCCCTGACAAGGTTTTGATTTCTACAATGGCCCAAAAACCTGCCTGGCCCATCATCAGGTTCACCTGCAGGATGCTATGGCAGGCAGGCGTGATCTTGATGAACAGGCACATCATCAAGGGGCAAGGGCTGGCTAATTTCCTTTCACTGTGTGAGGTCCATATTTATGCTTCCCCGTCCCCAGCTGAAAAAGCAGTGTCATATTAGCACTGCACAAACACGTGACTGCCCCACTTCTTTTTTTCCTACTACCTGGTCAAAGTAGGAAAGGTTGCTGCTGTGAAGATCCACGCCTGTGGCATAGCACAGGAGATTAAACAGATCCAATAGCGACATAGAGGGAATTTGTCAGGCTGTGTTTTGAGCTGGCTGTGTTCCATCCAGCCCTGAAAGGTCGGCTTCATGTTCAATTTCTAGCCATGTTGCTTAGGGGCTTCCTAGTCTAGTCACTTGGTGCATTTTGATATGGAACTTGGTTTTGTGAAGATGAATAACAAATTACACATCGATTGAGTTGCACCAGCTATGACAATAATGTCCCCTATATCATGAGGCATGGAGAAGGAGAACAACACTTCTAAAAAAGAAATGACAAGGAACATTTTCATTTCTGTCATCCAGCTGGCACCTCCTGGATGAATGCTCTATTTCAAGGGTGTCTGATATCTGAAATTGTGTTGAATGTGGTGATATGTGGGCAATATATTTCTGATGAATCAGATAGTTGGATGCAACTAATATCCATTACCTCCTCGTTAGGTTTTCCTCCCTAATTAATTATTTAACGAGGCTGCTGCGCCTCACAGACACACCCACTTCCCTTCCCAAAAAGCTGAAAAGCCCCCACACGGCCTCCTGTTTTTGTTGTGTCTTGCAGACATCCAGAAGGTCGTGATCTAGTTGCAGCTACTACAGCACAGTTTTTTAGGTCTCGCCTGACCCAGCGCATGCGCTGGTCTGGCGAGACTTATTGAGAGGGCTCCAAAAAGTGCTACCAGGCCAGCCTAGAGCTACAGTGCATGTGCGCGGGCGCGCGCGCCCCGCGCTTTACCACGATTACTTTCACTTTCGCGGCCCCACGGCCGCTTTGATGTTTGATCGTGATCGCGATAGCGATCACTTTAACTTTCGCGGCCGCTAGGGGAATCTGCAATCAATTCACTAATTCATTCACTCATTATACTCACTGTGGTGCCTCTGTGAACTTGTCTTGCATAACAGCACACTGTAAGAAAGAGTTTCATCGCCAACAGACCTAGACGGGTTCACAGGGGGTACGGTGCTTCGGTGCCTGAGATGCATTCCAAGATCCGTTCTGCAGAATTTTGGGGGATGTAAACAGACGACAGTCACGCGCGGCGACCCCGTCTATAGATGAGCCTATGTCAGCAAATGTGTGTGTCCTTTTGGTAACCGACATTGTGCCCAGAAGTCACTCTCAGCTAGGAGCTCTCCGGTGGGGCGGGGCACTGGCTGACCCAAAATATAAACAAGGTTCTGAAATCAGCACAAAGCGTCGTTCAGCGTTTAATTTGACGTCGACACTAAAAAAACATCTTTCCGTGCACCAAACAAGCAAATATATTTTACTATGTAATGCGAAGTACATCATTTATTGGTTGTCCTCACGCCATAACCAGCAGTGCCAGTAATCCGGTCTGTAATAGCCCCACACACCAAATGTCTATAGATACAGCACCTCGTGATCAATATGTCTATATTGGCGCTATATCAAACACCAAACTAAATCAGTTGTAATCTGCCTTTCCAAAGCAACATTGTTGAAACTGTGTCAAACGTTTCAACTAGAACGTTCACAGGCTTTATTGACATTTTCTTCTGCTTTCCGAGAGTTTCATTGCTTGATAGCCCCACACCAGTGCCCCCACACCCACCAACAACAGCACCAACTACACACTAGACACAATTTGCCATTTCCCACTTCAGTGTCTTTATCCATAATCTCTGCAGCAAGTGGGGCGGCTGCTGGCCTCCAGGTGCACGTGCTACTCTCATCCCGTTTCTCCCAGATAAGGGCTGGACACCGGGACTGAGGCCCGTCACTTACTGCCCTGCTTCATCCCTCATACCTCCTTCAAACAACTGGATATCTACTAACAAAGAATGGTGCCTTTGAAACGGGTCTTGTAACACAGGTGTGAAAAGCTGAAATGAAGCAAACACTTTTTGTTTTACAATGGAATATTCAATTCTGAACACATACCATGTATTACTACCTGAAAATACATTGCTCGGCATCGTTCGTTCTTTCTTTCTTCATTAGTAAAGCCAAGTGATGAGACTTATTTGATTTGCCAATGCTTATTATCAGGGCTCGAGTTGTGGTACCACGCTTGTGGACGGCGTACCCCCACTTATTTTACCCGGAGCTCGATAACTGGAGCAAATGGAGCCACACATTCACTCTTTGGCCTCTCTGGGGCGAGATCGGAGCTCATTCAGAATGCTGCTCACGTGCTGGCTTCTCTGATGCAATCGGGGTGAGCGAGGGGAGGCAATGAGTCTGATGGTGCAAGCCACCTTTTGTGACGTCACTTCCTGTCGTGACGTCAGCATCCCCCCACTTCTTTTTTAGGTCTCGCCTGACCCAGCGCATGCGCTGGTCTGGCAAGACTTATTGAGAGGGCTCCAAAAAGTGCTACCAGGCCAGCCTAGAGCTACAGTGCATGTGCGCAGGCGCGCGCGCCGCGCTTTACCACGATTACTTTCACTTTCGATTTGATGTTGGATCGTGATCGCGATCACTTTAACTTTCTTGGCCGCACGGCCGCTTGGCATAGCCAATAGGTCTCGCGTTTGGGACCTTATAAGTATTTAGTTATGCAACTGTTACATGGCTAAACACTTATAGGGTCCCAAAGACGAGACCTATTGGCTATGCCAATGCTTGTTTATTTTTTTATCTGACCTTTTCGGTATGTGAAAAGCCAGCGGAACGATTTTCTTCCTGTCTCTGGCAGCACCCGGGTTTGTTTCTGGAGAAGGAAAATATGTGGGGACAAGCTCACCTCGGGCTGCAGAGCACCTGGGAGTCTCTGCGTGTTCCAAGACAGCACCCACTGAGAAAGTTTACCGGCAATGCCTGGCCCCGGGAAATGATTTACATACCTGATTACAGGCCTGCATCTAAGCGCCTCAATAGGTCAGGCTAGTTGCTGTTCGGACTTGGTGGAAGGCGCAGGGGAAGACGGAAAGGTAGGGGCAGGTGTCTCCTGAGCTGCTGCGCAATAGGGGAGTAGCCTGCCAATTCATTTTTTGCACATGGTTTGCAGAGTGGCATGGTTAAATTGTTCTCTTGTAGACACAGCTGAGCTCATTTAGGCTGCTTTTTGTAGGGCTGCAATAGAGCCCTGTTTAATAGACCTGTTTATTGGACATGGCTGTGTGTGCATTTGTATGCAATTGTTTTAATTACTGCATTATCATTGGCAGAACAGGGTGTAAAGTTATGAATAAACGAGGTACACATTGGTATCACTAAGTATGGAGCTTTATTCATGACACCCCAGCCATCAGTCACCAGTCCACAACTGAAGCCATGAGAATCCTTTACCCACAAACTGTATTCTACATTCTATAGAATCTACACTATGTCATAGGAAAGGAGGAGGATACCACACACCTCCCTTCTAATAAACATGAATAATAAATATATAATTACATATTACAGAACTACATAACGATCCTTTGCATGAAACAAACAATAGATGATTAGATCTACATAACAATCCTTAGCATGAAACAAACAATAGAATATTTAATTGACATAGTCTTTCAAATGTGAAGGCAAGGTAGTCTTCCGTCCACTTCTCCTTGGTTCAGCACACACCTTAGAATGGCTTAGATCAGGTTGATTATTACTACCACAAAATTTATCAGGAAGTGTTTTTAGAATTACAACTCGACTAAGATTCCAAATTCTCCCATCTTGTAATTTCACAGCATTTTTAAAACATTTAACAACTCGGGAAGGTTTAGTAAATTTAGACCAAGACATCGTTCCCACCGGTGCCTCAACTCTAACAACATCCCCAACTTTAGCATGAAACATCTTTACATTCTTCCTTTTATCAAAATGTATCTTGTTTTTTACTTGTAACCTTTCCTCCTTTTCTCGCCAACTCCCAACACTGTTGTCTTTGATGCCTTTACCCCAAATCATCCAACTTGGGCTTAATTTTGTATTAGGAGTCCTCCCTTTAAAGAGTTCAAAAGGTGATATAACAGTAGAAATGTGAGGAGAGAACCGATGGGCTAAAATACACTTCTGTAATTCATCTTTCCAACATAAAGAATTAACTCTTGATAATTGAATGTTTTCCTTTATCACTCTGTTAAATCTTTCTACTGTGCCATTCGTTTCTGGATGGTAAATTGAGCACTTCTTATGTATTATTCCACATGACTCCAAAAATGTTTCCATATGTTTTGAACAAAATTGAGGACCATTGTCCGTTAAGAAAGTTTTCGGAAAACCTTCTCTTCTGAAAACTTCTTTTAAGAAAGAAATGACACTGTTGGAAGTCACCTCAGACACACTTGACACTTCTACCCATCTTGAATATAAATCAATAAGGACTAATAAATAAGGTGTGGTGTGTTCTCCAGAAAGTGGACCCACAATGTCCATGGCCACATCTTCCCAAGGAGCATTGGTTAGAGTTCGACAAACCATGGGTAAAGTTCTCGGAGACAGAACTTTATCACTAACTTTACATAGCAAACATTCTCTCACTTCACGTTCAATTTCCAAATCCATACCAGGCCACCAAAAACTAGATCTTAACCTTTCCTTAGCTTTTACTATACCAAGATGACCCTGATGAGCTTCCTCCATTAACATTTTTCTTAAAGATGTAGGAGGAACCAATTTTTCCCCTCTCAAAAGGACATCATTGTCTATTGACAATTCATTCCCAATCATTCGCCAGACTTTTGTTAAAGACATATCACAAAAATTACCAGATTGAATCATGTCAATAACTTTTACTAACTCTGAGTCATTTCTTAATTCCTCTTTCCATTCTTTCTCATGAATTACACCACTAGTTATTTCACATACCCTTATCTCATTTTCAACGTCTTCTTCACCAATTTGATCATCATCAACAATACTGACTAACCGAGACAAACAATCCGCTGTTATATTTTCCACTCCTGGAAGATGTTCAACCACAAAATCAAAATCCTGTACTCCAATCACCCAACGTCTTATTCTTGAGGATATAAAATCAAGACCTTTTTTTTAAAACTTCTCTAAGAGGTTTATGATCCGTGCACACTCTAAAATGAGTACCCCAAATAAAATTTCTAAATTTATTCAGAGCCCAGTAAATAGCTAATGCTTCTTTTTCTATAACTGAATAGTTTAGTTCCGCACCTCTCAAACTCCTAGAAGCACACGCAATTAACTGTTCCTTTCCATCTCTGTACTGTTTCAGAATTGCTCCTAAGCCTTTCGAACTGGCATCTGTTACTACAGTCGTGTCTTCGCCAGGAATGAATGCCTGTAACTTTAGTGCATTCCTCAAATTCAATTTTAATTCTTCAAACTCTTTTTGACATTCTTCTAACCAAATAAATTCTCTATTTTTTACAAGTAATTCTCTCACTGCAAATGACTTACTCGACAAATTATTGATGTATTTTCCATAAAACTCAACCATGCCTAAAAAAGAAACGACTTCTTCCTTATTTATAGGAGCACCCAAATTTACAATGGTATCAACCAACTCTTTTTTAGGAATTACACCCATGGAAGTGATACACTGCCCTAGATAGTTAACCTCTTGTACAGAAAATTTACATTTCTCATATTTTAAAGTGAGACCTGCATTTTCCAGTTTCTTTAAAACCAGTTCCACTCTAAAATCATGTTCTTTCTGATTTGCCCCAAAGACTAACAAATCATCTTGGTAACATTTTACCCCTTTAATTCCTTTTAAAATTGATGACATAATTCTCTGGAAAACTGAGGCTGCGCTCACCAAACCAAACGGCATCCTTTTATATTTGAATGCACCCATGGGAGTTATAAAAGATGTAAGATCCTGTGATTTGCTAGTAAGCTCAATTTGATGGTAAGCTTGTGTAAGATCCAAAGTTGTAAAAAATCGCGCCCCACCCAATGTAGACATAATTTCATCTATATTGGGTAGTGGAAACTTATCCACGACCACCTCTTTGTTTAGTGAGCGAAGATTAATGCAAAGCCTAATCTCACCATTGGGTTTATTGGCAACCACAACTGGTGCCAACCACTCAGATGCTTCTACTTTAGTGATTATCTTTTGGTTCAACAGCTTATCTAACTCTTGTTCCACTTTTCCTTGTAATGCCATAGGTATCCTTCTTACCTTAGCTATAGAAGGTTGTGCTCCTCTCTTAAGTTTAATATCATATTTGTAACCTCTCAAACAACCCAATTCATTTTTAAACAAATTCGGAAACTTTTCCACAAAATCAATTTTTTTTCCATAGATTTCTTGAATTTGTACCTGAGGATCTGCATTTGGATTAAGCGTAACTCCTAAAAGACGTTGATGTGGCCAACCTAGTAAGCCATCTCCTTTCTTTGCCACATAGACCTTACCTAAAATCAATGTATTTTCCATCTCAATAGTAGCATTGAAATATCCTAACATATTTATAGGTGGACCCCCATAACCTCCTGGGCTTACATCCATCTTGTGTAGACGATTCTTTCCTTGAAACCACTTGAAAAACAAATCTTTATCTACAATAGTCAGATGAGAACATGAATCAAACTTCATTTCTAAATCAACTCCATCGATTTTTACTTTACCAACAGGATGATCATTTGAAACCTCGTTGTTGATTTGACTATCACCTCTTTCACCACTTTAGTTTGGAACCTCTTTTGTTTAGTTTTGCAGAATTTCAGAAAATGACCTTTCTTCCCACAACCATGACAATTTACATTTATTGCTGGACATTTTTTATAATTTGCTTTATGACCAGCCATGCCACATCGGATACAAACAAAAGATAAATCTTGACCCTCTTCTTTTTTTGTTTCACTCTGTGAATTAGATACCTTACTTTCATTTACTATGCAAACATCTTTTTGCACTTCTTCTGTCGAGTTTTCTACTTTACTCTTCTCATTTTTTAATTCTGTAACACATTTTAGCATATGCTCTACTCTTTTAGCAATTAAAATTACCTCTTCTAACACTGGCTCATCCTTAAGCCACAATTCTTCCCTTATTTTTTCTTCTCTGCATTTTAACACAAATTGATCTCTTATACGCTCTTCGTTTAACCCTCCAAACTTACAGCTTGAAGCAAGCTTTCTTAGAGCTGTTACAAAATCTTCTACAGATTCTTCCTTACCTTGAGCCCTTAAACCAAAATGATACCTCTCCATGATGGTGCTAGTTCTTGGTAAGTAGTGTTTATCTAATTGTAAAATGCAAATTTCATATTCATTTAAACCCCTCTGCTCTTCATTCGTCAATTCAGGTAAATTCTCTAAAACCTCTTGTCCTTCTCCACCCAAACAATGTAGAAGTAAAGAATGCTTCCTTTCAGCACTTAGATTAGTTCCACAAACCCTTGCATAGTGTGCAAATATTTTCTTCCATTTACTCCATTTAACTAATGGTTCACCAGGGCTTGGAAGAAAAAACGCTGGAGGTGCTACATTCTGCATCTTAAATAAATCTAACTTAATACACTACTAAACTTTCAGTACTTTTAAATGAATTAAACAAATACTGTGTATCTCAAAATTATTGTTATGACCTTTTTTTTTTAAAACTTAAACTAATAACTTTTATACATTACTATACAATCAATAATGCATCTATTATTATTACTGTCTTTTTTTTCTCCATATATCACATATATAATATCTCAATGACACAGTTACTTTACTGCTTTCTAAAAAAAATGTTTTAATATATTTATATAGATTTTTATTTTTTTATTTTTAGATGTATATATATATTTTTTTATATATATATATCTATATCAAAACTGTGCTTAATTGTTTCCCCCAACGTTTTAGATTTCAAACAGACAAAAACCATGTATTTATTCCTCCTTCAACCATGCAGGCTATCTTTCCACCAGAGACTCGATGATCCTTGGCTTTATTGATGACACACGTTGTTCGCTGAATCCAACCGCAGGACTCTAATTCGTCACCATTTGCTGCTTGAACACCACGTGATTGATGACACACGTTGTTCGCTGAATCCCACTGCAGGATTCTAATACGTCACCATTTGCCGCTTGTCTAGCATGAGAACGGAGCTCCGATCTCCCTTTCAGCTCCTCAGCGTGTTTGACCACAAAAACACACTGCCTCGTCAAACCACCTCCAGAGCGAGTCTTCACAGCAGCACACAACAGCCAAACGCGAGTTTCCTGCCCATCACGTAACCACTCTCCCCGCCATCATCGAGGATACACCATGGTAATAGTTTACTCACTGCCGAAGGGGAAGCGTTAAACAGCCTTCCCTTATTTTAATACCGCCGCTGGAGGGGAATATTTCATTACGCCAATAATGCGCGCAACATTATTTCACTCTTCTTTCCTTTTAAATAACTATCCAGGATACACGCAGTTTCATGTGTTCCACAACACCTTTTAAAATGCCAGATTTATGCACACACAAGCCGTTTAAGCCTCCTTTCTTCCTCGCACAAAATATTTCCTTTTTAAACTGTACGAGGTGAATAGGGAGATATATTCAACCAACACAGTACCTTACAGATCTGCAACGCACAGAATTTTCCTTGAAACACGATTCTCTTCGAAAATTTTATCTTCCTTCCTGAACGTGAGTTTACCCTTTCAGTTGATGTTGAGGTGTTTCTTTTGTCTCCAGTTTTCCAATCCCGTAATCGTCGCCAATGTAAAGTTATGAATAAACGAGGAACACGTTGGTATCACTAAGTATGGAGTTTTATTCATGACACCCCAGCCATCAGTCACCAGTCCGCAACTGAAGCCATGAGAATCCTTTACCCACAAACTGTATTCTACATTCCATAGAATCTACACTATGTCATAGGAAAGGAGGAGGATACCACACAGGGGTATTTAAGGAGCACTAGTTTGTCATTTGTGGATTTTCTTCTATGCTGCACGGTGTGTTTTTTCTGCTATAGAGCGCAAGATGGGAGGATGTGGTCCGTCGGCTAGACTGCCGACTTTGGTGCTGGAAACCAGGGTTCGAGCCTCGGGGTCACGTCCACATCCTGTGATTCTGGGCAAATCACTAAGGGCATATCAGCAAGCAGGCGTTAAAATATTATCGCCGCTTTTGCGTCCGATTTCGGACGAAAAGCGGCGATAATTTTATCGCCTTAACTGCAAGGTCACGCTATCGCGTGAAACCTTGCCTTATCTCCATTTCCCTTAACGCCCATCTTTGCATCTCTAAAGAGATGCAAAGTGGGCGTTCCTCCCCAGGATAACTGGAGAAATGTCGCTTAGCGACATTTCTCCTATTATCAAGCCTCACGCAAAGCAGCATAGCGACAGGAAAAGTAGCGATAACCTTTGTTATCGCTACTTCTCTTATGCCTGCTTTGAAACTAACTTAGCCATGATATCCTATGGAAGGTGGATATCATGGCTAAGTATGTGAGGCCCTATCAGCAAGCTATCGCCAAACTTCGTGGGATTATCGCTGGGTTTCCAGCGATAATCATACGTTTGGCAGTTAGCGCTAGGATTTTTATCGCTTTTGAGATAAGCGTTGCTAATAGCACGCTATCTCAGCGATAAAAATCCACGCTAGCCGGCGATAATTATCCTAGGGCTAAGTGCGCTTAGCGACAATTATCGCCGGTTGTTGCTGATATGCCCCTTAATCTCCCCGTGCCTGAATGTGTAACGTAACCGGTGCTCATGTAAAGCGCTCCAATACCTTCGGGTTGAGTTCGCGCTATATAAAGTCTGCAAAAATGTTTTTAAAAGTGTGCGCAGAGACGGCGAATGGCTCTTTCCTTTTCTGACTCTGAGGGGAGCCTGACTGGGGCTCGGGGTTCTAAGAGGCCCAGGGAACAGTCCCCTACTAGTCCTGCTTATTTGACTGAGGCCCAGGTCCAGTCCATGAGGTGGCGGTGGCTAAGGCCTTGGCTGCCAAGCCTATGGGGAAGGAAAAGAAAGAGGCGTCTTCCAGAATAAAGGGAGGGATGTAGGATTCTTCCTCAGATTCAAAGTTGGGGGGTCCTAATACTTCCGCTTATGTGAAGTACACTTCAAGAGGGGATTTGGTCCAGATTTTGGATCATGATATAACCTGGGTTCTGAGGAGCCTTCAGCTCAGTCAGATGAAGAGGGTCTCTTCCCTCAGTATGCCAAGTCTTCGCTTTTGTCTCTCCCTCTTCATTAGAGGATAAAGGGCTTAGGGCTAGATGCATGAAGAAACCGTTGTGCGATTTCCTAATTGCGAATCATTGCGATTCGCAATTAGGGAATCGCAAAACTGCATGCATTTAAGTGTGTTGAACGCTTTTTGCGATTCCTAGGGGATCGTAAATGACCTACCTCATAAATATTAATGAGGTAGGTCATTTACGATCCCATAGGAATCTCAAAAATCACAGAGATGGTGGCCTGCTGAGGTCAGCAGACCACCATGCCTGTGATTGCTTTTAAATAAAGCTATTTTTTTTAAATGCATTCCGTTGTCTTTAAAGGAAAATGGGATGTGTTTCAAAAACAAAAATTTAAAGTTTTCTTTTCATTTTTTAAGAGGAGGCAGTGGTCCGTGGTACCACTGCCTGCTCTAACAAACGCTATAAAAAACATTCACAAAGCGGAAGGGGTCCCTTGGGACCCCTTCCAATTTTCGAATGGGTTACCACCTACTTAAAGTAGGTGGTAAAATGCGAATGTTTTGTGACCGCATTTCAGTCACAAAACATTCCTATGGAATTCGGTATTTGGAAAGGGATGTCCTAAACATGCCCCTTCCTAATAGCGAATCTCAAATCCATTTTGCGATTCGGTAATAGGTTACCGAATCGCAAAATAGGGTTTGCTGCATCTGAAAAGCATTTTTTGCATTTGCAAACGGGCCGATTTGTTTGCGAAGACAAAAATGCTTGATGTTTGTGCCCCTTAATCTTCAGGCATTGGAAGGAGGTGGATCAATCCAGTATTCCAAGGTTCCTCCAAAAGATGCATGCCCTAACTGAAGGGGAGGAGGTATTTCTATCCGACATTAAGGTGGATTCTATTCTGGCACCTTTAAATGGCAGGACGACGATTAACCCAGAGGATTTCTCTCCTTCAGACGCTGTGGGTCGCAAGAATGATTGTGTTAAGAAGTCTTTTGCTGCCAATTCTGTGTCCATGAAGGCGGTTATTTATGCAGCATACATAGCACAGTCTTTAGTAAAGGACTTTGAGTCTCTTTCTGTTGCCATCCAGGAGAATGTACACTGCTCCGATTTGCTGCTGCAAATGGAACAGGAGGCATAGATGTTAGCTGATGTTTCTTCAGATATTATTAGATCCTCAGCAGTGGCTTCTGTTGCTTCCAGCCAGGCACGCCGCCATTTGTGGATGCGGTACTGGAAGACAGATTATGTAGAAAAAGCTTACCTTCTGAAAATTCCTTTTGAAGGGAATTAGGGGCATATTATCAAGAAACGGCGTTAAAATTATTGCCGCTTTAGTGGCAGAAAACTGCCGGTAAAGTGGCAATAATGGGCTTGATAATATGCCCTTGAGAATTTCCATAGAAGCCCATGTTCTGGTGTCAACATGGGCTTCTATTGGAATTCTCTGTGGCATATTATCAAGCCCATTATCGCCGCTAAAGCGGTGATAATTTTAACGCAGTGCTTGATAATATGCCCCTTAGTTGTTTGGAGACCAGCTGGATGCTACCATAACAAAGTCTTTCAAAGATAGAAAGCACACTTTTCCCTATAAGGGGGCTCCTTCTAGCTCCTATAGATCTTGGAACCGGGACCGTAATGATTTTTCTAGAAAGGATGCAAAGGGTTATTCTTCCAGAAGTCGTCAATTTCAGCCTAGGAAATCCTCCAAGTCTCAGGACTCTGGTAAACAGGCAGGGACAAGCAAGAATCATTCTTGAATAGTCCCCTCTTCTGGTGGGAGATGGCCCAGTTGGAGAGAGATTTTTGGACTTTGACAGCGTTTGGCAGAAACCCATCAGAGATCAATGGGTGCTCAATCTACTCCGAGAGAGGCTATATGATCGAGTTCATTTAAACACCTCCAGATTCAGGAACTCTCCCTACTTCTATTCTAATTCTATTCAGTAAAGAGAGAGTCTTTGTGGTCCTGCCTTCTCGCCCTTTTGAAAAAAAAAGGGGCAAAGGAGCTTACTCTATTCTGTTCCTGGTGCAGAAGGCAAACGGAGAGTACAGGCCAGTTATGAACTTAAGAGGAGTGAACCGATGGGTATAGACAATCAGTTTCAAAATGCTATCCTTGCAGCAAGTTATTCCTTTGGTGTCACATGGCGACTTTCTGGACCCCATGGATCTTCAGGATGCCTACCTTCACATCCCAGTTTAAAGACATCACCAGAGATTTTTGCAGTTTACCATGGGTCCCTTGTACTTTCAATTTCTGGTGCTGTAATTTGGTCTAAAATCAGCACCAAGGGTCTTCACCAAAGTCCTAGCTCCTCTGTTGGGAGTTCTGCGTCAGGAGGGCATTGCACTCCTTCCATATCTCGACGACTGCCTCGTATTCTCATCCTCCCTGGAAACCTCTGTGGCTCATGTCACAAGAACTCTTTCACTTCTGGTATATCATGGGTTTCTGATGAAACAGAAGATGTCCCATCTGACGCCTGTTCAGGACCAGACTTTCATTGGTGCAAGGTTTCTAACAAGCACTGGAGAGGTTTCGCTGACAGAGTAGAGGATCAACAAGATTCACTCTCATTAGTTGGAATTGATGGGGCAGACCAATCCCACTGCAGCAGACTGGATGCAGGGAGACCTTGCAGAAACCATTTTTTTGGTGCATTGGGCCAGGTTCCATCTAAACAAGGTGGTTAGAAACATTCTGGGTCATTGGTCCCTGGAATCTCAGGATTTGTCTGTGAGGATTCCGATGACACCGGTGATGAGAGAGGGGCTTCCTTGGTGGATGGAGTCTGCATACATCAGGAAAGGCTTCAGCTTAATGCCCCAGTCACCCATCATCTTGATAACCGATGCAAGCTCTACAGATTCGGGGGCTTGGATTGGTGCATGGCAGGTGCAGGGTCTTTGGTCAAGGGTGCAGTAGTTGAGGTCCTCCAACTGGAGGGAGCTGGAGGCGATTCATCTGGCTCTGCTAGCATTTTCTCCCATGTTGATGGGCAAAAGTGTCCTAGTACGTACGGACAACAACACAGCCAAGTCCTATCTGAACAAACAGGGAGGCACAAGATCTCCAGCATTGCTGAGGATCTCTGATCAGAACTTTCTTTGGGCAAAGGAACTTACTGTATCTGAGAGCAATTTACATTCAGGGGACACTGAATGTCAGAGCGGACAAATTGAGCAGAGAAATTCCTTCCTCTCTGGACTTTTGTATGACCAAACAGGCCTTTCACAAGATTTGTCAGGAGTGGGGGACCCCAGTAGCAAACTTCTTTGCATCAGCTCAGAATACCCTTTTCCCCCTTTTCTGTTCAAGGGTGAGGGAAGAGGGGACTTGGGCAGTTGATGCCCTGTCTTGTCCTTGGCCGAAGGGGATCCTTTATGCTTTTCCGCCTTTTCTTCTTCTTCTGCGGGTCCTAATCAGGTTGAAGCGAGAGGATTTGGTGGTGATACTGGTAGCTCCAGCATGGCCCGCTCTGCTTGGACCCATCTGATAATGTCCATGAGGATCAGCTGGCGGTTCTTCCTTCCAGTAGTACCACCCCCCCTAGCATTTCCCTGCCTTCAGGTCAAACCATTGTTGTTGAAAGGGCTGGGTTACAGTAAAAGGGGGTCTCTGAGAAGGTAGCATCCTCCATTCAGGCTTCTCGAAGAGCTTACACTCTTTCTTCATATTCTAGACACTGTGCCACTTTTCAGAAATGGTGTACAACTAAGCATGTAGTCCCACAGTCAGTTGAACTGGTGAAGGTGCTGGATTTTCTGCAGGATGGTTGTACGCTAGGGTTAAAGGTTTCCACTCTTAAGAGTCAATGGACAGCCATTAGGGCTTTCCGGACATCTTGGGTTAATTTACAAGATGCAGATGGGCTCGTCCAGAGGCTTTTTAAGGGGTTTCTTAATTTCAAGCCTCCGGCTAGGCCGGTATGCCCATCTTGGGATCTTTCTTTAGTCCTGGAGGTGTTGCAGAAGTCTCCTTTTGAACCTCTTGAGAAGGTGGATTGAAGATTGCTTACCTTGAAAACATTCTTCCTGCTTGCAATTACTTCAGGGAGGAGGTTGGGGCAATTGGGTTCCTTATCAGTGAGGCATCCTTTCTTCAGGGTATTCGAGGACAGGGTCATTTTACATCCTGATCCTTCTTTCATCCCTAAGGTAAATTCAGTATTTCACAGGGAGCAGGAGGTTATTTTTAACAGTGTTTCCTCCCTGGAAGAGGTGAGGCTACATTCCTTAGATGTCAAACAGGCTATCCTGCTTTATTTGGACAGAGTTTCTGATTTCAGGATTTATTCTTCTTTGTTTTAGACCTGCTAGGAAGGGTTCTAAATCTTCCACCCAGACTCTGAGTAGGTGGATCAGGTCTCTGATTGCATTGGCATATAGAGAGGTCGGAATTCCGTGCCCAGTTGCGATGGAAGATAGATCCACTAGAGCCATGTCTACTTCCATTGCAGAGGCTCAGGGAGCATCTTTGGTTGAGATTTGTACGGCTGCAACATGGGCTACGACTTCTACATTTATAAGACATTACAGAGTTATGCAAGATATTGACCTGGAGGTTTTGGGGTCAAAAGTGCCGTCTTCTATGAAGTAATAGAAGGTTTGATTCCAGGATTAAATAAACTAAGCGTTGCATAAATAATCATTTGTCCTGGTCGATAATATTGCTTACTATGTCTGATTAAGTAATTAATTATGGGGGGGAAATGTAACGAAGAGGTAATGCTTCAATTACTTACCGATAATTGCATTACGCTGAGTATGTTTTCACCCTAATTAATTAACCCCTCCCCCGCCCTGTTGGGACCAGGCCAACTGTACTAGGTGGGGACTTGCATCAACTAATACAGGAGGTTGTGAGGGGGAGGGGCTTTTCAACTTTTTGGGAAGGGAACTGGGAGTGTCCGTGAGGCGCGGCGGCCTGATTAATTAATTAGGGTGAAAACACACTCGGAGTAATGCAATTACCGGTAGGTAATTGAAGCATTTACAAACTTTGATGGTAAACTACACTCATGGCCCACTTTATTTAATGTATCAACTAACTCATAATTATTTTTTTTTGTAGACTTGTTTTGTCTGAAACGTTTAGTGCTTGTAGGAGAAACCTGCACGTAAATAGACAAGAAATTGTGGTTTATATATATTTGCATGAATAGTACACACCTAATTACATGCAAGCATTCAGAGTTCCTTTAAAGCAGATGCCTTTTGCTCTTTTCTGCCCATCCGAGTTCCAGGATCCTTATGACTTCGGGACATCTCACTTACTTAAGATGGTCTCTGCACATGTGTCTCTGAAAAGGCCTTCCACCTCCTCCTCCTTCCTGCTCAGCTCCTCTCATCAACCAACCAGGATAATCTCCTCGGCTATGTGAACAAAAGGACAACAGTGAAAATCTTAGTAGCACATCCCTAATTAATTTGGAGCCCTGTAATGAGTGTCCACCAATGGTGCTCTAACACTACAGCTCACCTGTTGCCATGATGTGTAAATCTGGACCCGAGAAAATACGTTTTCCCGGCCAGATGTTTAACTGTAAATAAAATATAGTGGAGCACCCCTCACATGTAAAAAACTACTATTATGATAATGCAAATCAGTTGGGCATGTCCATTAGTGTATCTAAATATTCTTTACATTTATATTGTATGAAGATACTATTACATGAATAAACTTCAGACATTTAGGCATGTGGGGCCTTATTTATGAAGGTCTAGAGACACGTTTGCACTGTTTTTGCGTCACTTTTCTTGATGCAGCAGCGGACTAAACAATGCGACACTTTGCGTCACATTTACAAGGTGATGCATCTAGACAGATGCGTCACCTAGTAAAGCCCTGTGCCACATTATACCTGCGTCAGGGATAATCTATGCAAGGTGGGCGTTCCCACATAAAAAAAGTTTCGTAGAAGTGTTGCAGTGAAATCTATGAGATTTCACTGCGACACTTCTAGGACGCCACTGCGTCAAAACCTTACGCTGCCTCATGGAAGGCTTAAGGGTGACGCAGTGCCATAGACACAGGCCTACCCCATGCATTGTTGGTGTTGCGTCGTGCTTGTGACACAACTCCAGCAATGCGTGACTTTTGCGCTGACCGATCCATCAGGATTCCTGACTTATCTGTCATTCTTTGTGACATGGAGCGCTGTACATTAAATATGGTGCATCCATCATGTCGCAAGGAGGGTACAGTGAAAACTGTTGCATCGCTGTTTTATTGCAGCGATGCAACAGTTTTCATAAATGAGACCCGAGGTGTTACACTTTTGAGTTGAAATCTATGTCACAAAAATGTACATCATATTATCACTCTACATTCATTTATAAGTTAGTCCCTCAATTATACCTATGTTGATCCAACATGTATGTACTTTGCTGTTCGTTTCCTTGTTTCATGAGTACAGTTGTTGTAATGACCCTTTGTAGATGTATTGCTGTTGGTTCCTCATGGATGATCTGAGCCGACAGGTGTTTCGTCCTTATAGGACTTTTTCGATGTAATTGTTTCCAGGTCATATGTACTGGTCACTCTCACTTGTGCAGGAATGGATTGAAGGAAAATCCCAGTGAATAAATATAGTCGCCTTCAAACACAAAAGAAGTATATCTAGGCGGGTCCTGTAAATAAGATCCACAAAGCGCAGTGGTTAATAAGTATCAGCTGTCAGCTGTGTAGAACACATAACCAGAGACAATGTAAACCTGCTTCTTGTGACCATGATAAGCCCTAATCGTAAGCGTTGTAATAAACGCTGTGCTGCATCTCCTTGGCTACCATGACAGGTCACAGTTGGACTGCTGCCTCCAGAGCCCTAGACTTGTTCCCACCCTGGAAGAAATTACCAACGTTCAAGGTCTGGGCTCCTGGTGGTCCAGATCCTGATGTCCAAAGACTTCTTAGTGAATTGAGGTGTACACACGGAGCACTGTTGAGAAGCCTTGAGCAATTGATCCGGGGTGCCATGTACAATGATCATAGACCCACCTATCGTTAAGTGGTGAACACCTTCACAAGCGTTCATTCCAGGCTTATGCAACACATGCAAGTGTTAGGCAAGTGAGCAGGGAAATGAGGGTTCCCAGGAAGGTATTTCAGGCTCCCAGAACAAGGCTTCTAAAATTTGCAGACCATTCTTGAGATAGCATAAATTGAGAGTCCAGTGGTGGCCACATAACATGGACTACTAAGCTATCAACTTACGTCTGGTTCGATACAGAAAAAGAGCTGCAGAGCAGCAGAAGTGGTTTTTGGTCAGGGTTTCTCTGTTCTAGGCCTCATAAGAATATCAACAGTCATCAAACATCACTCTCCTCGTAGCATGGCGGGGAGCAGGAGCTGCGGTCATGTCATTGTGACAAATAGTGTTTGCCTTTTAGATTTTTCATCCATGCAGAGCCTCAGACACCTTTATTTAACCGTGTAGGCTGCTCGAAGATTTGGCATGTCCTGGTTTCATGCACATGCATGGACACCTAACCAATTCTCCTGAATCGTGCGCATTACAAACTAGCCATAAAACATCTCAGTAGCTCCCGGCTCTCAGGCGTTACTGGTTACCATGGCCATGGGCAGGTCCACTGAAAGTATACACCTGGGATGGACCAAATTAAGCAGAAGGGTTAACTACAATTATGCTGCATAGAAAGGCAAATTATGCAGCACTATTTGTGATAGTATTACTTCATGAATTTGCCATTTTGTTAACACTGTCGTTAGTAGCAGTTAAGGATCTATAAAAGGCAATTGCAACTGAAATATGACTAGTGAACTTTTGCATAACGCCTTTCACTACACGCAAACAGGGGTCCACTACTCGGATACAGGGGTCCACTATACATAAACAAGGGTCCACTACTAAGGAAACCGGCGTCCACTACACGAAAATAGGGGTCGCCGTGATTTTAATACATTTTGATCCGTTTAAGATAGAAACAATATTTCTTTCATTAAAATATGCAGATTATGCCGTTGTAGATGGGTGCATTATGGGGCAAATCCATAATTATGCGGGAAACTCTGCAGAACTGCAAAATTCCAGTTGCCCTGGCTATGGGTAAGCTACAGGGCTGAAGAAATTGCGTTTAGAAGCACACAAAAAAGGGTGAATTCCCCCCTCGTAGGTCTTCCTCGCCACACGATAAAAGAAGTGAGCTTCAGTTCCACACCAGAACCCTTCAAAGCAAAAGTTAGCCTCCCATGCCTTCCAACCCTTCCCAACATGGCCGACCCATATCACCCCTGACCTCTATAAGAGGAGGGCCGGCCCAACCCTCAGCCTGTTATTTTGGTTCTGCGCTGACTCTCCAGATGCGCTTATCAGGTAAGTGGTTCCTGATGTAGCAGGTACATGGGTCCATGGTTGGTGGCCCTGCTCTAGCAGGCCCTAGGACTCTGGGACCCTCCTCCTTCCTTTCCCCGATGTCTTTCAGGGCTGGTTAGGCTCTGCCTTAGCGAGCCGAGGGTTTACAGGGGGGCGGACAAGGTGGTCTGGGGCTCTGCCTAGCGGCCCCTTTCCTGCCCCTCGTCCGTGTGGACAGAGTGCTTTTGCGTTTTGCTTGTGCCTGGGGCCTTGTGTTGCTTCTTCTGTGTTCCCTGCTTCCGGGCTACTTCCTCTGGTCTCCCGTTGCTGTGTGTGTGTGTGGTGGGGGGCGCCGGGCAGTCAGTTCTACGGTCTATGGGCGCGCTTCTGCTTCCTGGTTGTCTTTTTCAGGACCCTCCCATTTCCCTCACACGAGTGCTACGAAGGAGGCTGACTGGTGTTTAGCACACACAAGGTGCCATTGTTTCTCACAGCCATGCCGCCTCTCATGGCGGACCATTGTCTTAGGCCGCCTCCATGTTCAAGCTTTGGTTTCCTTGGGGGTTGGTCGCGTTGAGCCTAAGTGTCATCGCGGGCGGTTCTTCCCGCGAGTCCTGTGCTGGCAGCTGCCTGCGCGCTCGGAGCGGGCAGTTATCGGTCGTGCAGTTTACAGTGAGGGGCCGCGTGTGGTGTTGAGCCCACGTGGTGTCAGGTCTGGTCGAGCTAAACTTCCATTTCCATTTCAGTGTAGTTTAAGGGGTAGGAGGAGGGTACTGAATTACCCGTGGAATCGGTTGCTCCGATTTCCCTTTTAAAGAGAGTGTTCCAGGTGTTTTCCCGTGGGCGTTATGGTGGCCGTAGTGGGATGTTTTCCCCTCCTTAAATTTACGCTCTAGTGTTTTAGGGAGTTCATTTGTGACCAGGTGTTGGAGCGAGTGCGTTTATTGCACTGCACACTTCAAGTGTCTATCTGAAGCGTTCGGATGTTTGTTGCTTCACGCTTCAAGATTTAACAGTTTCCAGTCAGGGGAGCTTGGTATCGTGTCTCCGCCTGACGCCTTCAGCAGAAGAAATTTGAGGCAGTCAATGCAGCGCTCTCCAGATTTTGACTCCGGCAGCAGTAATCCTTGAGCACACTTGTGAGGTATTTTCTGTGAGAATTATCCACGTCTCACAAGTAAGTGCATTATTTTGAGTCAGCGCTCTCTAAATTTTCTCCTACTGTTCGTTTTGGAGAATTCATGCGATTTGAATTCAGTTGTAGTGCTCAACTATAATTTTTGGTCACCAACCTTTTTTCAGGAGCATTGTTATGTAGCTCTTGAGTAGACTAATTTTAGTTTGGAGATCTTTGTGGGACAGAGACTAAATAGCAGTCAAGCTGAGTCAGCACCAATGAGACAGCACCTGAAATTATTTCTTGTTTCCCTTTACAAGCGCTTAATCCTTGTTCCGAACTTGCATGGCTAATGCTTAAAACTCACACTAATAGCGCTTTGAATTATTCTATGTGACCAGAACTTTTTGACTCAACGTTACTTGAGACAGTATCTTTTGGCAGAACTTTATCACCTACAAAACTACTTCCTTGTATGTAATAATAAATATATTTTACTTACCTAGGGACATCGTTTTCTGCCACCAGCCATAGAACTGCTGAGATTTACAAGGAAAATATTAACTTCTTAAGACTGCATACTAACTCTCCACTCACAAGAGAGAAGTTAATCACTGCTAAGGTTAAGGTAGGAGACACGATAGATTTCGAGGATAGTAGTAGGCATTAGGCAGTTTGGGTAATGTTTTAACGTTGTGTTTTGTATTACAGAAGCCTTGCTGATTAGAGAAGAATTCCCAAGCTGAAAAGTATAAGAGGCATAGCAGTGGAGTCTCTCTTATTTCCAATCCCCTTTTCCCCCTCTCTCCTGGCAGTGGAATATTATGCCCGCTGTTAATGGGGTTTGTGGATTTGGGGAATAGTCATCTGCTCCTGTGGAAGATCTAGTTCATGGTGCGTGGTACTTGACAGATTGAAGTGCCATACTCCAACTTCCACCTGGGCAGGATGGCTGAGGGATTCGATGTTAAGGCCTTAGCGGACGTGTTGGAGGGAATACAAAAGCAGCTAAGTGAAACTATGGAAGATAACAAGAGTCTTAGAGAGGAGGTTAGAAGGTCAAGTCAGGAAGCTAGTTTCTTTAGACAGCGGTTTGATGATTTCATTTCTGGGGCGAATCCTATGTCCAAAGAGCATAAGTCACAGACCTTTTCCCCTTCTCTTTTTACAACTGAATTGACCACCCAAGTAATACATGCAATGTCACCAACTATTTCTTTAGCAGCCCCTGAGAGGTTTAATGGAGACCCACATAAGGCTCAAGTGTTTCTCACTCAATGCTTCTTACGTTTTTTGTGTAAACCCATCTTATTTAAGGAGGACCAATCTAAAGTAGCCTTTTTATTGTCTTACCTGAGAAGTGATGCAGCGGCATGGTCCATGCCTTTGGTGAATTGTAATGATCCCATACTTTACAACTTCGAAGATTTCAAGGCTGAGTTTATTCGGATTTTTGATAGAAGAACCATATCACAGACCACCGATAATGAGCTCTTAGATTTAAAACAAGGCAATAGGGAGTTGGTGGTGTACCTAGCACAATTTAATAAATTAATTGTAGAGACTCAATGGCCTGAAGCAAAGAGAGCTTCTATTTTCTATAGGGGTCTCAAGGATGAACTGAAAGATGGATTGGCACAGATTCTGAAGAGACATACTGAGGTATCAGAGTTATTAGATCTTGTTTTGCAAATTGATCAATGACAAAATGAAAGGAAGAGCGAACGTCGCAAGGATACCAAACCGTTCCCTCCTCGTTTTGACAGGATGAAGTCTGAACTAGTTAAGTCCAGTGAGGCAGTGGTAAATGAAGAGCATATGCAAATCGGTTCGGTAAGGGGTCCACTTACCAAGGAAGAGAGAGAGAAGTGCAGAATTGGAAAATTGTGCATGTATTGTGGAAATTCTGGGCATTTCGTCAAAGAATGTCCGAAGAAACCCAAGATCAGTGCATGGGAAAAAGACAGGCTCCACCAGTAAAGGGAGTTGCTCTGGTGGGTGCATCTGATAAGACAACTCCAGATTGACAATTGGTTGCTAATACCTTACAATCAGCCGCTCCTCATCTGATAATTTCAAGTCGAATTATGTTTGGAACCATTGAGGTAGATGAAATCTCCGTAATGATTGACTCAGGGGCAACTGGCAATTTCTGCGATATCAAGTTTGCTCAGGTGTTGGGAATCCAATTGAAAAAAAGGCAAAACCAGAATCGGTGCGAGCAGCTGATGGTACCAATTTGTCTTCAGGTCCCATCATTTATGAAATGGAAGAAGTAACTGAAGTGGACCCCAGCTCTCATCAGAGTTATTTGAGGTTCAGTCTCATTGATGCCCGACAGTTTCAGTTGATTCTAGGACTTCCTTGGCTGACGGAACATAATCCTCCAATAGACTGGGCAAAACGAACTGTAGATTTAGATTCTGACTATTGTAGAGAGCATTGTTTTCATTCCCGAGTCTTTCAACATCATCCTACTCAACTGTCCTTTTTGGCTGAGACCCCTCTGGTGATTTGCGCAGTTGAAGCTCCTGAAATTCCTATGGAGTATCAAGATTTGAAGGCGATGTTCGATGAACAAGAGGCTCAAAAGTTACCTCCTCATCTGGTGTATGATTGCAGGATTGAACTGGAACCTGGAGCTTCTTTACCTTGCAGCCGAATCTATGCGCTTTCTGAAAATGAGAATATTAATTTAAAGGAGTATTTAGATCGCTACCTGGCGAATGGGTTTATTAGGCCTTCGCAGTCTACTGTTTCCTCTCCAATTTTTTATATTCCTAAGAAGGATGGAACTCTTAGAACCTGCATTGACTATCGTGCATTGAATGCTGTGACGAAGAAAAATCGTTACCCTTTGCCTTTGATTTCAGAATTGTTGGACCAAGTGAAGGATGCCGTTGTGTACACGAAATTGGATTTAAGAGGGGTCTATCATCTTGTCAGAATGGCCGAAGGGAAAAAATGGAAAACTGCCTTTAGAGCACAGTTTGGCCTATCTAAGTATCAGGTCATGCCCTTCGGCCTGTGCAATGCCCCTGCTGCTTTTCCGCATTTGGTTAAGGATGTGCTCCGAGAATATTTGGATCGATGTGCGGTAGTTTACATAGATGACATCCTTATTTTCTTGGCTAGCCATGAAAATCATGTTGGCCATGTGCGAGCCATTTTGCAGAAATTGCTTGACCACCAGTTTTTTGTGAAGTTGGTAAAATGCGTTTTTCACACCACTCAGGTGGAATTTTGGGGTTTGGGTTTATCCCCTGAGGGTGTGTCTATGGATGAATCCAAAGTGAAAGCAATCAAGGACTGGCCGTCTCCTCGTAATGTGAAAGAAATCCAAAGTTTCCTTGGGTTGGCAAATTTCTATAGACGATTCATTGTTAATTTCTCTGACAAGGTAACCCAATTATGCGGCTCTTAAAGAAGCAGGAACATTTTTTGTGGTGTTCCAAAATGGAGAAGGTGTTTCAATATTTGAAGGAACTATTTACTTCAGCTCCCATCTTACAGCATCCAAATCCAGAGAAACCTTTCTTTGTTGAAGCTGATGCTTCCAATTTAGCAATTGGAAGCATCTTGTCTCAGAGACATAAGACTACAGGGCAGTTGCATCCTGTTGCTAATAGATCTCGAAAGTTGTCAACAGCTGAAATCAACTACTCCATTGCCGACAAAGAGTTGCTTGCAGTAAAGGATGCCTTTCAGGAATGGAGGCATTATGTACTAGGGGCAAGACATGAGGTCACGGTATTCACAGATCATCGTAATCTGCAATTTTTTTAATCTGCTCGCAATCTAACCCCGCGGCAATTGAGGTGGTCATTATTTTTTGCGGATTATAATTTTGTTTTGACTTACAAACCTGGTTCAGTCAATGTAAAGGCCAATGCCTTATCTTGCTTGAATGTTGAGGATCAGGAGGAAGTTAAAGAAGAAGGACACATTATTCCGGAAGAGAAGATCGTTGCCACCATTTGGTTTCCAGAATTAGAAGACAAGATAAGCGAATCTATGTCTGAAAGAGAAATGTTAGCCTGGAGTCAGGAAGATTTAGAGAGAGATATCAAGAATGGCAAACCAACCATCAAGGTAAATTATTTGTTCCTGGTAAAGAACTACAAAGGAAAATTATGGAATATTTTCATGATGATTTGTTGGCCGGCCATAAAGGCGTTAAGAAAACCTCAGAACTGATAAAATGTGAATTTTGGTGGCCAGATTTAGATGCTCAGGTGAGACAATATGTGGCGTCCTGTGAACAGTGTGTAAAAGGGAAAGTTTCAAGAGAGGCCCCACAAGGTTTACTTATGCCCTTTCCGGTAGCCTCTTATCTGTGGCATACAGTTTCTATGGATTTCATTGTAGATCTTCCCTCCAGTCAGGTCTATTCCACCATTTGGGTTCTGGTAGATCACTTCTCGAAAATGAGTCACTTTGTTCCCTTAAAGTCAATTCCCAACCCTACACAACTGGCCTCTCTATTCACATTACACATAGTTAAGGCTCATGGTATTCCCAAGGTGGTCATCTCAGACAGGGGTCCCCAATTCTTCATCACTTCTTGAGGGCCTTTTTAGGAAGATTAGGTGTAGACTCTTGGTTGTCTTCCAGTTTCCAACCTGAAACAGATGGCCAAACTGAGAGAGTCAATCAAGAACTGGAACAGTATCTACGCCTGTATTTGATGGATCATGAAAGGATTGGCCTGATTTGATTTGGGCGGCTGAATTAGCGTATAATAACGCAATTCACTCGTCTACAGGTTATTTTCCGTTCTTTGTGAATTCGGGCAGGCATCCAAACACTTTAGTAGGTAAAACAGAGAGTGAGGTCCCAGCAGTGGAAGAGATGGTGGGTTAGTTACAAAAGGCCTTTCAAATAGCTACTCAGAATTTAGTGAAAGTGAAAGAAGCACATAAGAAACAAGCAGATAAAAAAAGAAGAGATAATTCAGTGTTTTATTCTGGAGATGAAGTCTGGATTTCCACTAGGAACATGAGATTAAAAGGGAATCGAAAATTCCAACCTAGATTTGTGGGTCCTTATGTAGTTGACAAGATGGTAAATCCTGTTAGTGTCAAGATCAGGCTCCCCTCCAATTTAAGAATACATCCAGTGTTTCACGTCTCTTTAGTCAAGAGAAATCCATTAAATTTGAGGAAGAGTCAACCACCAGCTTCCATTCAGTGTCAGTCAGGAGAAGAGTTTGAAGTTAAACGCATAATTGATTCCAAGTTTAAGAAAGGGAAGATTTTCTATTTGGTGGATTGGAAAGGTTATGGCCCTGAAGATAGATCTTGGGAACCTGCTTCTAATGTTCATGCCCCCAGATTGGTACGAGAATTCCATAAGACTCATCCTCACAGACCCAAGGAGGGAGGAGGAGGGGTTTTGGTGGGGGGTGCTGTCAGGTCTGGTCAAGCTAAACTTCCATTTCCCTTTCAGTGTAGTTTAAGGCGTAGGAGGAGGGTACTGAATCACCTGTGGAATCGGTTGCGCCGATTTCCCTTTTAAAGAGAGTGTTCCAGGTGTTTTCCCGTGGGCGTAATGGTGGCCGTAGTGGGTTGTTTTCCCTTTCTTAAGTTAGCGCTCTACTATTTTAGAGAGTTCGTTTGTGATGAGGTGTTGGTGCACGTGCGTTTATTGCACTGCTCACTTCAACCGTCTATCTGAAGCGTTGGGACGTTTGTTGCTTCGCGCTTCAAGATTTAACAGTTTTCAGTCAGGGGAGCTTGGTATAGTGTCTCCGTCTGACGCCTTCACCAGAAGAAATTTGAGGGACTCAAAGCAGCGCTCTCCAGATTTTGACTCCAGCATGCAGTAATCCTTGAGCACACTTGTGAAGTATTTTCTGTGAGAATTTTCCGCGTCTCACAAGTAAGTGAATTATTTTGAGTCAGCGCTCTCTAAATTATCTCCTACTTTTCTTTTTGGAGAATTCATGCATTTGAATTCAGTTGTAGCGCTCTACTATAATTTTTGGTCACCAACCTTTTTTCAGGAGCATTGTTTTGTAGCTCTTGAGTAGACTAACTTTAGTTTGGAGATCTTTGTGGGACAGAGACTAAATAGTAGTCAAGCTGAGTCAGCATCAATGAGACAGCACCTGAAATTATTTCTTTTCTTGTTTCTCTTTACAAGCGCTTAATCCTTGTTTCGAACTTGCATGACTAATGCTTAAAACTCACACTAATAGCGCTCTGAATTATTCTATGTGACCAGAACTTTTTGACTCGACGTTACTTGCGACAGTATCTTTTGGTAGAACTCTATCACCTACAAAACAACTTCTTTGTATGTAATAATATATATATATTTGACTTACCTACGGACATCGTCTTCTGCCACCAGCAATAGAACTGCTGAGATTTACAAGGACAATATTAACTTCTTAAGACTGCATACTAACTCTACACTCACAAGAGAGAAGCTAATCACTGTTAAGGTTAAGGTAGGAGACACAATAGATTTAAAGGATAGTAGTAGGCATTAGGCAATATGGGGAATGTTTTAACGTTGTGTTTTGTATTACAGATGCCTCGCTGATTAGAGAAGAATTCCCAAGCTGAAGAGTAGAACAGGCATAGCAGTGGAGTCCCTCTTATTTCCCATACCCCTTTCCCCCTCTCTACTAGCAGTGGAATATTACGTCCACTGTTAGTGGGGTGTGTGTGATAGGACCGGATTCTTGCCTACCTGGTTATCTCCAAGAATCCTCACAGGTCGCCAGGATCTTTTTATCTGCCAAATAGCGTGGTGGGGATGAATACAGTTATCAAAATATATTTACCATAATTAGATTTCATTTGGAAAGGACCACTGACTCTGAATCTAAAATGTATAAGATTTTATTACAACCAAAAACAACTGGACATACAAACACATCAGTACAAGGTGCAGAAGGTAAATGGGCACTATCACAAAAGCAAGCCTACGCAGGATTCTCATTCGACTTAAGACAAAAAGAATCACTGATTCTAAAATCATCAAAAAGGCAATTGTTAGACCAATATCTAAATTAGGAATCATTAGTCAAGAAAGGAAAAGTGTTAATCTGTCCCTACACTAACTCTAAGGTGACATCCCTACTTAGCATTCCCATCCCAGGCAAGAGAATCAAGGAAAAGGTGTCAGGAGTGAAGACTCCCTAAGAAGTACATTCACTTAGTCAGAGCTCGATCTAAGATGCTCCTTCTAGCTTCCCGTCTAAACCTCATCTGCTCAACCCACTGGGCACTGTCCCTAATACAGAACCCCAAAATCATAGAACACGCCCTTCGGCACACCTCTTCAGCCAGGTCTTCTCTCTGTAGTTTTCCACAAAATTGTCTGGCGTCCAACGACCGTTAGCTTGACCTTGGGTCCCAGGCACCTTCTCCGCTGGAAGTATCATCTCCACATTCCAATGCACTCCCCTGTTGGCTTCTCACAGCATCCTAACTCCTAAAACAAAGACCTAGTCTCTCTAACGAGCTAAATGTCCTTGCACCTGCAACAGAAACATGGGAACGAGAAGCCATTTCACATCTTTAAGATTTTACATTTCTTTGCAGCCCAAAGCCTGTACCAAGGGAATCACTTTCGGCCTACAACATAGCTAACATAAGAAAGAAATAGGCCTTTTCTTCTAACGTATATGCGATCAGGCCTCTACAAAATCAAACACTCTATTAAATCGCACTCTAAGCATTAGTTCGTTATCCTCATGTGCGTAATTAAACAATCTACACGTGTAACTTTAACATGGCACACGTTTATCCTAATACATTACATTGTACGAAAACTAATCATTGTGCATTTTACTAAATACATTCACAATAACTTGCAGCTTTAATCTTCACAAAAGTGTTATTACATTTCTAATCACCTCTATGTTAAACGATTACAGCAATACATTTCTATGGCGTTTCTAAACATACATCGATTAATATGCGGGTGCTGACTAGCGGTGAATATGATGCACCCCTACAAATTCAGAATCACATGATGCTCTATCATGTGGATTTGGGGAATAGTCATCTGCTCCTGTGGAAGATCTAGTTCAAGGTGCGTGGTACTTGACACGCGGGTCCTGGCCTTACCTTTCTGCCGGCATCTGGGATGAGGACAGTTCCCGGCGCCATTCCCCGCTTCCCTCCTTTCTGCCCGTGCTTTGTGTTGAGTACAGCACGGGCGGTTGGTGGTGCTCCGTTTCCCCCTCAGGTCGCGGACGGCGGTCCAGTCTGGGTTTTTCTATGGGGGGCGCACTTTCCCGCATTTGTGTCCAGGTTCCGACAGGGCAGGTCCGGCCGGTGACTTCGCGACTGGTGCCGTGTGAAGTTGGGGGTGTTTCCTTGGCATTGGTGCGGCGTTTTCACCTCTTGTAGATCACTGGGCTGTGTCTTGGGCTTCCTTGGGCTACTTTTCACTCTTAATCAGTTGCCATGGCCTAGTGGTTCCGTTCTCTGCCTCTTGCTTCAATAGCTGTGGGTTCGAATCCTGATGTTTCTGTGGTTTGATTTTGGCGGTGGTACTTTTGCTGTTAGAGGTTGGATAATATATATATTTCTTTTTTATTGGGTTTATTGACTGTATGCAGGGCTTCCGGCTTTCTTTCTCTTGGTTCAGGGTGCGGTTCCTTCAGTGGTGGCTGGCTCTAGCTTGCGGGTTCCTGCTGTGTTCCTGTCTTTGTGGTCCATCCGGGCTATGTTCCAGGCTGCGATCTAGGCAGCATTTGTGGAGCGCGATGGGGGGCAGGGTCCCTCTTCCCCCTCACATCCACGCATGGACTCCCAGCGGTCTCCAAGGTTGCTGGGGTGCATGTGGACCTTCTGGGTTTGTTTGTCCTGGGTCTGGTTCTGCGTGAGGCCCTCTACACCTTAGGGTGATCATGGCGTCTCCTGCTCTCACGGTCAATTGTACTTTCGGTGGTTTTCTTATTGCTGTACCAGCGCATTGAGCCCGAGTCCCTTCCTCTGCTTTCTTCTGTTAAGTAGGTTGTTGGCAGTGTGTGGCGGAAGGTCAGTGAGCTGGCGTTTCCTCGGTTTCTGGCATGGTGCTACGCCATCCGGGACTTGGCTGGGATGTTCCCTCCCTCCGTGAGGGTGGGCTCTCTCATGGCTGGTCTTGCCACTCAGGGTTCCGTCTTCTCCGGGGCCTTCAAACCTGGTTGTCTATCGGGTGGAGGCCGTGGCCAAGCAGGCCTTTGCTGCGGCCTTCTTTTCCTTCCGGGCTTCGCCATACTTGTCCTACATGGTCTAGTCTTTTTTGTAGGTAGAGTCCCTTCGTTGCTGGTTGGGTTCGAGGTTCTGTTTTTACTGTGGTTGTTTGTCCCATTGGGCTGGGCATGGCCTTTTCTGGCTGTGCTTCCGCTGGTGTCTGTGGTTTCTTTCCCATTGCCTGTGTTGTGTGCCTTTGCCCCTGCCACTACTTTTCTCTGCCTCCACGGAGTGTGGTGGGTTGGTGGTGGATGTCCATGGTATTTGTTTCTGAGGTCCCAGTTCCCGCAAACCCTGTTGGGTCTTGGGCTGTACCGGTTCCCCTTTTTATAGGTTGGGTGGCAGCCCTCTTCTTATTCCCTTGTGTTTCTACAGTACTTCTCCTGTCTCTGACGGTACTGTTAGTGCCTGGTATGGGCTTCTCTGTTGCCCTGGCTCTGTTGTGCTGCAGGTTGGGGGAGTTGACTGGCCTTCTTGGCCACCCTGGTATCGCCTACTTCTTCTGCTGGGTCAACTATTACAGTCTTGCACATGTCTTTGTTGTGGTCATGGTGGTTTGCTGTCTGGGGCCTTTGTTGGCGCCCTTTCCTTTCTCTGGGTTTGGGTTGTATGCCCCTCCTTTCCCCTCAGTGGTCATGTTTGTGCAGGCGGCTGTGTTTTGCTTGCTGTCGGTCCCTGTGCTCTTTTGGGGCAGTCGTTTTCGGCCTCTATGAGGCTTTTGGTGTTTTCTTGCTGGGCGTAGGCCCTGCTCCTGAAGGTACGCCTAGTGGCCGGTTCTGGGTTCCCTCCTCGGTCTGGTTTCCGCCCCTGTCCTTCTATGTTGAGGGGTCAGGGGTTGTTTGCTTCCTTCTATGTGCGGCCTTCGGCTCACCTCCACTTGTGCCCCTTGGTGTGTCCTCTCCTGGCCCATTGGGTTCCCTGCTCAGGGGATTTTGTCTTTCCGGTGGTAGTGTCTCTGCAGCTCCGTGCTGGCCTGGGCTGATGGTTGGGGATAGGCCCATCTCTCCAGGGGTCTCCTCTTCCTGGGCTCCCCGTCCAGGGAGGTCGCGACTGATGCCAGTCTCCGGGGGGTGGGGGGGTGACCCTGGGTTCCTGGTCTAATCGGGGGCTGTGAGCTCAGCTTCAGGCGAGGTGCTCCTCCTTCTTTCAGGATCTGTGGACGGTTCTGTGGGTATGCCTGGTGTTTACCCCTTCTCTCCAGGGTTGTCATGTGTTGTTCCGGGCAGGCAGTCAGGTGGTGCGGGGGGACATTACTCATCAGGGGGGTGCTTGGCTCGCTCCCTGTGACTGCTGTACCTGGAGCTGGTGTCCTGGGTGGATTTTTCGGTCCTGTACCCCGGAGCGGGGTGACTCCCGGGGTAGGGGAATGTTGTGACGGATCTCCTGTGCTGGGTGTTTTCCGCCTCTGCCTGCCCTCTCCCTGGGGTTCTCGGTGTTCCGGCTTGTGGTGGCTCGGATTGGCCTTCCGCGATTGCCTTGCTCGCTGCCGGGTTCGTTGCTTTCCTGCCCTGTTTCTGCTCTCTCCATCCGTGCCCAGGGGCTTGACGGGTGGAGGCATTGCCTTGCCCTTGGCTGGCCTCCTTTGGCTCTTTCCTCTTTTCCCTTTGGTCCCGCGAATCCTGTGCTGGTTCCACCTGGATTTGGCGTTTGTCTTGTTGGTTGTTCCCGGTTGGGGTTCGACTTCCTTGGCTTCCTCTGCGGGGCTAGCTTGCTGTTCGGGAGGGCGGTCTGTTCCGGCTCTGCCTTGCCCGTTCCCTGTGGGGATGGTGTGCCAGCTCCCTCTGCTGGCTTGGCTCATTCGTTGGTGTCCTTGCTGGCTCAGGGTTGTTCTGTGGGGGTGCAGGACTTGCTGCTGGGTTCCCGCAGGTCTTCTGCTCTGTGATCTTATTCCCGCCATTGGCTTCCTTCTCTCATTGGTGTGGGCTGTACGGGGTCGGTCCAATTTCGGTGGTTCCCTTGCGGCTACTTGTTTTCCTCGCTGCGGTGGTTTTCTCTGGATCTGGCTCCTTCCTTGCAGAGGGCTCGTTGGGCTGCCTTGCGGACCTGCCGCGGTCCGGGGCTGGACGGCCTTGATCCTCTGGTGGCTCATTTGCTACGGCATTGTTTTCTTGTGGCTGCCTCGGGGTTGTTTGCCTTGCTCCGCCCTGGGTTCTCCTCTTGGTTTTGCGGGCCCTCCAGGGAGTCTCCTTTGAGCCCCTGCGCTCGGTGGTTTTGTCTTTCTCGCCTTCAAGGTGGTGTTCTTGGTGGCTTTTGGTTTGGGTGGTAGGTTGGGTGATTAGCCTTCTTCCTTCAGTTTCCTCCTTTCTTGCGGGTCCTCCCGGATCGTCGGGTGTTGCGCCCTGACCCTTTGTGTCTTCCCATGGTTCCTTCGGTCTTTCACCGCTCCCGCGTGGTGGTGTTGCCGCTGTTTCCTCCAGTGGTTGTATCAGGTGCTGCTGCTTCTCTGTCCCTGATGGTTGGTCGACGGTCGGTCTTGGTGTTCTGGACCGCTCTGCTTCCTTCTGTTGTTGTGGCACTGGTTTTTTTTGTGTCTTTTGGACCGGTCTGGTCTGGTCTCCTGCCTTCCATCTCCACGTTGAATTGGTGGTTTGCGCTAGCTATCTGGCTGGCCTGCGGGTCACGGAGGTCTGTGCTACTGGCCAGGGTTTATGTTGTTTTGTCCAGGGCCTCTCAGTTTCTTGGACCTCGTTCGAGGGGGTTTCTGTGACGGTTTTGGCAGGGCCGCGACCTGGGCCTCCCCGCACATGTTCCTGGTGCATTACCGGGTCGTTTTGGGGTGGTTTTCCTCCTGGGCTTTTGCGGGGGCGGTTCACGGTGCTGGGTCCTCCGTCCCTTGTGTTCGACCTTCTGGGTGAGTCCTGTATGGTTTGGCATCATGTACTCCTTGTCGTTGGTTTCTTGTTCACTATGAAGCCTCTTGACTTGGGTATGTGCTCACTTCGTTTATCATGTGGCGAAGAATACTTACAAGGAGGTAATGCCCCGGTTACTTACCGATAATTGTCATTACGCCAAGTATAGCCTTCCTCGCCACATGAGTTCCCATCCCTCCCTTCCTGTGTTGCTATCGGCTTCATGTGTATGCTTGGTAGTTCTCAGGCTGAGGGTTGGGCCGGCCCTCCTCTTATAGAGGTCAGGGGTGATATGGGTCGGCCATGTTGGTAAGGGATGGGAGGCTAACTTTGCTTTGGAGGGTTCTGGTGTGGAGCTGAAGCTCACTTCGTTGATCATGTGGCAAGGAAGACTATACTCGGAGTAATGAAGATTACCAGTAAGTAACCGGGGCATTACTGGGGCAATCAATAAATACTTGTCGAGGCCATGCAGTAATTCCACTTTTCCCTCCAAAATTTCATCTGAACAAGTGAAGTCTTCGGGTGACACACTCCCCACCCACGGTGTTCCCGGGATAACCGACCACTCGTAATGAGAGCCTCGGAACCATAGGGCGTCAACCTCAATGCTGAATAAACCGGGTGGGGGTTCTAAATCCTATAATTGTTTAGGTATATTTTACAGATGTGTGTGAGTCTCCGTATGAAAATGTGTGTTAAGCGCAGCGCCGTTCAGAGTTTCACTTTCCCCACACGCTTCATAATTTTAATAAAAACGCAAAATTAAATATCAACCCTCAAGCTGCGCTAGAATTCGGAAACCACTTCCCACGGGAACCTGCGGAACACGTTTTCCGAGCAGAACAGGCAGCGCGCCTATCCAAGGGAAGCAGGGCCGCCACTGCCGCCAGCATGTGCGCAAATTAAACGGTAATAAACATATCCCTGGGAGGGTCTTATTAATGCTTAGGAAATGAGCGAATTGCCAAATGCGGTAGGGTAACTTGGACAGGAAAAGCACATGAAGTAAAAATTCGTGTGTGTGCTTGTTGATTTCTTTCTCATCCTTCGCAGAGCACCCAAGCGAGTCTTTTTTTCCCTTCTGGAACGTGACAGGAAGGGGGTCGAATTCGTATTAAACACCGTTGTCTCTTCATGAGAAAACTGTAAGGTAGAAAGAATGCAAGGGAATAAAAAACGTTTGTTTCTGGTATGATTCTGTTTTAATTGTTCTAATTCTTTCTTATCTGCCTTTGGGGTCGTGTTTATCATTTCTTATATCCTCTGCCTCTCTAGGGCTGGAACCGTGAGGTAAGGCCTACCTTGCCTGCCAGGCAGGGTGGGGGAGGTCGGGGCATAAATACTACACACGCCTGTGTAATGGTGGGACTGGTTTTATTTATCCCATCTGCCGAGCCCAGCCAAATAGGTGCGTGCTTTGACTTTTCCGCAGCGAGGTAGTGCCAAATTGGCTCCCTGTTACATACAGAACGGTGTAAATATATATATTTTTTTGCAGTTTTATATAGCGCGTACTCGACCCGAAGGTTTCTGAACGCTTTACAGGAGCACGGCACCAGTTGCGTTACAGACGGACACATTCATTTTTAGGGACAGGGAGATTAAATGAAGTTTGAGCCTCCAGCCAGACTCGAACCTGATTCCCCAACGTCAAGGTAGGCCCCCTAGCCGTTAAGCCACACCCTCTACCCAACCACTTGACCATTAGCAAAGAGTTTTTGCAACTAGCAACGTGTAACGTGTAGAATGAGAATTGGATAATCTCAATATATGGATGTAGTATGCAATAAAGGCAAAGTGTCATAGTTAAATCGAGTATAACAACAATAGGGAGAAAAATATCACACATTTCACAAAATACTTCTACAAATGCCAATAATACTTATTATCAGAACCGTGGAATGTTAGGAGTTCCTTTGAGGACAGTAGTGTGGTGGACAGCCAATGGGGGCTGGTTTAGGCTTTCTGCACCAACATTCCAACGCAAGTCGCAATGTTTCTCCCTGTCTAATTTACAGCATTCCACACTTTAATGGTGGGATTTTCTAACAGCATTATAGGGCTAAGCATTTTGTTAAAATCCCTCTCTCTCATTATGGATTCTCTCCTGCAGCCTACGATTTAGAGGTGAGAGCATTTTACAACCCGTGTAGTTCTCGACAATGAACTATAATGCTGTAATAGGGGATGCAGAAACAAACGCAACTGCAAGTTGCAGTTGAAATGAAGTGAAATGCAAATCTTCGTTTAGAGTGATTGACAGAGATGAATCTCGAATAATTCTTTATGATTCGTCAACGTGTGCTTGTTGGAAATATATAGATGAACCAGTCAATTGGGGTGATGTAAATACATTTGGTTTTAAAGAGATTAAATAGACTTGAAAGATCCTGATGGGTTGTCCAAATTAGGTTTTCTGAAATTTGAGAATATAATTTTCAAGGGCCATGAGAAAATCTTCACTTTTCCTCCATGGTTTGAGCTGACTGATATGCATCTTTTATTTGAAGCCAGTAAGTGCACTATTAAGAAGAGGAAGCATAAACACTTTTTCTTTACCCGCCTTACCCTTATATATGGAATCAATAATTACTTTCTAATTGAAGTATTTCCAATGGATTGCAAAGTAGTTTTCTTTTCTTTATCAAAGAGTATTCAGTTTTAGTAAGATCATTGAGAAATTCTATGGTTTATATGCCCATCATTAATAACACCACTGTGGGTGTTTCCTCATCTTCAGAGTTTCAATTGGGAGCCACGGTGGCAGGAGGGGAAGTCGTTTTCAAAATTCAGCTATTCCAATGTGACTGTCTTTGGCTGCTGAAGTCATATCTGGAGGCAACATTTGGTTAATAGTATTATGGTCCACTCATTTTATAAGTGATAAGTATACTTGAAAAGCACCAAAGCACAACAAGGAGACTACATTTAATCTGAATAATAATACTAGTAATGTACAGATTATAATGTACCATACTGTGACTGTTCTCCAGTAAATAAAAAATGCAAGATGTCACATTCACATTAGAATATACCAATTAGATTCACAGTGGAAGAAGATCTGCCATAAATGAGAGCTAGCGGCCGTGGCCCGTGCAAGTAAGAGCGGTGGGGCTGCGTTGGGGGGGGGGGGGGGGGGGGGGAATCGACAGGCGATCACAAGGGAAAATGAAATAATTAATTAATTTTCCCTCATCGTGGTTCGTCAAAATCTCCCCCCACCTGGCCCCACCATCATACCGCTCTTACCTGCACGGGCCGCGGCTGAGTGCTAGCCATGGAAAAAAGCATAATAGCTATCTTTAGCTTCATTAAGAAGCCGAGGTCTAAAACGATCGAGGTAACAACAAAGGTGTATGCTGCAAAATCCGTCGCTATAGCATTGGATGGAACGGGGGTGTGGGGGATGGCAGCGATTGATCCTCTGCAAAGAATAGAGGATGGTTTTTATAAAAGGTCATTAGCCCTCCCAAGTAATTGCTCAAATTTGAGCTGTCACGCCGAGCTAGAGGGCCCATATATTTCAGATAGTGAGACTAGCACCTATTTTGTTATGGCACTCGATTTGGAAGAGAGACACTGTTAGCCTGACCCAAAATATTATCAGGGACTGTTTAGCCCTAGATAATGTACATCAAATAATTTGGTTGCAACATGTGAAAGCCACGCTGGGAAGTATGGGTCTCCATCTAGCTGTAGATCTGTGTCCAAAGCAAAGAATCAAACAAATCTTCCAAGAGAAGAGTGTAGGAGAGAGTGGAAGCAAGTCGCAATAAAACCTCAGTAAAGTTGTACATTCACTTGTCTCCTCCCCACGCAGCCTGGCGAATCATATTTAGTATTTGTGTCAAATCCCCAACACCGTTTTATTCTAGTTAGGTTCCGTTTGAACCTCATACCTCTAATGATGAGATTTCCAAAGAATATTTCTTTGTTAAATGACCTACCAGTTTGTCCTTGTGATAAAAGGTCAGCCCAGTCAGATTTGTACATATTGTTTTTTGCAGTTTTTATAATTTACATAGGGAAATGTATATTCTCCCCCTTTTGCGTAAACTCCATTTTAAACAATGCTGTCCTACCCTCTATGTTATAAAACAATTGTCTAATCCCTTTGTTTGTTACACTACCGCATCATTCCTATGGTCCTCCTTGATTAGTAGAAGGGCCATGACAGAATATGAGAGCGAAGTATAAAAGGGAGGCGACTAAGATTATATTTGAGGGCACACTGCACTTTATATTTCTGTGGTGATTGTCTTTTTAACTCTTGGATTTTAAACATGGATTTTAATTCTGTCTCGACAAGGCATTTTATACAGTTTATTGCAAATGTTTTTATTTAGTATACTTTATATACTTTGGAAACTCTACAAAATAAATAAGTTTGATGATGATGAGTGGTTGAACACTTCACTGAAATATGAATGGAACTACCACATTTTCCAACAGAGGCAGGACAGCAAAGTCCTACGAACAAAACTCCAGGCACATCAGAAGACTCCACGGTGGACAACATAGTGAGGAAGGTCGGCCTCTTGAGGAAATGCAGTGGCACATAATTCAAATAATACTTGCCACAGCTCTGCAGAATAAGGAGGCTGGTACATGATCTACTGGGTGTGAAAAGTAGGTTCAGGTGGACAAATATAGGTGCTGGAATATGCTGATTTTAACGTTAAATTGCAGAATCACAAGTCACCAATGCTCATGGATGCAGAGGAGACACAGTGCCACCCAACTCTTGAAAGTCACCGAGTACATACTTCTGAAGAGCCCTTTGGTTTAGAGTTGCACTTCGTTCTAATAATTAATGAAATCATGCTTATATTCAGCAAAAAAGGTGGCAGAACTGGTTTGTAGGCCAAAGGACAATCAGGGGCTACTGAGCCCCAAGTGTGACAGTTGGAGCACTTCCTGGAGTCACTCTACTGTTTGATCCAAAACTGAACACCAAGCTCAACACAAACAGTCCATCTGGAAATCAGTAAAGCAGGTGGTACAGTCACAGTGTTGCAGTGGTGAGGGGAAGAGAAGTATCTCCATTGGCAGTGCATGGCTCTGTGCCCGCCATACCCTTCTCCGCTCAGTGGTTGTCCTGGTCCCTTTTCCTCAACCCATGATTCACCCCTCCTATGCCACAGGTCAGATGGTACTGGGGGTATACAAGTAAGAGTCGAAGCCCTTGTTGGGTCACTACAGATTCATACAGGTGCATGTTCATCAGTATCCCTGGGACCAGTGATGAGCAGTCAGTGGGCATAAAAGTTCTTTGAAGGCAAGATGAAGGTTGCATGTTAATTCGGGAATAGGTCACAGCAACACACTGATCAGTGTTTTCCAGTACCAATATGACACAAGAATGACTCCTCAAAGAAGGTCTTGCTATGGCACAGCTACCACAATGGGCAAAGTTTTAAAGGTGGTGTGCAGGGAGTACAAGCTTACCATGCCCTGGGAACACCTCTGACTACCCCAGATCTGGAAGCAGGGCCAAGCCCTGCTCTAGACCCAAAGTGGAAATAGCCAAAGACACCCAAAATGTGGTTTTCAGGTCAGATAAGCTATCCACTGTTCCACAGAGCGCCACTTCTTCCCCAAGCCTCACAGAGTATATGCCACAGCCTTCAATGACACTCTCTGCAAAACATTCTGCCAAATTCTGGTTGCTGAGCTCTAGTTTCATCAAATCAAATCAAATCAAAACAAACTTTATTCGGCTGAAGGCAGACAACCATAAAAGTACAAAGCAATACAGTCTGTAAAAGAATGAATAAAACAATGTAGCAATACATATTAGATACAGCCAAAAAATAAACAAAGAAAAAACTAACCACAGTGCAAAAGCACCTCTAGTAAGCCTTTCCTTTAATCAAGAATTTTATTTAAAAAAAATAATCATCAACAGAGTTCCAATTGTTAAGATAGGTGAAATCTACAAATTCTGCCTATGCCTCAGGACTAATTTAAAAAAAGTGACTACCAATTTGGCAGATAGCTCAGTGTCCAAAAATTGGAGGGCCAAAAAGGCGGGGCGACATCTGCGGAAACCCCAGATCTTCAAAATCGGGCCAAGCCAACATTTCCGGAAATCATGATAAAATTTACAGAACAATACTGTATGAGTCATAGATTGAGAGGAACTCTCATCACAAGGGCAAAGTTGGAGTGAATTTTCCCATGATGAAAGATGTTAAGTCTAAATTTTGTTAAAAGGAGTCTCTCAAAATCCATGCATTTGAAAGTTAAATAGGGCTGAATTGACAGGGTCGTTTGGACCAACAGCGCGTGTTGTACAGTCGGCTTGACAAACTCATTAGTCATTCTCAGGGATTCTAAATGAGCCATACACATCTTTTTAAGTTGTTTACTCGGTAATTCGGCTATTGTCAAAGGGGAGTGAAAAAAGCGAGCCATACCCAAATCATCGAGGAATCTCTTTATATAGGAGATCCAACCAATCTTATGTGCATGGTCTAAGGCTATGCAGTCCTTAATGAACCCCTGAGAGAAGGTAGTAGCTTTCGATGTCCAGATACGATGCCATAAGAGAAGGGGTTGAATCCTAATCAGGTCTGTAAGATAGGGCAGACCCAACTCTAAATGGCAGGCGTAGGTCGATGTAGCCCGTGGGACAGCCAGGAGAAATCTCAAAAAACTATTCTCCACCCTTTGAACTTCCTCGACTTTTGCATAACCCCAAAGGCCAGCCCCATAGATAACACTAGCTATACATTTTGCCCTGTAAATCTCCAGGAGTTCAACCGTTGGCCTCCTGCCTAACCTGTTAGCAAAGTTAACCAATGCAGCTGTGGTTCTTATAAAGGTGAGTTTCCTAGACTCAATGGCACGTTTCCATGAGCATTTGTCATCAAATACTATGCCCAAATATGGATATTGAAGAGTGCTCTCTAATTTTTGGTTATCGACAATAAAGGACTTTTTCTTCATTTTCCTTGACCTTATGGACATTACAAAGGTTTTTTTGGTATTAATCCTTAGGTCAAGGTTAGCCATAAAAGTATGATATTTCGTGAGAGCACGCTGTAATTCATTGGGAGTGCGTGCTAGGATAACGGCATCGTCGGCGTAGAGTAATGCCGGTATAGGACGGTTGTTTATGCAGGGAATGTCCTGAGCCCCCATTAACATGGCTTTTTCCAAGCCGTTGGTGTATAAGTTGAATAAAAAAGAGGCCAGGACACAGCCCTGCCTTACTCCACGCTCAACTTTAAAAGACTTTGTCAACTCACCCCCCAGTCCGTATCTCACACGGGCTGTGGCATCCGAGTATAGTTCGCGTAAAAAGCTTATAAGAGGCGACTCTATACCCATGCTTTCTAAAATATCCCACAACTTAGAATGGTTAACGCAGTCAAATGCTGCAGAAAGGTCCACATATGCTAAATAGAGTGCACCCCCTATTGCACTAACATATTTGCCTATTGTTAAAGATAGATTGTGGGCTTGCTCGGTGGTACCCAAACCCTCACGGAACCCAAACTGAAGATCAGAGAGGGCTTTGTTGTCAAAAGCCCAAAGCTGGAGCCGCTCCAGGATGACACGCCCAGCGACTTTCTCAAGTGAATCTAATAGGGAAATCGGTCGGTAGCAAGATGGCAAATGGCGGTCCCCCTTTTTTAAAAATAAGGGGCAAGAGTTGATTGGGACCAAGAATCTATAGGCCCCAATACACAGGATGCTTGAAGGACCCTGGTTAATATTGGGGACCACAGGTCCATAGTAAATTTAAAGAAATCAACTGGGACCCCATCGGGGCCCGGGGCTTTACCATTTCTACTGGCCGTTAGGGCGTGCTCCACCTCCTCATGAGAAATATTAATTAACAGAGGAAAGGCAGCTTTGTTTGGCCTAGGGGAAGTTGAGAGTGTGGTGGTTGGAGAAAGGCTGAATAGTCAAGCCATGTTTGTTCATCAATCGCCACCTCAACACTAGGTTTTACAGATGGTTCCGTAAGAAAAGGGGACTTCACGACCTTCCAAAAGGCAGCGCTATCTCTGAAAACACATGATTTGTGCAATTGGGCCCAGAGATCATTTTTCAAATCGTCCTTCCGTTGCTTTAGAGCCTGCTTATAATCATTTCTAAGGGCTGCAATCTCCTTTCTATCTCTTGGCTTATTATGGAGGGCTACTTTCAGGGTCTGATAAGCTTTTGTGCAGGAAGAATCAAACCAGCCCGTCGGGTTGGTCTTACTGTTCTTAAGCTCTACGAACAAAGTTTCCTTTATAGCTACCAGCAACAGTGCAACATTTTCCATAATTCCCTCATGAGAAGTAGTAGGATCAAGGCAATTATTAATCGCTGAAGTCATTCTAGTAACTATGGATGCTGTAATTCCCTTCGGATCCACTTTTTCCCACCTTAGAGAATATCCGTTTAGTCTGTCTATTGTTAGTTTGTTTTGAGTTAAAGCTAACTCAATGTCAAGCCTCTCGTGTTTCTTAGACAATTTTAGTGTAAGACTAATTGGGTAATGATCGCTAATGGCGATATCGTGGGTTTTACAAGTGAATAGTTTTTTAGCCCATGCAGTAGAAGAGAAAATAAAATCAATTGTAGTTGGCCTGCCTCTGCCAACAAAGTTGGGACTACAGGGATGGGAGGATTGACCATATCATTTACGAGTGCGAGATCTAAACCACACAGAATCTCATTTAAACAATGGCCAGGTAAGGTGTGAGAAAAGTGGGTTATTGGATCGCCGTTTTCATCCTCAATTCCGCAAACGAATTTCTCACCCTGAGTACATAAATTTTGGTTAAAATCTCCACCCCATTTTAAGGCTAGTTCCTTGTGGATCTTTATGGATAATTCTTGAAGGCAATGATATATTTCATTCATTACCTTCGTAAGTTCATCCACGGAAAGATTATTATAAAAGTTCACGAGTGCTATAGCTCTATTTCGATTCAGGTGAAGGATAAGGATTTGAAAGTTTGTGGCCAATTTTAGTGATGCTATTGATGAAAATCGCACAGTATTTGATATGAAGATAGACATACCTACCTTTACCCTACCAGAGGAAGAAGGTAGTGCTGGAGAAAAGTAAGTCTTAAAGCCTTCAAGATGCAATTCAGATGTAGCCCATGTTTCCTGGAAACACAGGACATCGAAATTGCGTATAAAAGCAAGCCAGATATCATTAGTGACCCTTGATCGAAGACCGGCCACGTTCCAAAAAAGAATTTTAATTAGAAAGTCGTCCTTATTTAACGGAAATTTCAGAGCTATACCCGAAGGATCCTCACAACTAGAAATTTGTATGACTTGTAGAGAAGTATCTTCAATCACAACACCACCCCGGAGCAAGTCATCTGGGTGCACACCAGGGGTTGGTAGAGTACTGCCAGTGTTTGCTTTCGAATCCTCCAGCTGGAGTCAATCCACTCTCTCCAATTCAGAGAGCTGCTCAAAGTGGTTAAAAGTCGGAATATTATATCGTGAATCAATCCCTTTCTCCCAGTTTCCAGTTGGTAAGCCCCTAGGGATAGTGGATGGCCGGCAGGACAATAATTGGGGATAGAAAAAAGTCAAATCCCTGACTTGGATGTCAGTGTTAGCGCTATAGGGAGAACAGTTACATATATGGCAAACAACTCGCCTGTCCCTGAAGTTTACTACAATACAAACCCCCAAGATGTCCTTTCTCGTACGACACAGCCAACTTATCTTTCTAGAAAACAATATCTCGCCAGAAATATTTAACAGGAGTGGCCTGTTTTTATTTAGCCAAAATGCGACTTTGTTTCTTAGCTCGGGGAAGGTCTCAATTTTCCCTATTGGTAACTCTGGGACCCCAGCTAGCACTATTGTGTATGGTAGTGATTGTGGTGGTAAATCGATATGTGGAAATGACTTCTTGGAGGCAACTGACATAGAGGGATCCTTAAGGGGGGTTGGAATATCTATCATTTGATGTACAAGTTCAGAGCCCCCATGTGGAGGATCCCCCACTATGTCCGAGGGTTTAAACACCTCTGGTGTCTTCGAAGAAGGCTTAGCGCTAGTATCAGTAATCGCTGATGCGATGTATAATACAGAGCTGGGGGCAGTTGGCGACTTTATATTGTTATCGGATAGGATGGTTTTGGGCCTGATATTTGGAGTTATGAGAAGGCATTTTGAATGTACTCTGTTTAACACGTCTCCTTGGGTAGCAAAAGAGTCTTTAATAATTGTTTCCATTTTGTCAACTTTTTCTCCTATACAGCTTACCCTTTCTTGTAATGGGGCCAGTAGAGACTTCAAAAGGTGTTCGATTTTCTGGAAAAGCCCGTCAGTAGATAAGACAGCAGGCAAGAGACTAGATGGTTGCTCTACAGGTAAATCACGGGAATCATTTTCACAAGTTAAGGTAAGAACTGACTTGTGTAGGTTATTATCAACGTTTTTCCTCATTGGAAGAGGGGGTTTAGAGACAGGTTTCTTATAAGTGCAACCACCATGGGGGCGTTTTGATTTTTTTACATTTTTAACATTTTCTCCATCATTATTAATTTGTTTAAAACTGCTCCTAGCCTTCTGCCCTCTTGTTGTCACCCTCGGAATATGCGTATCCGAGTTTAGCGACAAAGGGGAGACCGAAATAGGAGATGTAATTGTCTGCCGAGTAAAATTGTCAGAAAAATCCCCTAGCTGAGCTAAAGAATCAGGGGGAGGTACTGTCGCAAGAATAGTAGGAGTTAACGACAGCCTAGATGGAACTGATAAGGGTTGGGGGGATACGTTATCTAAAATGGGGGCTGTACCCTGAGTCAAATTAATAGTGACAGATGAAGTATTGACCGGAAGTAGAGGGGGCAACATGCCAACAGGAAGAGAAAGTCGGCGTTCGGTATTTTATATGGCAGTCGCCACCACTCCAATAGTTTTCTGCAACATGCGGTCAATTGCTGTCAGACTAGGTAATGATTGATTTGACGTGGCTCTATGTTTTAAAGCATGAAGAGATATTGCAGGAATTACTTTGCCCGTCTTGCCCATTTACAAATCAAGCGTTAGGGGCACAAAGTCTCAAACAGACAGGATGCACGAAGCGAAAAATAGTCAAACAATGGAGGTAGCCCGTCCCGTCCTCTCCCGGCCACTAACGGCCACAAACGGTCCCGCCCTTGTCCCGGGCTTCTCCCGGCACGCGACCGCGCGCGACCGCTTAGCGGGTTGCTTACTTGGTTTTATACAAGGAAGAGCGGGAAGAGGGCACAGCTGAGCAAGGTTACGGGGCTGCTGGTCCTCGCAGTCCCGTCTGAAAAGTTCTCCCACAATATGTATTCAGGGCCAAAGTTCCGCTTTCTTCACAGCAGCGTGTGGGACAAAAGGATATTGGCACAATCCAAAAGTACACCAGGCTCCTCTGGCTGCGAACGGCACCCGCGAAGCGGGGGCCGGGAGTCGTTAAGAGTGCTCTGGCAACAGCAGGGGCGGGAAGAGGGCACAGCTGAGCAAGGTTACGGGGCTGCTGGTCCTCGCAGTCCCGTCGGAAAAGTTCTTCCACAATATGTATTCAGGGCCAAAGTTCCGCTTTCCTCACAGCAGCGTGTGGGACAAAAGGATATTGGCACAATCCAAAAGTACACCAGGCTCCTTTGGCTGCGAACGGCACCTAGTTTCTTTCTTTGGACAGCCCTCCTCCTATAAGGAGACTTCCTAACAACTTTTCCTTACAGTTGGTCTTACAGTTGTTCTCTTCCTTCCTCAAGGACAGGGTCTAACAGCACTTCTAGTATAGTTCACCATTGTACAAAGAATGACTCTGAACTCTATGCAATTCCCTGCCAAACTGACCCTCCATCCGCAAGTCCGGGAAGGATCCTGCTTCTCCCCTGCTCACTCCTCCTGGTCGCGCAGAGACAGCTGGCTTCTCACTAGAGGGTTAGTCCCATGGTTGTCGCACGCTTCTCACCTCTCTCGCACATACTTGGATCATTCACCGGTGCTCATCACCCTCACAACCCCTCATGAAGCGTCACCCTATCTGTCCTAGCTTCTGGACCCGCAGACCCTATTGGACCCAGTGTTCAAGGCAGAACTAGAGCAAGAGATAACTGATTTCTTTCCCTGAAACGACAACTCTGTCACACAATACTCCACGGTCTGGGAGGCCTTTAAGGTCACCATACGTGGCACTTGCATTGCCAAAAGTGGGGGAGTCTTGAAAGATATTTGCGCTGCACTCTGTAAGTTAGAAATGGAGCTTAAACAAACAGAAATGTGGATACAGTCTGCACCCACCCCTGAATTGAAAGCGCGCCTGAGAGACCTACTCACTGACTACCAGGAGACGGCCGAGAGGGAATGCAAGTTTAGAGGGAAGTACTACCAACTACGCCACTATGGATAAGGTGAAAGACCAGGTAAAGCACTCGCATCATTGATTCACCCCCCCAGATTCTCCAATACTGTCCTAGAGATCGTTGATGAGGAAGGCCAGTTACACAGAAACACCCCAGATATAGGAGCCGTCTTTCGACGTTTTTACAAAACCCTCTACATGACACATAGAATGCAACCTGTAGATTTCGCCCCCTTCTTTGAAGACACCGTGATAGCTTGGCTGGAAGACAATCAAAGAGAATTTTTCCTAGCGCACCATGAGGACTAGGAGATCATATCCGCTGTAATGCAACTACAATCTGGCAAGGCCCCAGGCCCGATGGCCTCCCAGCCGAATTCTACAAAACATACCGCCACTTACTCATTCCTGTATTGCGGCATGTCTTCGAAGAGGCCCTTGAAATGGACATATTGCCCCAGTCAATGCGTGAGGCGCTAATAATCTCCCTGCCGATACCGGGCAAGCCGACCACACAGTGCGACTCATACAGACCCCTCTCCCTCATCAATGTCGATGCTAAGATATTAGCAAAGCTGATTGCAAATCGCATTAGCCCCCTCATGACCGCCCTGGTCCTTCCTGACCAATCGGGGTTTGTACCAAGCAGAGGCACATCTCACAACCTGCGCACCCTGTTTGCTACCTCCAAGATATTGACCCTGATACGAACGTTGTGGCCGTCATTCTCGACGCCACTAAGGCGTTCGATTCCCTAGAATGAGATTATCTTACTTTCGTCCTGCAACATATGGGGTGCCCTCCTTTTTTAGCCAGGATCAACCTGCTATACACTGGCCTGCAGGCCAGCGTTACAGTCAACGGTGCTCGATCCTTTCCCTTCACAATTGCCAGAGGTACTTGACAAGGGTGCCCTCTTTCGCCCCTTCTTTTTGCCCTGGCTATTGAACCCCTGGCTGTCAAAGTCCGACAGCACTTCCGAGACCACGGCCTCATCTATCCAGAGAGACAAATATTGATCTCCTTATACGTGGACGACCTCACCCTCTACCTTTGCAACCCGGATGTAAGCCTCAACCCCATTCTCAGGCTACTCATTCTCTTTGGTCACCTGTCCGGGGTCAATATCAACTGAAGGAAGTCCCAGATTTACCCCCTCACAGATGCCACATAGCAATTTGTCCCTGACTATCCCCTTACATGGTGCGACAACACACTCACATATCTTGGCATAGTCATCACTCGTAATCAGAGTGTTTTGATGACAGCAAATTATGGGCGGGCGCTTGATCTAGTAACTGAGAAAATCACTAGATGGATTGAGTTTCCCCTCTCCCTGGCAGGGAGAATCTCCCTTATAAAATGGTGATCCTACCAAAATTGCTCTACCTCTTCATTAATATTCCCTACGCCCCAAGCTGACATTTTTTTAAAGCCGTTAAAACCCAACTCATTCGCCTTATATGGGGTGGGAAACAAGCCAGGCTGCGCTTGGACACTCTCACCCCGACCCTACAGTGCCGGAGGATTTGAGGTGCCAGACCAGGAAGTTATACTTCAGCTGCGCTCAGGCTCACTTCACGGCATACTGGATAAATCCCCCCCGTTATATGCTCCACCTGGCGATAGAGGACGGGTACATGGCCCCAACCCCGTGCTCTGCCTATTTGAGCACCCCTGCTGTCCTGAGACGCTTAGCCTCCACCACAGTTCAATGCACCACTAGCGCCTGGCGCGACCTAGCTAACCGACTACACTGCACCCTACTATACTCCCCCCTACTGCCCCTCCACGGTAGGCATGACCTCCCGGTCACACAGGAGGGAGGATGCTGTAGACTCCTTCAAAGACTCTCCAAACAGACCTGGGGGAACCTCTATATCAAGGGCGCTTTTTGCACCAGTGAGGAATTCTTTGGCGCTTCACCTCCTACCCCACTGGAGCGTTTTTTTAATGTCAGATTGCGACAGGATGTGCGAGCCCTCACCCCGTGCTTTCCGCAGGAGCCCTCTATCATGTACCCCTTTATACGCCCTTCTGCAGCAAACTACCTCCACACACGTTGTGTCACTACTATAATGCATCACCCACTACAAATACTTTCACCGCATTTATTACACTCCAGCGCGCTTGCAACGCCTTTATCTTCGCGACAACGACCGCTGTGACCGAAGCGGTGGGGCAGGAGCAGACTTCAGGCACTTAGCTTGGGACTGCCCGCCCATACAAAGCTACTGGATGGAGGTACTGACAGCGCTAGACTGAGTGACTGGGCTGCATGTTCCTGACGACCCCCTAACTACACTCCTAGGCTACACTGTGACGCTAGACGCCAAGGTGCGGGGTTATGTTTCCCTAGCGCTCCTTCTCGCCAAAAGGCGGATCGCCTGTAGGTGGGGTAGAGGGAGGGCTCCCAAATTTAAGGACTGGTTGCGAGATCTCATCTTTTGTCAAGAACAATTGCACATTTATGCCAAGCTCTTACCGCCCTCCTCCCGCCCACGTGACATCTGGGCTCCCCTTCATACCCATCTTCTGGAGCACACCACCGATATAGACACAGCCGATGAGCCTCGCGTTAGCAACGGTGGGATACACAACAGTGATGCGAACTAATGCTTATGGGGCTTCACGTAGGTCAGGGTACGACCTCCAAAGAGACGACAGAGTATAGAATACAATCACTTATGGCCTCAACAGTTCAGTTTATGTCAGTATAAATGGGCAACTTCTACTGTTAATTATGCTTAAGTGGTAATGTTGTTTACTTTTTTTTAAGTTATATTCTTTAAAATACTTATGACCCCCTTAATGCTACTTGCCAAACCTGTCCCACTTGATGCGGCCGGCCCATTGTGGTTGTAGGTGGCTTGCTGTGTACCTTCCCCCCGCCTATATTGCTAGACAGAACACTACTTTGCTTTGCCGGCCCGCCTGGGATGTAGGCATCATGCTGTGGTCAACATTGGAGGAAGGGAAATCATGGTTTGCTCCTCACTGAAAGAGGCTTGGGACTGCCTTGGGGGATGGCGACCAGCGAAGACCCCTCAGCTGCGGTGGGCCAATGACTGGCTAGGTCACCTGGAGAAGGAGGAGCCCAATGGGAGATGGAGACAAAAAAATCGAGCAAGAGGAACAATAGCCGAGGCAACCTGGAAGCGATGGACTGGAAGTACCAGACCGGGCGCAGAGCACAGAGGACTTCTACACTTTCTTTGAGGAGATTGAGTTACCAAACAGGTTTTGAGGTTGGGTATGGGAGGGCGACAGACACACCAGGCATTAGAGCGGCAGGTTGTTTTAAACCTGCAGCCTGTGGGGGTTGGGGAGAAAAGTTGGTGGGGTGGGAGGGGGGAGTTACAACACTACAACGAACACAAGATGGGGAGGTTAGACCAGCATATGACCCAAAGGAACACCGAGGTCAGATAAACACACATGGGCACAGATCTTGACACACCAGAACAGGAACTAACCATCCTATCCTGGAATGTGAATGGGCTGGGGAGTAAACTGATGCATGGGGTGATATCAAGATTTTCCAATAGGCACAACCCAGACCTAATTTTACTTCAGGAGACTCACCTGATGGGGAATAATTGCTCATTTCTGAGGAGTTAGCCATCCGATATGTAAGCACCTCTTGATACCCCGAATGTAAGGCAATACCTTTGTGCCTCACATTCTCAATGATGATTTAATCTTTATACCGTGAATCCCATGTGGATCGCATTCAAGCTTCACACTTATCGCAAGCTTCTTACGGTCTAAAGTAAGGAATTTTGGCAGCTGCATCTCAAGGTGAGCAGCATTAGTTATTCTTCCTTTTTTAAGTCGCTTTAATGCCATATATTTTATTTGTAATTATCACATCATTCATTCATTTAATTTCTTAACAGGGAATCCCTGTGGGATCCTTTTACTGGAATCTTGGACCAATTGGCAATCTCCCTTTCAAGAAGTCCAGGATAGGTAAGACAGCTTATCCTTGGGGTTTTTTCTTTCCCAGGAGTGCAATTTGCGTCACTTGTCACATACCAAATTAATTATTTTTAATTCAGGAATTTGGATACGTTTGAGCCTCTTTTTCTACTCCATCCTGACCAGGAAGCCCGTTGTTAGGCTATCCTATATCCAGGTGAGTTACAAGCCAGCTCTCCTGAAATATTGATAGTCATTGAACACCACACATAGTCTGACGCTGTTTATGTCATTTCTATTTCACAGGCTATTCACACATCTGTAGTCCTGAGGCAGACTCTGTGTGATGCTTTTACAGAAACACAACCTACAGGGCTGAAACGTCGTGGATATTAACACTAAGAATCCGTAATTTTGGCCAACAAGCCTGAACAACGCACTACTTGTACAACAACCTGTGTAATATTGAGCTGATTACATTTAAAAAACAGACAGTTTTCAATACGTGTTTATTCTGTACTGCATTCATGTCATTTGTTGATTTTTGTGGTTGAATCTATTTGTTCACGCCATATTACTTTGTCACAAAGTCACTTGTCACTTTTGTATAACAGCCATATATGAGCCTGCGTGTCTCAATCATGGTTATAACTTGGATATATGAACACAAATGTATAACAGACTTATGTGATTTGTGTCAAATCATTGATTGATCTTGCCTGAAGTTGAAATCGGCACGAGGCTTTAGTCACAGATGTGGTATTGATCATTTATTGGTCTGTATGAAGATGTATGAAATGAACATCACAATCACGCAAAATAATTGCACTTCCCAACAGAACTCATTGTAGATTTGTAAGACCTTTCTGGGGAGAGGCATAGAATTAGTCCCACTACACTCTGGATTTACCTCCAGTTTAGGGGAGTGGGGATACTGGTTAAATGGTCCCTCCCACTCACGATAATGCGGATCTGGTCTGGCTCTGCAGCAATCCTGTGTGACTGGAGCAGAAATCTGCTGGGGGTCGCCTTCTTGTATGTTCCACAGGTGTCCAGACCCAGCAACTTATTATGTAAAGAAAATGGTGAAAAGATTGCCGTATTATCTGGTATGTGCCGATTTGGAATCCTTGCAGGCGTTTGATTACTAAAATTAATATAAAGAAATTAAAGAAAAAGAATGACACTGATACAATTGCCCAGGTCCACAGAAGAGGAGCACACCATTGTTTCCTTGAGAAAATTGCCTTGTCTTTAGCCTCTCCTCTAGGCTTGCCTGATTATTCAAGGCTTTTACTCTGAATTATCATGAGAGGAAGGGCTTGCATCTCTGTCTGTTGACACAAGACTATGCTTATTCTCCCTCTGTTCTTAAAGCGGTATCAGAGGGCTGCCTCAATGCATGCATGGACTGACAGTGGGTGCCCAACTTGTTGAAGTTTCAGAAAATATTGAGCCAGGATTATATTTCACTGTTCCTGTACCGCATGCGGTTTTAGCATTATTACTGACTACTTAAATACACATTTTTTTAATGTCTACATTGTCAAGATATTCAATTATTTTTTATCTGCTTTGCAGACTAACCTGGTAACATGTCCTGTACTGAACCCTATCTGACTGCTCCCTACTGCTCACAACGAGACCCTAATACAGATAAATGCCTTATTGTTCATGTATATGTTCTAGTTATGATCTCTTTGTTTTAGTGGTTGGTGGCAGCATAATTCTGTACCTGGGCTGATGGAGTCACCATGGCCTAAAAATTGATCTGAACTATGTCTAAAAGTTCAAAATGCAACTTGTGTTCAGAAGTGATAGGCAATTCATATTGTGTCATCAGTAGTCCAGGAACTGTGGTATCCGACAGTATTTCCACAGTGCTCATCCTGGGTCCTCAGGCAACCTTGAAAAATAAGATATCTAAGAACATACAAAGAAGGTGGGCTCTAGAGGTCTGACATCTTACATAAGCACTTGTGTTGAAAAGAGCCCTTCCTTAGCAAAGAACTAAGCTGTACCAGCATGAATTTATCATGGATAGATCTATAAATCTTCTGTTCACCCATCCAGTGTTTCTAGCTTTGCTACATCTTGAACCTGTCAGATGAAGTGACATTAGTCTATTGCAAACACCTGAATCACTATCTCAATAGCTTCCTTTCTCAGATGCTAGCACTTCTGCCCACAAGCTCGTCCGATGTCTTTCATGACCTACAGCCTGGCAATTGGATCCACATGAAAATTTAAGAGCCAGAATCATTTCTTAAGCCTCACTGGCGAGGTCCAGTCCAAGTATTACTCATTATCAATTATGTCAAATGTTGAGGTTGCATACTGGATTCATGCATGCCATTGTAAGTGGATGAAAGAGCCAAAATTAGCCTGATCTGCTGAGAGAGGAGCTCTTGCCATCACAGATGCACTATCGAGATGTGATGAAGGTTCAGAAGCAGGAGCTCCTCTTCTGGCTACGACCTGCAACCCTAGGAACAAGAATTGTGTCTACTACCTCATCCTTTGTTGTGTCCAGCCTGCCCTCTTCACTGTAAATTTGTTTGGTTGGTTTGTAAAATCACTTTGTCTGGGGCAGCGGGCATTGGGTTGGAAGAAGTCAATGGAATGTTGTCTGCCGACCTTCCTAGAAGTAGAAAATCGATCTACAAAGTGAATACTCTCCTGCCAGTTTTCAGACAAGTTTATGCAGTATCTCAACCATTTCTCATTTTTGCTGTGTACCCATGTGACCACATATCCAATTTGGGATGAGCCCATACTCCTGATCCCCTTTGAATGGAAGGAGAAGTGTGGCAACCTTCATCTACATGATTCCTGACTGCTACAATTACACCAACCCTGTCACTTTTGATGATTTTACTGTGCCTTTCCCCAATTAGCAAATTTGCCCCCCTATCTATATATTTAGCTCCTGCTGCCAAAGGTCTGGTTTGTGAAGAAGGAAATGGCAGAAAATTAATTGCATGCAGTTGACACAATGTGACTATAAACCAGCACACCAGCCTGATATCAAGTTTTTACTCAAGTGTAAATACCACTAGCGGGGCGTGGCTAACCAGCCAAGATGGTGGACACGAGTTTCTAATGCTCTGCTGGCACACCCTTGATTATCCTGGCAAACAGCAGGAATCCCGCTTCATCAGCCCAAAAACTGGGCAATATCACCTCCTGATATACCGGAGCCCTCAATTGTTGAAGTGCGACTGCTGGAAGTTACTGCATCAGTGCCGAGGACGCACCAGCGGCCCTACCCACAGGGCACTCGCTCTTTACGCGGCATGGAGTCGAGCACAAGCTTTGAACGGACACTCTGACGGCGAACCCCCTGAGCGGTGAGAAAGTGCACGACATGGGTGGGTAGTGAAAATGGAGACTGTGAAGCCTGTGACCAGTGAGAGCGCTCAGTGTCAAGGCTCGGGCGAGCAGCACTAGCTCCCAGCGCAGAAAGTGCAGACCACTCCGAGATTAGGGTAGTAACCTTCTGCCCCAGCAGCGAACAGCAGAGCCTGGTAAAGTGCAAGAGAAGGACTGGTCTACACTGACCAGTCCATGAAAAACGATAATGGGGACGCCCAAAGGGGACTGAAAAACACAGTTGGTTCTGGGCCCACACCAGGCCCCACCGCAGTCTGCATAGGCCCGGTGGGCCTACCCGTAGAGGTCGATCATGGTGACGACAGCCGGAGAAGCCCAGTACTGAAGGTGAGAACTGCAGCCCGCACCCAGACGCACAATAGGCAGATACCTGGATGCCGGCGAAGGAACACCAGCCGGGAGGAGATCCACTGCTCAGGTTGCACGGCTCGGAATTCCTGGGGATAGAGGCGGAGGTCTGCACTGCTCGGGCTCTGCTTTGGTGGGTGGTGCGCAGTGCGGCCACTCCACTGCTGGAATATTCACGAGGGGTCGAACCCAGGCCCCCATCAGGTGGAAACAGGCAACATGGCGCACCAATCGTGGATCTGCTGCCCCGGCCTGTAGAGACGACCCCTCGCTACGGAAGACACTGCAAGGACACTGTGCACAGCAACCCCACAAGAACTTATCGTAGGAGCACCTGACCCCCTTTATCCCGAATCTGCCAAAACCATCTCCACTGCATTCACACTGGCACCAGGCACAGCCCCAGGAGACCTCATTGTCTGATCTGCGCCCGGAGTAAACTATACTAATAAAACTTGGATACTACAAAGAGAGGCGCCTACAAGACAGGACCTCTTCTCGGCCGCCACCCTCTGCTCATCAGAGGAAATCAGGGTCCCTGGCATATGCAGTTCAGAGGCAATACGTTGATTCTCCGTAGCATACTCTCAGAGCTCAGTAAAACCTTCAGCACTTGCGAGTGACGAGGGCCTGAAAAGCGGGAAGGGCGCAACACCTCACTAAAGCAGTTGAGCGGTAACCGATTGAAGATCACATGAGCACTCCTCTTAACACTGCACAACTTACAGATTCTGGACAGGCATATTTCTCTAATCGTCTACATGGCCTCTGCACAAAAATTAACCATAGACTCACAAATATAGCCTTCCTACAGGAAACACACCTCACCCAGATAGAGGCTGACCGCCTCCACAAATGTTGCAGGGAGTGAGTATACAGCACTAACCACTCCTTCAAAGCGCTAGGGGCAGGAGTTCCATACGTGGAAGAGGAGGTGGACATAGACCCGGAGGGTAGATATGTAATTTCAAAAGGTAAACTAAATGGGCAAACAATTCTCATAGGCTCTAAATACGTTCCGAATGTGGAGCAAGCTTCATTTTTTTAGCAAGCTCTCTGGAGTGCTGGTCAGATGGAGTGGGCTCCCTTGGCTTATAGGAGGGTATTTCAATTCTGTATAGATGTAGACCTAGATTGGTCATACCCACCCCTAACACGAACTACAGCAGCATCAAACGCACACACCCTGTCGGAGTGGCTGACACATTGGTCGTTGACTACTATATGGCGTGCTTTTAATCCCAATGTACGAGTGTACTTGTTTTACTCTCCTGTGAACGGCCTACATGTGTGACTAGACCGGGTGGTTGTGTCACCAGCCCTCTTCCCACTCATCAAAAACACTGAATATCAAGGGCACACGCATTCGGACCATAACCCACACCTCTTGCAACTCACATGGGACGCAGGACCCCCCCGATCCCTACATGGAGGCTGCAACCAGCAGCCCTAGAAGATCAATCGTTTCGCTCCTCCCTAGGGGCGGCAATCCTAGACTACTTCAGCCAAATGATCAATCTACAGGAGACACCCTCTTAGAATGGGATGCCTTTAAAGTGACCTCAAGAGGACACTGTCTGGGTGCGACCTGGAACATACGTGAGCAAATAAATGATGAGCTTAGTGGCATAGAGCGCCAGCTCCTAAGCCAATAGGTGAATAAATCAGCAGGTAGCAGTGGCACGGGTTGTCTGGATGGACTGTGGGCAGAACATGCGGATTTACTAGAATGGCTCCGCTGTCATAACTACGCAGCACACTCTGCATGCACGCATGCAACTGCAGATCGAGCAGGCAGAACACTAGCGTGGCTCCTGCGCCAAGAACAAACTCATCAACCTGTAGCCACCCTAAGAACAGCCACATTGCAGGTTTTACACATGCAACATGAAATACATGGAGCAATGAGACGACACTTCCCTACACTTTTTCAATCTGTGAGGCACCATGAGGAAGGATCGCTAGCTACGTTCTTAGACACTGTGCACCTACCAGAAACAACACAGGAGCAGAGGGAGTTGCTAAAGGAATCAATAACACCTGAGGAAATTCGTAGTGCAATAGCAGTGCTAGCAAACGGGAAAACACCTGTCCCAGACGGGTTCCCAGCAGAATTCTATAAAGCGTGCACCATATCGCTGATCCCTCAATTATACGCGCTATACGCCACGGCCCTGAGTGAGCAGAGGCTTCCTCGTCCATGCGAGAGGCGAACTTAGTGTCACTGCCCAAACCTGACAAAGATCCCACAGACCTGGGATCTTACAGGCCACTAGCCGTTCTTAATGTGGATTACAAGGTATTGGCAAAGATCCTGGCTGATAGGCTTGCACAGGTGGTTACTATCCTGGTCCATACAGATCAGAATGGGTTTGTGCCCTCCTGGAGTACCTCACTACACCTGAGGTATTTCTTTGGAGTTGCAACTTACTGAGTACCTTGCTGGCCGCGCTGAGGGTGCTAAATACTGTATCTAGAGAAAGCATTTGACTCTAGACCACTATCTCCCCTGTTCTTCTCACTAGCTATTGAACCACTAGTGTAAGCAATCCGTACCGCAATGGGCGAAGGCATCACACTAGGAGATGGCACACACACAATATCATTGTATGCAGACGATCTATTATTGTACATAAGAGACATCAGCCAAATTTCTCAACAGCTGGCGCACACACTGGGGAAGTTTGCCTCTATATCAGGGATGAAGGTTAATGCCTCCAAGTCCTGCTGCTACCCCTTCAGTGAAAAATGTGAGGTCCCGGGATATGTCCTTTACGAGGTGCGTGTGCACTGTAGTGCAGATATATTCCGCTACCTCGGAATCAGAGTATACAGGAGTCAAACTGACCTGGCAGATGGAAACCTCTGCAGAGCCCTGGCCGCTGTCTGCTCTCAAATGCTATTCTGGAACACGCTCCCACTGTTGGTAACAGGCAGGGTGGCCCCCACAAAAATAGTGATCTTGCCTCGGTTCTTATATTACTTTACGAACCTGCCACTGTATATTCCTCCTTCCTTCTTCTGCATACTGGAAAAATGGATAGACGTCTTTATATGGGGAAACTCCAGCCATCGAGAGGCGATAAATAAGCTTTATCTACCCACAGAACAAGGTAGCCTGGTGGCCCCAAATCTAGAGCAATGTTATCTGGCTGTGCACCTACAATGGATAGCCAGATGGTTAGCTGAACACCATAGTGGAGACATTGCGACTACACAATCGCCCCTGTCCCTTTCAGGATTGACAGAATTATTTCAGCCCTGTGGGAAATCTAAACTACCGGACTCGCTGGTGCTCAGCATATCGTACAGATGCTATTGCAGAACGCTATATATTACCCGCAAAGCCACCCCATATGCACCAGCCTTGCCACTGGAGGGAACGAAAAGAGGTAGCATAGTCACCACAGCTGCAGAACTGGCAGGAAGCAGGAATACAGGATTTGGGGGACGTGTATCGAAAGGGCATGCTGATCCCATAAACAACATTAACCCCTTCAGTGCCCATGACGAGCTGGACTCGTCATGGGCTGCGGTGGCGCTGTGCCCATGACGAGTCCAGCTCGTCATGAACTCCGCCCGCTAATACAAAGCGCGGCACTGGGCGGGGAAAGGGGCGGGCATGCAAGGGGTTAATAGAGGAAGACAAACTGCTTCCGGGCTGATTTCTACTCCATTGCTCGCTACTGGTTGCTCTCTCCGATAGCTGGGGTGATTTAACAATTGAACCAGCGACCCACCCCACCATACAATACATGCACGTTATGTGACAAGGGGGGCTCCTAACAAAATAGTTTGCTGCCTCATTAAGGTATCACACAGCAATTAATCTAACACCGCTCCAGCATCAGTGAGAGGAGGACGTGGGCCGCCAATTTACAAACACTGAATGGTCCGCAGTCCTAACAAGCACGGTACAAATCCCTAGGAATGTACGCTTACGTCAAATTCAGTTTTATATCACACATAGAGCGTACCTCATGGCCGCAAAGAACAACCAGTACTTTAAGCGTAGAGTATCTGAATGTCCCAGATGTTCACTTGTTGATGCGGATCTGCTACATATATATTTTTTTAAATTATTTTATTTTTTTATCCAGCCAGTAGTTACATTGCTTTAAACCATCATATACTTAACATAGTATTTTCCTTATGCACTTGAGAGTACAATCGACATCCAATATTATACATTTGCCCCTGTTCGTTTCCATTTGTACGACAGATGGCACACTGTTTCGTTGAGTAAAGAAAAAAAAAAGGTTCCCCCCATCCTAGTTCGCATACATTAGATCTTGTGTAAGGCCCCACGACTTTGTCCCTTTTTTCAGCCATATTTGTGCGTCCCTAGTGTGTTCTTGTGGGTCAATTCATGGTATCGGGTTCTGCGGTCGTCTGCAGGTATTGGACAAGTGGTTCCCAGAAATCTCTGGGCCTCGAGGCTTGTGGAAGTTCATCTGTATAGGTCTCTAACGTTGATTTACAGTATGTCATGTCTGTGATCCAGTTCTTGAGCTTTGGTGGTCTCTTGCTCCCCCAGCGCATGGCTATTCTTCTCTTAGCAAGTAATAGTGCGACCGCTAAGAATTTCCTACGTCTTGCGTATTTAAGCTTCCTGACTCCTAATAGACACACTAGGGGTGTGTTGGGAATCTGTTCCGATAGCATTTCAGTGAGTGTGTTGGTGACGTCTCGCCAATATGCCTGCAACTGGTGGCATGAAAATGAATGATGCGCAAATTGCAGTTTGACGTGAGCAGTGTGAGTTGCGTGCAGCTATACTGCCAGTCTTGTTCATCTATCGTCTCACCTAGAGCTGCTTCTCATCTAAGCGCCGCACTATTTGACCTCCCTGCCTGTTCTTCTTGGGCCGCGTTGTAGAGTCCCGTCACCAAGTTCTGGCGCGTAGATGCTGTTAATAGAATTTGTAGCGTGTTTAATTGCTTAGGTTCTTCTGGAAATGTGGTGTACAGTGTCCGCAGAGCTGTGCGCAGCCGTAGATACGCAAATTTCTTCAAAGGGGACTGGTGGGTGCAAAGTGACGGGTCTGTCAAGTTAATACATTTATTATGTGGGAATATAGTGCCCATGGTGGTCAGTCCCATCTCTACTAAGAGATCATACATTTTCTTTTCCTGCGTGGCGTTAGTTTGGGATGTTTTGCCACGAGAAGAGCCCTTGCGTAAATCGGGAGCTTATGTGCCCTGTGTGCCAGCGCCTGCCATGCTCTAGAGGTGCACTTAGTTGTCTGTATCGTATCTCGAGGTATGTACGTCATCGGGTCCGCTATGAGTGCAGTCAATGGTGTGGGATGTACGCTATCCTTTTCCACCGCTATATGTGGGATATGTGCATGTGGTTTCGTCCAGTAGTGTGCGTGCTGTGCTTGTGCGCAGATGAAATTTAATTGGAAATCTGGCGCCCCAAATCCTCCTCGATAGTACGGTTGGGTCAATGTCCTCCAGCTAGTCCTAGGCTGCTTTCCTGCCCATGTTAACCGTTGCAATATAGAGCGTATCTTGACAAAGAAAGCCTTAGTCAACCATATCGGTATGTTCCAAAATAGGTACAAGAACCTAGGCAGTACAACCATTTTCTGTATCGCAATTCTGTCTGCTATAGAGAGAGGCAGTTTGATCCACTTATCCACCTGTTCCTCCAACCTCACCAGCGCTTTGCCATAGTTTTCTCTGACTACCAGTTCTGGGTCACGATGTATCCAGATACCCAAGCATTTAACTGGATCTGTTTGCCACTTTAACGGATATTCCAAGTCAGGCTCTGGAGTGTCAGCAGTGAGGGGTATCACTACTGACTTATCCCAGTTTATGCGGAGGCCTGAGTATTTCTCGTATCGGATATACTCCCTTATGAGCTGGTATAAATTCTTGTCAGGGTGCGTGGTGTAAATGACCATGTTGTCTGCATATAGCGCAATACCAATGGGTCGCAGGCCAAATTGTAGGGCGGCCTCAGAGTGCTTCTGCCTAATTTTGCAGGCCAATGGTTCCAGGATTAATGCAAATAGCATTGGTGATAAGGGGCAGCCCTGTCTGGTACCTCTTGTAATCTCCATTGGGCTGGACATGTTCCCGTTGATTCTAACCCGTGCCTTAGGTGTGGCATACAATAATGATATACATTTTAGAAACGGTTCCAGAAACCCCATCCTACGGAGAGTGACATACATGAAGTCCCATTCCACAGAGTCAAATGCCTTGGCCGCAGCCGCTGGCATGTCTGGGTCTAGTTGGTGGAACAGCGCAAATATGGTGCGTATATTATGAGTGGTGGATCGTGTTAGCATGAAACCTGCCTGATCCGGCAGCACTAGATTACACAGTAACGGTTGTATTCTGTTCGCTATTATTTTGGCCAATATCTTGGCATCTATGTTTATCAGGGATAATGGAAAACAGTAGGTTAGGGGGTCGAAGGGAACTTTAAAGACCTGACCATTCTTGAACAACCCTTCATTCCAACACACGTCACTGATATCTCTAAATTGCTGTTTAAAAAAGAACAGCGTTGGGTGTTTAAATTGAGAAGCGACGAGGTGGGGTTAAATGAGGCTATTCCCTGGACCTTGCTTTGACACGTGTCTGGTTTATCCTACGCGTTTGGTGATGTAGCTCTTATATGAATACATCAATAAGTAATCCGGGGGAGTAATGATGCCGACCTCGTTTTGATGCGATGTTTGTTTATCTTTATTGCATCTGATGCTACAGCCTCGATTAGACCTTATTCACAAGCACTAAGGCGGGGTTCTATGACATCATTCCTGGCACACCGTTAGGTGGTGGATTCAACTTATGCCACATGCAGCCTGTACCTGGATAACTGTTTTGGTACAATAATACTTGATCCAAAACTTCTTCATTATCTTATAGACCATGATATTTATAGAGGGATGGCCTGGAACGGTAACTATAGAGCCACTGCCGAATGTAAATGGTTTCCTCCTCTGCCTGATACACATATTTGGCAGGACGTATTCTTTTACAAGACCATGTTACTTATAGATAGATGGCCCGGTACAGCAATTATAGAGCCACGGCCTAATGTACATGGCTTCACTTTCTTGTCCGATACACGTTTTTGGCAGGATACATTTCTTTATAACTTGAGTCGGGCGTTGGTATTCATATCTAACTACAGTTCCCAGCATGCTCACTCGGCAACACGGTTTTTGACGTGCACGACGCAAAAGTGCCCTTGTCACGTGACGGGGGTCACGTCGACGCTGCCCCTGGCGTTCTGCAGCTAATACCAAGAATTCATCTTATAAAATCAGCATGTTTACACTGGTCCGGTTACCACTCGGAACAACTAGGAAGAAGGTCCGGGGTAACGACGGACAGGTAAGCCTGTGTCTTATTTCAGTCCGTCATATTTTCTTAACAACACGGAGTTTAGAATTACTCTGGTTCGGTGCATTGGCGCCTTGGAGGTAGCTCGTGTTTATATGCTTTCTGATATCTGGGGTTGACTGACTTGGTCCGCGACCCTGTATACATTGCTTTTGCTTGATACAACAGCCAGTGTCCTCTCTGAGAGGTAAGAGGCTTTTGCCCTCTCTTTGAAAAACAATGTTTTTTCATAGAGAATCTTTATGTCGATACCTGTGACAAGATGCATTGTTTCAGCCCTGAATAAAACGTGTTGAACCTTATTCAATCATTTGGTTCTAGACGTTTACACATTCTCAATAGTCTACTGATCCACTTTATGTGGTTTTTAATAGTTAAAGCCTGTTCAGGCTTGCCTTGGTGAATAAACAATTCTTTGTTTTCGTCATTGCATTGGTTTGTTCTCTTTGACTCTGTTTTTTAGAGCGTTGCCTCACGCCCTGAGTTGTTACCAGGAGTGTAGGACGCATCCCCGATTGATTACGGTAAGGAGGCCATTTAGATTCCTTCATGACAAATGTTCACTATTGGTACTTTTGTTTTAAGTCATTGAGTACTCTTGACCTCAACCAACATATGTCACTTTCTCTCCTGTTTGAATTCTCCTCTTTCTAACAGGTGATCATTTTACATCCCTACTGTGCCGCGTATCTGATGATAAGCATGTACCTGGGTAGGTTGTATCGTTCCTTTTATGTTGTGTTATTCACTTCATTTCCAATATTTGCAGTAGTTTCTATTTGGTCCTGACGAAAGCCACTGTCATCTGGTTTAGACATCAGTTGGCTGAAACATGTAGACCACTGAGGACGTGCTCCTATAATTCCTGTGTACACGTTTCCCTCTAATTCCTGCGTTTTATTTTTTGACACCATTAGATACTGAGTAAAAATATTTTTCTACTGGTAGTCAATTTTAAATCACATTTTTTTCATACACACTGCACTTAGCTTCACCACACCACTGGCAGTCTTTGTCACTAGGAGGTTTTTTATCCTCCATGTTACATCACAAAACATCCGTGAGCTCCTCCTTGTTATAGTAAATGAAGGAGTTGTAGCTCTTTAACTGCACCAGGTGCGGTTAACGGAGGTCCCAGATGATGAAGCATGCCACCTCGGTGGGTGATGGGACTTGGTCCTTGATTTAAGGACTCTTTATGTTTGAATATGTTGGTTTGTTGTCCTTGTGTCTCAATTAGACTGTTATAGACCCGCGGATTTTTGTGTTGTTATTATCAGGGATAATGGCCTACCCGAGTCACACTCAGTTGGGTCTTTCCCGTGTTTCGGGAGTGCTATCAAAAGCGCCTCACATAATGACGCTGGTAGTGTGCCTTCCGCATACGCTTCCTCCAGCATTTCAGCTAGGTGTGGGATTAGCAAATCTCGGAACTCCTTATAAAATTCTCCCGGGATTCCATCTAGGCCAGGGGCCTTATTATTTGGGAGAGAATTAATTGCATCTACAATTTCTTCTTTTGTTATATGGTGACAGAAGTACTCCCGATGTGCATCTGACAGCCACGCCAGAGCCACATCATCCAAGTATTCATGTATTTCATCTATCGGGACCTGCGCCTGTGTCTCGTAGAGTTTAGCATAGTATTTAGTGAAGCAATCTAGGATTGCTGGAGTATCGTATACCGTTTGACGCTGCTCATTGTGTATCTGAGTGACGTATGCATTGGCGTGAGTGGGTCTGATTTTGTGTGATAGTGCTCGTCCTGGCCTCCCACCCTCTCCATGGTTTCTGGCTGTGGATTTACGCAAAATGTATTTTACCTCATCATCAGCAAACTCATTGTATTTATCTATCTGTTTCCGGATGTCAGTTAGCAGTGATTTTTTGCGTGTGTTTTAAAATTCTCGTTCCAGCCTATTGATGTCGGCTTCTATCTTTGTCAGTTGTTGCTGAATGTCTCTTAGGATGCCTGCATGTTTGCTAATGCGGTGTCCCCTAATGGTGGCTTTAAACGCCTCCCAAATTGTCTTTGTGCTAGTGACCGGAATTATGGTCAAAGTATTCTATTATCGCCTGTCGAAGTTCCTCTCGGAACACTTGGTCTTGAAGCGCAGTGTGTCTTAGTCTCCATGTGAATTGCCGCAGGGTGTGTGTCGGGATTGCCAACTGGATTCTTACTGGGGTGTGATCTGACAGTGTTTTGGGTAAGTGATCAATGGTAGTTGTCCATGTACACACGTCCTGGGTCCCTAGCCAATAATCCAACCTGGACCAAGTAAGGTGCGTTAGCGAAAAACAAGTACCCTCTCGTCGGTCGGGGTTTCTTAACCTCCATTTGTCCGCCATGTCCCCATCCTCCATCCCCTCCCTTAAGACTTTTGCAGAGTTTTTACTGTATCTTTCTTTTCCAGTGGATCTGTCTAGCGCAGGGTCTAGGCAAGTATTAAAGTCCCTGCCCCATAGAACGGCTGTAGGTTGTAATTCACTAAGCTGCGTCCAGATTTGTGTATAGAAAGATGGGTCATCAGTGTTCGGTCCATAGACATTGACAATTGTCAATACTGTGCCACCAAAGCATCCTTTCACCATAACATAGCGTCCCTGGTCATCCTTTATTAATTTAATAAGTGTAAAAGGTGTATTGCGCTTCACTAACAGCAGAACCCCTCTAGCGTATGAGGAGTAAGACGATGCCAGCTTGTATACTGACCATCTAGCCCCTATCTGCTGCTCTCTGAGGTCTGTCAGGTGTGTTTCCTGTATACAGGCCATGTCCACTTTGTGTCTATCTAAGTATGCCAATACTTTACGTATTTTCTGTGGGTTGTGGAGGCCTCTGACATTCCAAGTCAGGAACGTCAGTGTTCTGTGTGGATTCAGTGTGTCAGTCATCTGTTGTGTCGTTGTCATCCTGCCATTCGCAGTGTCTGATATGTCTCAAGTTGTCTTCCCTGTGCTTGTGTGTCGTTGTAACACTGGTCAGAATTTTCTCCTGTAACTCCCTTGCCCTCCCCCTCCCACTCCACCCTTCCCGTACTAGTGGAGACATTCCCATCAAAACCAACAGTCATGTACCCTTATGAACTGCAGGAGAAAAGAAAAAAAGAGAAAAGAAAAAAAGAAAAAACAACTATTAATAACTTTGTGGTTTACACGAAGGGGTCGGAGCTGCCTCCCCTTTTCATGTGGCATAGGCCACATGGGTAGACGCCCTGTCTTACATATATCAGAGTTCAAAAACTGTTACAGTGTCTATCGAGTAGTGCTATGGAGTGCCACTTTTACGGCAGCATTCAACATTCCTGTGCAAGGTAACAACAATTATAGTCATCATTATCTCAAACATATTAGAAACTGAAGACATTGCCTAGTAAACTTATCTGGTCCTTCTGAGGGTACTCCACCCCTCTTCCAAGCGGTGTTCCAATGTCTTTGGTCGCTTTCATCGTCCAATAGTGAATTCCGGCGCTACATTGCGCCCAACAGCTGTTACTGTGTCTATCACATGTCTGTAAAAAGTCCGCTTATTTGATATCCGACAATGTAGGTTGGCCTGTTTGCTCTCCTCTCGGCGATCTTCTCCTCGCACTCGTCTGTCATTTCTGCTGTATGAACTTCAACACTTCCTGAGGTTCAGTGTATATTCTCGACTTTCCTTTGTCTGTGACCCTGAGTCTTGCTGGGTATAGCACAGCATACGGTATGTTTAAGTCTCTCAGTCTTTGTTTCGCGATGCCGAACTTCTTCCTCGCCTCCTGTACAGATGCCATGAAGTCTGGGTACAGAGAGATGTCCATCCCTTCATGAGTCAATTTGCCCAGCTCTCTAGCCTTGCCAAGCGCTGCATTTCCCTGTCCCTATAATTTAGGATTCTAGAAATGATCGGTCTCGGATGGGACCCAGTAGGAGGCTTAGGCGCCAGGGATCTATGAGCTCTCTCCACTATGAAAATCTCTGAGAAAGTGTATCTTCCCAACATAGAGATAAGTAATTGTTCCATGTAGCGTTCCATCGGCCCGGTGTTTGTTGTTTCCGAAACTCCCGTTAGTAGTATGTTGTTTCTTCGGGACCTCGCTTCCAAGTCCTCAGCCTTCGCCGTCATTGCCACAAGTTGTTTCTCCATCTTTGTTTGTTTCGCATCCATTTGTACTTGTCCATCTTCAGCTTCGGATATCCTGCGCTCTGCCATATCTATGCGTTCTGTATGTTTATCCATGCGTTCAGACATTCTATTGACTCTGTACGTCAAAGAATCTATTTTCCCATCAATGTTTGTGAGTGCGGCTTGTATCGTGGTAAACATAGTTTGCATATCATCATTCGATACTCCGCCTGTCGCCCCCTCCGCAGTTTGAGACGGTGTCTGCTCTCCAGGGCCGCACTCCTGCTGTTTCTTCGCCTGTTAAAGTTTATTTTGGGCTGAGTGCGATCTGTTTTACCCATGGTGTCGATGGCGTTTGCGAACTTATTCGTAGTTCCCAGTGCGCAGTAGCGTCCAAGTGTGCAGTATCCGATAGATCACCCCGCAAGTCCACAGATATCTTGCTGACCCGCTGTCACGTGTGTTCCGCGGTGTGCGCGTTGTCTCTTTTTCTCAGGTGCCGCTTGTGACTCACCATTACAGCACTGGGCTCGTCGATCATAGGGCGATGTAGGCGTGTGTCCTTTGCGCCCCAATTACAGCTCCTGTACACACGTGCGTGTTATTGCTGATTACACTAGGTGCACCCGCGCCAGGCCTTCTGCATCGCCCGCTTTTCAAAACCCGAAGCGGCTGAGTTACTGTCCGACCCTCACATTTCCGCTCAAGACAATATGAGTTCACTCTGGGCCTCCACCGGTGCTCCACAGCAGCGTGCGGCAAAAGCGGGGGGCCAACACAATGTGCAAAGGGATTCGAAGCCTCACAGTTCTGTGCACGAGTACAGACTGGGCTATAGCGCTGACAACAGTGTGTCTCTACTCCCTTCTGTCGCCTTCCTGTTCGCCACTCTTTATGTAGGGACTCCCTCCTACTCAGGCCTCAGGCCCCTTGTCCTGCGTTTTGATTGCGCACTTATTTCACATTTAGCACCTGTGAAATCGCTGTATACAGAACAGTAGGCCATTTGTCTGTGGTATTTCCCAGTGGCATAAAAGGTATATTACCCCCTATTCCAAGCACTGTTTTTGCCCCTTTTTACCTTTATTGCGGCCCCTGCTTATGTGTTACCTCGTGCTTCCGATTAGGGTGGAGGCGCGACAGGCCCCGGCGGTCGCCCCAGAAAGCCTGTGACTTCTGCTCCGAGATCTAGCCCGTGCTTGTTGTAGTGGTGCCTGTATCGCCTCTCCCGGACAGCCAGGATTCCGTTCTTTACCACTTGTGTCCCCCACCCCCTCGCTCACTCACCGCCTCAGCAGCCCCGGTTCGTGTTGCCATCCGTTTCGCTGTGTCCACAGACTTTCAGGGCCGACACCCGACCCTCAGCGAGCTCGACCGCTCGTCGTGTTCGCGTACGTGCTTTACGTCGCAGCTGTGGTATCTACGGCCAGCTGCGGCTGCTGTTTCACTTTCGCCGCTCAGGCCTCAGTGCGTCGATCGTCTCCTTTTAAGGGCGCATAGATATTTCATCATTTTTCCAACAGCTCAGCGCCTGCATCTACTTCGCACTTCGGTACCCTCCAATTTTAGCCGCATTGCATCAGTTTTGACAGGATTTTGGGAGGATTAATCGGGCGTCCACGAGGAGCTCGCTCAGTCAGCGGCCATCTCGTTCCGTGGCTAGCTCCGCCCCGGATCTGCTACATACGTTATGGGGATGCCCTGTCCTGTCTACATATTGGAGGGAGGTGGCAAACATACTGACTCAATGTACGGACTGTGTCCTCCCACCTGAATGGTACATATACATACTGCACTTGCACAGTAGAAATTAAAACAACATAGTACCTTCCAGGTTCTTAGACTTAGGGATAGCAGTGGCAAAAACACTGATCACCAAGAGGTGGAAGGTCCCTTACCCCCTCACATAATAGCGTGGTGACGCTCGCTGCTCACATGGGCCAAAGCGAAGAGTGTCGTACTCCACCGCGAAGACACCTTAGGTATCTGCAAGACCCCCCTCGCCACCAGTTGGGATGTGATATAGGCTGAACTAACATGCATACATAATATTGACACGCCGCCCCTAAACCAAGCCAGTGCAACACACCAAAGACATTTACTCAAGGAGATAGAAGACACAGGGAAAGATATGGAGTCAAGATAGCAAAAAATGTGTAAGCCCATAACCCACTCTACACCATTTCACAAATATACGCCAAAACACTTGCCAATTGAGCCAGTACAATGGATGCACGATTTGGGGGTACCAGGAGCAAGACCTATCGTTATGACATATTTCCTGTTATGCTTTAATTTGTCCCTGTTTATTATAAACCGCCTCCACAGTTTGTAAAATATTAGGTACCACACAACCACACTGTTGGCACACAACATACATCTAGATATCACTGATCACCTGAAGTATCCAATGACCAATGCTGCAATAAGTCATCTACAAGAGTTGGTGTACTGCATGTATTACTGCCGAGAACTCAACGATTAATTGTTTGTAATGTTGGTAACTACACAAGTACCGATGACACATTTGTCAAAGGGTCCCCGTAATGGGAACCACAAAAGTGCAACAGCCTATATGACTGTATAACTCATGAAAATGTGTAAAACCTAATAAAAACTGATTACAAAAAAAAAGTTTAAATACCAATAGCTGCTATTCCATCTGGAGATCTGCTTATCCAATGTTGTGTTTCTGAGCAGACAGGAATTCCTACTGGCTGCTAAGGGCTAACTCTGTGCCATAGAAGGGGCTGTATGTTGTGCCAATATCTCTGATACCTCATTTGAGATGTAGGAACAAGTTGACAACAGACAGGAAAATATTACAGACTTGCAAGCTGAATGGTGGGATCTTTGGTGCAGACTGCAAAGTGTATTTTTTGATAGATGGAATATAATGATCTTATGGGTCATATTAATAATTTAAAGACAAGATGTATGCAGTTCCTGTGTGGGAGTCTAGGTCTACCTCTAGATCAGGTCAGGGGGAATGATCCTCTTAGTAGCAAGGGCCCTCACACACTGCAAGGGGTGTCATGCTTCATCATCGGACAGCTCATCGTTGGGCCGGCGCTGCAATGCCCAGCGGGGCTCTTTGCCAGAGTTCTTTTCTTTTTGCCGATGTGAAGAGTGAATTGTGGTGAGGGACTAGATGTGAGTAGAACAGAGAAGGAATGTGCAATTAAAATAACTAAAGGAGTCTAAAGGCTAATTCAATCACTGGGCTCCCTTGTCATGGTTAAAAATGTGAGTTGAGCGAGAGGTGGATAAATTGGTCCACTCCAGCTATAGTTAGTGTAAGTCAAGGGTCAACATGTTTTAAAAGAAAGAGAAGATGGTCATATATAAGGAAGATTTCATTTGATGAACATTGAATTATTTGCTGATGTACTTGGTTACTCTGCTGAAGCTCGCACGGGAGTGTGAAATGAAAAAAACCCACTATTCTTTGTAAAATACTTCACTTTAGTTACTTGCACCTGCCATGTTTCCATGACCATGCTAAATGTTCACATGAAGTGATGTAGCGGATTTGATCTCACATTACTGGACCCACATTATACAGTCTGGAAGAGGATTGTCTTTCGCCTATCGCCACTACTACTGGATATAATATCTTACTTACTTTCTAACTTGGTCATCCAATGGATGTTTTTCGTATGCACGGAGGGGAGAGAGAGTTAGTGGTGTACATTCATTTAACAGTGCAACCATTTGGGTACACAAAGAGGACCAGAAATCGGTAGGGTAGGGTGTTAGTAATCAAATTCAGGTAGATTACTCTCAAGACCATGCTATACAGATATGATAGGTACAGAGAGGCCAAGCCTTCTGAAGAACTTTAAGAGAACAAGGATTACACAAACAATCTGTGTTTTGGCTGCGATACAGAGCAGTAACATTAATATTTGATGGTCGTAAAATAATCTCAGAGGGTCCTTCTTATACATTAGCAATCTAAATCTTCCAAGCACAAACTAAGGCACAAGAATGCATGGACGTCAATTCACCAAAATGCCATGGATAGCGGAAGTGACATCACATGGCCTTTGAACTCCACTTTCACTTACACTCATATACACAAATATACACATATACACTCTCTCATAAACACACTCTCCCCCGCAAGCACACACACAACATACATTTGAAAGCCTTTTTTACTTACCTCAGCTGCCATGGAAGGGCATATTCCAGCTTATTGTACTCCAATTTTATTACACTATTAGTGAATAATATATTTTATTTATTCACTATTAGTGTAATAAAAAATAGACAGAAAACAAAGAGAGTGTAGCCCCAGCTGCACGCATTCCTGGCACTGAATTTGCCACCTGTGAGGCCATGGGTCGCAAAGGCAGTGCTAGGTGTAGCAGAGGGCAAGCCAAGAGTCTCAGCTTCGACCCCTGGCACCACTAAATGACTTCTGTGCAAGAATGCCAGAGGTCAAAGATCAAGCAACTCTAAAGAAAACGATAGAGATCAGGCACAAGAGTATAAGTAAGACCCACAGAAGCATTTCGGAAGCTCAGACAAAAGTCTTCAATGGATTGGAAATAAAAGTCAATTTAAACTCTCCTTATAAGAAGTAACAGAACATAAGGGAAATTGTCTCTAAGAGTTCATACAAGGGTCAATTGTATCTAAGGAATGGTACGGTCAGAGTCCAAGGAAGTTGCTACATAGGGTCTGCAGCAAGGAGTTTTAGCAAAAGTAGTTCAGCATGCAGTCTGTAAGAAAGCCCGAAGTCATCTCCTCCTTCTCAGCCAGGGCACCGATAAGTTATAATCAATAGAGTCCGTCGGCAACTCCCCTTTGGTTGCATCATGAATAGGAGTCCATTGTATTTGTTTCAATCTCTGTGCGGATTCACATGGTACACACTGCAACAGTAAAGGAAAATCCTACATTGGACATGAGAACATCGTCTCAGTCACACACTCAGGCCAGAGCATAACAGTCCACAGGTTTCCCATGTGCTCATAGAAATATTCCTTTCTCAGACATGTATCTATTGCTGTTACAATAAGTGTATCTACTCTACACTAGAAACGAGTGAGAACACCTGAAAAGAAAGCAAGTCAGCGGAAATAACTATTCAACAGCTACATGAAATACAGTAATTAAGGTGCAGGCCTTTAGAGTAAATGCTAACTTAAGACATTAAATTCAATGGTACAAATTTAATATATGTGTGCAGTGTTAAACATATACAAGTATAACATTCTTTAGTAACTGTTAGTTCATGTTTCACTAGTATACAATGATTAATCAAATTGCCCATCAATAAGTATAACCTAGAAATATATTTTGAAAGTATATACGTATAACATTTTTGCATACATTTGAAATTCTCTATCGTTAGACTTATTTTAGAATACAAGACACATAAGGATTGTTGGGAACTAATAACGATATTTCTTTGAGTTACACAAAGTAGCGCACATTTAACATTCATCAATCAAGTTTCAGAAATCACGTGAATAGGATGTTTTTGGGAAAAAACTGCACATTACTAATGTTCATTCCTGTAATATAACACGCTATTCAAAATCTCCAAATTGAAATGAAACATTTACATTTATTATCACACGTTGGTCACTTTATTAATCAGCATCAATTCTATTATTTCTAAAGCATTTGCTTATTCAATACTCTTCCATGTAGTGCAAACAGTTCCTAGGTTAAACGTTTAAAGGGAATTCTTTTCAACATTAGTGGACATTCTATGTGAGAAACTAAAATTCTACAGTAAAGACTTTTCTCAATGGTGTTGTTAGGCAAAATGCGTGCACACATGTTGTCACATAAGAATCATGTGCAAGGTAAATGTGCCCTTTTATGCGTCAAATCGTTCTTGTCAGGTTTTTGTTGGGTTATCTGTGACGTGTAAAGAGTGGACAACTTTGCGCTGCCACAGAAGTGTGTCTCTATGGCAAGATGTGAAGCGTACAGGTACCCAAGGTGAGGTTTTACATTTTAACTTCTTCGGCCAAAATTGTGACTTCGGTTTTATGGTCTGGCTTGACAGCGCAGCTTTTTCCAGACAGCTATGTTAGCATTACTAGAGATGAGCTTTGGCTCTACCCACATGCTGGGATACGGGAGTACATGTTTTGATTGGGCAGAAGTTGTGTGCTTCCACAAAAAAAGTGCTTGCCCTCCACACAGCTGTGATCAATTTATTTATCCAGCTGCCTGAGCTTGAAACTTTGGAGGCACACACATGACACAGTGAGGCTATTAAAGTGTCTAAGATAACTAGATAATTTATGGTGTTTTTCTGTGACAGCAGCACAGATAGGAGGGGAGCAGTCATTAACCTACATGGATTTTTAGATCTGGTTTGGAAGTGTAACTGTCCCCTGACCTTTTAACCTACACCAACATTATCCAACAATTCTTTTCTTCCACACAAAATACATATTTATTCCCATACTATTTACTTATAATGCTTCACATTACCACTTTACCATATACCATTCTCTTAAAGCCAGACCTATTGACATTGCCAATATTTGTGTTACTTTGTGAAGACTTTCTGCCTTAGCTCCCATGACCTTACCCATGCACCTGCCTGTGTCTTAGTGTAACTCAGTAGACGTGGCCAATACTAGTAGCTCCTGAATTAGGATGTAAATAAATGCTTCTTCTGTCTCACTTCAAGGACCTAGTTTCCATTGCAGATGTCAGGAGGATCGAAAATGTATGGAGCATCATGCTACTCTTCCACCCAAAACATTACAGTACCTTGTCGGATTCATTAAGTGCTACAGATAAGAAAATGGGAAACAATACAAACAATACACACGATAATACTTCAGCGAACTTAGCAATGTGGAAATAAAGTGCAGATTCCCAAACCTACCACCCACCACAGCGTGTTTAAGAAAAGTGACTGCAATGGTGTTTTGTTTTGGTGCATTTGCTGGTGGGAGAGGAAGCAGTCAACAATGCAGATTGGTTGGTGAGTAAAGTGCAAACTGGAGTAAAGCTAACTCCGTTAACAAACACACTCGTTCTTGGCCCTCGGTGGGCTGGTGGGCAGGTGAGGATCAGTGCTTAATTTGAGCCGGTGGTTTTGGGTGCTCAGCACCTGCACTTAATTGTCAGTACCAGGATCTTGGACAATTTGCCTCAAGGTGGTGCTGTTTGGTTAATTTAGAGATGACCACACCAACCGTTAAATATTAACTCAATATACATTAAAAATTAATATTACCTGCCACCCAAGCCATTCTTATAGCTTTGGGGCCTGAAATAGCCCGAATTGTCACACTTGTAGGGGCATGAATGCTAGTACTTGTGTTACTATCATTGGCGGCTCTGGCAGGGACAATGTGTGGTACAAGGTGCAGTGTCCTCCTGATGAGACACTGGCACTTATTCTTTTGCGAATTAAGCACTGGCGAGGATGCATCACCTGGAAACGGTATGCGTTGTAGTGTAGTTAGCGCATGTGTAGAAGGGCTCCGCACTCTCTTCCGTACAAGCGGCACAGTGGCAGTGAGTGTAGGCATATTCATGTGAAAGGGCTATTTTGGCTAACTTGGGACACGGTACCCGTATGCACACTGAGAAGGTCCTGTGTGCATTTACCTGTACATAAACACCCTTCATGCATCCCTGTGTGTAATACAGCCTTTTTTAAATCCCAACTTCCTAACTTGACTTAAGGTGTGACCTTTGTCAAATCTCTTCATATTCCTGTATTTATGGTCTAATATCTCCCACATCTTGGCAACAATTGCACTCTCATCTCTGTACTAAGAGCTATGTGACACTCGACGTTTACATTCTTACTATAAAGGAAATTTCTGACAACTGTTCCCATGGGTACACTTTGAAACACTCACTTGATGGTTGTGCTTGAGCAGGTGGACAGGTTTTGAAATGCTGTTTGTCTCTCTACTTCCTTGGGTCCAGTGCCCCCCCCCCCCTCCTCCCCCCTGGACTGACCTGTGATCCAACAGCCCACCACTTGCCACCGTATCCCTGTGAAATGCTTCTCACACATCTCAGGTACAATCCCTTCCGCCAGCCGCCGCGTGCTTCACAGAGCCCCATTCATGCACACCTGAAAGGGGCCCCTTTGTTCTCTGTGCGAGGCCGGGTGGTTGTGGGCAGGTGGAAGGGCGCCACTGCCACACGGAGTTAAGTGTCTCCTGCAGGTGCTTAAACCTGATATGTCACTGCTAGGCCTAGTCCCCTCTGCTGCCCCCAAGCTGCTATACAGGTGAGGTTTGCCTTGGAGTTGGAAATATTCACATTTCGCATATTTTGTGCAAGGCCAGCAGTGAAAGGTTTTCAGTGTTAGTTATCCTGTGTGAGGGCTTGCACACTTGTAATAGTGAGAGCGTGGGAATATAGGATGTCCTGTGTGACAGCAGGTGTGCAGTCAGGGACGTTTTAGGGATTTTGGGGCCCTGCCCCAAATGTATTTTGGGGGGCCCTGTTCAAAACAGCTTTGATTTTATGATCTAGTTTCAGCTCGTTCATGCCCTCTTTGCTCAAATTCTAAATGTGTGTGCGCATCTGATATTCAGGGATAGTGATGTGTGTTTTTAATATTGTAACACAGCAGCAGCTCACTAATATTACTGCAAATAATCTCTGTCACACTCATTTCTCATATGTGAGGTCCTGTATTGATCTAAAAGAAACTTTTCATATGGATGTTGCGTGGAACATAAACACATTTTGTCTGCAAAATGTCGGTAATAGACTCACACATTAAAAATAAATGATAGATAAACGCTATTCACAACAATCTGTTCAAACATTATTCAAAGTCATCAGGATAAGACTCTGCAGAACAGATCTGGCTCTATCAGAGCCCCCCCCTGCAAGGCTGGGGCCCTGGGCCCGAGCCCACTTTGCCCATGCCTTAAACATCTCTCTGTGCAGTAATGGACAGTATCCTGACACCTTAAGAGTGAGTGTAGGACATGTAGCGAATACTAAGGGTGTAACAGTGCGAACAGCACCATGTTTTGCAATCTCACTTTGTAAGACAGTGAGGAAATTAGTGTGACATAAACAGTGACTGCGTTACTTGTGACTGCGTTACCTACTATTTATTTAACCGCGAGGGTGCTCAATAATTATACAGGGTAACCAGGACGAGTTGGGTTTAGGGAGACTAGGCCCAATTCACAAAGTCAAACTTACACTTTTGTGTAAGCTTATACTTGCTGTAGTAACTTTACTTGTTGTTGGCATTTACAAACTACAAGTATAATTTAATTTCTAATAAAACTACACTTATAGTTAGTAAATACTAAAAATGAGTAAAGTTATTACAGCAAGTGCAAACTTACACAAAGGTATATGTTTACCTTTGGAAATCAGGCCCAACACTGAGGGTGTTGCATTTTAGGGATATGAAGGGGCCGATTCACAAAGGTAAATTGCACTTTTGAGTAAGTAAGTAAGTTTATTGTGCATGATTAATAAAAAATGTTCGAGTAAGTTTACTACTTTACTGTATTCAGAAACTGCTCTTTTGTAGTAACCTACTCTTTTGTAGTAACTTAAACTTTTGTAGTAAGTTCAGCAGTAGGGAAACAGCGTTTACAACGCTGTTGGTACAATGCGGTGCCATTACAACACGGTCAGTACAACAACCACGTTGTTACCAAGCATACCATTACAACACAACTCATTACAACGACTTGCTATAGGGGGCTTTAGGTGTTGGATTGGACAGACTGGAGTTGGAATAGTATTTTATACACCCTCCCAAAGAAAATCATTGAGGTAGGGACTTGCTACAAAAGTGTAAGTTACTGCAAAAGGGCAGTTTGTGAATACCATAAAAGTAGTAAACTTACTAAAAAGTGTAAGTTACTTATAAAGTGCAGTTTGTGAATTGCACTTTGTAGTACATTTTGTAGTAGTACTGTAGTACTACACAACTTACTACAAAGTGCAGTTTTTGAGTCAGGCCCTGCTTGTGTACCCGTGAGGGTGAGCCAATGGTATGTCTGCTCATTATGTAACAGTTGCTTCTTTCCTCGTTAGGTGTATAGATTGTGCAGCACTGAATTACTTCCGTTAGGATTACTGATTGTGTGAACTAATTGTGTAATAATGATGATGTTACATATAGGCTTCCCCATTTTGTGAACGTGGAGATGTCTCATTGCTAGGCGTAATAATAATAAATTGTTTATTGTATAGTGCTTGAAACCATCATATTTACCGGCTTTAAGTGTTGCAAATAACAGGTGTTATTGTTATTCAACATAATTGCATTCAGTATGGACAGGATGAAGTCCGAGATGGTCCTGCTGGTTTTTGACAAAGTGAAATCCATGTCATTTTCCACATTGGCCACCGAGCCATCTTTCTTGTCACCTCTCCACAGTAAGGTGTCTCATTGCTAGGTGTAGTGATTATGTAACACCGGGGTGTTTCTTGGAAGGCAAACTGGTTGTGGAAAAATGAGGGTGCTCCACTCACCATGGGCCAAGACCATGGACCTCTTCTACACGCTACAGTTGCAGGACCTTGTTTGATACCCTCAGGCTGGGTTATATTGTGTTCTTTGCTGTTTATTTATTTAGAAATCTGTTTATTGAGTTTGCAATCATATAATCATACAGTACATCTCATATTGGCAGAGAGCATAGTTACATCTATTGCATGGCAAAGGCTCAGGACACATCACATAGAATCTTAACATTTTGTACCAAATGAGTGGCATGCAGCATTGCCTAAGGCTATAGCCTGCAAGGCTATAAGTAAAGCTATCACCACGCGCGGTTTTGCGATCGCATCATTTGTGGAGATTATCATACCGCCGTCTCTGTGTGTTCTTTGCTGTTTAGGCGATGTCCAGTGGGCCTTACATTTCTACTTCTCAACAACTACTTGAACATGCGCACAACCGGTTCTACGTTTTCCTCTTTGACTAGTTGCTTCAAGACGGACACATAACTCTTTCAGTCTCCTACTCTGTCCCCAATGGCCTTCCTTAATGTGTCCTTGTGTTATACTTGTGTGACTTTATAACCACTTAATGCTGTGTTGTTCAGCTGTGACTCTCATGAATCCCCTCATGTACCTCATGTAAACGTTATCACATAACATGTAAAGCACTCTGATACCTTCGGGTCTAGCTAGTTCTATATAAAACTACAAATAATAATAATTGAACTGTACAACATTGCATTAGCTATTTTTTACTTAGATGGTAGAGTCCAATGCACTGTCCATTATGAGGTTCTGGGCCCACGAAGGACGTGTTGAACGTGTGCAGTGTTAGGATGGTTCACCTGATTCATGCAGAAGAGGCACCAGGCCTGGCTACCATTTAGGGTGGCGCGTCTGACTTATCTATCTAGGATTCAGTCAACACTGAAGAGCATGCTAACTACTACAAAGCTATCCGGGGACAGCTGTTGCACACCCTACATGATATATTTAGGAGCACACACAGAAAGGTAATGGGGTATAAACTGCGCAAGGTAAAGTGAACACGTAAATGAAACAGTACGAAAATGACAAAGCTCAAAGGGAAATTGTACAGCGACCGCCATTCACTGTCAATAGCGTAGACAAAGTCCACTCAATTAGAAAAAACACATAAATTCCCGAGCTGTGGCTATCTGTTCTGTTGCTGAAGAATAGAAGATTTTCTATGTACCAAACATCGAATAAAGTACCAAGAGGAAAACATACTGACGAGACCCCTGCATGGATTAATTGAATGCATTTGAATACTAATTGACTGTAGCTCGGGAATTGATGTGTTTGTTATCATATATTTAGGGCCCGGTATTTTAATAACAAGTTCATTTAGGTGCTATTATTCTGTATAAGGCGTGCTGCACCATACTCACACCCTGCTACCATGGAGTGCAAATTGAGTGGTCAGTGACCTCCACAATCCGATTCATAAAAAACAAAGTTGGAAGTACACCAAATGTTATGAACTGGTTGCTACATACATAATATACCCAAAAAAAGAAGTAAGAAAATAGGGATTTGTATATTTAAATACAAATAAATAGTTGTACACAGTGTAGTATTAATTTTTAAATTCATGAATGCATGGATATCTTGAGCATTGTTTCCTAAATTTCAGTTGTCAGATCATCGAGGCAGCATACACTTGTTTAACCTCAAAGACGTTTTTAAGGCTTTAAGTAATTCTGTGGTAGAATTCAGTCACTGTACCATTGTTTTAAAAAACAGCATAATAAAAAAAACGTAATTAGTAAAACCTAATCAATAGGTGTGGAAAAGTGCGGGCACACCCAGAAAACAGTGATTATTATTTTTAAAAAAATAGATTTTTCATAATGATCCCATTGATAAAGGATTAAAATTTAAAAAGAAAAGGTGACAACGCCCAAGGGTGAAGGAGAGGGAGAAAAAGATAAAAGAAGAGTCAAAGTCATGATGAAGGATCCAAATGTGCTTTATTCTGCATCACACATGGAAAGAGGAAAATGTCTCTGAGGATTGTTTTTGTGGAGGAAGGTGTGCATTCCTTCACAAAAGCAATCCTGCCTGTAAATCAGGCACCCTTGATACATGGCACAAGGGCACCTGTATTGGCGATAGGTTGCAGACAGTGAGTCAGCGTAGAGAGAAAGCAGTAAAGTGCTACATCTTAGTAAATATGGCACATTCCTGGTCTCTCCATTTGAAGCAATGCAGCAAAGTGTCTTGATGCATAGTTTTGCATCAAATATTAGCAAATCTGGCCCTAAGTGTATCAGAATATGTGATAGGCGGTGAAGGAAGTTAAAGTCTCAGGAGACTATTCACACATTGTTTTTTGTTAATACGTTTTGTAGTACGTATGTATATGTATATTAGTAGTGCAATCCTAGTCGATGGGCAGAGGAGCGCTGTACATGGCCAACGGCAAGCAGAAAGTCTGCTAGTAATAGGGGAGGAAGCTAAGTTGTGGACGTTTAATGCATTGGGATGTAATGTTCTTTCAAGAGGAGTCTTCAATTCTTTCCTAAATTGAAGCAGGCTTTCGGCAGTCCTGATGGATATGGGATGTTGCTCCAGATCCCGAGTGCATAGATGGAGAAGTCCTGTTGTCTTGTTTTGTCATTTTTACACCTCTAAGTCTGCAGTCTGATAGTGTCCCGACTGCAGGTGTGCCGAGAACCACCAGAGATAGTGAGCTTGCGTGCAAGATAAGCGGGGGTGCTGGTTGTGATGGCTTTGTAAATGATACAGCTGTTTTTGAAGATGGTACGGCAGGCAAGGGGATCCAATGGAATTCTCTCAGGTTGGGGTGATCTGATCTTATTTCTTCAGGCCTTGGATGAGATGTGCTGTGGCGGGTAGGATGCCCCTCGGAGGTGTCATTATATAGTCTAGGAGGCCGTGGAGTAGGGCATTGCCACCATCAAGATGCAAGAGTACAGGAGCTTAAACAGCAGTTCTGAAGTCACTCTGTGAAAGAAATGGTTTGATTTTCTTTAGGAGAGAGAGTTGATATCAGGCCATCTTTGTCTTCTGGAAATGTACTCCTTGAGGAAGAGTTGGTGTTCAGGGTGAATCCAAGGGTTATGGCATGTGGTGAGAGTTGGGGTTTGAAGCCCTCAAGGTTCATGTCATTGAGCTAGGTTTGTACTGTATCTTGTTTGTTGTTCTTTGCAAATAATACAAATTCTGTCTTGGTTAGGTTGAGCTTCAGGTAAGCGCTGGATATCCAGGTCTGGATGATGTGAAAATAGTGCTTGAGGCATTGGATGTCTGAAGCAGAGGAGACTTTCAAGTTGAGTTGTGTATCATCAGCATATTGGTGAGTCTTGATATTGTTATCTGTGGGTAAACCACCAAGTGGCTCCATGTAAAGGTTCAAGGTGACAAGACACACTATGGAGCCCTGGGGGTTTTCACATGTGATAGGAATCTTTTGTGGCCCATCTGAAGAAACTGGTGTCAGTTGGAAGGGTAGAAGGAGAACCAGTGAAGTACATTACCAGTGAATCCCATTCACAACTAAAGGATGCATATGAGGGTGGGATGGTTGACTGTGTTGAAGGAAGCTAAGAGGTCTAATGGTATCAGGAGGCAGGGGTCATCTTCATCTGTTGTCTATGATTTGTAAAGTGGCTGTTTCTGTGCTGTAGTGTGATCTGAAGCCAGACAGGTAGTCGTGTTGGATATTGGTTAGCAGTGTGTTGAATATAGAGTGTCTTTTGAATGATCTTGCCAATAAATGGTAGGCGAGTTATGGGCTGGTAGCTTGCGAGGTCATCAGGGTCTAGTGCAGGTTTCTTTAGGAGTGGAAGGATTTGGCAGGCTTGAGAGCTTCTGGGAAAATGCCTTGAGTGAGGGAGGCACTGACAATGGTAAGTAGGGATAAACGAGCATCCCCAGAGAGAGCTTTGATGAAGGGTGATGGTAAGACACGATCTTCATAAGAAGTGGCTTTGAGGGAATTCAGTGTTCAGCCATATGTAGGAAAAACAAGGCTTTGAAGGCTGACCATTGTAGAATTGTACAAAAAGGGATCAGTGTGAGAGATCAAGCATGCTTGGTAGTGATATGCTGGTGGATCTTCTGATTTTTTTCACTGAAGCAGAGGTTGACCACATTGCTCTTTTCAGTGGAGTGAGGAATAGGTGAGTCCAGCATGGGGTTGATGCAGTGCTTTATTGTCTTGAACAGCGTTCTGCTTCTGTTGGTGGCTTCTTTGATGGTGATGATATAGTAGTTTGCTTTGGCAGATGTAATGAGCTGTCTGCATGTTGTGCAGAGGGCCTATAGTTTCAATAGGTCATTGGAAGTTCTGTTTTCCTCCAAATTCTTTCCTGTCTGCTGATGGGTAGTTTATTGAAGCAAGTTCTTTAGAATACCTGGGTGCTGAATATTTTATCTTGCACTTGCGTGTTATAAGTGGGCCGTGGACTTTTACATAGCTTTACAAAAAATTGGGGAAGTTGTGTATATAGGTGTTGGCATCAGATGTGGAGTTGATGGGGTGACCAATGATTTCAAGCATTGGGTTGTCTATGAAGAAGTCTTTGAAGGATTTGAAGGTTTGGTTTTCTCTTTTGTGTTGACCTTTATGTGTTGGTAGTATGCTGGTCAGGGGATACGGTTCGCAAAGTGGTCAGTCCAGTCCAAAGGTATGTTTGATTTGCATTGGATTGTTGGCGATGTTAGGAGGACAAGATCAAGGCCTTTTTGGAGTGTGTGGGTTGTGTGACATGCTGTACCACGCTGTGTGCATCAATGAGGTTGAAGATGTTGTGTCTTGTTTTTTTTGGCTTGCGTTGCATAAGAGGCTGAAGTCACCCAAGAGGGTGGTCTGGGCATGTTGGATGGACAAGGCGATGAGGAGATCTGAGAATTCAGCAATGAAGTCCCTGTTCTGCCAGAGAGACCTGTAGATGAGATGGAAGGTGACAATGGGAGTTGCAGCGAGAGGGAAGTGGCATGTCCGCAGCTCAATGGAGCTGAGTGTTTCTTCTTTGCCTATTGCGCTGGACCTGGAGGACTTATGGAACACAGTAAGGCCTCCTCAGTTCTTATGTGCACAGTCAACATGTAGGATGCTGTAGCATATGGGAAAAAGGATGCTTATGATGTGCGAAGATGTGGGGATGAACCACGTTTCTGTGATGAAGAGGGCGTCAAACTTGTAATAGATGATGAGGTCTGTGTTGTCTGGTGCACAGAGTACTGCAGAGAGAACAATAATGAGCATGGGTTGGACGGCACTACAATAGACCTATAATGTACTAGAAAATGCTATTCTCAAACCTATGCACAGAGGTTCTGCCTCCACCTTTCCTATCATTGTCTCTGTGAAGATCTCTGCCTTAACTGTGGAGTCTATGAGCATGTAAGGTATGTTTTAGTAGTAAATGTGACACACACAGGAGAAGCGGCTTAGAAACGGGGAATACCTATGATTAAAGGGGAGGAGATAAGGGAGGATTTATGGAGGGATGTAGAGAGAGGCGGGAAGATGGATAGGGAGGGTTGTGCACCCACCCACAAAAGAGTAGGTACACTGCTACTTAGGCTGCACCTCGAAGTTATTACTGGATAAAGGGGCCCAAAACAGTTGTAAATTTCTGCGGCTCAGAGCTGAAAATATATAGCCAACCACTGGTACTGCAAGATACCCACACAGCAAAAAATGGAGGTATTGACTTAAAATAACACCCCAGAATAATGTTAAATTAAATTATGCAAAATTATATATATATATATATATCTTCCTCACAGCGTATTTGGTGCTAATACCATCGTGAGCCAGGTGCTGTACATGACCAGCGCGGCTCTTTGCACCAACACAGGTTCTCCTGATACAGGGCACCAACCTGGATGTTGTTTGCTCCTGGGTGGGCCGCGTTTTTTTGCGCCCTGCTTGCCATATGTGTGGCAGTGCTGAGCGCCTTACCCACCAACCTCTCTTGTTTAGTGGCCGCACCAGGACGTGTGGCCCATTGGCACCACTTATCATGCCTGTCCTTCATGTCTCTCAACAGAATGCACTCTTAAACTACGTATATCTTTGGCATGCCATTGAGCCTCATTTACTTGCCTGATATATGTCTTCTTTATTGTTTATTGTTTACTCTCTTTTTCCCTAGGCCACGATCAGGAAGCAGTCTCAACTATTTAGTTGTAGCCCACCCGTAGGAGTCACGAGTTTGGGCCTGCCCTGATTCCCCAGAGGGTGACTGACCCTCTTTATTTATGTATTTATCTGTTTGTGTATTACTTCCTATCACGTGCACTAGACACCACACCATGTTCACTTGGTCCTGAAGAAGACCCACAGATCCTTAAAGGCGCGAAACATGTCGACCTTTTGAGTTACCCAGGCACATTACGCTTTGTGGGGTGACATTTAACCTACGAGTTTTTTACCTTGGAAAGGGTACTGCCATATTAAAACATATTCTCCTGGTAACCCTTAGTTAATTTTAAATCACTGCATGCACTTTTACACTTCTTACTTAAGACTCTCCCTGTACACCCGCATGCACCATACGGCATTTCGCAGAAGACCTCCGACAAAGTGACCCTTCGCGGGACCCGTTGGGCATTGCAGTGCCCGCCCGACGAGGAGCAACTGTCCAATGATGAAGCATGACATCTTTCGGGGTGTGTGAGGGCAACAAGGGACAAGACTTGTTCTTCCCTCTCACTAGTGAGTTCTAGGCCTAGGATCCCAGTCTTTCCTTTTTCTTCTTGTTCTCCCAAGGGAGTGAGTGACACACTGCACCCCTTCCTAGGAACAGTGTCCCCGTCTTTTTGACCTTATATATATATATATATATATGTATATATATAGATATACATATCCTAGGTTAGTTCCTGCCAGAAACCTTTGACCCGGCTGAGCCAGCCGATAATTGAGATTAATCCACAGCAAAGTAAAGTGCCCTCTCAGGCAGGAAATGTTGAATGCAAATAGAGATTTATTGCTCCATCAATCAATATGTGACGCGTTTCGACCATCAAGCGGTCTTGATCACACAGGAAATTGTAGAGAGCGCCGTCATTGCATAGTCTACATACAACATAGTAGTAGGACTGTGAGTGAGGCATAAGAATAATGGTAGGACTGTACAAGTCAAGTCAACAAGTATAGTATAAACAGTAGTTGCCATCTTGGATTGTAGAAGATGTAATGCACAATACATTGTAATACAGCCATATACCCTCCAAATTGTAGCATGTTTGTATACCAAATAATAATGCCCCAATAACTCCAGATTATGCATGCTGATGTTACCATGGTACAACTGTGAGCTTGCAACGGTCATGGTGTTGTATAGGTACTGCATGGATTGAAGCAGGTAGACAGGAATGTGTCCAAATGTGTGTACCCGGTGGAAGCTCAATATCAGGCAGTGCCCGGTCCCAGATGTACAGAGTGGTGCGTGTGAATGAGCACGTGTCACGGTGTTGCGGGGGACTGTGACGGAAGGTACCTGGTAGGGGTGGGCGGAATTTGCGTAGTCGCGCTACGCAAAGCTACGCGAAACGGTAAAAAATCTCCGCGAGCACACAAAAGTTCAGCGAACATGCGAAATTACTTGTTCCGCCCGTTCGTGATGCTTTATTCCTGTTCACGACCGCTGTTTGCGTGCTCGGGGAGAAATATCTCGTTAACACGCATTTTAAAAGCGCGAACAAGCAAAAAATTCCGCAAAGCCGCGGATCGCGGAATTTTCGGCAATTCCGCGTTCTCTGCGGAACGCAAAATTACCCAAATTCCGCAAATTCCGCGAGCGGAATGGAATTTACCGCCCAGGCCTAGTACCTGGTGCGCAAGAACAGTTCTAGTTGGTGAAGGCAGTCCTTTGGGAATGTAAAACGTGTATTCTGGATAGGCAAAGTCTTCTTTGTACCAGTGTATCCCCCAGTGACGGGTGCTCTATCTTGCAACTCTGCAAGTGCATCTCTGTTGGGTTGGCACATGCCTGGGGACCCAATGTTCATATATATATGTCAGCTGAAACGCGTCATGGACATATCTGGTGACAAATAAACAAATAATTCTGCACAATATATGGGTCTTCACTCGCCTTTGTTGGAGAGATTCATCTGGATTTGCGAGAGACATGCTGATATAGATATATATATATATATATATATATTCACTGAAAAAACCATAGGTTTCAGGGGCGTTATAGTTAGCTGGACATTTCCCTCGTACAAAACCCTAGAAATTCCCGTGTTATAGTTAGTTCAGCTAACTATAACTCGCGCCCCCGCAATGCAATGCTGATGATGTCACATATTACATCACTCATGATATGGTCAGTGACATCACTGATGACATCACTGATGACATCTCAAATGACATCACTGATGACGTCATCCAGTGAGTATGTGTTTCTGTAAAGTTTTAATATGTTTACTATATATAGGGAAAGGCCTGTTGAAGAATGAGTGGGTGTACAAGTGTGTGAATGGATGATTTTGTAGGTGTGTAACTGACTCTATAAGTGAGTCATTAAATGTATCTTACTACAGACTAGTGACTAAACTGTGTGAATGTCTGTATGTGTCTGTGTGTTGGTGTATAAGTGGCTGCATGGTTTTGTGAATAGCTAAATGAGTGTCTATATGGGTTATTGATTGGTTGTCTGAGTATCTGTATGGGTGCCTGAGTGTTTGTGTGTGTAGGCTGTGTGTGACTCTGTGCATAGATGTGTGAGTGGGTGATTCTATGGGTGCATGGTTTTAAGAGTGCATCTGTGATGAACTGTATGGTTGAGTGAGTGAGTGTATGTATGGGTGTGTTAGGGATTGAATGTATATCTCAGTGGTACATTTGTGACTAACTACATATGTGAAAGGCAGTATATATGCGTGTAAGAGTATATAAGTGGGTATATGTGAGAGTGTGTGATTGTGAGAGTGGCTGTATGGATGAGTGTGTGCTTGTATCAATGATTGTATAAGAGCGTAAGAATGTGGTACTATTTTTAGGAGTAAGTGAACTTGAGTGTGTATAACTGCATAGGTGAGTAACTGGGTGTATAATTAATTATTTGCATGACTGACTAGGTGTGAGAGTACCTCTATGGATGATTGGTGGTGTGTGAGTGTCTATGTAGGTGTATAAATGCATATGATAGTCTTGTATGGAGTGACTGTAAGTATGAGTGACTGTACAGGTGAATGAGTGGAGGTGTATGTAGACCTAAGAGTTAATAAGTGGGTATGTAGTTATTGGTATTGGAGTATCTATGGTTTTGAGAATGGGCGTCTGAAATTTTGAGTCGGTGTATCAACGGTTAAATTAGGGTGTGAGAAGATGCAGTAATTTATCACATGGATGACGTCATCAGTGATGTCATCAGTGATGTAATTTGAGATGTCATCAGTGATGTCATCAGTGATGTCACTGACCATGTCATGAGTGATGTAATATGTGACGTCATCAGCAGTGCATTGTGGGGGCGCGAGTTATAGTTAGCTGAACTAACTATAACAGGGGAATTTCTAGGGTTTTGTACGAGGGAAATGTCCAGCTAACTATAACGCCCCTGAAACCTATGGTTTTTTCAGTGAATTTCTAAGGTTTTTTAAATGCTAATTCCTAACTATAACGTGCCTGAAACCTATGGTTTTTTCAGTGAATTTCAAAGGTTTTTTAAATGCCAATTCCTAACTATTACGTGCATGAAACCTATGGTTTTTTCAGTGAATTTCAAAGGTTTTTTAAATGCTAATTCCTATCTATAACTTATCTCTAAAGATATCATGAAAAGCATTCTTTTTTAAAAGTAGGGTGCACATTAGTTTTGTGGAAAAGCATCTTTGTGATTGGTTAAGAAAAAGCAGTTTCAACGTGGAGTACATATCATAGGATAAAATTTGCTCAGCTCAACCACACCTGCGACTTGCATTTGGAAGGCACTGTTCGAACTTAAAACAATCGTCAACTTTTAACCTGCACGTGTCGTTAAATGTTCAAGAAAATGTTACAAAAAAATATCGTTAAGTTTTAAAAAATTGATGAACTTTAAACCTGCACGTGTTGTAGAATGTTCTAGAAAGTGTGTTGATAGACTACGTTGCACTTCTGACTTCTATGTGTTGTTGAATATTTAAAAAACGGTTCATATGGAAAATTAAATGGAAACCAATAGAGAAGTTTTGAAACCTAAAAGAATCAAGGAACTATTCTAATTTATTGTTTACATGTATTTATGTGTGCAGCAACAAAATTATAGGCACAACAGCACTAGGAAGAGGAAGAACCAGGGAGTGGGGGGAGGGGGGAGATGGGCAGAATGGCACACATGCACAATTAAGTACAACACACATACAGACTAACAATGGCTAAAATGAAACACACCAACAAGGAGCACAAGTCACACAACCCGCCAACATCACACCACTGAACGAGCATAGCAGTGAAAACCACGCTTCATTCATACAGGATGTGTACAAAGGCCAGTCGTTGGTGTTGTGGGATGTCTGCGACCGTGGTCATCATGGATGAGATGCCCAGCATGTGGCACATGGTTGAGTTCACTGTGTGTTATGTTGCCAAACGGCTGCTCCTCCCTCCCACGAGCCCCCACCCTTTTGTACGGTGCGCTGTTGTATCTCGTGCATTCGTACGGCACACCATTGTAATGCCTATTTGCACATGTCCTGCTACATTCCAACTACAACTTCACAGTGCCGTTTTGAGGTGGTGCATGCCACTTTACAACATCGACTGCTGCGGCTCTTGTAGCAGGCCACACCAGAACACAGAGACACACTTACCGCACTTCCTGTACACGGACATGTCTGAGACACCCCGTTCCCCTTGCCGGATAGGCACACCCCTGCACTGACCTGTGAACCCCAGACCAGCACACGCCAGTTGTGCATGCAGGAGGATGCGTGTGTAGCTACACATCCAGGCTCACTGCCAACGCTGAGGTGACAGCACACTGTGATGTTGCAGGGCTCGTGCCTATCATGCTAAGACAATGACCACAGGGACACACTTACTAAGATGTGGGTTTGGGGGGCATTGGCGGTCCTGGAGTTGTTGAGATGAGTCTTCTGGCCTTCATGGGTATCCCTGTATCATGCTCATTGACTCTATGGCACCTGTGGGTGTTCTGGTGTGGCTCTTGGCTGTGTTCCCTTTCATGGTGCAGGTAGTTGTCCTGCTTAACACCAGCAGAAATCAGGTGTAAAATCCCTGGTGCTAACGTGTCTTATTGCCAGAATTTGTTTTGCATTGCAATTGGTGTGAAAGTTGTGATGTGATTTTTTTCGTGTGCAGAACAATATACGAACTGAGCAGTGTATCTCGTCAAGATCCAGCACCTGACGCACTATTGCCAATCAATATAAATACAATGAGATTTCTTAATAGATTTTGTGTGTACACTATAAGTGCAGCCAATACCTCAGTGCAATTCATTACAGGATTTTAGTATTTAGAATAAATCGGAAAGGTGCACCTCGTGTCTTTTTGCACGGGAACGGCTACTCTCCATTTCATTATCAGCACTTTAACGGAAGTAAAGTTGAGATAAATCTAACACACTATTCAGAAGTTGGTGCAAACTGTAGATATCACCAGTATTCCAGCGATAAGTGCCCCAAAATTTAACACCATGGTGGACTCCATCAAGTAACAGTAATACGAACAAGAAAGAGTCACACAGCAGTTAAGAGAACAACCAAAAACGTTATAAATTTTTTTTTCAAACTTTATTTTTTATAATAATAAATATATAAACGATAAACTATTTTCAAACTTTATTTTTTTATTAACATATATATGAACAATAAACTAATAAACAAAATGTAACAACAATAATACAAAACAACAAGGTGGAACACTCCTGTGGGGACCATGGATGTCGACAACAGACCTGGAAAATCAGAAAGATTGTTAAAAAAAAACAACATGGGATTCTCAACAAAATACCACAAGAAACAAATCACAGATATATAAAATGCATACAGCTAACAAAATTTTATAAGTTCAACTTACAAAAACTGTAAATGTTGCCGCTTTAAAATATTTCCCGAATCTGAGGACATTTTTTTGCAGGAAGCACCACGCCCACAACGTTTTTCTTCAGTTGTGAGGAAATTTTTTACTTTTCCCAAGGGGCAAACAAAGACCAATGCCACCTTCGTCACTCGCAAGATTTGCCAAAGAGTTCTGTTACGAGGGGATCCTAACAAAAAATACTCGTGCGGCACAGCAAGTATGATGAAAAACCTAAGGACCCTTTATCCAAACAATCTTGCACGAGAAGAGTGCAAACAGATGAGAAACACTCCTGTTCTGTATCTGTAAAAAAGAATCACAAATAAATGTATATTAATAACTTTCAAATTTATACTATTCCATTACTGTACAAACACATTTTATATAAAAACTGACTAAGAAACTATAGCCCTGAACCACAAGTGTGACGATCGTTAAAACACTACATGCATAGTGCACACTACTTTGAAGCAGTTCATGCCCTAAAGCCTACCTCACTAAAAGACTACATACTAACTGACTAAATGAGTACAGTACTATAAGGAGACACACTGGGTGAGTGACAGGGTGTTTGCTAGAAGAGTATGAATACTAACTAGGGAATAGAAGGTGTGAAACACAACTGTGTAGGTGATTAGAGGACTGCATCCATACTGCATAGGCATTTAAAGCAGTCCATGTGCTAAGGCCTGGCTCACTGCTTGACTACTTGGGTACTGACTGAATGATTAGAGTACAGCAAGGAGAGTGCCTAGGTGAATTTATAAGTGCTAGGCTTTTCGCACAGGAAATGGATTAGTACTTGGTACTGAATGGGTCACTAGAGGAGTGCAAAGGCAGTGACAAGTGCTGGACTGTATGGATACTGACTAGGAAATTGAAAGTGTGAAAGACAAGTGTCTAGGTGGTTAGAAGACTGCATGCATAGTGCATAGGGGTTTGAAGCAGTCCATGTGCTGTCTCAGTGTATGAATACTTAGGCACTAACTGAATGATTAGAGTACTGCAAAGATAGTATCTTGGTGAATTTATAAGTGTTTGGGTTTTAGCACAGTGAATGGATTAGTACATGGTGCTGAATGGGTCACTAGAGGACTGCAAAGGGAGTGACAGGGTATTTCCTGGAAGTGTATGGATACTGACTAGGGAATTGAAGGTGTGAAAGACAATTGTGTAGGTGGTTAGAGGACTGCATGCATAGTGGATAAGGGTTTGAAGCAGTCCATATAATAAGGCCTGGGTCACTGGATGAGTACTTGGGTACTGACTGAATGATTAGAGTACTGCAAGGAGAGTGCCTGGGTGAATTTATTAGGGTTTGGCGCAGTGAATGGATTAGTACATGATGCTGAATGGGTCACTAGAGGAGTGCAATGGCAGTGACAGGGTGTTTTCTGGAAGTGAACAGATACTGACTGGGGAATTGAAGGTGTGAAAGACAAGTGTGTAGGTAGTTAGAGGACTGCATGCATAGTGGATAGGGGTTTGAAGAAGTCCATGTGCTAAGACCTGGATCAGTGCATGAATACTTAGGCAGTGACTAAATCATTAGAGTACTGGAAAGAGAGTGTCTTGGTGAATTTATAAGTGTTTGGGTTTTGGCACAGTGAATGGATTAGTACATGCTGTTGAATGGGTCTCTAGAGGACTGCAAAGGAAGTGACAGGATGTTTCCTGGAAGTGTATGGATACTGACTAGGGAATTGAAGGTGTAAAAGACAAGTGTATAGTATGTTAGAACACTACATGCATACTGCATAGACATTTGAAGCAATCTATTTGGTACTTAGAAACTGACTAAATAATCAGACTACTTCTAGGACAGTGCTTAGGTAAAACTTTTAAATTTTCAGTTCTGCCACAGTGAACAGAATAGTACATGGTACTGCACCTTAGTGTCAAACCCTGACTCATTTTATCAACGCATAATCAAAGAATAGCTTCTAATGCTACTAAAACTTGACAACATGAGAGGTTTTAAATTAGTTATCTGTCAGCAAATACACGATGTTACCAAATGCTTCTCTCACAGTGGTTTCCAAATGCACACAGACTCACAGTGTGATTCTAGACAACAACCACTATACCTAGGAGTTTACCAAAAATCATTCACTACTGTGGAAGCGGTAAGGGAACTGCACACAATCTTCATATTTCAGGACTGCACTTTTGTGTCAAAGCCTGACTCATTTTATCAAAGCATAAGCAAAGACTGGCTTCTAATGCTACTAAAACTTGACAACATGACCGGTTTTAAAACAGTTATCTGTCAGCAAATACACGATGTTACCAAATGCTTCTCTCACAACAATCCTTACCCAAATGCACACAGACTCACAGTGTGATTTTAGACAAGCAACACTATCCTAGGAGTTTACCAAAACTCATTCACTAGTCTGGAAGAGTTAATGGTACTGCACACAATCTACATATTTAAGTACACCACATCAGTGTCAAAGCATGACTCATTTAATCAACGCATAAGCAAAGACTGGATTCTAATGCTACTAAAACTTCACAACATGACAGGTTTTAAAACAGTTATCTGTCAGCAAATACATGATGTTACCAAATGCTTCTCTCACAGTGATCCCAAATACACACTAACTCACAGTGTGATTCTAGACAAGCACCACTATCCCTATGAGTTTACCAAAACTCATTCACTACAGTGCAAGTGGTAAGGGAACTGCACACAATCTACATATTTCACAACTGCAATTTACTGTCAATGCCTGACTCATGTAATGAAAGCATAAGCCATAACTGTCTTCTAATGCTACAAAAATTGACAACATGACATGTTTTAAAACAGTTATCTGTCAGCAAATACACGATGTTACCAAACACTTCTCTCACAGTGGTTCCCAAATGCACACAGACTCACAGTGTGATTCTAGACAAACTACACTATCCCTAGCAGATTACCAAAACATATTCACTACAGTGGAAGTGGTAAGGGAACTGCACACAATCTACATAGTTCACGACTGCACGTTAGTGTCAATGCCTGACTCATTTAATCAACTCATAAGCAATGACTAGCTTCTAATGCTACTAAAACTTGACAACATGACAGGTTTTAAAATAGTTATCTGTCAGCAAATACACGATGTTACCAAATGCTTCTCTCACAGTGGTTCCCAAATGCACACACACTCACAGTGTGATTCTAGACAACAACCACTATACCCAGGAGTTTACCAAAAATCATTCACTACTGTGGAAGTGGAAAGGGAACTGCACACAATCTTCATATTTCAGCACTGCACTTTTGTGTCAAAGCTAGTGTTGCAGGGATTCTGCTTATACACAGAACTATGCGTAGAACCCCAGGACCTCAGTGAGTTGTGGTGTACCAGAAACTCACCTCAGAACCCAGAACCCAGTATCCGGCTAGCATAAGTGTCCCATTCGTTATCCGAGATTTAGCTCGGCGGTCCCAATGAAAAGACAACCCAGAACACGCGACTCAGTACATACTCAGGAATGGTGGGAATCGGAAATACCTGTTCGTATATTATTCTCACATCAGTCCACAACAAGAATCAACAGAGACACGGTGAAAATAAAAAGAGTTTATTTTTATAGACCACGTGTCCTAATATGCAGTACTTTGGCTAATACAAGCAGACAAATGATTAAAATCAAAACCATCAACATAGTTACAATTCCATAGAATATAAAAGGGGTGATCATGTTATAATGACAGTGGATACTACCACTTTCCCTTTACTAAGAGGCTAATATTATTATTAGACTAACAGAAGGTCTCTTAGGCTTGAATAGGGGACCCCATACCTCAAAGATCAGCTTAGTGAAATCACATCACAGGAGCATCAGGAGTCTTCTCGCAGGAAGGCTCGTCTTCGGTCTGAATAATAAACATGATGTCTGTGATATTAAAAGCACCAACTTTCAGGTATGTGCAGCTGCTCGTGTGTTATGACTAAATAGTGGGTCGATCAACCTAGAGTGGAAAACATGCATTGTCTAACAACTCAGACTGTTTGTCACATCGTGTGCAGACCAAGATCGCTTCGCAGAGCTCGGGATGGTAACAACAGATTGCTCTCGTGTGAGGCAAAACTCGAGTCAGTAGTTTGTTTAAGCAATAACATGTGAACGCAGTGTCGTGTGCAAAAGCAGCAAGATGGCTTTCTAACTTCTAACGTGGTTATGCTAACTTAACAATGTATGTACGTATTAAGGGAGTCCTTACTACATGCCCCCTTGATCGAAGCACTACTTAGTATGCAAGAAAAGAGAGAACGCAGAGTTCAAGCGCGACAGAGCAGAACAAGGCGGATCCAATTGAAAAAGGAACTGGTCAGTCCAGGCAAAGTTCGAATTGGAAAAAAACCATCAAAAATAGAGAGAAAAAACAAAAAAAACTCAAACGTGACGTGGGAGGTGAGAAAAAAAATGAAAAAACGCCTCACCGGGCAGAAGTGCAGACGTACAGGGACAGTTCAAGACACGTGAGGAAAACACTGTGGACGAAAGTTCACTCAATCCATAAAAGTATATGCAGCATATGTGGCCACTGCTTCCAGCAGAAAATCATTGGCACGGCCACTGAAAGTTTCAGCCATCCAGTTAAGTAAAGAAAAGGAACATACGTGTTCTTCTATCAGCGGAGCCTCTAGCACCATCAGAGGGCAACCAGCGTGTACTTCCAAGTAACTCATATTCAAGAAGTCATATGCCGCTCTCACGATGTCCCAATTACCCAGGATACCATGTGCCGCACCGCAGGCCATAATCCGAACACCAGAACAGGCAGACTCGTGAGACACTAAGGGCCTCATCAGTCGATCAAAATCCGGGTCCGGAGACACCATGTTGGTTAAACACAAATCCATAGGCCATTCAAAGGGACAATCTAGGCAGTGGAAGACAGGTTGCACGCAGGTGAAGTAGGAATACCGGAAGGATAATCCATATGCCAGGCTCAAAGTCGCCAACGGCAGGACACCATAGTAATCAAGCATCCTGTCACGAAGAAGCTGCAGACGGGACAGGCTGTCGTGTGGCACAGAAAGAGCAGCCATTCCGCAAGATGAAAAGTAAAAGCAGCACACCTGCCACTAGAGCCAGAATTAACGGGACACCTCCAAAGACGCTGGAGAAAATAGAATGAAAAAATGCCGGAATCACACCAAAAATAGTTTGGAAAGAGGTCACGAGGCCCGAGCCCACAAGTTTAAAAAAATGAGCCAGGCCAGTCGTGGACGAGGCATTGAAAATGGTTTGGATCAAAGCACCAAAATGCAGGGGGAGGTCAGTATTCAAAAGCGCCTGTACCTCGGTGCGCGTATTTGCTACGTGAAGGACAAATGTTTCCCGGGAGGAAGTCAATGGCACCTCCTTTTGGGACAATAGCGCTCTTATTCTGCTCATTTTGTCGAACTCTGCTTTCAAGGTTGGAATTGAAGGCCAGATAGAAGCATCCAGCCTCCCATGCGGGGGTGGAAACAGGACGTTATTGCAGCAGACAACCCTCTGTGTTACAGTTACTATATACGGGATCCCTACTAACATCCCGCAGCAAGCTTCATTGTTTAAAATTAAATAACTACCGTTTGCAAGCAGCGTGAAAGATGGCGTAATCACTGGTACCGGGATACCTTTGAGGACGCAGGCCAAATTCGGAGCGTGTACATTACAAGCACCGTGCAATTGAATGTGCCTACATACAACAGAATGATCAGGTGACGTTGTACATTCTTCACCCTTCAGATAAACCTCAGTACCGTCCCTTGTACATCTATACGTAAAGGGGAGGGACCAGACTTCATGTATGAAAGCGGTACCCAGCTGTTCATATCTACCCAGAGCATAGTGTTTCATACAAGAGGTAAACTTAAAAAGCGCAAACGGTAGACTTATCAATCCGTGTAAGAGCCACAGAGCGGAATCGACTTCCGCAACAGAAAAAGGTAACGGCTCCAATTTCTCAATATGGAGCAGGGAATATGTAGCATCTTTCATGGACATGAACTGCTGTTTGTCAGTAAGGTTAAAAGGAAGAAATAACGATGTTGTATTCAGATAGTCCCAAGGGACCTTCCCTGCCTTCAATGTTTGTAATGTCCAAGCAAACTGCATAACAGAACGCAACTGGTTTTGACCATGATACAACACAGACATATCATCCTGCACAATATCAACAATTGAAGATACAATATTATCTAATGTATAAATGCGAGAAGAGAGAGTGTTAATGCTGTTATCAATAACTGCTAATACCATATTAGCTTGATCAATAGCTCTCAATCTCGAAGCTGCCTCAATTTGCGACAGTTTCCATACTTCGTTGTAAATAGCATACGCCCATCTCTTGGATCTGCCACCCACAGGACCTTTAACAAAATCATTCAAATCTATTTTGTCATGTAACTTTGATAAATGAACTTTGACAGATGCCAAGGTGGAATGTCGCAGCCAGGACTGACATAATTTCCCTACAGAGTATGTAGTTACTGTATGTGACGACTCAAACCGGGGGTCCACTCGATCTTGAGTATACCCCGGTTTCAGTCCTAGAAAACGACGTTGACAGGTATCAGAACTGCTTTGCCAAATTAACCATCCCTCACTATTAAATTTCGAAATGTTGAAAGACGAATTGGAAACCAATAACTGCAAAGCAGGAAGGGACAGATCTGTGTGATTATTCCAATTTGGGTAAGCACCCAGATCCGGCACAGAAGGCGAATTTAGTTTTTTAGAAGTGGCCAATCCGAAACAGGTGGTTTGGAAGATGGTTGCATTTAAAAACAACATATGATTTGGTACTAGACAGGCACGGTGTAAAGCTTCAGTTCCCTGAACCTGCCACGGTTTGGAACCCCAAACCGACTTAAGATCAATAGTAGCCTTCCATAGATCATAACCTTTGATTGACAACTCATCCATAAAGGACTTAGAATATAGCAATTTGGTGTGTGTCAGTCTAACCTTGGAGGCAGACTCAGGCTTAACTGTAAAATAAAAGGAAGCCGGGGCTGAAACACTGAAATCAGTAAAATAAGTAAACTTATCAACTAATGTGTGTGAACTGCCAAACGAGGGGGTGGGACAATGTTCCCACTGGGTAAAATTTACAAAATTTCTAAACGAATTTGATTTATGCAAGAAGTGATTGCCATAATGTTGAAAACAATACTGTTCCGCATAATTAGCCGCATTTTCATACAAATCCTCTGCATCAAAGGCGGCATAATATTTCAAATCTGAAAACAGTGCTTCAATGGCGTGTACATCCCAATCATCAGAACGTATGTTCTGTTTAACTACATCACCCATAGAAACACGAAATACATTAGGCACATTAATGACCTCTGTGGGCCCATGAATTTGAAATTTAACAGCATCCCATGCGATTCCATCCATGACGGGCCAGGCAGTAATATTCACAAAAGTCTGGTCCCTTTTCATGATGTGGGATGAGGAGTGGGGGGCCAAAGTTCCATTGATAAGTCTAATTGTCGATCTCTCTTTGAGATAATGGCCATCCACCAAACGGAAGAAAACTACAACAAATCCAATGGACATAAACAAAAAAATACCAAAAAGCATCAACCAGATGTATGTCCAAGGAGCTATCAAAAAATGCTTCTTAAACCAGCTCACAAAAACAGCAATGTTTGATGGGGGAGTTGGGGGCAAAGAGTTAGTGTCAAAGGAAAAACGTGACTGGCCAAGTGCTGTAGATTGTAAAACAGGCGAAGGTCCACGTGTAGGATAAGCATACTCAGTCTCATCGGACAAACCACCAGCCGGTGGTATCAGCAAGGGATCAGTAACTGAATGCATCTCGATTGCAACATCAGACAAGGTGGTAGTAGCAGGAACCATCATTGAATTTCTTTGCATTGTCTGGCATGAAACTGCCGGAGTCATACTAAGAAGTATCGGCCACTCGCTGAAGTTTGACATTGTCAATAGAGATGTACCTGTTTTCTTTGCGACCAGGAAGTGGAGGTAAAATGACTGTTCTTGTACCCTGCACTCCAAGCACTGGAACTGGTGCACGATAAGAGGGGCCGAACTCCTTCTTGTTCTCCACCTTCTCACGGACCAGATCACCAACTCGGGGTAGCCAGCCAACTACCGGAATCTGAACCTCAGCTTCAGACGTGGAGGGCAAATGTTCTTTCGAAAGAGAGTCTCTGGCTTCTTGTAGAGTCTGCAAAACAGCACAGTGATCATCTACGTCAAAGGGTGCGGTCGACGCCGCAATGTCTAGACCATCAAGGTCTGGAACAAACATTCTGATTCCGAAGAGCATCATGTACGGGGTCCGCCCACCCAGAGACCTTCTAGGGAGATTATTTAGTGCACGTTGAACGTTATACAAATGGGCTAGCCAGTTCCGGCCTGTGCCTAAAACACGTGCTGTCAATGATTGCTTTAAGTCACGGTTCATTCGCTCCACCACACTATTACCCTCAGGTCGGTAGGGAGACGAAAATTTGACAAGGACCCCCAAATTTTTCATAGCCTCCTTGTAAGCCTTAGAGGCGAACGCAGGGCCCTGATCAGAATGGAAGGTACCACACGCAAAAGTTCCCACAAAGACACGCAAATCTCTGATGACAGTCCGCGAGTCAGCACTCCTTTGTGGCCACACCCATAGAAAACGTGTGCACGAATCCACTGCAACCAAGATGTACTTGTACGCAGTATCAGAAGAAAAAGGACCGCAGTGATCTAAATAAACACAACCAAATGGCTTATTAGAGACGTACAGCTGTGTCTGTGGTGGGCGCGCAACAGTAGAAGGTTTAATCTGTTGGCAAATGTCACAATCAAGAACATAAGCGCGCGCTTGTTTATATAAACCAAACCACCAGTAACGTTGTTGTAGCAGAGATATTGTAGCTGACACACCGGCGTGGGCTGACGCCAACCCCTCATGTGCAGCCAAGATCAGTGCTGGTCTGCAGTCCGCGTTGGGAATTATTCTATCACCAACGTCGTTAATCCTCACTAACGGGACGTTATCAGGACTTAAATGATAAATGTACCGAGAGGGAAAACCCTTCGGGTAATCTCCTCCCTTCTCTGTAGCAGCAATAGCTGCCAAGATGTCATCATCAATCTTACTTTTGGATCTTGTAACTGCTGCCACTAAGTATGTAGCCACTGCTGTTTTCGCTGCCTCGTCAGCTAAGCTGTTGCCGACAGCATGGACACCAAGCCGCTGGTGACCAAGAGTGTGTATAACACTTACGAGAGGGAGACGTTCTTTAAAGTCTGCCACTCGAACCCAAAGCGTTTTATGCTTAATTGTGCTACCTTTAGTGTCGCGGTAATCATTCTGAGACCAGAAGTGTAAATTGTCATTGTAAGACTGGACTCAGTAGAAGGAGTCACTCACTATAAGAGTAGTGACTCGGGGATCAGCAAACTCCAGTGCAAGCACCAGAGCCCGGAGCTCCGCCAATTGTGCGGTACAATCACCCAATGACTGCGTATGCACTGCATCAGATTGGAATTCACCATTTACGAATGTACCTACGACAATTGCGCAAGCCGCTGAATAAGCGTGCTTCGATCCAATTGCGGGTTGCGCAGACCCGTCAGAGTATATGACACAATGGTATTCTTCGAGCGGGCGCAAAGACAGAGGTGCCGGATGAACGAATTCATACTGCAAGTACTCTTGAGTCTGTAATGAGGCATCAAAGATGTAAGTGACGTCTGGCGACGTCAGTGTTGTAGCCCATTGTATCCACCGTGGATGCAAAGCTTTAGAATTGGGTACACTTGCTTTAGTCACTGCCTCTAAAGCAGGATATGGAGTTACAACCAGAATCTGTTTCCCATGCGACAGTGCGCGTTCCTTGAGGATCGCCATCTGCACAGCAGTCAGAACTTTTTCGACCGTGGAAAAACGTAATTCAGCAGAGGTGTACAAGTGGGATTTGTACGCAATGGGGACTGTGTCGCCCTCATTAAACGTCAAATACGTGAACCCCACGGCGCCTGGTACTATTCTTATCACCAGGTTAGTGCGGTTATCACGTGTCAGCAAGTATTGTGAAGCAAGAAGGTCAGCCTGTAAAGACTGTAAAATAGCAGAGTGTTCTAGCTGCCAGCTAGACTTCGAAAATGAAGGCTGTACCAAGGCGTAAAGCGGCTTGATACGCTGGGCATAATCAGGAATATACGTACGGCCGAAATTCAGAAAACCCAGCAGAGATTGTAATTTCTTCAGTGTCGTAGGAGCACTCAAGCGTGCACACTTTTCCAGAAAGTGGGGGGCTAACCCCTTACCTTCATTGTTGAGCTCGTAGCCCAAAAACAACACCGTATATTCTGCGATGTGTGACTTCGCAAAATTGAATTTGTAGCCATAGTCTGCAAAACTCACGATAATATTGTCAACGCGAGACAGATGCGGCATCAGCTCATCATCCGTAAGATAGATATCGTCAACATATGAGTATGCTTCGGGGTCTATTCTTTCTAAAAGAGAAACCACGCGAGCAGAAAAGACGCCAGGGCTATTTTTGTAACCCATGGCTAATCTTGTAAACTGTTTTTGTTTTCCGCCCAAAGTAAACGCTGTCCACTGGCTACTCAGTGTGGACAGGTTGTGGCTAAAAAAGACATTGGAAATGTCAAGTGTCGTTTTAAATCTTTTACGCACGAGACTGTCGACCAAAGCCGAGCTATGTGTATTTTGTACCGCGCAGGTCCGGCAGTGGGAGTTTAGGTGCCGGTAATCCAAAACTAAACGGTACGAGCCGTCAGGCTTCGTTACAGTGAATAAAGGGTTATTCATAGGGGACACACATGTTTCAATAACACCCTGATATTCCAATTGTTCAAGGATTGCCGCGACGTGGGGTCTCGCTTCACGACGCATAGGATATTGGGGTTGAGGCTGGGGCATAGACCGCAATGGAATCTCATGGCAGGGGGACAATCTGTCCCATCCCACCTGAGTACGATACACCACCGGCGCAAGCGCAAGCGCCCACTCCTCAGCATACACTTCAGCTTGGTCCTTAGGCACTGTGTGCGCAAAGGACGGGAGGATTACTTCCTCCCCTCTAGGAGCCTCTAAAATGAAAGCTGGGGGCCAATCTGCCTCCGCTAGGAGGATATCATAGGAGGTGGTCAGATTATCCCAAAAAATCCCTTTTATTGTACGTTGTATGTCACCCTCAATTAATAAGACTATTTCATAAAGTCTATCAGGGGGAGCCACTCTGGTGTCAGCTGTTTCCACAGTAACCGATATATCAGTTGCTGTCACCGCCAGAAATGGACGCAGAGCTTGACGGACTATGGTAATTTCCGCTGCGCTGTCCAGGAGCGTCAGCGCCCATGTCCGGTTCCGAAGCTGTGTCCGCACTATCTGAGGCATACCTTGCCGTCAGAGCCGCCACTTTCTTCTTCTGAAACGGGGGTCTTTGTCGTGCAAATTCGTCCTGCTTGCCTTTACCCTCAGTCTGTCGGGGCTGGTCACGCTGTTGTGGAGCACCCCGACCTTTGCCACCGCCTCCGCCACCGGACTGTGTAGCCGATGTTTCCTGTGAAGAACGAGGAGAGCGCTGTTCAGAAACCTGAAATCTATCAGGAGACTTTATAGCAGCACGATCGCGCAGATCATAAGTGCGTTCACTACTTGACTGTACGGGAGAGGCAGGCCGAGAGCCCTGTTTCTGCTGCTGCTGCTTCCCCTGTTGTTTAACCTGCCATTTTTGTTTAGGAAAAAAGGGCCGGTCGTCCTTACCAGACGTTTCTGCCTTACCCTGCTGTTTTAGATCGGGATTCTTAATGACAGGCTTAACTCCTAAAGAGCTACGACCCAAATCCCGATATGCCTCTGCGATTATTTTCGCAAATTCCTGCGGTTTGTCCTCCTCAGGAATTCGTTTCAGTTCATTACGAACCTGGAAATGCAAAGCATCACCCTTCAGGTTACCAATTATCATGGTAGCCACCAGGTCAAATTGCCCGAGGAGCCGCATCCCTAACTCTATCGCAGACTCCGCACCATGGTTCTCTTGAACTCTTTTGATTACGGAGGGCAGCTGCAACATAGACGGAGTGCCATAGCACTGCGCGTACGTCGCTGCAAAGACCGTGCCCCAATTTGTACAATCATCAATGTGGGGGACCAAGTCCTTAGGCAAACTAATGGTGAGGATCCTGTGTTTCTCCACAGGTGAAGTATTCGGGTAAACCGCTTCTATTTGGTCAAATTTTTCAGCAAGCCAAAAGGGGAAATCATCCCTAGTTTGGGGGCGCTTGCCCATAACAGAATTGACCATAACAGGACTAATGACCACCGCGTGATGATCAGTAGGCTGTCCCGCAACAGCAGGCGCCCCCGCCTGCATATTGCGCGACACATACTGCACCAACGCCCTATATACCGTAATGAGGGCAGTGTGTAGTACACGCAGCTCAGCCACCGTCACCGTGAGGTAACGGGGATGAGGCGTAAATCCGGCTAGTACCGGCCAAGTGGCCCCTGCAATTGATAAAGGGCCCATTCTCGGCGGTATAACCACATGGGGAAGGGCGCCATTAAACCAAATAAGATGCTGCCAAGCAGATATTGGTATTTCCTGTGTCCTATAAGGGCGTATAGTTCGCCGGCACTGCAGCGGCAGTATAAGAATGAAAGGTGTCATCATCCCCCACCGCTGGAATCGTCACCCAAGAGTAGAACAACTCATAGGGATGAGCCGCATCGGCTCCCACCACAAAGATGACGTTCATACCAGTGTCCGGTACCCCATACTGTGTCAAATGACGTTTCAGAGCCGCACGGCTATGCGCCGCAATATCCACCGACATTAGGACAATACACGTGAAACTATCAGTAGCACAAGGGTTCACTAACCTTTTTAATTATCAAGCTTGAAAGAACCTATATCAATAGACCTAGGTAGGTTTAAATCCGTCAGACTTGTTATCCGGAAACAAGAGTGAGGGTGTTGTGGACAAACGCGAGCACTACTAAGGCGTTTCAACTCATAGACCAAACGTTAGGTGCGCCATGTTGCAGGGATTCTGCTTATACACAGAACTATGCGTAGAACCCCAGGACCTCAGTGAGTTGTGGTGTACCAGAAACTCACCTCAGAACCCAGAACCCAGTATCCGGCTAGCATAAGTGTCCCATTCGTTATCCGAGATTTAGCTCGGCGGTCCCAATGAAAAGACAACCCAGAACACGCGACTCAGTACATACTCAGGAATGGTGGGAATCGGAAATACCTGTTCGTATATTATTCTCACATCAGTCCACAACAAGAATCAACAGGGACACGGTGAAAATAAAAAGAGTTTATTTTTATAGACCACGTGTCCTAATATGCAGTACTTTGGCTAATACAAGCAGACAAATGATTAAAATCAAAACCATCAACATAGTTACAATTCCATAGAATATAAAAGGGGTGATCATGTTATAATGACAGTGGATACTACCACTTTCCCTTTACTAAGAGGCTAATATTATTATTAGACTAACAGAAGGTCTCTTAGGCTTGAATAGGGGACCCCATACCTCAAAGATCAGCTTAGTGAAATCACATCACAGGAGCATCAGGAGTCTTCTCGCAGGAAGGCTCGTCTTCGGTCTGAATAATAAACATGATGTCTGTGATATTAAAAGCACCAACTTTCAGGTATGTGCAGCTGCTCGTGTGTTATGACTAATAGTGGGTCGATCAACCTAGAGTGGAAAACATGCATTGTCTAACAACTCAGACTGTTTGTCACATCGTGTGCAGACCAAGGTCGCTTCGCAGAGCTCGGGATGGTAACAACAGATTGCTCTCGTGTGAGGCAAAACTCGAGTCAGTAGTTCGTTTAAGCAATAACATGTGAACGCAGTGTCGTGTGCAAAAGCAGCAAGATGGCTTTCTAACTTCTAACGTGGTTATGCTAACTTAACAATGTATGTACGTATTAAGGGAGTCCTTACTACACTAGGGGTGGGCGGAATTTGCGAAATCCACTTTCTCAAATTATCGCGAAAATGTTAAAAATTATCGCAAACACGCGGAAATATCGCGAAGATGCGGAAGTTTTTTCCCCGCATGTCCACGAGATTTTCTGCATGGTTGCGGCTCGCCAACTTACCCATGTGGTTGCTTGCGGGCACGGCCATCTTGTTTTCAGTTGTCTCGCGGTGCATGATCGCGAGAAGAAAGACATGATTGCACGACGCATGACGTCACTGCGGTCGCGAACTGTCGCGAGAAAGCGCAAATGGCTATAAACAATACAACATCTCATGGAGAACGCGACCGGATCAAGAAAACTTGTCGGCGAACGCAAGGATTCAGGTAAGGCGATCGCGCGCACGCGAGAATGTATTATTTTACAGCGCGAGCAAGAACCAAATTATCGCTAAGCTGCGGAATGCGGAAATTTTTACATTTTCGCGCTTTCCGTGGAACGCGAAAATGTCAAATTATCGCAATTTCCGCGAACGGAACGGAATTTTAGCCCAGGCCTAGTCAAAGCCTGACTCATTTAATCAAAGCATAAGCAAAGACTGGCTTCTAATGCTACAAAAACTTGACAACATGACGGTTTTAAAACAGTTATCTGTCAGCAAATACACAATGTTACCAAATGCTTCTCTCACAATCCTTACCCAAATGCACACAGACTCACAGTGTGATTTTAGACAAGCAACACTATCCTAGGAGTTTACCAAAACTCATTCACTAGTCTGGAAGAGTTAATGGTACTGCACACAATCTACATATTTAAGTACAGCACATCAGTGTCAAAGCATGACTCATTTAATCAACACATAAGCAAAGACTGGATTCTAATGCCACTAAAACTTCACAACATGACAGGTTTTAAAACAGTTATCTGTCAGCAAATACATGAGACTACCAAATGCTTCTCTCACACTGATCCCAAATACACACTAACTCACAGTGTGATTCTAGACAAGCACCACTATCCCTAGGAGTTTACCAAAACCCATTCACTACAGTGCAAGTGGTAAGGGAACTGCACACAATCTACATATTTCACGACTGCAATTTACTGTCAATGCCTGACTCATTTAATGAAAGCATAAGCCATAACTGTCTTCTAATGCTACTAAAACTTGACAACATGACAAGTTAAAACAGTTATCTGTCAGCAAATACACAATGTTACCAAATGCTTCTCTCACAGTGATTCCCAAATGCACACAGACTCACTGTGTGATTCTAGACAAACAACACTATCCCTTGCACTATACCAAAACACATTTCTTCATCTAGAAGTAGCACTACATTTTAGTATAGAAACATAACATAACTCATTTCACAAATTCATAAACAATGACTGGTTTCTAATTCTACAAAAATATAAAAACAGCACAGTTATCTGTCTACAAACAGATGAAAAACACAAATGCATATCACAGAATGGTTTCTACATGCACACACATTGTAGAGAAAAAAAGTACATTAATACATTAACATCAAAATAGTCTACATACATCCCCTCACAATTAAATAACTCATCTTTCAAGTTCTTTTGTAGATTAAGAAGTATATCAATCACTCACCATATTTTCTTTGACAGAATCTCTGCACTGTGCACCTCTCAGCAAAAACAAAGAATGGAAAAGTTTCCCTTTCATTTTCCACACATATACATGTAAACATCAAATCACAATCCTTCACACATAAACTCAAAAGCAAACACACATTTCTATTGGTTAAACATTTCAACCCTTTCCAACTGAAATACATTTCAACCCTTCCCCCAATCTGCCTTCTGCCTGTTACCATAGAAATAGGTCATGGAACACTGCACTGAGCTCACTGGTCACAAGTTCAGCACACAATGTTACTAAACAAGACAGGAAGTGTGCTTGACTTTTCAACATATCAGCTTATCATATATAATGTTCCTTACAATCTATTTTTGTTAACCAATAAGAATCATACCTTTAAAAAACAGAAATATACACCCTACCTTTCAGTGTAGAAAGTAGTCATACAACCAATGATTTCTTGTATTTTTTCAAAAAACATTGCCGTGGATCCGCGCACCCAACGCATTAGGATGCGCGTATTTCGACGTTTAAAAAAAAAAAGGGGGGGCCTCAGGGGGCCCTTCTGCGACCCCCTAAGCACCTCTAGAGGGTCAGAATATTTCCACTCTGCCCCCTTTATATGTTTTACACACTTATTCCCCTTGCTTCTTCAGCCTCGCTTCTACCGAGGCAGAAAATGGCCGCCAACAGTCCCTGGTTTCGAATGTAGAGAGACACTCGACAGTCAATTAGCGTGCGGGTAGGGTCCGCGGATCCTCCCCGGCCATAGATATCACTAACTTTTTTACCCTAATTTTCTCAGGAACTACTGAACAGAATCACACCATTTATACAAAAGGCGCGACAACAGATCCTATGGGAAATTGCATGGGGAAAACGCGTTTTGGGACCCCCCTTTTCTCTCGGCCCCCGCTTGACGAATCACCACGAAACTTTCAGGGTAGGAGTGGAGCGGAGCTGGCCAAAAGTTGGGAAAATTTCGCTAACATTTGTCAACCGGCGCCAGACTTATTGGGAATAGAATGTTGCAGATTTCCTATGGAAAATAGGTCCTAACTATAACTATCTACTGGCGACCGCCAGTAGATTATATATATATATATATATATATATATATATATATATATATATATATATATGAAAGAAAGGTTTGCCTTTTGTGGGAAGCACTCGAATCAGATTCAATCGCACCAGGGACACCGCTGCAGTCAAACACAAGACAGTTCATGCTGGACGCGTTTCAGGCCTTATGCCCTTCTTCTTCGCAGCTAACACAAAGTTTGAACCTACAAAACTGCCAGGTACATCCCTCAATTTATTGAAGATTAAGACACGCCTTCGTGGGCCGGCAGTTCACTCTCCGCCTGTTTGGTGCATCATGGGCCTGGTAGTCTGTCCTTCAAACTCCATGTGGGTCGCTTGTGAAAAAACAGGTAAGTTCGTTGTACCAGAGCTGCAGCATGTTCTCCCATAGTGCATATCTGTTACTCAACGTTGTCTGTCCCAATAAACAGCCACGGACCTGCTCAATATGCGGTGGTGCTGTCCCTCGACCTGGCGGGCCGATATAAATGAAAGAAAGGTTTGCCTTTTGTGGGAAGCACTCGAATCAGATTCAATCGCACCAGGGACACCGCTGCAGTCAAACACAAGACAGTTCATGCTGGACGTGTTTCGGGCCTTACGCCCTTCTTCTTCGCAGCTAACACAAAGTTTGAACCAACAAAACTGCCAGGTACATCCCTCAATTTATTGAAGATTAAGACACGCCCTCGTGGGCCGGCAGTTCACTCTCCGCCTGTTTGGTGCATCATGGGCCTGGTAGTCTGTCCTTCAAACTCCATGTGGGTCGCTTGTGAAAAAACAGGTAAGTTCGTTGTACCAGAGCTGCAGCATGTTCTCCCATAGTGCGTATCTGTTACTCAACGTTGTCTGTCCCAATAAACAGCCACGGACCTGCTCAATATGCGGTGGTGCTGTCCCTCGACCTGGCGGGCCGATATAAATGAAAGAAAGGTTTGCCTTTTGTGGGAAGCACTCGAATCAGATTCAATCGCACCAGGGACACCGCTGCAGTCAAACACAAGACAGTTCATGCTGGACGCGTTTCCGGCCTTACGCCCTTCTTCTTCGCAGCTAACACAAAGTTTGAACCAACAAAACTGCCAGGTACATCCCTCAATTTATTGAAGATGAAGACACGCCCTCGTGGGCCGGCAGTTCATTCTTCACCTGTTTGGTGCATCATGGGCCTGGTAGTCTGTCCTTCAAACTCCATGTGGGTCGCTTGTGAAAAAACAGGTAAGTTCGTTGTACGAGAGCTGCAGCATGTTCTCCCATAGTGCGTATCTGTTACTCAACGTTGTCTGTCCCAATAAACAGCCACGGACCCGCTCAATATGCGGTGGTGCTGTCCCTCGACCTGGCGGGCCGATATAAATGAAAGAAAGGTTTGCCTTTTGTGGGAAGCACTCGAATCAGATTCAATCGCACCAGGGACACCGCTGCAGTCAAACACAAGACAGTTCATGCTGGACGCGTTTCGGGCCTTACGCCCTTCTTCTTCGCAGCTAACACAAAGTTTGAACCAACAAAACTGCCAGGTACATCCCTCAATTTATTGAAGATTAAGACACGCCCTCGTGGGCCGGCAGTTCACTCTCCGCCTGTTTGGTGCATCATGGGCCTGGTAGTCTGTCCTTCAAACTCCATGTGGGTCGCTTGTGAAAAAACAGGTAAGTTCGTTGTACCAGAGCTGCAGCATGTTCTCCCATAGTGCGTATCTGTTACTCAACGTTGTCTGTCCCAATAAACAGCCACGGACCCGCTCAATATGCGGTGGTGCTGTCCCTAGACCTGGCGGGCCGATATAAATGAAAGAAAGGTTTGCCTTTTGTGGGAAGCACTTGAATCAGATTCAATCGCACCAGGGACACCGCTGCAGTCAAACACAAGACAGTTCATGCTGGACGCGTTTCGGGCCTTACGCCCTTCTTCTTTGCAGCTAACACAAAGTTTGAACCAACAAAACTGCCATGTACATCCCTCAATTTATTGAAGATTAAGACATGCCCTCGTGGGCCGGCAGTTCACTCTCCGCCTGTTTGGTGCATCATGGGCCTGGTAGTCTGTCCTTCAAACTCCATGTGGGTCGCTTGTGAAAAAACAGGTAAGTTCGTTGTACCAGAGCTGCAGCATGTTCTCCCATAGTGCGTATCTGTTACTCAACGTTGTCTGTCCCAATAAACAGCCACGGACCCGCTCAATATGCGGTGGTGCTGTCCCTCGACCTGGCGGGCCGATATAAATGAAAGAAAGGTTTGCCTTTTGTGGGAAGCACTCGAATCAGATTCAATCGCACCAGGGACACCGCTGCAGTCAAACACAAGACAGTTCATGCTGGACGCGTTTCCGGCCTTACACCCTTCTTCTTCGCAGCTAACACAAAGTTTGAACCAACAAAACTGCCAGGTACATCCCTCAATTTATTGAAGATTAAGACACGCCCTCGTGGGCCGGCAGTTCACTCTCCGCCTGTTTGGTGCATCATGGGCCTGGTAGTCTGTCCTTCAAACTCCATGTGGGTCGCTTGTGAAAAAACAGGTAAGTTCGTTGTACCAGAGCTGCAGCATGTTCTCCCATAGTGCGTATCTGTTACTCAACGTTGTCTGTCCCAATAAACAGCCACGGACCCGCTCAATATGCGGTGGTGCTGTCCCTCGACCTGGCGGCCCCGATATAAATGAAAGAAAGGTGTCTTAATCTTCAATAAATTGAGGGATGTACCTGGCAGTTTTGTTGGTTCAAACTTTGTGTTAGCTGCGAAGAAGAAGGGCGTAAGGCCCGAAACGCGTCCAGCATGAACTGTCTTGTGTTTGACTGCAGCGGTGTCCCTGGTGCGATTGAATCTGATTTGAGTGCTTCCCACAAAAGGCAAACCTTTCTTTCATTTATATCGGCCCGCCAGGTCGAGGGACAGCACCACCGCATATTGAGCGGGTCCGTGGCTGTTTCAAAATAGGTGGGGCGCTCCGCTCCGCTCCTTCCCTGAAAGTCTCGGGGGGATTCGTCAAGCGGTGGCTGAGAAAAAGGGGGGGTCCCAAAACGCGTTTTTCCCATGCATTTTTCCATAGGACCTTTAGTCCAAGCTACAGCCCGAACGGCTGAACAGAATTTCTTGAAATTTGGCAGAGAGGTAGTCCTCAGGTCAGGGATGTGCTTGGTGTAAATCTGTTCGGTATTTCCTGAGAAAATAGCATTTAAAAGCATATATATATCTATAGGCGCGCTCCGTGCGCGTACGGTAAAACTTACCGTACGCGCACGCTGCCGTGCGCGAGCGCGATTCTGATTGGTTGTTAGATCTTAGTAAACATTCGAATCGGTCGAAACCAGGAAGTGTCGGCCGCCATTTTGTCTCTCGCAGTGTGAGGGGATAAAAAACAAAGGTGGAGAACGTGAAAAGGGGGCAGGGTGGACTGTTCCTGACCCCCTAGCCTTTGTCAGGGGGTCCCAGAATGACCCCTAAGGGCCAAAATGTATTTTAATTTTTTTACGAAAAATCGCGGCGTACGCGTAGCGTGCGCGTACGGTATAAACGGAAAAATTCCGCGAGTTGCGTAATGTGGGCGCTCGGTGCGCGAAGCGCACCGAGCGCCCACAGCACGCGCACGATGCGCAAAGCTCACCGTGCGCGCACAGGGCGCGCACGGTGAAAAACCTTAAAAGAAAAAAATAAATACATAACTTAGCATTTAAAAAACCGTACAAATTCACTGAAAAAACCATAGGTTTCACACACGTTATAGTTAGGAATTAGCATTTAAAAAACCTTGCAAATTCACTTAAAAACCATAGGTTTCACACATGTTATAGTTAGCTGGACATTTCACTCGTGAAAAACCATTGAAATTCCCCCGTTATAGTTAGTGCAGGCAACTATAACTCACGCGACCGCAATCCTCTGCTGATGCTGACGCGTTTCCGGCCTTACACCCTTCTTCTTCGCAGCTAACACAAACTTTGAACCAACAAAACTGCCAGGTACATCCCTCAATTTATTGAAGATTAAGACACGCCCTCGTGGGCCGGCAGTTCACTCTCCGCCTGTTTGGTGCATCATGGGCCTGGTAGTCTGTCCTTCAAACTCCATGTGGGTCGCTTGTGAAAAAACAGGTAAGTTCGTTGTACCAGAGCTGCAGCATGTTCTCCCATAGTGCGTATCTGTTACTCAACGTTGTCTGTCCCAATAAACAGCCACGGACCCGCTCAATATGCGGTGGTGCTGTCCCTCGACCTGGCGGCCCCGATATAAATGAAAGAAAGGTGTCTTAATCTTCAATAAATTGAGGGATGTACCTGGCAGTTTTGTTGGTTCAAACTTTGTGTTAGCTGCGAAGAAGAAGGGCGTAAGGCCCGAAACGTGTCCAGCATGAACTGTCTTGTGTTTGACTGCAGCGGTGTCCCTGGTGCGATTGAATCTGATTCGAGTGCTTCCCACAAAAGGCAAACCTTTCTTTCATTTATATCGGCCCGCCAGGTCGAGGGACAGCACCACCGCATATTGAGCGGGTCCGTGGCTGTTTCAAAATAGGTGGGGCGCTCCGCTCCGCTCCTTCCCTGAAAGTCTCGGGGGGATTCGTCAAGCGGTGGCTGAGAAAAAGGGGGGGTCCCAAAACGCGTTTTTCCCATGCATTTTTCCATAGGACCTTTAGTCCAAGCTACAGCCCGAACGGGTGAACAGAATTTCTTGAAATTTGGCAGAGAGGTAGTCCTCAGGTCAGGGATGTGCCTGGTGTAAATCTGTTCGGTATTTCCTGAGAAAATAGCATTTAAAAGCATATATATATCTATAGGCGCACTCCGTGCGCGTACGGTAAAACTTACCGTACACGCACGCTGCCGTGCGCGAGCGCGATTCTGATTGGTTGTTAGATCTTAGTAAACATTCGAATCGGTCGAAACCAGGAAGTGTCGGCCGCCATTTTGTCTCTCGCAGTGTGAGGGGATAAAAAACAAAGGTGGAGAACGTGAAAAGGGGGCAGGGTGGACAGTTCCTGACCCCCTAGCCTTTGTCAGGGGGTCCCAGAATGACCCCTAAGGGCCAAAATGTATTTTAATTTTTTTACGAAAAATCGCGGAGTACGCGTAGCGTGCGCGTACGGTATAAACGGAAAAATTCCGCGAGTTGCGTAATGTGGGCGCTCGGTGCGCGAAGCGCACCGAGCGCCCACAGGACGCGCACGATGCGCAAAGCTCACCGTGCACGCACAGGGCGCGCACGGTGAAAAACCTTAAAAGAAAAAAATAAATACATAACTTAGCATTTAAAAAAACGTACAAATTCACTGAAAAAACCATAGGTTTCACACACGTTATAGTTAGGAATTAGCATTTAAAAAACCTTGCAAATTCACTGAAAAACCATAGGTTTCACACATGTTATAGTTAGCTGGACATTTCACTCGTGAAAAACCATTGAAATTCCCCCGTTATAGTTAGTGCAGGCAACTATAACTCACGCGACCGCAATCCTCTGCTGATGACGTCAGATATTACATCACTGATGACATATGTGTCTTTCTGAAAAAAAAATATTTGTAATATATGTATAGCTAAAAATTAATGGAAGAAGACATGGGTAAATAAGTGTCTAAGTACAGTGATGTAATATCTGACGTCATCAGCAGAGGATTGCGGTCGCGTGAGTTATAGTTGCCTGCACTAACTATAACGGGGGAATTTCAATGGTTTTTCACGAGTGAAATGTCCAGCTAACTATAACATGTGTGAAACCTATGGTTTTTTAAGTGAATATATATATATATATATATATATATTACCTACTGGCGGTCGCCAGTAGGTAGTTATAGTTAGGACCCTGTTTCCATAGGAAATCCGCAACATTCTATTTGGAATAACTTTGGCGCCGGTCGACGAATCCTCGCGAAATTTTCAAAATAGGTGGGGCGCTACGCTCCGCTCCTACCCTGAAAGTCTCTGGGGGATTCGTCAAGCGGGGGCTGAGAAAAAAGGGGGGTCCCAAAACGCGTTTTTCCCATGCATTTTTCCATAGGACCTTTAGACACAGCTACAGCCCGAACGGCTGAACAGAGTTCCTTGAAATTTGGCAGAGAGGTAGTCTACAGGTCAAGGAAGTGCCTTTTGTAGGTTTGGTGTAAATCTGTTCAGTAGATTCTGAGAAAATAGCTTTTAAATCAATATATATATCTGAGCCAGCTTACGGTGCGCTTACGGTGCGCTTACCGTACGCGTACGGTGACGTGCGCGAGCGCGATTCTGATTGGCTGTTAGATCTTAGTAAACATTCGAATCGGTCGAAACCAGGAAGCGGCGGCCGCCATTTTGTGTGTTTCACTCAGAAAAAAAAGGGTGATAACTTTAAAAGGGGGCAAGGAAGAGAGTTACAGACCCCCTAACATTTGTAAGGGGGTCAAAGAAGGACAGAAAAGTACAAAAAAAACATTTATTGATTTTTTTAAAAAATCGCGGGGTACGTGTACGGTAAGCTCACCGTACGCGTACGGTAAAAAAAAATAAAAAATGAAATGCAGATTTAAGTGTTTAGATATTAGGGGGCTCTAAAAAGAGCCGTTGTGTTTATGAAGTGATTTTTTAGTGGTACCTACCAGTAAGTACCGATGCAGAGTCTAAGGTTCAAGAGGAAGACTCTGTTCCCTTCATCATTGAAGTGCACACCATCTCCTCTATAAATGTCTTGCATGTCGTAACGCAAGTTGTTGTGGTAAATGGAACCCATACCATAGTCTCGGAGGAAAGCAGAAACAGATTTGTTGACGTGCTTTCTTGCTTTGTCAATCTGTGGACAGAAATGATTGGACCAGTTCCATTTTTGCCTTTGGCATATGTTAGAAAACACAAAGGCAGTTTTAGGGAAAAGTGAAAACAGTTGTGCAAAGGTCTCCTTCATAAGCATTTCCAGACCTACCCCAGTCAAAGTGCCTAGGTCATTGCCACCACAGTGCACTATTATGAGGTCAGGGTGTTGGATTTGCATGAAGGATTTCACCAATGGCATCAATTGGTGCCACTTTAACCCTCTCTGACCAATCCATTTAATGTCTACATTTGGCAAAGCAAGGTCTCTCACCATACCTGTTTTCTCTGCGTACTTTTCACTCCAGAAGACATAGCTGTGCCCTACAATCCACACTGTGAACATCTTCCAAGGAGATCTGGATGCACTAAGGAGGTGTATTTCAGTAGAATGGGAAAAAGAAATGAAAGACAGTTTGGAAATGGAGGCATACATATTTTTTTTATAAAAAAAAGAACTGATTGGCTGTTTCATACCATTCTACAATAAAAACTAGGCTGTATGTGTAAATTTATAGAAGCATGTTTTGTATTGGTACAGAAAAATGTGTTACCAAAGAACAGCACTATGGATTTGCTGTTAGGTTTGAAAAGTCAAGCACTCCTGCTCTTTGGAAATGAAACATTGTTTGGTGAACTTCTGACCTAACTCCACACAGCAGTGTTCCATGAGCTGTTGCTATGGTAGCAGGCAGAAGTCAAGTTGGGGGAAGGGTACTAGGCAGAAGTCAAGTTGGGGGAAGGGTACTTTTGGAAAAGGGTTGGTTTTCAACCAATAGAAATGTGTGATTACATTTGAAAAAAAGGGGGAAGCACTGAGATTTGAAACTTACATGTATATGTGTGGAAAAAGAGAGGGAAACTTTGCCATTATCTGGTTCTGCTGAGAGGAGAGAGGTGTACAGAACAGAGATCCTGGCTCTGATAATCTGCTGTTTGAGTGCCACATTTCTTTCACAACTAACTAATTTTAAAGGTGAGTTTAGAGTTTGAGAGGGGATGTATATGGTAAAATAAGAAATGAATAATAGAATTGGAATTCCTTTTGTTGAAGTTGTGTTTATCATTTTCTGTTTTGGGAGAAATTTAAATGTGAGGAACATGTAAAATAATATGGACTATGTTTTCACGATAAATTAAGGTGTACTGGTATAAACAAGGAATACTTTAAGGGTTTGAGGTTGCACTCAGTAATGCAAATACATTCAGCATCAGTAAGGATGGTTGCCCTTGCTGGAGTGTAGTCAGTCACCCAGGCTACACATGTTGTTGGTCACAGAAAGCTGTTTGGTATTGCTCTGGTGATTTTACATTTGCATTAGATGGAAAGGGGGAGGTATTTTTTTCTGCAGAAGCAGACTCTTAGCACACAGCCAGCTGCATATCCTGTGGAATCATGCATAGTATTCACAACCAAATGGGGTTTGAGGTTTCAGTCAGTAATGCAAATACATTCAGCATCACTAAGGCTGGTTGCCCTTGCTGGAGTGTAGTCAGTCACCCAGGTTACAAATGTTGCTGGTCTGAAAATGTTGTTTGGACATGTGCTTTTTTAAGAATCTGAAAAGTGGATTCATAATGTGTCAGACTGTAAAAGTACTTATCACTTGCCAAAAAAAAGAGTAGTAAGTGTGCTTTCAAATTGGCAAAGAAATTTCGTTTTGTGACTAATATGAAAACATGACTCTGTGTGCAAATAGGAATTACAGGCAGAGATTTATTGCGTATTGCTCTGGTGATTTTACATTTGCATTAGATGTAAAGGGGGAGCTATTTTTTTGTGCAGAAGCAGACTCTTAGCACACAGCCAGCTGCTTATCCTGTGGAATCATGCACAGTATTCACAACCGAGTGGGGTTTGAGGTTGCAGTCAGTAATGCAAATACATTCAGCATCACTAAGGCTGGTTGCCCTTGCTGGAGTGTAGTCAGTCACCCAGGTTACACATGTTGCTGGTCTGAAAATGTTGTTTGGACATGTGCTTTTTTAAGAATCTGAAAAGTGGATTCATAATGTGTCAGACTGTAAAAGTACTTATCACTTGCCAAAAAAAAGAGTAGTAAGTGTGCTTTCAAATTGGCAAAGAAATTTCGTTTTGTGACTAATATGAAAACATGACTCTGTGTGCAAATAGGAATTACAGGCAGAGATTTATTGCGTATTGCTCTGGTGATTTTACATTTGCATTAGATGTAAAGGGGGAGCTATTTTTTTGTGCAGAAGCAGACTCTTAGCACACAGCCAGCTGCTTATCCTGTGGAATCATGCACAGTATTCACAACCGAGTGGGGTTTGAGGTTGCAGTCAGTAATGCAAATACATTCAGCATCACTAAGGCTGGTTGCCCTTGCTGGAGTGTACTCAGTCACCCAGGTTACACATGTTGCTGGTCTGAAAATGTTGTTTGGACATGTGCTTTTTTAAGAATCTGAAAAGTGGATTTAAAATGTGTCAGACTGTAAAAGTATTTATCACTTGCAAAAAAAAGAGTAGTAAGTGTGGTTTCAAATTGGCAAAGAAATTTCGTTTTGTGACTAATATGAAAACATGACTCTGTGTGCAAATAGGAATTACAGGCAGAGATTTATTGCGTATTGCTCTGGTGATTTTACATTTGCATTAGATGTAAAGGGGGAGCTTTTTTTTTGTGCAGAAGCAGACTCTTAGCACACAGCCAGCTGCTTATCCTGTGGAATCATGCACAGTATTCACAACCGAGTGGGGTTTGAGGTTGCAGTCAGTAATGCAAATACATTCAGCATCACTAAGGCTGGTTGCCCTTGCTGGAGTGTAGTCAGTCACCTAGGTTACACATGTTGCTGGTCTGAAAAAGCTGTTTGGACATGTGCTTTTTTAAGAATCTGAAAAGTGGATTTAAAATGTGTCAGACTGTAAAAGTATTTATCACTTGCCAAAAAAAAGAGTAGTAAGTGTGGTTTCAAATTGGCAAAGAAATTACGTTTTCAGACTAATATGAAAACATGACTCTGTGTGCAAAGAGGAATTACAGGCAGAGATTTATTGCGTTATGCTCTGGTGATTTAACATTTGCATTAGATGTTAAGGGGGAGCTATTTTTTTATGCAGAAGCAGACTTTTAGCACACACCCAGCTGCTTATCCTGTGGAATCATGCACAGTATTCACAACCGAGTGGGGTTTGAGGTTGCACTTAGTAATGCAAATACATTTAGCATCACTAATGCTGGTTGCCCTTGCTGGAGTGTAGTCAGTCACCCAGGTTACACATGTTGTTGGTCACAGAAAGCTGTTTGGTATTGCTCTGGTGATTTTACATTTGCATTAGATGGAAAGGGGGTGTTATTTTTTTATGCAGAAGCAGACTCTTAGCACACAACCAGCTGCTTATCCTGTGGAATGATGCATAGTATTCACAACCGAGTGGGGTTTGAGGTTGCAGTCAGTAATGCAAATACATTCAGCATCAGTAAGGCTGGTTGCCCTTGCTGGAGTGTAGTCAGTCACCCAGGCTACACATGTTGTTGGTCTCAGAAAGCTGTTTGGTATTGCTCTGGTGATTTTACATTTGCATTAGATGTTAAGGGGGAGCTATTTTTTTGTGCAGAAGCAGACTCTTAGCACACAACCAGCTGCTTATCCTGTGGAATCATGCACAGTATTCATAACCGAGTGGGGTTTGAGGTTGCAGTCAGTAATGCAAATACATTCTGCATCACTAATGCTGGTTGCCCTTGCTGGAGTGTACTCAGTCACCCAGGTTACACATGGTGCTGGTCTCAAAAAGCAATTTGGACATGTGCTTTTATCAGAATCTGAAAAGTGGATTCAAAATGTGTCAGACTGTAAAAGTACTTATCACTTGCCAAAAAAGTAGTAGAAAGTATGCTTTCCAATTGGCAAAGAAATTTCTAGCAATTAAAATTAATTTTTAATTAATAAATAATTTTTTGAGTGGGTATGGTAAGTCAGAAATTTCATGGTCCCTTTTTTCCACTTCTCCACAATCACATTTTCAGTTTTTCATTGTAGTCTCTCAAGGACCTTGTAATGTGATAATTGATTTTTAGTGTTTTTAAAAAAAAAAAAAAAAAAATTACGCGTACCGTACGCGTACGGTAAAAAAAAAATAAAAAAAAGTTTAAAAAAATATATTAAAAAAAGTTGAAAGGTAAGGTTGGCTCTTAAAAGAGCCGTTGTGTTCATGCAGGGACAGAGGAAAGAAAGAATGGGAATATTAGTCGGTACGACAAATGTGCTGATTTATTAAATTGTTCACTAGGGCAACACTGGTCTCCCTATGACAAATTAGATCATGACAAGTGGCGCACCGAATTAATACCCTCGCAAACCGATGGTTGGTTTCCAGAGGACGAGAAAAAGGAGATGCTCCTCCCACAGATGAAGGGCTCAGCTGACCTGCCGAAGATGGACTCGGCCCTGCAGATGATGGACCAGGCTGAGCTGCTGTGGATGTGCTTGGTTGACTTACTGAAGGGTTACCTTCAGTATGTCGAGCAAATGTCCTACCGTGTACATCTTGAAGGTGTCTCAACATGGTGTGATTCCCGAAGGAATACTTCTTGCTGGGATTCCCTCTTGAAAGTACACGGCCACAAAGCTTACAAGTCACTAAGGGTGCATTTACCTTTTTCTTGCCCTCTGGAAAAGAAAAATACTCCCATATGAAAGAGCTCTTTTGTTTCCTCCTTCTCTGCCTCAAGGTAGTGCTGCTAGCCTCACTCTCAGAAGAGTTCTGCTGTTCTGCCATCGTATCACAAAGACAACTCAGCTCCTTCTCCTAAGGGATCACAAGCAGAAATGAGGGGAATGGGTGTGGTGTAGGAGAGTTCTAGAACTGAAAGTAGTTTCAACCAATCAAAAGTTGTGTTTCATGATCACATGACCCACCGTGCGCGTACGTTACGCTTACGGTGCGCTTACGATGCGCTTACGGCAAAAGTACGCATGCGCGTAAAAAGACACGCGCGCGCGCGCATGCGCAAAACAGGCACGCCCCTTCACTTCCGCGTAACATGCGCGTGCAGCGTACGCGTTACGCGCTGCACGCGCGTGACGTACGTCTACGCAAATTGCGTAAATGAACGCAAACAGCGTAGAAATCTAACGTTATAAAAGCAAGACGTGCGCTTACCGTACGCGCACGTTAAAAAAATAATAAAAAAAAAAAAAGGGGGAAAAAAAACCCACTATGTTATACTAATAAATCTTACCTGTTTAGTTTAAAAAAATGGGAAAAATAAAAAATATATTGTAGAATTTTTAAAATTTAACCATAGTCTTTAAAAAAGGATAGAAAATTAAAATAAAAATATGTTAAAAAAATTGAAAAAAAAAAATAAATAAATAAGAATTAGCATTTAAAAAACCTTGCAAATTCACTGAAAAAACCATGGGTTTCACACACGTTATAGTTAGGAATTAGCATTTAAAAAACCTTAGAAATTCAATGAAAAAACCAAAGGTTTCACACATGTTATAGTTAGCTGGACATTTCACTCGTAAAAAACCAATGAAATTCCCCCGTTATAGTTAGTTCAGCTAACTATAACTCGCGCGCCCGCAATGCACTACTGATGACGTCACATATTACATCACTCATGACATGGTCACTGACATCACTCATGACATCACTGATGACATCTCAAATGACATCACTGATGACATCACTGATGACATCATCCAGTGAATGTGTGTTTTTCTGAAAATTAAATATGTTTTATATATGTATATCTCAAGGTCAATGGAAGAATAAATGGGTATATAAGTGTCTAAATGGATACTTTGTTTTTGAAAAATTTATTGTGTAACTGACTGATTAAGTGTATCATAGTGAATACATGGCTTACTGAGTAATGTTTAAATATGAAAATATCTGTATCAGTCTCTCACTTTGTGTATAAGTGGCTGCATGGGTTGGTGATTAGCTTCATGGGTGTCTATATAGGTTATTTTTTTATTTTTTTTTTTTTTTTTTTTTTTTTTAATTTTATTGAACAATAAATAAATTACAAGAATGGGCCTACAACCACCGGGGCCGGCCGCTAGATTCTGGAAGGATCATACAGAGTTGAGGCAGTAGTCGACTCCCGGGGTCCAGCCCCGTACATGACTCCGGAAAGTCCTAGGGAAGCAGGATACATAGGTTTAACATAAATAACAAATAAAAACAAAAGGCGAGGCGTAAAGGCAAAAAATGTGGGTAAGGCTACATCCGGGGGACTCTACTTCTGATCTTCAAATAGCTACTAAAAGGCAGGAGTAATGATAGGTCGGGGGGGGGGGGGGGCACGGGAGAGGAACGTCTATATTCGATTATCCCAAAAGTCGCAGGGAACCGTCAAGGGTCAGGGGGACAAGGCGATATCGGTGTCCACCGGGGGGGAACACAGATACCCCCACGATACGCATTCCATTGCCCCCAGATTCTACCCCACGCCCCCGGTTTGCCACGAGCAACATACACAGTCTTCTCCCTGAACATGCACCAGTCCATGTTCTCCTTCCATACGGACACGGTGGGAGGCCGCTGGGAACCCCAAAGCTGCGCTATATCTCTCTTGGCAATCATGTTCCCCAGGGCCGCCCACCGAGTCTGAGCCGCGTTATAATCATTGGGCTCCCACACATTCAGGACACAGCGACGCACCTCCGGCAGCAGCACAACCCCGGTGACTTGTCCCATGACCACATGAATCCGACGCCAGTATTCCGCCACCTCGCGACACTCCCAAAGGATATGGAGAAAGGTGGCTCTGAGTCCACATCCCCGCTTACAGAGCCCGTCTTCAGAAAATCCCATCGAGACCAAACGGGGACCCGTCACATACACCCGGTGGAGAATCTTAAGTTGGACCAGGCGGAGACGGGCTGGAATGGCCACTTCCCTGGGGGACGACAGTGCGGACTGCCAGTCCTCGTCGTCCAGTTCCACCCCATCCCCCGTCCACGCCTCCCGGAGGCGCACCAAGAGGTCAGCCCGATTGTTGATAAGTTTTTTATAAATTAATGAAATAGTACTGTCGGGGACATGACCATCGAGTATGCGGTCCTCGAGGGGCGAAGAAGCCGGGATATTGGTCCCCTCCCCAAAAACAGAGAGCAGGGCATGCCGAATCTGGGCGTAGCGGAAGAACTCCCTTTCCGTAAGTTCGTATTCGCTCTGGAGCGCCGCGAATGTTTTAACAGCACCCTTAATCCATAAGTCTCCCACTCTACTAATACCAATCGTGTCCCAACGTTCAAACCCCTTCGTTGTCCAGAGGCTTCCCAGGCGATCGGAGGCAAACAGAGGAGTAGCACATGTTAATCGCTCACTCCAGCCCAAGGCTACATTGGCCGCCTTCCAGATCCGTACCGCAATCTTAGTAGGGCCCGTAAGGGTCCGTCCCGCCGAGCTGGAGTAAAGTGCCCTGGTATAGTTCCCGCCGGGAAGCAGGAATTTATCCATTTCATACGCCGGATTCAAGCCAGGCGCATACGTGGCATGGTTAATGGCCGACAGCTGTGAGGCCCAATAATACCTGCGAATGTCGGGAAGCGCGATGCCCCCGTCGTACCAGGGGAGAGTAAGCTTTGCCAGAGCGATACGCGCCCGTCCATCCCACACCAGTCTCCTCTGCAGGCTCTCCACCTCCCGAAAGTAGGACACCGGAATAACATCGAAGGAGTTCTGAAGTGCATAGAGAAATCTGGGAAGGGACATCATTTTGAACAGCGCTGCCCGACCCAGCGGGGACAAGGGCAGCCTACACCACCGAGCCGTGTCCTCCCTCAAACGCCGAAGTGGGAGCAGGAGATTCTGCTCATAGCGAGCCACCGGGTCCATCGAGACGTATATTCCCAGGTATTTAAAGCCGGACAGAGATAATTGGATCGGAAGCCGAGGCGGCAAGAGAGGAGGGTCACCAGAGATAGGATAGACACAGGATTTAGACCAGTTGATCGTTAGACCCGAATTTCTCCCAAAGGAAGTCAGAACATCAAAGAGAACATTAAGCGACTGCCGCGGCGAGGTGAGATACAGGAGAATATCGTCCGCATACAACGAGATCCGATCCTCGAAGCCCGGGGCCCACCGGATCCCTCTGATCGAGGGCTCCCAGCGGAGCCAAGCAGCGAGCGGCTCCAAGGCAAGAGCGAAGAGCAGAGGGGACAACGGGCACCCCTGCCTCGTGCCCCTACCTAGAGCGAAGGGCCGAGAGACCCGCCCATTAACTACCACCTGAGCCATGGGTCCCGTGTAAAGAAGCTTCACCCAGCCAAGAAATCCCTTCCCAAAGCCGAATTTGGTCAAGACAGCCCAGAGAAATGGCCACTCGATGGTGTCAAAGGCCATCGTGGCGTCTAAAGAAACCAGCACGGCAGGTTCGGAGAGGTACTCCGCCCTGGCGAGGGCGCCGTGAAGACGCCGCAAGTTAAGAGCGGTGTTACGGTGAGGGATGAAGCCGCATTGATCAGGATGAATCAAATCGCAGATGACGCTCAACAAACGGTTGGCAAGGACTTTCGCCAGGATTTTAGGCTCTGCATTCAGCAGCGAAATAGGCCTGTAGGAGGCACAGCGATCTCGTGGCTTACCTTCCTTGGGGATCACGACTATCGTTGCCAGACGTTGGTCGTCAGGAAGGGAGCCTGCCTCAAGGGACTCCTGAAACATACGACGGAGGAAGGGCGCGAGTTTATCCGGGCGCAACTTATATAATTCAATAGGCAGCCCGTTAGGGCCCATCGCCTTCCCCGAACGAAGGGACCGAATCGCCGTTGCAATTTCATCTACAGACAAGGGGGCGTCCAGCTGCTCACGGTCTTCGACAGACAAGCCGGGCAAAGCAATATCCCGCAGCAGAAGGCGAGAGTCTTCTTCATCCCTGTCAGTCACCGGGGAGTACACGGCCCGGAGGTGGTCAGCGAAACATTCCACAATCTCACCAGGCTCAGTCACACACACTCCATCCGCGACACACAGCTCCGGGACCACTCGGTTCACTCTCTCCTTCCTATCCAGCCATGCAATCAACTTTCCCGCCTTGTCCCCGGCATCATACAATCGACCCTGCTGTTCCCTATACAACGTTTTGGCGGCGTCAGTGACAAGAGACCTGTACTCAAACTGTTTCAGGCTGAGGGCATGGAGCCCGTCCAGTGTGACACCCGCCTCCAAGGCCGACTCCAGCCCCGAAATGTCAGTCTCCAGCTTCACCACTGCCTCACTCTTGAGTTTCTTAGCCACCACTATCTGGGAGAGGGCGTGTCCGCGGATTACGGTTTTAAAGGCTTCCCACAGGGACATTGCGGACGACACCGACCCCTCGTTTTCAAGGAAGTATTGGTCCATAGCCTTAACCAGGCTGTCGCGAGTCATAGGGTCTCTCAGGTACCACGGGTTAATGGGAGCAATCCGCCCTGCAGACCGCGTCCCGGCGTCAAAGAGCAGCCACAGCGGGGAATGATCGGAAATACCCCGCGCCAGGTGCCTAACCTCCCGAATCCGACTAGTCTGTGCCGCGGGCATAAGGAAATAGTCTAACCTAGAAAGACTCCCATGCGCCCCAGAGTGAAAAGTGTACTGACATTGGGTCGGATGCATTAATCTCCAGCTATCTACCAGGCCGAAGGTATCCAGCAGGCCACCAAGCCATGCCTGGGCAGCGGGGAGGGCCCTGGGTGGGTGACGATCCAGGTCACCCGAAACCACCGAATTAAAATCCCCGCCCATAAGCAAAAGGCCATCCGGAAGTTCAAGCAGCATTCGACCCAAGTCCGCGAAGGTGGAGTTCTGGAGGCCCGGGGGGACGTAGACTGAGACCAGGGAAAGGGGCTGCCCCTCCCAACTCCCAGACAGACACACATAGCGCCCTCTGTCATCCGAGACTACCCTAGTGATATCCAACGGAAGTGAGGATCGCAGGAGAATGCCCGCCCCCCTGGAACCAGTTGTGAAACCAGAATGGGCCACGAGGCGGTATCCTCCCCTGTTCATTGCATGACAAACATTGCCCACCAGATGCGTCTCCTGGATAAACACCACATCAGGAGTAAGACGGCGCAAATACTGCAGCACTATACCCCGTTTGATACGATCCCCCAACCCATTGACGTTCCATGACATCAGTCTCAACCCGTCCCCCCCCATCCCCTCCAATAGACCAAAGGCCCCCCAGTCAGTAGCACAGTTCCCGTATCTGCACAAAAATCAATACCTCGCCCTGTAAACAAAAAACACACAGCAAAACAACCCCTCCCTCCCCCCAACCCCCCCCCAAAAATCCCAACTCCCCCCACCCTGCACCCCTGCGGGCCTGAAAACCCCCCCAACTTGCAGTGTGCCTGTCGCCCTACTAACCCCATTCTACGAAAAGACCCCGGAGGAGGAAAGGGACCCGTCCCCGCCCGCCCCCCACACTGGTCCTAGTGAGACAAAATGAACAAAAGCAGTAAAACCCAGCTGAACAGTGCAAAATGGCAAAATCAAGGACCAAAAGTTACTCCAAAGGGGACCCGTCACCTTCGGCGCCCGCAGAGGGCCCGGGACGGTCACCTCTGTCCGGCAACGAGTCCAGCCAGTCACTCACGGCCACAGGAGAGTCAAAGAAGGCAGTCCGATCCTCATGTTCCACCCGGAGTTTTGCAGGGTAAAGCATAGAGTACTTTAGGCCCAGTTCACGGAGACGGCGCTTCACCCCCTGGAATCCCATCCGCTGTTTCTGAACAAGTTGGGTAAAGTCCGGATAAAAGTTAATGGATGAGTTCTCATGACGCACCGGGCCGTGGACCCGTGAGGCCTGTAGAATCGCATCTCGGTCTCTATAGTGGAACAGTTTGGCCACGATAGGCCTCGGGGGGGCCCCCGGCCGTGGCCGACCGCCCGGAACTCGATGTGCCCGCTCCACGGCAAAGAACTTACTTAGGCCAGCAGGGGCCAACTGTTGGAGGATGAGTTCCTCAACCAGGAGGTCAACCGGGCGGCTGTCGGAGGACTCCGGTACGCCTATGACACGGATGTTGTTGCGTCGGGCCCGTCCCTCGAAGTCCTCCAGCCGCCGGGCCATCTGGTCGTTGACCGCCTTAATGTCACCAAGCGCGGCCTGCAGGTCCGACACATCCGTACCAAGGGTGGAGGTCCGCACATCGAGAGCCTGTACCCTCTCATTTGTCTTGGAGAGATCTGCCCGAATTAAGGTGACATCGATCGCCACCGTGTCGATTTTACGGGCCAGGGCCTCATATTGCGTGGCGATGGTTTCCCTGATGCCCTCAATGGGCCCATGATGTCCTGCAGGGAGAGCTCCGGAGAGACGGTCGTGCCACCACCGACGGCATCCGGGGGGGGGGCCGGTCGCTCCAGGGGACCCTCTGCCCTGAGTGTAACGGTCCATGTTGTTGGCCTGGACCGGTCCCCCGCGGAGGGAGGCCTTAGTCTTACGCCCCTCGGGGCCCCCCTTGCCCCCCATGTGGTCACGGACACCGAAGGGGATCGCCGATCAAGAGTCGTAGGGGGACCGGCACCGCAGACCAGCGCCTCACCATAGACCACAATATAGCGGTGCGGGGGGACCCAAGGCGACGGGCACTCTAGTGGCAGGTGGAGACAAGGCCTCGCGCAGAGGCCAGGGGAATACCCCGCCACATCAATTGCATTCGCAGGCCAGCCCCCTGAAGCACGAAAGTGAAACCGAAAGTGGTAGAGCGGCCACTGGCACCGCACTGCAGCCGCTGTTGTTCAATTACGACACAGCTCCACGGTTCACCTTCGCCCCGGGCACCTCCGTCGGGTGGGTCCCAAAAGTTCGAACGACGACAACTCAGGATTCCCAGGTCCGATTCGAGTTCTGAAAAGAGATACGTGCTCAGCCGGTCTTCATCTGCCGGATTCCACAAACCACATCAGGATATTCTCAGGATAAATTCCGAGGAGCAGCAAGGGTCCGGGGAGCCCTGTGCTCACGCGACCATCTTGGATGCGCGCTAGGCTCCTCCCCCTCTATATAGGTTATTAGTTGTTTTTTTGAGTATCAGTCTGAGTGTCTGTATGGTTCGGTGGGGGGTATTACATAGTGCATAGGTGCATGAATGAGTGATTCACTCTTTGTATGTGTTGAAGACAGCATGTGTGCAGGACTGTATGGGTGGATGAGTGTGTGTATGGGTGTGTTAGTGAGTGAATGACTGTCTCAATAGTGTCTTTATGAGTAACTACATATCTATTAAACTAGTATATGTGACTATTGGTGTATATAAGTGAGTATATGTGAGAGTGAGAGATTGAAAGAGTTCCTGTATGAATAAGTATGTGTTTCTATAAATGACTGTTTATAAGACTAAGTATGTGTAAGTTTCCGTAGAAGTAAGTGTGGTGGTGTGTGTATAACTGTATAAGCTAATAAATGTATGTTTGTTTCTTTATTAGCATGAGTGAGTATGTGTGAGTAACTCTATGGATGAGTTGCATTGTGTAACAGGATGTATAGGTGTATGAGTACATATGATGAGTGAGTGCATGTATGAGTGACTGTATAGGACTGTTGGTGAATGAGTGGATGTGTATGTGGTTCTTAGAATTACTTAAGAGGTTGTTGTAACTGGTATTGGTATGTCCATTGTTTTGAAAATTTTAGTCTCTATTTTTGAATGTGTGTATCAAAGGTTATATTAGGGGAAGAGGAGGTCTGCCACTCTATCACAAGGATGATGTCATCAGTGATGTCATCAGTGATGTCATTTGAGATGTCATCAGTGATGTCATGAGTGATGTCAGTGACCATGTCATGAGTGATGTAATATGTGACGTCATCAGTAGTGCATTGCGGGCGCGCGAGTTATAGTTAGCTGAACTAACTATAACGGGGGAATTTCATTGGTTTTTTACGAGTGAAATGTCCAGCTAACTATAACATGTGTGAAACCTTTGGTTTTTTCATTGAATATATATATATATATGCAATTAGGTAATCGCAATTCACAATGTATGAAACTCAGTGTATTAGATATCGATTCCTAGGGGTTCGCAAATCGCTCTACCTCATTAATAATAATGAGGTATATCGCAATTTGCGACCCACTAGGAATCGCAAAATTCACGGGGATGGTGGCGTGCTGAGGTCAGTAGACCACCATGTCCATGGTTGCTTTTAAATAAAGCAGTTCTTTTTGTAAAGCAGTCTGTTTTCCTTAAAGGAAAATTAGATGATTTACAAAAAGTATAATGAAAAGTTTTCTTTTCATTTTTTAAGAGTAGGCAGTGGTCTGTGGGACCACTGAATGCTCCTAAAAAACGCCGTAACAACATTCACAAAGGGGAAGCCATTTGCGAATGGGTTATTACCTACTTAAAGTAGGTGGTAAGATGCGAATGTTTTGCAACCGCATTTCAGTCACAAAACATTCCTACATACCGATGCGATTCGTTATTAGAGAGGGACGCCCTAAACACGCCCCTTCCTAATAGTGAATCGCAAACCCATTTTGCAATTCGGTAACAGGTTACCAAATCGCAAAATAGGGTTTGCTGCATCTGAAAAGCATTTTTTGCATTAGCAAACGGGCCGGATCTGCAAATCGGCCCGTTTGCAAAGGCAAAAATGCTTGATGCATGTGCCCCTAAGACTCTTTTGAATCAAATTGTTTAAACACCATATTAGATGGCATTGGAACCCTTTAGCTTATTCCAAGAGGGCTAAGCAAATTTATCCCTCTGAATATCAATTATAGGACTGGTTGAGCAATTTATTGTTATTGTTAATGCACTTCTACATGTTTTGTGAATTCACTTATTTATGTTAAGTTATGTTTTGGATTTATGTTTACGAATCACGCATAAGATGAGAGGTGATATTCTTTTCTATGCATAACAAATTCGAATAATTTGTGCAGTAATAGGAAATGTTTACAAATGCCATGTTTATTGATTACCTTGTCCTTTTTTCAAAGTAAAGTGAATTTAAATCACACAGCCACATAATGTTTTGTTGTTATTAGCCACTGATAAGGCATGTTTGTAAAAATATTTTACACAGATTCTTGAAATGAGCAGAATAGCGAACATCACTGCAAACAATGGTTACAATCATTCTGCGGCTTGAACCATTTGTGAGTCACCCATAGATTATACTATCTTCCCAATTGTCTCAAAATTTTCATTAAACTTCTGGACATAAATATATGTATTTTATATATCTCCAATTTGTAAACAAATTGTCTATAGCATTACATGACACCTCATTAATGTTAGCATGTGCACAGAAATCAACAGGTGAATAATGTATTGTAAACACAAACGTTAGTTTTTCTCACATGTTTTGGCAACAGGACTTTGATTTAAGGTACAACCTATTTCTAACCTATGTCTGAAGTACTGTTTGCATTTTAATTTTGCTAGCAGTTAAACTGCGCACAAAAGAAACATTGCCATTCTGAATCAAACTTGTGACCAGGATTAAAATATTGATATTTCATAGGTGCATCCATGTACATACTGTCGATGTATGCTGTAAATGTTTCTGGGCCCTTTCCTTCTTACTTTCTTTTCTAAAATGATTGAGCAGTGTATAAGTTTAGTTAAGAAGCTTATAGAGAGCGACAGCTAACCACTCGGGTTTCCCGTCACTTTGTCAACAGGCAAGAGTGCTCCCGACCCAGCTAACTCAAAACAGCCACATCTTTAATTGTCTGTGAAAGGTAGTCAATGAAGGTGCAGAATCTCGGATGTTTCCTTAGAGCGTTCCAGAGTTTTGGACTGAGGTACGCAAAAGAACAATCACCCATGCATGTTATTTGATCCTGGGAACAGTGCCTAGGGAGAGGTTGCTAGAGTGCAGGTGACAATCAGGCGGATGCAGTTTTATCAGGCCAATTATGCTGCGGGAGCAACCTCTGCCCTTGCTTTGAAAACATAGCAGAGTCTTAAATTGGATAGGTTTCTCCACCCTTAGCCAGTGAAGCTCATTGAGAAGAGGAGTAGCAAAGCATGTATTGGCAGTCTGTAAATCAGTCTGGCAGCCGCATTCTGCACCACTGCATTTGTCTTATGGAGGCTTTGTCGACCCCTAAATAAAGGATGTAGCCATAATCCAGGCAGGACATAATAAGTGCCTGGAAGATCATTTTTGGAGCAGATGTGGAAAGAATCCAGATGAATTTCCAAAGCCATTTCAATGTAGCAAAGCAGGCTGCAGACACCTTTGCCACCTGGGGCTTCATAGAAAGCTTGGAGTCCACTAAAAGGCAAGATTCTTAACTTTGGTGGCAGCAACGGTAATATCGCCCAAAGCGTCCGGCCAGTGCTGAGGTCCACACAGAGACGGGTTCTTTCCAAGCACCAGCACCTCTGTTTTTTCCCTGTTCAATTTTCACAAGTTGTTTATCGAAGATGCTACAAGAGTCAAACATGAGTTCAATGACGCTGAGTTGTGGTCCTGATCGGATGATAAAGGAAAGATGATTCGAGTATCATCCGCATAGGAGAATAACATGAGACCACAGCATTCCATCAGGTCGGCCAAGGGGCGAACATAGATGGTGAAAAGTGTCGAGCTTAGGGCCGATCCCTGCAGGACTCTGGAGGTCAATCCATGACACTTGGAAGAGGCGCTGCACGAGGATACCTGGAAGGTTCAGTCCTTTAAGAAAGAGGATAGCCAGGCAAGTGCTGTACCATGGAGCCCCAGTTGTGCCAGTCTCAGAATGAGCGTAGCATGGGGCACAGTATCAAAGCCAGGGCTGAGATCAAGTAAAATCAGTGCTGCCATCTCGTCCTCATCTAGGAGCCACTTCAGGTGTTCTGTGACCCCCAAGGAGGGCATACTTGATGCTCTGACCAGCTCGGAACCCTGATGGAGAGTGATGTAAAAAACATTGTGACTCCACAAAAGTGGAAAGTTGTTTACAGACATTCTTTTCTATTATTTTGGACATAATGGGAATCAGCGAAATAGTGTATAGAGAAATTTGAGAAGCTTGGATGATGTCATCAGTGATGTCATCAATGATGTAATTTGAGATGACATTAGTGATGTAATCAATCATGTCATTTAACATGTTATGAATGATGTAATGTGTGAGGTCATAAGCAGAGCATGGTGGGAGGCAAGTTATAGTTAGGTCACCGAAATATAACTGGCAAAGGTTTGTGTTTTTTTGGTTTCTAAACGTTAAATGTTAACTCATTTCAACTCCTCTATATTACATTACTCTAACCTTTGTTTCTAGGGCTTTTTAACACATGCTAAGATCATATTTCCATACCTAACTATAACAACACTTTGACCTTCGTTTTTGTGTGGGGGTTTTCAATGTTAGGGTAGATGATATTACAATAAATGACTATATTGTCTATTTAACCTCTGCTTTTTCCAGTGACTTTTAAGGGTTTTGACCATATTCAGCCATTACCTCTACTGTGCACAGCCATTGGACATTACCAACAGAGAAAAATAAAGACGTGTTATACTAAGCTCCGTGTGTGGCGCAGTCATTGGTGAATTCCCAGGCTGGAGAGGACGCTACACAAGTCTGTGCCCCTATCCCTTTTCTCCTGCCTTTCATAGTCTGTTGGCGTGCCCCTGCCCCCCTCTCCTGTCCTTATTGGTCTGTTTTGCCGCCAAAGCCATTCCTACCTGTCCTGCACTACAACTTCCCGTCCGTCCCTTCGTCTGCTCTCCTTTGTTCATGTGCATGCCCATACCCCCTGGTATGGTCTGTTGTGCTGCCACTGCCCCTCCTACCTTCCCTGTGTGCTCAGTTTGTGGTCCCTGACCCCCATCCCCTGCCCTTCATTGTCTGTGTGCATGCTCCTTCCCCTTCCTTTTGCCCTCCTTGGTCTATTGTGCTGCTGCTACCCCTGCCCTACGTGGTCAGCTTGAAGCTTTTGCCACCTCCTTCCTGCCCTCCATTGTCAAAGGATGTGCCTCTATCCCATCCCTATTACCCTCCTTGTTCCTCGTTTCTGCCACTGACCCTCCCTTCTGCCCTTCATAATTCATTGTGATGCCACGGCCTCCTTTGCATGGTTGTCTTGCTGCCCTTGGCCCCCTCCTTTCTGCCCTCCATGGTCCGTTGTTCTGCCACTGCTGCTCCTCCTGCATGCCCTGCATTGTCCATTGTGCTGTCACTGGCCTTCCTGCCTGCCCTGCATGGTCAGGTTGCTGCCTGTGCTCCTCTCCCTCCCCCCTGCACTCCGTTGTTTGAGTCTGTGCCCCAGTCCTCTTTCATCCCCAGTGTTTTAATGAGCAACTACAGCGTTAAAAGTCTGTATTTATGACAAAAGTGTGGCACTCCGAAATGATCTTGATGACTCTTGATCTCCTTTGTCCACTGTGTTGCCCTTGCCCGAGTAGGCCCTTCCACCATGGTCAGCTTGCTGCCCCTGTCCCTCTCCTCCCTGCCTTCTGTTGTCCGAGTCTGTTCCTGACTCCTCCCTCCTGCCCTAATGGTCTTTTGTGCTGCCACTGCCCCTCCTGCTCGCTCTCCATGCTAAACGTGCTGCACCTGTCCCCTCTCCCCCCACCCTAGGTTGTCTGAGACCTTGCCCCTGCCCCCTCACTCCAGCCCTGCATAGTCCATTGTGCTGCCACTGCCCACCTGCCTGCGCTGTGTGGTTAGCTTGCTGCCCCTGTCCTACTCCCTCCTACAATCTATTGTCCGTGCACATGCCCGATCCTCTGATCTGCCCTCCATTGTCCATTGAAATGTCACTGCCCCTCCTTCCTGCCCTGGGCAGTTCTCTGTGCTGCCTCTGTCCCTCCTGCCTGCTAGCGTGGTCTGCTTGCTGCTCCTGCCCCCTCCCCCTTGACTTTCATAATCAAAATCGTGCCCTTATCTCCCTCCTCCTGCCTTCAATGGTCTGTTGTCCTGCCAGTGCCCTTCCTGCCTAATATTCATGGTCTGTTGTGCTGACAGTGCCCTTCCTGCCTCCTCTGTTTGGTCAGCTTACAACCCCTGTCTCATTCCCCTGTCCTCTGTTGTCTGGGTCCAGCCCCTATCTCCGCCCTTCTCTCCTGCATGGTCCTTTGTACATGCCAAGCTCCCTCCCTCTTGCCTATTATAAGGCCGGGTTCCGCTATCCAATTTTAACAAGGAACCCTAGGTCGATGTATCTTTATTACCTGCTGAGAAGTGTAAAGAGGAGAAACCATTCATTTTGGTCAATTCAACAGTCCGTATTAACTATGGCTCAAAAGATCACAGACTCTGAACTCCAGTTTAGGGGTTTATTGCAAAGCCAAAAAGAACTGAATGTAAAAACACCTCAAGACGAGTTTGTAAAAATACATGGGAACTCATACAAAACCATATCTACGGGTTAGCTTGATCCGGTGAATCATGTAAAGAATGAAAAGTTTCAAAAACAAAACACAAGCAAGAACGGCTCCAATATCTAAGTCGGACTTCATCTGTGACTGAAAAGTGAAAAGCATTAGGCTAGCCCTACCCTATCTCTAAAGTGATATCCCTACTTAGCACTCCCAGGGAAAGTCAGTTAAAGGTGTCAGCTTGTGAAGACTTCCTAAGAAGTACATTCACGATGTAAATCAGGTAGCCAAGACTACAGAGCTTGTTCTAAAATGCTCTTTTCAGATCGATTTCCTCACCCCTTTTCCTAACTCAACCCCCGGGACACTGTCCCTAATACAAAATGCAATTATGTAAAACACGCCCACAGATCACCTCATCTCAACGGACATTTCTCCTAGGTAGTTTTCCACCGTCTTCCACACTCCTTCCAGTGTTCAGCTGTATGACCTTGATTCCCAGGCCTCCTCGGTGAGAAAGAACACCGGCTCCCAGTTGTCGACATTCCTTGCACAATGTAACTTCTCTCCTCCGTGCCTAGCTCCTAAAACAAAAGGTGTTAGTTCTAACTAACAAAGGCAGCTTCTACCACTTGCAACTGAAAGATGAGAACAGAACATCCTTGCATGCACATGAAATTCGCGGACTACCTCTAAATGCGAGACCTTACCAGGGAAATGACATTTTCAGGCCTACACAATTTGGCCAACATAAGAGTAAATGAATAGGCATTTCATATACACAACGTGAACATTTCATTTAGGCATTTACACATCAAATTACACACACATGTTAATGATGCTTTGCTTTGCAACCATCTAAAATTATTAAACATTCAAGCACAACTTGTCATCGTCACGTGAAATCTTTATCATGGTGCACATTTAAATCAAAATGCATTGCATTACACATAAGCTTTTCGTTAGGCATATGCAATATACTAAAGGTTACAGTTTTCAAATACAAACGCCATTTAATTTCTCTTGCATGGCACAAAATACTTTTCTATTCATTCACTTGCACATTTTTATTATTACGACACAATTCTAATGATCAAAGTTAATACAACACAAGAATATATGCGGGTGCAGACTATCCATGATTATAATGCAACCCTACAAGTTTAGAGCACCATTGCGCTCCATCACATACCATGGTCCTTTGTGCTGCCACTAACACTTCCGCTTGCCATACACAGTCTGTCGTGCTGCCACTGCCCCTTGCACCTGCCCTGAATGGTCAGCTTGGTGCCCCTGTCACTGACCACCTCCCACCTTGCCTCAATTGACCCTGTGCATGCCACTATCCCCTTCCACCTACCTTCCATCATGTGTTGGGCTTTCACTGCCCCTCCCACCTGCCCTGCATGATCAGCTTGATGCTCTTGCACCTGCCCCTCTCCCTGCTGCCATCTGTTGTCTGTGTACACGCCTCTGGTCTCTCCCTCCAGCCTTCCATGGTCCATTGAACTGCCACCGCCCCTTTTGCCTGCCCTGTGTGGTCAGCTTGTAAGCCCTGTCCCCTCCCACCTGCCCTCTGTTGTCCGAACCTGTGCCCCTATCCTTTTCTTTCCTTCCCTCCATGGTCTGTTGTGTTGCTACTGCCCCTTCCTCCTACACTCCATGGCTGCTATGCTGCCATTCCCCCTTCTGCTTTCCCTGCATAATCGGTTGTGCTTGCATTACCTCTCCCACCTGTTCTTTGTGGTCAGCTTGTTGCAGCTGCCCCCTCTACCATGACCTCCATTGTCCAAGTTGTAGTGTTGTGAGAGTTTGTAATGATGGAACCTTTGTGGCTCTTGATGGACTCTGTAGAACTGTTATGTAAGCGTTAGTGCATAGTGAAGTTATAGCAGGTTTAGAATGTTGAGTTCAATTTTACACACAGAAAAATAAAGACGTGTTATACTAAGGTCCATGTGTGGCGCAGTCATTGGTGAGTACCCAGGTTTTTCGAGGACGCTACACAAGTCTGTGCACCTATCCCGTCCCTCCTGCATTCCATAGTCTGTTGGCATACCCCTGGCCCCTCTCTCCTGTCCTCCATAGTCTGTTTTGCCGCCACAGCCATTCTTTCTGCCCTGCACTTACAACTTCCTGTCTGTCCCTTCTGGTGCCTTCCTTTGATCATGTGAATGCCCATACCCCCTCGCTCTTCATAGTCTGTTGTGCTGCCACTGCCCCTCCTACCTGCCCTGTGTGCTCAGGTTGTAGCCCCTGACCCCCTTCCCCTCTCCTTCATTGTCCGTGTGCATGCTCCTTCCCCTTCCTTTTGGCCTCCTTGGTCTATTGTGCTGCTGCTACCCCTGCCCTACGTGGTCAGCTTGAAGCTTTTGCCACCTCCTTCCTGCCCTCCATTGTCCGAGTCTGTGCCCCTACCCCATCTCTCCTACCCTCCTTGTTCCTTTGTTATGCCACTGACCCTCCCTTCCGCCCTTCATAATTCGTTGTGCTGCCACACAGCCTCCTTTGCCTGTCCCGCATGGTTGGCTTGCTGCCCTTGGCCCCCTCTCATCTGCCCTTCCTGGTCCGTCGTTCCGCCACTGCTGCTCCTCCTGCACGCCCTGCACACCCTGCATTGTCCATTGTGCTGTCATGGCCCTTCCTGCCTGCCCTGCGTGGTCAGCTTGCTGCCTGCGCTCCTCTCCCTCCCCCCCTGCACTCCGTTTTTTGAGTCTGTGCCCCTGATCTCTCTCATCCCCACAGTGTTTTAATGAGCAACTACAGCGTTAAAATGCTGTATTTATGACAAATGTGTGGCACTTCGAAATGATCTTGATGGAATCAAAACTGTAAAACCTAAAGCATTTCCTTTACAAATGAACAAAATTAGTTAGTTTTTTTGTCATAGAAATTATGATTAGTGTTCTAGAAAGCTAAAAGAGGACCTATTGTCTGAGTTTTCAAATAGTTACAAAGAGCTTTCAAACTAGTTTATAGTGTTATATTTTTTTATTCAATTGATCACTTGATTATTTGTTGCATGTGTTACTTAAGCATTTTGTAAACTGCCATCATTAGGCTATATTTGGCCTCTATTTGGGAGATATTTGGTCTACGTTTGGGCTCATTGTTCTTGGGTGGTCACGTTGGCAGACTTTTTTGTCATCAAGCAAGCTCTTTTCTTCATTTACTGGAGTATCCTCTGTAGGAAATTGTTGTGGTTGGAGGAAGTTGGTCTTGTGATTAAGAAGGAGAAGTGCAAGTTTCGTGTGTCATCAGTGGATTACTTGGGGCACACTATTTCTGCAGATGGAATTAGTCCAAAACTTGATATTGTGGAAAGTATTTTGAAAGCTCCTACACCTGCTAGTAAAGACCAGGTTCGTTCGTTCTTGGGTTTAGCCGAATTTTGTTCGAAATTCATTCCTAACTTTGCTGGTGTTTCTTCTCCTCTTAGAGTCCTGCTTAAAAAGGGTACTTCATTTATGTGGTCAGATGAATGTTCGTCAGCTTTCAGTTCTATTAAGGAGGTCATTAGCCAGATACCCACTTTGGGACATTTTGACACAAAGAGAAAAACGATTTTGTCCACTGATGCTAGTATGTTTGGATTGGGGGCAGTATTGTCTCAAGTGGTGGATGGAGAGTCCAGGATTGTTGCGTTTGCCTCGCGTTCACTCAAAGGGGCAGAAGAACGTTATTCAGTTATTGAGCGGGAGGCGCTGGCGGTTTACTGGGCTGTTCGTCATTTTAAATTTTATCTTTGGGGTTTGCCTGTCGTAGTGAGGACTGATCATCGTCTTTTGTGTCAAATTTTCTCATGTAGAGACATTGATAATGTCTCTCCCAGAATCAAGCGTTGGATTGAAGGACTGACGGAGTTCAATTTTGTTGTTGAATATGTTCCTGGGTCAATGAATGTTGTTGCAGACTGCCTCTCGAGGTTACCTTTGAATCAAACGGGTGTGGAGGTAGACAATTCTCTGGTTGGATGGGTGCATGAATCAGCTGTTGAGTTGGATGAGTGGTCGCTGGCCTCTCGAAATGATAATGAATTGGACATGTGCAAGAAGTTCATAGTTGAAGGGTGGCCGGCTGAAATGGATTTACCTGAGAGTATGAAGGGTTTCCTTAATGTAAAAGATGATTTGTGTGTTTTCGAGGAGAAAGTGCTAAGGGGGAATCGTGTAATTCCTCCGTGTAAACTTAGGGAGACAGTTATTAACTTAGCCCATGAAGGTCATCTTGGGAGGAATTTGACCAAGGCCAGGGTACGAGAATGGTATTGGTGGCCGACTATGGATAGACAAGTAGAGGAAGTTGTGAAGGATTGTTGGGAATGCGCTAACAGCGATAAAAGTAAGAAGACTCGTACTGCACCACTTTCACCTGTTGAAGTTCCCATTGAGCCCTGGACCAAGTTAAGTTTGGATATTGCGGGTCCATTCGAGTCATTTGCCTATGATGAATGCTATGTGCTTTTGCTAGTGGATTATACTTCCAAATGGGTAGTTACGAAGTGTGTGCCTGTAGTAAATTCCAGAACTGTTGTAGAGTTTCTTTCAGATGAGTTTTCGAGGGAAGGAATCCCTAAGCATCTCATTACTGACAATGGGGTTCAGTTTGTCTCCCAAGAGATGAAAGGGTTTTTGAAGGAGTTGTCCATTACACATTTTAAAACAGCTTTGTATTCTCCACAAGCAAATGGATTAGCGGAAAGAATGAATAGGATTGTAAAATCTTGTGCCCAGAGAGCATTACAAACAAGATCTTCGCTGAAAAAAATGCTTAGAGAAACGTGGTGGGCTCACCGCAACACTCCTAATTGTGTGACTTCGGTTTCGCCTTTCTCTATTTTGAGAGGAAGGAAGCCACATGACAAATTGAGCCCAGCCTGGTTAAATTTAGATGTTGAAGTACGGATGAGTGACCAAGCTGTGGTGAAACGGAATCTTTATCAAGACAGATATAAAAAAAACTTTGATTCACGGCATTCCTCTTTTCTTAAGTGTTGGAAAGTGGGTGATGAGGTCTTGATCAAAAGGCCGGGTTTTCTGAGGAAAGGTCAATCATGTTTTACTGGTCCATTCACTATTGTGGAGGTTAGGAAGAATGTGGTTGTTTTGGATTCTGTTGAAGTGTGGAGTATGTCACGGCTGGTTGAGTGGACACCAGGAATTAGTTGTAACAGTGATAATTCTGAAATTCAAAGCGATGTTCCTATTGTTCCGGAACGGAATGGTCAACGAAGGTTGAGATTTAGACCATCTTGGAACAAGGATTATGAAATGTTAAGTTAAAAGTGTGTCCTGAAACATGATGGCCAACGAAGGTTGAAATTTAGGTCAGCTTGGCACATAGATTATGCTATGTTTGGTTAAGTATGTTTTTTTTATTATTGTTTATACTTTTTGTATAAGGGTGTTCTCCTTGTGGGGTTCCTCATATGTTTGGGAGGGAGACGTGTTGTGGGGTTATTTCCACTTTGATTGTTATTTGCGTTTTGGTCCTACTTCTCTTACTTCTGTTGTCAGGTTATGCATTACATTCTATGTGGTCATAACATGGCAACAGAATGCTGAGGGGACTAGAGAATACGCTGTGCAGGAGTTGGAATGGTAACTGCTGCCTGGACTGGTGGTCTTTCATCTATTCTCAGAAATAAACTTCATTATCTATGGATTGATCTCTGGACTCCTTATTTGGATCAGCGCTAATCTCTTCAGAAATGCTTTCAGTTTTAAAGTGCTGATTCAATCATGATGGCTTCCGGTGTGCCATACTTTTGTCATAAAAAAGAATGTTAGCGCTCTAGTTGTTCATTAGAACAATGAAGGAGGCTGCAGTAGAACACTGGGGAATCAACTGGCAGGCTGCTGCTGTTGGAAGTACTTTTGACTCAATATGTCAGACTTTATTATCACATGGGTGAGGAAGCTAGTGTGAGTTTACAGAAACAAAATGCTCTAATTTTATCTTCTGGTGGACCTTCCACAACTTCTATGAGAAAATTATGGGAGAAATCAGTTTTCTCTCAAACATGGCTCATCAAATCACAGCAGAGGATCAGCATTTTACACAAGGTAAAATCAGAGTAGAATACAGTACTATTCCTAAAATTAGTAAGGTACCCCCAACAAACGATTTATATTGTGACTAAACTCTGATATCACTCTATATAGGTGCTCCTTTTTATAGCCCACAAAAGCAGGCTTTCATTACCATGCAGTTCAGTAGGGACCATGTTCCAGAGTCCTGTAATGGCTGCCACAACATGTTGTCATTTTTATGGCCAGCTAATCAAGGGGAGGCCTGATTGGGACCCCCACACGTTCAATTTGGGGTCAGGGTGTGTTCACCCTGTCCCCTTACATATTTTTAATTCATTTTCAGGCCAGAGGGACCATATACCTGAGTCCTGTAAGGGCTGCCACAACAAATTGTTCAGGCTGTGGCCAACCACTAAGGATTGAGCAGTCTACACATGCCAACATTTTGAAACAAGAAAGAGGGAAATTTTGAAAAAACTAAATCAAGAGATTTCATTTTTCCTATTGATGTACATTGAAGCAAAGGCAATTTCAGGTGGGAGGCAGCTTACATGAAGCCCTGTTTGGCTCAAACAATTGGGAATCTCAAACTTGAATACAACCACCGAAAATCTGATCTATGGGGTGCCTCACTAAGCTTTGCCATTACCCTATTTTTATGTGATGTATTTACCGGAATATGGTTAAGGAAAAGTTGTACGTCTACAATACAGATTTCAGTTACATTCTCGTTTATCTGGGTGTCTCATCAGACTTTAGTAGGGTGCTAAGAGGACATACTCCAAAAATGGCAGCTGTCATTATCTGCCATCATTTTCTTTGCTCTGCTTCAGTTACAGCAAGGAGGAAGGTAGTGCTCCCAGTGGTATAGCTGCCACTAGTCCTGTGGATAAGACTATTATGGTGGCAGTGACTAAAGTAACAATGGTGTCAGTCCAGTGCCCTATTAAGGGAGGCTTTTGTGCTACCGTTTTCCAGTTGCTGTACTTCTGTGCAAAACTGACATCGTTGATATGGAGGCTGCAGACAGGAAGTCCGGAAAATGCCCCCTTCGTAGTGACTTTTTTTTTATTGTTCTTCCTTATAAAGTACCCTCAATTATCAGAAATATTGAGGATCCATATTTTGTTCCTGATGGCAGCAGCACAAGGTGTCAGTCCAATGGACGGAAGGAGCAACAAAGTTGAGACATAGGTACAGAATCACAACCAATAAAACCCTTATCTTATTGGTGTGGTGTGGAGGTGGTCTTTCTGCTACATAATTGGGACATTAGTCCATACTCCAGAGTCTAAGCAGGCCCAGGTCACTTGGTCATCTTAAGAACTTTACCTGTATGTTTAAATAAAGATGCCATGTAATTGAGGTACAAATATTAAAAGTGTAATCTGCTTTGGAAAGGGAATACTTTCACCCAAATCCTCAGTAGATTAATATGACAGAAAGCATATGTACATGCAAGATTAAATCTTTCATACCTGCTGGAAAGAAAAGAATACTAAAGTTAATTGTTAAATTAACAAAGGATATCCACTTGTGTGTGGAAAAGATGCATCAGATCTCTATAAAAAGATTTTGAAGTGAATCATGAGACAAATTAAGAATGGATTTTGAGAGGAAAAGACAATCCTAACTCCTCCTGCGAAGCTCAGGGGGAGGAGTGAAAGAGGCGGGGTAGGAACGGGCAGGTAGAAAACATTTGACTTTTTGTGCTAAGAGTTGGATTCTGAAGGTGCTAAATGACTTTGCTTACCCAGGAACTAACAAAAAGGGCCAGAGGCGCCATCCACGTGTCTGGTAATAGGTTTGACCAGATGTTCACTTCTAATGACCAGATAAGGGTGGTCCCTTTAGTCCTGCTATGGAGAGATAATTTCTAAATACCATTCACTATACAGTGGCTTGGAATTAGAGCTACGGTGTTTGTGTCCAGTAGTGTCTTATATAGACCTAACAAATTGATTCCCTGTCATCATTTCTGACTGACCCCCTGGCCCCACCCATCGAATGCAGTGTAGAAGTCAGGCAGATAGGTCATTTCAAAATATTTAGTTTTTAATGCTCTTCTAAATTATAAAAAGCTATATAACAACCCTTGTAGCTTCAGTTCAAGGTTTCAGTTTTTCTCGTCTGTCTCAAAACATCTTTAACTTAATTATTAAATGCCCTTATGTACTAACAAATGTTCCCATAGACACAGAGTAGGTAAAACCCTTTGATACATTAGGCCATAAGTTATCATTGCCCCACCATCCGCTAATGAGGTACACCAATAATGTATGATTGCACTGTCAAGCATATGATCCACTGCTAATTCAACATATTTATTTAAACTAGAATGAAATACTTTGAAGCAAAATCCCACTACAGTGGGGCGTGTATTATTAATGCACTGCCACATTGTAATTCAACATGAAAGTGCACAGAACAGGTTTTAAAAAGATGTTGTAAATTCACATGGGTACAGATTGTCAGTTGCAATCGCAGCACAAAAATAGTTACATTTCCTGTGCACCCCTAACGAGATGTTCACATTAGAGGCATACACAATAACTTGACCTTGTTTTCTAGCTGACTTAGCTCTGGAAGGACATTGGTTGCATGTTGTTCAGCAACAATGAGGCAGGCTACTTGCTGTGAAAGCAATGGTTTTCACTGTCAGCCCCAGAGGTGTCGGATCGGTGTCAAAAGGTACACAGTTGCAACTGCTTCGAAATTCTTAGTTCCAAAATACAGACCTTAGAATATCGACCTTCAACAATATTGACTTCCAAACATTGCCTTGCACAATATCAACCAAGTAAGTAAATATGGAGTTAGTAAATCTATACTTCCAAATGTTTGCTTAACTCAACTGTATTTTGAAAGTCATTTATTTTGAGTGTATATTGTTGTAGGTCAATAGTTTTGTGTTCAATATTTTGAATTCTGTTTAGATTCATTGTTTGTCTGAATTGTGCTGTTACTTTTGTTGCAACCTAAAATCAATAAAATTGGTTATAAAAAAAAGATTCATTGTTTGTACATGTAATATGGCAAGGAAGTGGCTATTCTAGACACCAATGACCTAGAGGAAGACATGCTACTCACAAAATTTGACAAACATGCATGAAAATACAATTCCTTGCTTGAAAACAAAGGATATCTGACTGGTTCCCCTTCCATCAATCAAGGAATGCTTTTAGGGATCTTCTTATTTGGAAGCTGTTTTCCCACCCTAAGATATACACAATGTGTACTTTTACGGTTCACCGCAAGTGGTGAAGGGGTGGCACCGAAGGTTTGGTTCCACAATTTTTAGTTTTATATGTATGTATATATATATATATATATATATATTATATATATATATATATATATATATATACATATATATATATATATATAGGCAACAATACTTATAGCAAGATATCACCTTGCATAATATAATGCGTGCAGTAGGAATTGTAAATCTACACTCCACTAAAAGTGCTTACCATGATAATATCAAGGCGATATCATGCGATCAACACATCTGCAGTTTTGTTACATTACATTGTACTGAGTTTTCAGGATTCTGAATTACAAAACAAAGCAATCAGGGAATGCAAAAAACTAGGCGTGAGCGATTTTGGGAATTTGGCACTATGCTTGTTATGTGAATTTATTCCATTAGACCACATCTCGAACCCTACATTCCATTCATGGAAAATTTTACAATGAGTGCTCGGGATCAAGGCAAACAGCCAGATTGCAAGTAACAGTTGTTCATGGCACTTGTTTTTTTCATACTAAAATGTAGCGCAAAATGACGGATTCGCATTTCTCATAATTTTGTTGAAAATTCACGTGATTATATATATGTAAATTACGTGAAATTCGTATGCCCCTAGAAAATCAGGCAGAGCATCCAGCCCAAAAAACAAAAAGGATGAGGGAGTCCAGACTAACTCTGGGCGTAGTTTGCGTAGTAGCGCTACGCATACCTACGCGAAGTGCACTTCGCACTATACACGCTATGCGCAGCTAGGCGAACTGCATAGTGTGGGAGGGAAATGCTGTTCGCACTGATTGCACAGTGCCGGATGCTTGTCCGCACTGTGCAATCATTGCAAACGGCATCTTGCACAGTGCAAGCGGTCGTTTTCTGCCGCTCGAGTAGATTTGTACTCGAGCGGCAGCTTTCTCAACGCGGACTGGTAGTTTCTCATCGCGAGCGGTCGCGAGCATACGCGACCACTCGCAATGAAAAAACCTGACATCCCCGCGTTGAGAATCTCGCCAGGAGGTTTATTTTCCACGCTCGCGATCGGCAACTTGATGTTGCTGATCGTGAACAAAGAAAAAGTCTCGCCGGGATGTTGATTTTGCTCGCTCGCAGTCGCCAACTTGACGTTGAGGACCGCGAGAAAGCAAAAAATGCCCACTACGCTATGTGTTTTTGCACTGTACTACGTGCAATTCGTGTAGTACGTAGTAGCGCAAACTACGCACGCTCCGCGAGCGTAGCGTAGTACTACGCCCAGGGTTAGTCTAGACACATAATCTACCCTATTATAATGTGGAAAGCACTTATCATCAAGAAACCACTCGCAGTCCTCTCTGGATCATCAGTAGGCTAAACGAAGGGAACATCATAATCTCAGCGAGGGTCCATAGGAGTCCATCACTGCAGTTCCAGGCTGACTTACTGGCAAAAACTGTGATGGGTTGAGCTTTCTGGCTTCCTGAATGCTTAACGGTAGGTTACACTTGAAAATACACAGGGCCCGATTCACAAAAGTAATCTGAGACAAAATCCTAATTTTAATCCTTTCGGTATTCAAAAAAGGCATTTAGTAGTAGTAAAGTTAGGATTCCTAATTTTACTCCTACAATATGTCTTTTGTGAATACCGAATGTCGTAAAGTTGCCATTTTTCTCAGTTTTGTAGTAGCAAAGTTAGGAATCCTAACTTTACTACTACTAAATGCCTTTTGTGAATACCGTAAAGTTAGGATTTTGTCTCAGATTACTTTTGTGACTCGGGCCCACAGAGTCCGGTGTGGGAACAGTCATTTTTTAATCCAGTTTGCCCGCCTCCAAGACAATTAATATGTGGTGCTCTTGAGGAATAAAATCTGCAGTCTAGATGTTACCTGGATGCCTGTAGAACAACGTGCCAGGCATCAGCGGAAACACGATGCAATCAGCCAGGTAAGAGGCAATATCTCAGCACTCCCCAACTGGATGAACACCCTCACTTCATTGGGTCACCAGCTGCTTCAAAACTCAACTCTCCTTCTCTTTCAAGGCTCCTTCTCCTCTTGGAGAGGAGGGAATTCCAGAAATTATCCCGTTTTGCAACCTCTTAATTACATGCCATTAGTGTCAAAACGTTACTGTGAGTGCTCAGGAAAAACACAAATAGCCCAAATGTTTGCGGCACTTGTGTTTTTTATTCTAAAATATAGCGCTAAATGATACAGAAATAGATTCAGTGGGACGGCTTTCTCGTACATTGCTCCTAAAGCGTGGAGTGACCCCTCAATACGCATTAGATCCTCCTCCTCCGTTCTAGAATTCCTCATTAAGCTGAAGACCTGGCTTTTCGACTTACCCCCGCCCTAGGCAAGACACACACACACACCTGCTAAGTGCCAGGATTTCCTGGTGGGTGATAGTGCGCTTTACAAATACACATACCATAACAGGGAACCACCTCTGCTTGCCACAGATATGTGCCTGTAGATGACTCCAATCACAGGAGTATGTAATTCAAAGGCTGACCCGGGATGGACCCCTGCTTTTTCATCTCGAGTCAACGCAAAAGCTCAGAGTTTCTCAATATACTACACTTAAGAAAATCCCTTTGCAATGATTTTGAGGAACTCAAACCCTTGGTCAGGAAATTGTCTGCTCCCATAGGCCTTCTTCTTTGGATGTTTTCAATCGGGTAGAGTGATAAGAGCTGTTCTTTCAGATAAACTACAAGCTGCAGGGAAATTAAGAATAGGACAAGGAATTGAGCATGCCTTGAACACAAGTTACCAAAAGAGCTGCTGTTCGTCCATGCAAACAGGGAAGTAATATTAAGCACTAGCTGGCACAAAACTCCAGCATCACAAATGTGCATGGCTAGCACCTACACAAGAAGAGGTAAGACAGCAATCTCAGGGCGCGACATAGGGGTGGCACACAATTATTTTAAAAATCTTGAAAATTGGCACTTATTTTTAGATTTGGTGAAAGGTATTTGTCCCCTCGTTCCATTCACCTGCACCATCAGATAAGTGGGCAGCCATCTTTGAATGGCTTTGAAACCCTGAATCCAAGATGGCTACCTCTGTGTGCATGCTCATGCATGCATACACACACCGCAGTAATAATGCAATCAGCTTTTTTCTGATTGTAAGAAAAAACATTCCAAGAATGGCCACCATGTGTGCAGATATGGCGGCTATCTTGGAAGAATAAGCCTTAGCAAAGCTAATAGCTCTGCACGTAGGTGTCATGGGTCCTATTGGTTTTGCTAAAGCTTGCTAAGTGTGTAGGGCACAAAGCAAACACAATGAGATGATGGACGGAGCGCTGAAACTTTTCAGACACTCACCCCAAGTCACAGATCTCGGTTGAATTCATCATAGTTCTTTAGCTCACTTCGCCACTCCAGTTCAGACCCAACCATATGCAAATCAGTCATGATCCTGTTCCTCATGGGAACAGTCCAGCCCGAACTGCCAAACCAGGTCTTCTCGGGACCGGAAACAAGCTTCCTCGGACCGGTTCTGGGGTATCAGCCAGGCTAGCTTGAATCCAGTGGGAAAGTGAGCAAGGGACCCATGTCTGGGCATACCCTGCCGTCATGGCTTAACGCCTCACTCCGCCACTTCAGAAACATAAGGCTGCACCATATTTACAACACTATGGTGCAGCTTTGCGTTTCCCCCTGCGCAGGTGCTACACTTAGCAGTGTAGCGCCAACGCAGGCACCCTTGCACCGTTGTGCAGGGGAAAGATTGTTTATGTTCAGGAAGGTTCCCCTTCCTATTCATAAAGAATCTTGAAATGCCATTTTGTCACTTCTATGTGTGTTGCTAAATGCAGCACACATGGAAGTCACAAAATGTAATTATTTTTAAAGATTGTTTATGTGCAAGAAGGAGGACTTTCCTGTACATAAACAATAAACTACTTTTTGCTTTTTCCATGTGTGCTGCACAAGGCAGCACCCATGGAAAATGCAAAAATGAGGAGAAATATAACATTTCTCTTCGTTTCGCCAACTTAGGACCAGGTTTTCCCTGGTCTTAATTTTGGTGCTTCCTCCTATTTATGCTACCCTTGTGAATATGGGGCAGCGTCAAAATCAATGGGTGTTGCGGTGGAACACCCACTGCCCACCCCTTTCATGCTAAGCATAGCGTGAAAGGGGGCCTTATTTACAAGGCAGTGTTAAGCCAGGTTAAGTGGCTTAATGCTGCCTTGTAAATAAGGCGAAGCCCCTATCTCCATGGAAACATCACAAAAAGTGACGTTCCTGTGGCAATAGGGGCTTGTACATATTCCCCATAGTGTGTTAAATTAATCTATTTTTTTCACAGAAATCTCAATTTGTTTTTTAGCTTTTGCAAACGTAGTGCGTGCCTGACGGACCCAGCAGATCTTTTATAATTCAGTGCGTCAACAGTTGCAAGGTGCTGCCTCCTCCTCCACCCTAAAGCTGGACAGACTGTTACATTTTTAAAGGCTGCCACCTGACCAGCAAATATTCCCCCCACTCCCCCTGAAGTAGCACTTGTGTCCCCGACAGGAGTTGATTGGGAGAGGAAAAGAAGGATGAGTGGGGGTCCACCGTCCGCATTGGCAACATGGCGGACCTACCATTGTTTATATTTGTTCTGAAGCTAGACTTCCAAAACAGGGTCGATTTTGGATACATTCTAACCAATATTCCACACAGACTAGTTGACATGGTGAACTATTGGGAATGGTTTTAGAAGGCTGCCCCCGTCATTCGCACCAGAATTATGCTGATGCATTGGACTTTCCAATGAATCGACTCCATGGTCAAGAAAACTATATTTGGCCTCCCTCTAAATGAGGCGGAAAGCCAAGTGGGCAGCATTCACGGCATCCACCTATTTGTATCGCACTTATCTTAATCAGGCCATAAGCTGCTCAAACCAATGCTCTTGAGTACCACTACCTACTCCCCTTTACCAATGTAAATTGTGAACTTTATTTTATCCAACAAAAATCGTGTGGTAGAACACTATAAGGTCAAGTTTAAAGACACTCATCCTGTTTCGGCCTCAGTGGCTTGATGCAAGGCTATTTGAACAAGAAGTTTAACAATTATTGGAAAAGCCAATAGATGTGACATTCGCTGCCACCATTTTGGCTTTGTCAGTTACCCTATTTTCTCATGGTTTTTGTAAAACGTTATTGTTGTGGAAGCTGCCAGTCCCTCAACAATAGCGGTTAGCGCTGCTTTTTTAATCGCTTCGCAGGTCCGGTGCCGGATTGTTAATAGTGCGAAGCTGTGTTTGCGACTGTTTTCATGTAGTATTGGCGAGGAACGCCTACTTTGCATGTCATTAGCGATAAATATCGCAGACATGCAAAGCAACAAAAAAAAACGCGAGCTATCGCAAGAAAACAAACGCTAAAGCATGTTAGCGTGTTCTTGTTTATAGTGCGATAAAAACAACGGCGATATGTGCCGCTAAAGAGGCGAAAGATGTCTTGATAATATGCCTCTTTGTTCTTTCTTTTTTTGGAAATGATAAAAGTTTTTCTGCAGCCTTAACTGTACACACCTCTGCAGAACTGGGCAGCATGCTCCCTGGAATGACAGGCTTCAGAGTTTTCTGCTGCAGCAGCCTCTGCGAGCAGGGTACACCTGACAATCCACTGAATACTGCCTGCATAGGGACAGTTTATTCAATCCAAGGGGTCTTGGAGGAGGGAACACTATGTTGTCATTAACTCTCAACGATGGACCATATTGCAGTTCCCAATGTCACTGGGTAAGCAATTTGGTTTTATGCTACTTCCTGATCTGTCATATTTTTGGGCTCCATCTACTATGACTACGAATGACCCCAAAAAATGATTGTCCTGCTGTTACTCACGATTTGGAGTAGTAGGATCAGGGCTTTAAGTGGGCCGGGTCCAGTGGCGTAACGAAAGTTCGAGGGGCCCTCCTGCAATATACACGGAGGGGCCACCTCTGGATTTAATCCGGAGCGCTCAGGCATAACTACTTTGCCGAGGGGGCCCCCTACAGCTCGCCCCCCCCCCCGCAACGCAGGGGATGTGGGGGCCTGTGTTACACCCCTGGCCGGGTCCTGCAGGTGCTCAGCACTGTCAGTTCTAATAAGCAGGGGGCAGATTTATGTTAGACTTGCGCCACTTTTACGCCGCCGTTGCGTCACTTTTGTGACGCAGCAGCAGCGGCGTAAACCCTGCGCCACGTTGCGCCCTATTTACATCTATGGAGATGCGTCACGGTGTAAAGCCCTGCGCCACATTAAACCTGCGTCAGGTTTAATGTATACAGGGTGGGCGTTCCAGCGGAAAATGCCTCGGAAAAGTGACGCAGTGAAATCTACAAGATTTCACTCAGTCACTTTTCCGACGCTGCTGCGTCAAAACCTGCTTGAAGCAGGCGTAAGGCATGACGCAGCATGTAAGGTATGGGCAGCCCCTAGACATTGCTGGAGTTGCGTCGTGCTTGCGACACGACTCCAGCAATGCGCCGCCCTTACGCCATCAGATGCGTCACGCATCTGTTTATCCTTGCGCCACGATGCGCTGCATTGTAAATGCGGCGCATTTGTGGTGGCGCAAGGGTAAACTTGCGTGACGCATCTTTCCTGGTGCATCCCTGCTGATTTTCAGGGATGCGCCAGGAAACATAAATCTGCCCCCAGGTGCTGAGACGAGTCCCTATCGGGCTCTCCATTTTTGCCCTCACCCTCAGGGTTCTTCATATAAAAAGCTGAGAGTGCCCGTCTAGAGGTCTGCCCACTGCCTCCCGGTATACACATGAAGAAAGAGAGCAGGCAGTGCTCCAAAGTAGGTGTTGATACAGTGACGAGGGGTCTATTTCAGTTGAAACAACCGGGGACTCATTTGTGTAAATCGTGAAATGACTGGGGAATAAATATAAATGTAGAGCGCGTTTGCATAATTATACATATTTTAATGACATCAAAAAATGATGTTTTTACAAAGACACAACATGATTACTTCAACTAGCTAGAAAATGCCTTACAAAACCGTTTTTGCGCGTGGAAATACTGAAAAGGAACATTGTACGTGGTTAGAGAAGGGAAAGGAGCATGGCTCCGCGTGTGCACATGTGGTACAATAAAACAAAATAATGACTAATGACAGACGGAGAAATATATGTGAATATTTGTGACCATCAACACGGAAGAATAGAATTGACACTCAAGAAAATGCCCATTTTGTTTAGGTAAAAACACATACATCGTGTTCTTGATGATTTTTTTGAAAAAAAAGAGGCATATAGGTACATAATATTACATCACAAGGCAACTTTTCATGGCACATCTTCAAGCTGTATTTCGGGTACAATCTCCTAATGCACGATGGCATGGTATTCATTTATTTTGGACATTTAAAAGACGCAGAGATTTTATTTTGGGCATTTAAAAGACTCAGGGGCTCATTTATGAGCCCCTGCGTCACTTTTGCGCCACCGGTGCGTCACTTTTTGTGACGCACCAGTGGCGTAAAAGATGCGCCATGATGCGCCATATTTACAAAGTGACGCATCTACCTAGATGCGTCACTTTGTAAACCCCTGCGCTACATTATACCTGCGTCAGGTATAATGTATGCAGGGTGGGCGTTCTCACGTAAGTAAGCATCGTAGAAGTGACGCAGTGAAATCTACGAGATTTCACTGCGCCACTTCTAGGGTGCAAATGCGTCAATATCTTGCGCCTGCCTCACAGCAGGTGTAAGACTGACGCAGGCCCTTTCACATGGGGCTTGCCCCATGTGAAAGGACACATTGCTGGAGTTGCGTCACTTTTGTGACACACTCCAGCAATGCGTCACTTTTGCGCCTACAGATACTTCAGAAATACTGACGTATCTGTGACTCCTTGCGACATGATGCGTCATACTGTAAATATGACGCATCATTGGAGTCGCAGGGAGGGCGCAGTGAAAAGTAACGCATCACTGTTTTCACGCAGTGATGCGTCACTTTTCATAAATGCGGCCCTCAGAGCTTGTTGCCAGGTGGCCACTTTAGAGAATGAGCATTTCAGTGTTACTTGTTGTATTATATGTCTGGATGCAATGACAGAAGCAGCAGAATACCAGTCAGGGACACACTATGCTAAGCACAGAATTTTAACTTACGTGTCTATAAGCAACACCCTCCCCCAGTGTTTTCACCCCACTTAAAGCCCTGGGCAGGATAATAAGATTCATTTATTTTACAACCACCCGCAGTGCGTTTGACTCACTTTCATGTAGAGGTGACCCTATGATGCTATTCATTGAGTGATGGCCAGGACATTATAATCTCACCCTCAGGCGACTGGGAAATTTCATGCAGATAACACTTCTCGGATAACACTGTTAATCCAGTTTTTCATGAAAAACTAGATTGTTGAGAAAGGGAATCTGTACTGTGTCCAAACCAGGGCATTTTCCAAGTTGGGCTAACAGAATTAGACACTGGTAATACTGGCTAATATTTTGTGGCTTTGGTTCTTTATGTGGATGTGTTATTCAATTAATTGTTGAAAAGGCCTACAGACATTGTCGCTGCATGTAGGAGACGGCTGCTATTTTTGGGAAGTAAAAGATGGTGGTATTATTCCTACTGGACATTTCTGCGTCCCCAGAGTAGTAGTCATTAGCTGCCAGAACTCTTTCTAGGCATCATTAGAAGCTGTGACTGGCACTTCCTTGTAATTGACACAATTGATGTAATGGGACAGAGCACTAAGAATCTCACGTGTCACACTTCTTTGTAATGTTTCTATGATAATGCTGTTCATTTTCCCAACGAGTTGACAGAGTTGCCATGGTAAAGAGTTGTGTTAGACACGCAAGATTTCAGTATTTCCCCTAAAATGCAAGAATTGTGCAAAATGATGATGTTGAATGTTCACAGCAATGGTCTTTACATGAAAAACTATATTGCAGTATGTCAGAGATAAAAAGAAAAATGGGTTTCCTATACCATACTGTAGCATTTCCTCCATAATGCTGAAGATTTGACACAACATAGTACAGCGCAGTGCCTAATTTGTGCTGTTGGTTTCTGGTGCTCAGCACCGGCACTTAATTGCCACTTATGGCTGTCTGCCACATGGTGGGGCTGTTTGCGTAATTTAGAGAAGAGCACAACAGCAGTTCTTTATTAATTCAAAATACATTACAAGTGACTAATACCCTGCTTTCCAGCTATTCTTGTAGCTTTGGGGCCTGGAAGATTCTGAATTGTCACACTTGTAGGAGTGTGATTGCTAGCAGTTGTGTTGCTACTGTCGTTGGCAGCACTGACAGGGGCAATGGCTAGTACGAGCTGAAGTGGCCTCCCGATGAGGGCTCTGGCACCTAATGTTTTATAAATTAGGCACTGAGTTCAGGGTAGAATTCCCCTGGCAATGCTGTATTTTGGCACACTGTAGGATTTCTCTGATAATTATCACTGGCCGTTCTTAGCATGAGGAATTTTATCGCTGGCTATCGCAGATAATTATCTCCATGATATCGCTGTATTAACAACGCATAGCGCAATGGCGATAATTATTCCAGTGATAGCGATGTTTTCCATGGAACATCGCTGGTTTTCCAGCGATGTTCCATGGAAAACGGCGATATTCTTGGTGATAGGGCCTGTGGTCTTAACCACACAATCCACCCCCCATGTTAGGTATGCCTTAGTCAGGAATTTAACAGACGTTAAATTCCTGCGTTAAGGTATACTTAACGTGATTTTAAATATCGCTAACCCTCGTTGTTAATATGAGGAAGCTGAGTTAGCGATATTTACCCAAGGGAGTCTGGTCAGGCACGCCTCCTTTGCATCTCATTAGTGATGCAATAGGAGGCGTGCTGACAAGGGGCGCTAATGCAAGGATACATGCGCTAACGTGTCCTTGTTGATAATGTGATAATATTATCGCCGCTTTTCGCCCGTAAACAGGCTCTAAAGCGGCGATAATATTATCGCCGCACCTTGTTAATATGCCCCCTAGTGAAATTAGCGTAGCGTGCTGTTTTATCTCCACGGTAACACTACTGCAGTATTTTCAGGGAACCGTGGGATGCCATAGCGTAGTATTTCTCTGGCAATGTATATTTGGCAGACTAGACGGCAGTATTCTTAAAGTAAAGTTATGTATTTGGCACACTATGATGCACTATGCCCATTATAATGCTGTGAATTTGGCACACAATGTTGTCGTAAATCCCAAATTATGCTTGCGTTTTCACATATTATAGTGCAATGTTCCCAGGGTAATTCTTTGATATCAAACAATACTGAAATAGGTTTCGCAATCTGTGCATTTGTCATTTGTTTTAGCATTTCCATAGGACTGTTGCTGGACTGGCACATTGTATAGAAGTACACCTCAATAAATGTTGATGACTTGCCAAACTGTTTTGTAGGAATTCCACTATAAGGCTGTAGATTTTGCGCACAGTGTTAAAGTATTCCCATGATAAGAGTCTGGAAAGAGTGTGCATTAACCAATGCTTAGTTTTTATTACCTACCTATATTTATGACTCCACCGTGCCCCTGGCTCTCACGCTGGACTAAGGCAGTGCAGAGAAATCGTACAAGAACACAGATTAATTTTTATCCTAAAAAATAATGGTTCTTTGTCTCTTCACCTTTTTTGGAATGTAGTCCAAAGTTTGGGACAAATGGCGGCTGGAGGTGACTAGGTTCCGCGGTAATGAATTCCAGAGAATTAGCTAGTGCGGCATCATGAAGCCACTCCTGATAATACCGTCTAAGTGGCTGGAATCTGGATTTTCCATTTCATCCCTCAATAATCCTACCTGGCATCCCAGGAATCCTTTGCCTCAGATACTACATCACAGAGACGGGCTCTAACAAGTCTGACATGGCTGTTATTGCTTTTTCGTCTAGATAGTCAACTCTGCTGAATTTCACCGACTTCAGGTGTGTTTATTAAACTAGTAGAAATATGAACATTGGGTGCATGTCTAAGGCCATGGTGCTGATATAAAGAAATATAATGCATGTTATCGATAACTCCTAGCATTCCAAATGAAACACTTAAAGCCACCAGTTCCATGATGTTTTACCCACTACAAATATTTTAAGGTATGAATGAATATAGTACCAACTCGCTGAGCCAGAACTTGACATAAGTATTCAACCTACTACTCAGATAAGTGTTAATGAAAGCGAAACACGTGTCATTGGATACTTTGTTTTTCAAGTATAGATTGACTGGTATTTTACTAATCCAACAGATGTTACAGTCTACCTGGCATGGTGAATGTTTATGTCACAGCTAGCTGTTATTAAATCCTTGTGATGAAAAGTTGTGCCAGAACGCAGACATTTGAGCATCAATACGGTGTCACTACTGACTTGACAGGCTTGAGATTCACACCTCCTGACCCCCCCCCCCCGCCCCAAATCCGACTGACTAAGCTTTATTCCCTTGAGGCCAGACCGCAGAAGATGGGTTGGGATGCTGGCGTAGAGTATTTACCGATAGATTGCCAATGTACGTGGCTATGAGGAATTAAAATCCTTTCATTAGGGATCAAATTCGTTTTGTTCCTGTGGGTATGTCAAAGACACTTTTGTAATTTGGAAAAAACCAAGTAAACTGATTGAGACAACATTGCAAAAATAAAGTTGCTGCTTATAAATTACTCTCCTTGAATCATATGGTTTCTAACTACGCTCTCCTTTCCCTTTTCCTCTCTTTTCTTTCCTTTTTTCTTTCTGTTACTTGCCTTAACTTCTTTTTACTACAGTTTACGGGGGTCAGACTAAGTTTGCCCAAATAAGCACGATTTTTTTTATCCCTATATGTTTATACTGGTATAACCTTGCCCTACACCGTATATTAACCCTGTTACTGTATTTCTGTTTGCCCTTGTGAAAATCAATAAAGTATTTGAAATTAAAATTGTTTTTTTTAAAAGTGGGCCTTGAGTGTATATTTCTTCAAACGTGTGAATAGAGTTTTGTGCTTTTTATTATTTGTTTAATAAGAAGTTACACAAACCAATTTTCTCTGAAAAATATGTGTATATCTTAAATCCAATTTCTCATTATGCAATCACAGCAAAAATATTATGAAATCAGCGTGCCCTTGTACAAAATTTTTCTTTTAAACAAATCTTGTTTTCTTCACTCCCTATAAAAAAAGAAGTGAAAATGCTCCAGAGCAAGAATGACATAATATGTTATGTTACGTTTTGTTACATTAGGTCATGTTATATGCCTTTATGTCCACCATTTGCACGGCCATGAAGTGCTTTTGAAATGAGGAAACCCTCTAGTTTTCTGGAATTATTATTGACCAGAGTCAAAGTAGCATTGTAATATTGCCTCGTAGGCTATAATTGATAAGAATTGTGACCCTGATTACAAAATATTTGTAACTGGCAACGCATGGAGCAAAACCAAGACATCTCAAAGATGCCTTGGTTTTATGGTGGCCAGATGGCTCAATGTCTCTATGACATCAATATTTTCAGCCCTTGACTTTTCTATTAAAAGGAAGTGAGATTCTATGCTTTCAATTAAATTACATAAGTATTTAACATACTCCTCAGATAAGAATTATTGGAAATGAAACATGTGTCAGATACTTTGTTTTTACAAGTATATATTGACGGATATTTTACCAATCCAAAAGCTGTACTAGTCAACCTGGCATGGTGAATAAAAATTACTTATTTAAATGCGATCACAGACATTGTGGTTTGCTGATCCCAGACGGCCAGCATTGCTGTGATGGCATCGAGTTGGAGTGAACCACAGTTTTGATCTACCTCATGCATATGGATGAGGTAGGTTGAATTGCGCTTTACAATAAATGGTGATTTAGCAATCTAATCTGTTAGTACATAGGTCCTGTCGCATAAACTGATTTAATTTGCAAAAACACGATGGACAATATGCAACTGCGTTTTGCAAATTAAATCCATGTACATCAGGCCAAGAATTCTTGAGTATAGGAGACTCTGAAGATATTTTGCAGCCATTTAAAAGGCCCCCCAGATTAGGAGCACCTCTATCCACCACACTAAAAGTGACGATCTTTGAAGTCATATTCGACATTAAACTTTCATCCACTGCCCCAGTTCGATAATTGGTCAAGGAAATCAAGTTGCTCCGGAGTCTACAGGGTTAGACTGGGACTGAAAATAGGCCCATGCCCAAAATAAAAGTGGCTCCCATTAGTGAGTTAGATGCCTACAAATGTGGCCCATATTTGCGAAGTGAGTCAGCTTTAAACTTGTAAAGACACACTCTATAAGTGTTTTGCAAGTAATGGTAAACTGAATGGATTTAAGCCTGCAGCAGGCAATGCTTGTTTTAATATTAGGGGAATCAACAGTATTAATCGGCCCTGCAGACAATAAAACAGGCCCACACACAGCCAAAAAAGTGGTTCACGCCCAGTCTTGTCAGACCAGCTCATCAGGTGCTGCCTGATTGCCCTATAAGCCAGTCCGACCAAGCCAGGAGATCCTCCAACCCCACCAAACTGACCGCTAGGTGGAGCTACTGAAAGTCATTGTGAATGTCTTGCTAGGATACTATTTATTCCATGCTCCCAAAGACACTAGTCAATGGGCTTTAAAAGCTTTGGACCAAGCAGCCAACACATGTCTTAACCATGGCCACTGTGACCACCTAAAACAAGCCTTTTAAGCAATCCACCGGCCCACAGTGGAAGTTCTCTGTGCCATTTGGAAAAGCTTAGCAGAGGAGATAACCAGGATACCTTCTGGGACGTGCCTTGATCAGCGATGGCAAACCATATCTACCAATGGTGCTTCAACTTAATCTAACAGGGAAGTGAATCTTTGGGAAGCCATTGACCCAGACTTGGAAAACCGACGCACCAAGGTCTCAGAGTGGAATTAAACTGCATCTGTTTCAGAAAAGTCTTAAAAAACTGAATGGTGCAGTGTGGCCTCAGGGGAGTAGCTCAGTCAGTGAGATTTGGGTGCAGTGGCTGCGGGGGGGTTAGGGAGGTGTGAATCCCAAATTTTCCAACTAAAAAGCAAAGTTGCAATGCTGCACATTTGTTTACAATGTCCTCTTTTTGGCACATTAACAATTTTACTGTGAACTTTTGCACATATTCGCGTGTGTGCGTGAAAATGTTGGATTAGTTTCTCTGCTTACACATCTGGCTTTGCGCAATATTATCATGATGCCTTGTACACTGAGTACAAGGCCTTTAAACACGCTGTACAAACGTAATTCTATCTTCATCCACAGGGTGATAGGGATATCTGCATACCCATAACACTAATCTGCATATACAGCGCAAGGATGCTTTTTATTATAAATAAATAAACATTTCCGGGGGTTAGTAGAGGAGACACTTCAGTTGACATTGAGGGGTCCCTGTATGCTTAGGCTTCACCAAGCAGCTACCAAACATCTCTGTGAGGGGTCTCCAGTTCGTGACCAAGACGGGATCCTATATTCTGTCCCACCAGGTAACAGGGTTGTATCATCCTAATGGGGGGATTCTTGGCTATACACCTATACACACACTAGAAATACATAGAAAAGGGATTGCATATTAGGAGTACACCTGATTACTACCTTGTTTTATATGCCTGCATATATACACTGTTTTAGCACCATGGTGAAATTATACATGCTATTTACTATTTTGGGCTTGTAATCACTTTCATATGCTTTTGTCTACCGATTATCGCAGCCCATGCATTCTATACAAGAATAACGTTGGTTCAATAAATATATTGAAACCATCCCATTGTGTATTCTCTGTATATTTCTCTGAGAACACGAGAGCACGAGTGACTGGTAGAAAGGGTTCTAGATCTGTTACCACGATGCCTGAGGGGTCAGGGTTGCCATGTTCAGTGGTTGCCGGAGAGCCTCTGCTCCGATTTTGGGTTATGGGGAGCTTATGGTGGCACAGTGAGCTAGCTGGACTCTAGATCAACATATACTACCATGGTGCATGGAATCAATTTAGCCACCTCACCCAAAGTTTATGTTGTCCACAAACGCGCAGATCCTATGGATTAGTGGGAACTACACAACAATGGTTTTGGCTTGGCTCCAAGAGTGTGTGCACAAGTATATATATATATATATATATATCACAGAACTACCATATTGTCTCTGGAGAAATGATAAACAAGCCTAAATAGAATAAAAACACAATTCAACAAAGAATTCCAGTACTAAGTTATGGAAAAAAGAGAGGCACAGAGAGTAGCAGTAATCGAAACTTTCTTTGAACAAGAAAACGTGACAAATAAAGAGCCAGGCACAGCAAGTGGTTCAAGAAATTCAGATATAAAGAGTAAACTACGTACGTGGGAGAAACTTTCAAAAAAAGAAATTAACAAATGGTGGGAGGTTGCCACACTCAGGAAATACCTAGAAGTAAAACATGTACCACGTGGCTTGCGCATACATCTTTTGCCAAATCACCAAGAAACGAGTAATGAATTACTGAATGAATGGGGAGAATTCATACTCAAGTCATCCCTTGGATTAATGGAAATACTGATTAAACACATTGAAAAAGCTTTAGAGAATAGAACAAAACAACTTAAAGAGTTGGAGAAAGAACTAACTGAAACTGAGCTTAATGTGGAACAAACAAAATTCAAGGAAGAATTAGAGCACTACATTGAAAAGCACGAAGAGGTAGTGAAAACAAGAAAACAAATAAAATTCCAAAGGGACAAAGATGACTACCTAAACGGACGTATTTTTACGTATGTTAGAAAATACGACCAATTTAAACAACAAGATCAATCCAATCTATTTACAGGCGCAACGGGAAGTACATCATCACTCACCTCAACGGATGTAAGTGAAGGAGAGAGTGATCAAACTGATATACGTCCAAAATGCTCTTTTTTAGGAAAAATGCGATTGGCGTTACAACAGAAGAATTGGGAGAAAAACATGGAGACCCCACCAAATGCCACTCGCGGAAGAGGAAGAGGACGAGGACATACAAGACCAAACCCACGAGAAGAGGGAAACGCACCAACAAGTCTAAAACGAGCTGGAGCAACAACCAGAAGTATGAGACAGAAATGGACATAGGAGACAGCCCAGAGGAACTAACAGAAGAGCTAGAGGTCATCAACCTCTCGAAAAAAAACACTCACAGAAACAGAGGAAAAAATTCTAAAAAGAGGTCTGAATTTCTGTCCTACTAACAATTTGGACTTAGCTCAAATGCGAATAGACCTTTATAAATATACTCGCAAAATAAAATTGGCAAGAGTCTTTGCTGAAAATCCCAAAATGTCGGAATACACTAAAAAAATCGATAAACCTACAATGGATTTGACAGTAAAAGAGTCAGATGGTTTTGTAACACTGATGGAAATGGATAAGGAACCAAACTTCGAAACCAATCCAATAAATATATACTGCCCACAACTAGGAGCAGGGACGAGTGGCAAAAAGCTAAAATCAAAACTTTTACCCGCAATTACCACAAGGAAATAAAGTGGACCTATTCCATGAAGCAGTGATAAAGGATCTATACAAATTGAGCTATACAAAAGGAAAACACAATCTCACGGCACATGAAAAAGAGGCATTATTGAACTTGAAAAAAGATAACACAATCGAAATAAAAAGAGCAGATAAAGGTGGCAACATCATCATTATGGAAAAAGATGCCTACATGCGGGAAGCACATTCCCAGTTAAGAAACAAGGAATACTGTGAGAAATTAATAGAAAATCCAACTAAAAAATGGAAAGAAGAACTTGATGTGAAACTGACAAGCTGGCAGAAGGAAAATCTTTTAGATGAGGATGAAGTAAAGTATTTGAAAAAAGATTATCCAAGGATGGCTACAATATACTTCCTCCCTAAAATTCATAAACATCCCACTAGACCACCAGGAAGACCGATAATATCAGCAAAGGGAGCATTACTGGAAAACATGGCAAATTACATAGACGTATACCTATTACCATATGTCAAAAAGTTAACTTCATATTTGCAAGATACAGGAGATCTGTTAAGACACATACAGGAAATTCCATGGGCAGACACCTACCAACTAATAACTATGGACGTAGTATCATTGTATACAAACATAAGAAATGATATAGGGCTGAAAGCCTGCGAATATTTTCTGCAAGATAGAAATATTCAATATGGAGACCATAACAGGATGCTGCTTCAAATCATTAATATGTGTCTGGAACAAAATGTGTTTTTATTTGGAGAAGAAATATATCGCCAAGTGAAAGGAACAGCGATGGGCTTTTCATTTAGTCCTAGTTTTGCCTGCCTCACCATGGGATGGTGGGAAAACACCATTGCTTGGTCTACAGAAAATGAATGTTTTACAAACAAGACTGTACTATGGTTACGGTACATAGATGATTTGCTGCTGATCTGGGATGGTACAAATGATGAATTTAAAGAATACTTTGAAATACTGAACAACACAGAAACAGGTCTCAAATTTACATACAACATCAGCAAAAGCAGAGTGGTATTTTTGGACACTGAAATTTACATCGACAAAGACACAGTTCAAACTACACTTCATCGTAAAAGTACAGCAACTAATGCTGTTCTCCATGCTGAAAGCTTTCATCAAATAAGCCTGATCAACAACATCCCATACGGAGAATTTCTCAGGATAAGGAGAATCTGTTCACAGGAGGAGGAATGGAAAGTGAACTGTCAGAAAGCAGGACAAAGATTCAAAAAGAGAAAATATAATCCTAAAATTGTAGCATCAGCATTAGAAAGAACAACAAAAATATCAAGAATGGAACTTTTGAAAGAAAAAATCCCACAAATACTGGAAAAAGAGAAAAAAGATCAAGAGATTCGCCTAATAACAACACATTCTACTGAAAATAAACAAATAACAAAGATAATGAAGAAAAATTGGCACATTCTACATCTTGATACAACAGTGGCCAGCATAATAGGAGACCACCCCAACATCACATACAGAAGGACAAAAAAAATTTGAAAGATCAGCTGACTCATAGTCATTTCTTTCCAATGAAGAAGCAAGACTCATGGCTTAAACCACAAGGGTTTTTTAAATGTACAAACTGCAAAGTGTGCACCATTGCCAAGAATATGAAAGAGATCAAAACAGCTGATAACAAAAAATGGAAAATACAACAACTTATCAACTGTAAGAGTCAATATGTGATATATATCATTGAATGCCCATGTCCACTGAAATATGTTGGAAGCACGAAATGTGAACTTAAGAAACGCATTTTAGAGCATGTGCGTGCGACAGTTAACAACGATCAAAGCAACGCTGTAGCAAAGCACATGGAACAAAAACATGGGGGAGACTGGAAGAAGCTATCCTTCTATGCAGTGGAATCAGTAGACAAACATATAAGAGGTGGCAACAGAGAAAAGATTCTTCGTCAAAAGGAATCACGGCATATCCTGAACTTTCGAACTCTGACTCCGAACGGACTGAACCAGGACGAAGAGATGTATTCGCACCTGTAAAATTAGCAATCTGCTAGAATTTTCTGTACCTCACAATTGTAAATTTGTATATAAATTGGTGAATGATTTTAACTAATAGAATTAGCAGTAACGATGATGATTAGGCACAAATAGTAAGTTTGCACGAATACAAAAAGGAAATTAGAAGAAGCCTCACGTAAAACTATCAAGCAGTGGAAAAGTAAAGAACAATTTTTCAAGGGCATAAATAACCAATAATTAATTTGATCCTCAACCCACTGGAGGGTAGCATCAGCAATAATTAATTTTTTCAAAAATTCAATAGAGCAGGTGATTAAGAGAACTAATCTGAAAATCAGACTTAAACTTGAAATTAACATGAGTATTAATTAGAGGTAATGAGGCCTGTATAAAGAAACGGCTTGAATCAATTGTAATTGATAGATAGAATACGTGAGGAGAAGAAAAATGAGTGATTGTGAACACGCACCGGGGTGACTATATAACATGTACAATAATATAAGTATAATAGTATTAAAATATAAACCACATGAACCAGAATGCATTGCACATAAGAAACAGGAAATGATGTCACACGAAATGAGGAAATAGATTTAAATAGAGAACAAAACATTTCATTAGTGTAATGATTGACCCTCGTGAACAAGATCTTTGTTAAGATTGAAAAGCGTAGAGGATACGTTACTGGAATGCTGAATTAAATCGCAACATTGCTGGAGATCAAGGAATTGGCTGTGTTCATTTCTGAGTGCGAGCGAGTTGGTCTCTAATCAGAGACGCCTGTGTGGATATATATATATATATATATATATATATATATATATATATATATATATATATATATATATATATATATATATATATATACCAGCATTTGACAAAGCGCACAGCTACCTCCGGAGAGGTGTCCCAGCGCTGGGGCCCGTCAAGAAGATTAAGCAAGCTATTGCCCAGAGTCACATGGTGCTGGCCTAACCTGCTGCCAGCACTTGGGATCAAACTGTGAACCTCATGGTTCGTAATCAGGCACCCTGGCCGCTGCGCCTCACCTCTTCCACAAGTCCAGCCATGAAATGTTTTTGCATATATCGTGCAACAAACATAATGTAAAAATATGATACAATCTCTTCAAAATTTAAAAAAGTGGATTTCCCTTCACCTTAGTACATCAAATTATATCACTGTGTTTTATTTGAATTTTTAATTGTGCAGCACTGCTAATGCTCAAGAAAGAGTTTCAAGGTGCTATAATCTCAAAAAAGCAGAACTGAAGGGTGAGAACAGCTAAACTGTGAGAACAAAAGCACTGAGGAAAAAGCCAGGTTTTAAGATATTTTTTAAATCACATGATCAGTTGCTGCGTGAAGTATGCAAGGAAAAGTGTTCCATAATGTTGCTTCTGCAACTCTCTCTCTCCCGTTAACATAAACAATAAGTGTTTTGTCTTTCATTCTTGGCTCAAGATGAGAAAAACCAACACGGAAATAGCAGTCCCTGCCCCCAGACCCAACTACTAAGCAAAGAATGAATTAAACTCAAAGACAACAGGAGTAGTGGGAAGTCAGAGATTCAGTACAAATACACGGTACACCATAAGTTTGTTATTCATATAACATCCTTGTGTTAGAAGTTTTTTTGGCAAATCAAACATAAACTCAGTATAGCTGCACTTATTGCAATATTGTGTTAAAACAGACTTAACAAAAAAAGCACTGAATTTGCCAACACGTGTTTCTCAGAATACAAATCCACTTCGTCAGGGCAAAATGAACTTTGAAGTAAACGTTAAAGCAGTATACACATTTCTACTGTAACCAAAGCAATGGTAAGTAAACAGTATGATGAAATATGAAAACCCTCGAGGACTTACTGATAAAAAATACCCCATAAACTCAAGGTTCATGTTAAAGCGGCACAAAACTCGATGTCACGGATATTTCATAGAAAAAATTCCAGCACGGAATTGTCAGAAAGTCAATCGACAAAATATCCCAATCTGTTTAAAGAGCATCCAATTATAAATATTCCTGTAAGTACACCAATTAATTAAAAAAATGTCAAACAATGTTTCTGTTATCTGACAGCATTCCCTCATCGAACCTCCTCACCAAACAAAGGGGCATATCATCAAGGACAATATCGCCGCTTTAGCTGCACTTTTTGCCAGTAAAGCTGTGATTTTTTTATCGCCCTATTAGCAAGCTGTTGCTAACAGCTGTTAGCGTAAGTTTACTGGCAATAAGGCCCCTTGTTAGCACGCCTCCCATCGCATCGCTAATGAGATGCAAAGGAGACGTGCCTGACAAAGACTCCCTCGGGAAAATATCGCTAACCCAGCTTCGTCATATTGACAAGGAGGGTTAGCGATATTTAAAATCACATTAAGTATGCCTTAACGCAGGAATTTACCGTCTGTTAAATTCCTGACTAAGGCATACCTAGCATACCTAGACACACCTGGGGGGGTGGATTGTGTGGCTAAGACCACAGGCCCTATCATCTAGGATACGCCGTTTTCCCACTATCCCTGGAATTTTAATTGCCTCGGCGATGCGCGTTGTTGATAACGCGCTAACCGGGCGATAAATTCCAGAGATAGCCGGCGATAAATATGTAAGCGCTAAGCGCGCTTTGCTATATTCATCGCCGGACCTTGGTAATATGCCCCAAATTTTGCTCGGATGGACTGAATCACTGACTTCCCACTACTCCTGTTGCCTTTGGGTTTATTTATATGTAAGTAGGAGAACTGACATCAACGGGTGAGCGCGCAGGGTCACAAACTCGGTTTATTAATTCTGTTTTCTAAGAATCCATTAATTTGGGGATGTTACACCCCAAACAACCCCTTAGTAGTGTGAACACATACAATATTCAAAACCTGTTTCCATACACTAGGCCGGGGCTTGTAAATTCTGGCGTGTTTTTTCTTCACAGGAGTAGAATACGAGTACGTCACGAACAGCAGCCAGCATTAATACAGGGGCTGCTTGGGGGTAACGAGTTTGTCATGTTCCCCTTCTTTGCAGTAAGGAAGCAAGGAGTATTGCAACCTACCTGAGTAAATTGAGAAGAAGAGGGTCCTAAGAGGCGCAGCACAACACGGGCAGCAATAACGCTCGACAGACTGCTGTGTGCAGGTAAGCGGAGGCTACGTGAAAGCACGTCATAAGAGCGTATGGCGGCCCTGCGCTCTTGGGCCAAACCATGATGCGGGATTACACAGGTGGCATTTGTAACCCCCCCGTTGTTGCGCTGCGTCTGGGTAATTTAAATAAGATCGCTGCCTTCAAGCTGACCGGAAAGAATCATCATTTGTTAATTGCGCTCATTCACACAACTACAATGATTAGATTAGAGAAGCTTCCTTAGCACACGTTATCTTTCCCACATCATCGCGGCGCCCCTGGCTACTCTTAACGGCGCACCGGGGTGCCGCGGCGCACAGTTTGGGAACCAGTGCCTTAAAGGTACGCCCTATCTGGCCTGTAACCAAACTCCACATCCCTGTGTGTAATGACTGAGGACTGATGAACTGGGACCTACAATGCAGTGACGGCGTATGAACTCACCTACTTTCACCTTGCATAGACTCTGCTCACAGGGCACTCTGGTCCTCATTTACTTATTTTTGGCATAGAGCAGTGCCGCAAGCCGTCCTGCTGCACTACCCTACGTCAAAAGAAAAGGGCAGCACTGCGCCGTATCTGTGAGATACAATTCTCTGGATAACTGGGATCAATCATTGATTGCATTATGTTCTCAATATAATACGGAAAATTCCTGTTGTATTGTCTGTTTCCTTTTTTGCCATTGTTGTTGTTTACACTGTAGATATTGTGTATGTTTTGTATGTATAACAATGTGAGCACAAATTGTTTGTACATGTATATGTGGTTGTGTGTTTCTGCAAATATCTTTTTTAACCCCTTGTGTGCTCATGACGAGCCCAGCTCGTCATGAGGCACAGTGGAGCTGTGCTCATGACGAGCTGGGCTCGTCATAACGGTCGCGCCACTCCCACGCGTAATTGATTCCCCGCCTGTGCGGGAGAATCAATTAGTGGGTGGAGTTGTGACGACCCCAGCTCGTCATGAGCACAGCTCCACTGTGCCTCATGACGAGCTGGGCTCGTCACGAGCACAGCGCCGCCACCCCCCCCCCGTGCCGCGGGGGAACTACCCCCGCGGCGAAGGGGTTAATATAGAAAAAATTATTTTCTCACCTTAAAGTAGTTTGTTGTGGGTACCTTTTTCCTTATGTTTTTTCTTTTATTTAATTTTTTCTAATTGTTTATGTTGTTGCAATTGCTTTGGTCCCAAACCATTGTTGCTGTAGTTTAGAATCTATGAGATACAACGCATTCCTGTCCTCTTTTACTGCACTGGTGCACAAATTAAATCAAGCACCCTTTCATCATGGGGCAAGGGTGCCAGCATAGGAATCAGGTTGTTTTTGTGCAGGACGGGATACCTTCTTTTTCAAAAACAACCGTTATGCTACCCTTGAAGAAGAGTAGGCTTTTGACGCAATCCCAGGTTTACAGCATGTTGTAAATCTGGGCATGTGTCAAATGGCATGGGTGTTACGTGGAAACACCCACCATAACGCCCATGGCATTCGTTCCTCTCGCAGTGACTTGCGCTGCATTGCCTCACACCATATCTACGAGGCCATGAAAGGCCATGCAGGGTGGCTTTACATGACCTCATAGATATGGCTCTGCAGTGTGCACCGTCGGAGCGTCATTAAAAGTGACGTTCCGGCGGCGCACGGGTCTTGTAAATGAGCCCCTCTGATTACAATAAAAGAGCTATGCAACACTCTATAAAAACTCTCAATACACAAATAAATAGATCTCTTCCTGAGCTCTTACTTATCAATGTATTTCCATTTAGACACAGAGGGGCTTATTTACAAGAAATTGGCATAGGGCAGCACTGCAAGGCCTCTTGCTGCGCTGCCCTATGCCAATTCGAAAGGGCAGGAATGCACCATATTTACAAGATACAGTGCATTATTGTCCTTTCAGCCAGTGCTAGCGCACAATTTGCAGCCATGCGTCAGCGCAGGCACCCTTGTACCATGATGCAAGGATGTCTGTGTTGTTGGCACGATTGGTATTTGTGCAGAAAAGGGAACCTCCCTGCACAAAAATAATGAATAGAGGTGTTTTCCTCTTTTTCTATGTGTGCTGCAGAATGCAGCACACATTGAAAGAGGAAGAAACAAGGAGAAATGTAAACATTTCTCCTTGTTACGCCTGTATAATGATGTCCTATAAGTGACACAAGGGTACTAGGACCCTGTAGGTATGAATGGCAAGACGACAGAGCAAATAAAGTAGTTAGGAAACAGGAAAGGGAGGAGCCAGATAGGGAGTAGGAGAAATCGGTGACAGCTGATACATACAGAGCTCCTGTAACAACTGCAATAAAGAAACGTTTCTCCACCCACTAAGGTGTTGCTTAATGCTGTTTGTTGTTACGACAGTACAACTAGTGACAAGTGAGGGCACGATAATCTGCGGCTCAATTGTTTGCCTGCCAGAGGGCCCCACTTGCAGAAGAAATGTCATTCTGGGTGACTACCCCACAGTGGCAGTGCGGAGTCAGGAGCCTACCCCGATCGTGCGGAAGATATCGGGACTTAGCTGTGGCCTGCATCGTCTCACGCCGCAATGCATGCACAACATTTGGGAACTGGTCCCAAGTGCGCAGAGGGTGTGCACCCCTGTCGGGTACTGCATCAAGACTGCCTTTCCTCACCTCGCTGTGCCCCATCCCGGTCACCTGCTGCTCTGAGTCATTTTCCCTCATCATGCAGCAGTAAGCTGTTCCCTGCAGGCTGGCAATCTCTGCTCTGAATCTACCGCATTGCTGTCTCCTTTTCATGAACTATCGCGAGAGTGCAGCTCCTCTCAGCAGACATCTTAGGATCAGGTGGCTCCTCCAATGAGTCTTGTTGCAATTGTGGTGGCCATTTTGAAGTCAGGCACCACTGATATTTTGCATGTTGAGCCTCCTGCCTCATTACAAAGTCAGCAAAACACATATGTGACATAAAGAAATAATTCTCACACCTTAGTTCTGCATCTTCCAGTTCAGGGCATGTTTGCGCTCCCAGATTCAAAGCATTGTAGTGGAAGTAGCACTGCTGGGGCCACTTCAGTATCCTTTACCTCATCAGACACTGCTGGACGCCTACCAGCCGTGCTTGGAGAATCATTTTTGCACCCACTGGAACCCCTGGCCCTCACATCTGGTGGTGGCATGGGCCTGCACTGGCAAGAATGGTTGGAAGACTTTGAAGACTTCATGAAGGGGTCACAAGTGACTGACCCGGCTCAACAGCTCATTTCCCTACTACGCAATCTCATAGGCAAAGAGGTTGGCCAAATCATCAAGTAACTTCCGGCAGCCGTCACAACTTCCTATCAAGACATTCAGGAAGCTCATAGCAGGAAATTTCTCCACAAAAGGAACATTGACTATGTACGATACACTTTCAATCTAGCCTCCCAGGAAAAGGGTGAAATCCATGGGTGCGTTCATTTCACGTCTCAAACACTTGGCACATTACTGCGCATTTGACACTTTCACAACTGAAGATGCCCTTCACCTCAGATCATAGAGGGATGTCAATCGGAGTCCCTGCATCAACATCTCCCAAAGAAAAGCTATTCTCTGGGCGAAATAGAAGAAATTACAACGATCACACGGAAGAACATGCAAAGAAAACGGAGGCAGGAGAGTCAGAAAAGCTTTCCAACTTGAAACTCAACATCATGACAGTTGTCCCTCTGAATGCTGACAGCTGCCCAAAATCACAGATTGCATTCCAAGTGCAGATTGTCCTCACAGCACTCCTTAACAGGATGACAATGGAAGACAGCGTCAGCTGAAATGCTATTGCTGTGGGCTCAACTTCCCGCATACAGAGCCATGTCCTGCAGTGGGTCAGAGATGTCGCCTTTGCGGCAAAGACAATCCTTTTGAGAAAGTATGTCGAGCAGCTCAAAAAGAACTTCCAAGAAGGTCAAGGGAGTCCAGCTCTTGTCATCATGCAAAGGCCATATGGGATCAACGAGAATACACCTCCAGCTCCTTGCGATCAAGTCTCCATTCACATGCCACATACCGATCCCGACACTCTGAGTCTCGTAAGTCATGATCTCTCACACCATTCTCTCAAGACAGTGAGGAATCTGCTTGCATGTTAGCTGATCATGATCGACTAAAGAAATATCCCAGACTGCCCATCCTAATGGGGGAGCACCGAGCCAGATTTGTACTAGACAGCGGGGAGTCACTGAATTACATTTGTGTCACAGAGTACAACAAAAATGAACCCAAGACCCAGACTGCACAAAACTGCTGTGCGAGTCCACACGTGGATGTCTAAAGAACCACTCCCATGTCTAGGACAATTTCAACCATCGCTTACCTACAAGGATAAAACTGTTTCAGCATACATTCACGTTATTATAGACGGGTTGGAGGTAGTGGATTGTCTCCTCAGCCTGCCTACTGCAGAGCGTTTAAAACTGGTTGAAATTATATACTGAGTGAATGATAAGCCAGACATTATAAACAAGTTTCCAAAATTGTTCTCGAGCCTAGGCAAAATGGGCCATTTTAAAGTTTGCTTATGCATAAATGAACAAGTGACACCAGTGGCTCAACATCGGAAAATACCTTTTCCTCTTCAACAGGAGGTAGAGGATGAATTACGATATCTTTTCCGGGCGGACATCCTCGAGTGAACTTCTGGTCCCACTCCATGGGTGTCCCCAGTGGTTGCAGTGCCCCAACGGGGTTCGGAAGGGAAGGTGCATCTTTGTGTGAACATGAGAGCTCCCAAAACTGTCATTGAACAGGAAAGACACCCTGAACCCCACAACAGCAACATTATCACATTGCTAAATGGAGCAAAAATCTTTTCTAAATTGGACCTTAACAAGGGCTATCACCAGCTCGAATTACATGAGAGCTCACACTACATCACCACATTTTCAACATATCAAGGCTTATTCCAATAGAAACAACTTAGTTTCAGTGTCTCATCTGCAGCTGAGATTTTCCAGGAAGCGATCAGAAGGGACATTTGCCATATTCCCAACACCCTCAACTACAATTATGACACTGTCAAAGACCACGACAAGGCACTAGATCGCATATGCCATGCGCGTCTGAAAGCAGATCTGACTCTGAACTAAGACAAGTGTGAATTTCCTAGATCCACATTAAAGTTTTATGGACACATCTTTTCAGGTGAAGGAATGAGGCCAGTCCCTGAAAAGGTCTCAGCTTTGAGTGACACTCCTTGCCCACTAGATGCTGGGGATGTTTGGTCTTTTCTAGGGATGGCCAGTTGCTGTACCCGTTACATCAAAGACTATGCCAGTCTCAGCTATCCCCTTTGTAAACTGACAAAACAAGGTCAACAATTCAAATGGTCTGAGAAGTGTGATCAGGCATTCAACAATATCAAGACCACAGTTGAGTCTGCCAACAATATAGCCTACTTCAATCCATGCAGAACGACTGAAATCACTGTGGATGCCGTAGGAGACGGAGCGATACTAGCACAATATGACAAGGAATGTGGGCAAAGACACAAAGAGCAAAGACACATAGTGGCATGAGCTAGCTGCAGCCTGACTGATACAGAGAAGTCATTCTCACAGCCAGAAGAGAAAGTCTGGTGGTAGTCTGGGCCTGTGAGCATTTTCACATCTTCATCTACAGGAAGCACTTTGGACTCATTACGGATCATCAGGATTTAATAACCATATTCGGAAATCCCCGAGCCTAGATGCTACCTATGATAGAGCGATGGGGCATCTGTCTCCAAGAATACACATACACAATCATTCGCAAACGGGGAAAGGCAGCAAACCCTGCAGACTACATGTCATGACATCCCAGAGCATCTTCCAGCACAAAACACTCACCAGCGGAGGAATACCTCCACTTAGTCATTGATCAAGCAAGACCTTCTGCGGTTCCCCTTGAAGCAATTACTGAGGCCACTGCAGACGATGTCACTTTTCAAGATGTATCTGCACCAACCCGTGGTAGCATCTGGAAGAACCCAAAAGTAATTGCAACATAGACACAAAAAAAGTTGTCTCTTTTCGACATCTGAAAGAAGATTTGACTATTAACACAGATGGGCTGCTACTTAGGGACAAATGGATCGTCATACCAAAAAACCTACAGCAAATGGTGGTCAACCTGCCACATGAAGGTCACAGGGGCATGGTGGCCACCAAATGAGCTTTACTTGATGGTTGAGCCCAAGCTTAAGGACCATACTCAGTGTCAGCTGTTCAGTCGAGAAGAAACACCCTCACCACTGCAAATGTCTGAATTATCCTTGTCATTATGGATGGATATTCCCGATTCCCGATTGCTAAGCAAGTATAATCCACCAAAGCAACTACCCCTATACCTGTACTGGACGAAATATTTGCGGCACGGGGAATCCCAAAGTGGTGAAAAGAAATAATGGTCCTCTGTTTAAAGGACATGAGTTTGCTGAATTTGCAGATCATCTCAACTGCAGATACCGGAAGATCACTCCCATGTGGCCTCAAGCCAATGGGACGGTAGAGAGATTTAAGGCCACAGTGAAAAAAAACATACAGCAAGCAGAGCTGTTAAGGCAAGATGTTCAGATGGTCCTAAATGAAGGCTTGCAAGCCTACAGAACCACGCCCCCACAGCCCCTTACACAAGTTTCCAGCCACCTTGATGCTAGGCTGTACTGTGTGCACAAGACCTGGGAAAACTCAACTGGCCGTGTTCATCAACCTCCAGATCATGAGGAGCTGAAACAATTCGACCAAATGAGGAAGGCAAAGATGAAGAATATGCAGAATGTTGTCGGAAAACCAAGCCATCAACTGTGCAGGAAGTGGACTGGGTACTTGTCAGGCAAGAGTAGACGAGAAAGACAGTCGATATTATAAAAATCAACTTCAAGTAACCAGTCTTCGAGATACCATGGTCGCAGCTGCCACTGATGGCAAGAGGATAACCTGAAACATTTCTCACTTCGGAAAATGCACTTCACTCACAAAGGTTCGGAAAACGATAACGCTCTTGAGATCATTCAAGCATCCACCAGCAGTGATGACCATCACTCTTCCCCTGCTGAGAGGGAAATAACAGAACCAAGTCAGGCACGCCGGTCACAGCGTACATGTCGAAGACCTGCATGTCTCATTGAAGAAGTCTAAAGACTCACACCTCCACAAGACTTTTCTTTTTTGTTTAGGTGAGGAGGAGATGTAATGTTGTCCCATAAGTGACTTGAGGGCACTAGGACTCTGGGGTTTCAATGGTGAGATGGCAAAGCAAAGGAAGTAGTTAGGGACCAGAAAAGGGGGGAGCTAGATGGGGAGTAGGAGCGATGAGGGACGGTTGATACATATTGAGCTCCTGTAACAACTGCAATAAAGAAACGTTCCTCAGCCTAGTAAGGCGCTGCATATTGCTGTTTGTTGTTATGAGATTACAACCTGCTCTAGGGAGGCGCAAGGTTTTGGCACCGCCCAGGTTTATTTGATGTTGTAAATCTGGGGCAGCATCAAATTCCACAGGTATTGAGTGGAAACACCCACCGAGACGCCCAGGGAAAGCCTCTTTCACACAGAGCTGCAACTTGCGCTGTTTTGCCCTACTCCATATCTACAAGACCATGAAAAGCCATGCAGGGTGGCTTTACATGGCCTTGCAGATATAGTTAAGCCCTGTGCGCCACCAGAACGTCACAAAAAGTGGCGTTCCATGTGGCGCACAGGGCTTGTAAATAAGCTCGAGTGGCTAAAACAATTTGACGCATCAGGCCCATAATCCACTGCAAATCTTAGCAGCCGAATAGGACCTCTGCAGATGATGCTATTATAATGTTTTTTTCCCCTCATCTACATCATTTCTTGGCCCTGGTATATACAATACTAAAATATGCTACAGGGGCGACAGAGCATCATCTAGCAACTAGTAGTACAAACGGTGTGCAAATATTACGTGGGCTCCCATGTTTTCATGCTCTCTGGACACACAGAAACAACTAAACCCACCAATCCGTTAATCGGCAAATGATGTGACTTTAGCTATTTGTTTTGTGCGGTGGGTATCAAGAGTGTACGCAGGTTGAGCGAAAAATGGCGCTTCAGTGCTATATGTCTGTCGCCAGTAGATGGCGATCTCGTCAGCGCAATTACTCTAGTTCATGAATTACTTAACAAGTCACAAAAATGCCTGGTCGCACAACATTTTTTGGTCGCAGATCTGCGTGCTGCCCAAGGAACCCTGGCTTGAGGCTCAGTCTTTCTGTGGCTTAATAAATACAATCTTTTTATTTGTATTTTACAAAGGCAGGTCTAAATAGAGGTAAAAGCTCAATTGGAGATTAGTTTATGTAATCCGCTCTTTTCTGTGCCTTGGGCCCACGTGCTTTCGAGCTGTTCACCTTTATCCGGTCAAGCTTCCTTCAGTCCTGGCCTTTAAACCGGTAGCACTTGGCTTGTTGGTACTTCGTAATTTTGCCTTTGTCTGTGCTAACTATGGGCCTACAAGTCAAAGCATGTGAGAGAGGGCAGGAATGCAAAACTGTGTTGATGACCTAAAGTCAGTTTGTAGATTTGGTTTCTAAATATTCATTTAAGTGCCCCATTGGTTTCTAAATATTAAAGTGGCATGTCTATTGGGGTTGTCAAGATGCTACAAGTCACCCAAGTTACTTTCCAGATCCAACTCATTTAGTATAAACTCTGACGTATACTGGCATGAGCCCGTGCCAGTCTCAGAAAAAAATAATCTGACAGGCAAAAGAGATTAGCAAACAAAGCAGACACTGAGCATTGGCAAAATGCAGTGGATCGAAATGGTCAGCCTGGGACAGGGGACAGGATGTGGTGTTACAGCCAGACCTGCCAACCAGGGAACCAGCTTCGAATGTGGGCGTGGGACATCTCCCGTGCCTTAAAACATAAATCTGACCTTGTGTAATTTAACTGGTGCTCATTTAAGCGCTTAAATACATTCCGATCGAGTTCGCTATATATAGAACTGGAATCCATCCATCCATCCACCCATCCATCCACCCATCCATCCATCCATCCATCCATCCATTCCATTCCAATCCATCCATCCATCCCTCCCTCCCTCCCCCCCTCCCCCCCCCCCCCACCGGGACCAAAATTTAAATGGTCCAAATTTGCAAAGCAGTGCAGTTTTGATCTTGTGAAGCCACGCTCTATAAGATTTTGCAAGGTACGGGGAACAGCATGAAGTTGTGCTTACTGCAAGCAATGATTGTGATAATATAAAATCTATGGTAAAAGGCAGCTGTCCAACTGGACTCTAAAACAGGCTCAAAAACTGCCAAAAGAAACTGGTTTACACACTGACCTTTCAGACCAGACTTGCTAGCACTGTCTGTCAGATTGCCCTTTAGGCCAGTCCAACGCTGGATGGAAATAAGCTTCCTGAACGTGAATTCAAGCCAAACTGGGAAGCTCTAGATGTTGTATTTGAATGTCTCCTGTCAAGAGAAGTCGCACGAACACAGACAAAAATCAAAAACGCACGGGAAATTCAGGTGAGAAAAATGAACAAGCAGTGGAAAAGCCAGTTGGTCTGTAAATGGAATTGCGTCCAGCCCTTTGACTTTTTCAATGCTTGTTTTGTCACGGTTTTTATAAAACTTTATTTTTGAGGTGCTGCTGGCACTCACCAATAAAAAAACATGATAAAATTGACAAAAAGCAGAAAAAAACATTTTGGGCCTCACAAAGCACACTCTGCCATACCAGACTATGGTATTAAAGGGTACTACTGTGTGTGGTAGAGCTTTTAGTGAAAGAGTAGAATACCATGACTCACAGTGAAGTTAGCCTATAGGTGAAGTGGTCTGACCCATGGCTGAATCCTGTGTGCTGCAATGGGCGGAACAAAAATGTGAATGACACATCAACAGACCAATGGATGAAGAGAGCTGGCTGCCCAGTTCTGATTCCTGGACAAGAACCCACAGAGGAAAAAAGCCACAGGATGCTCTTGGCCCTTCCCACTGCACCACCTGAGTGGTGTTCCTTATGAGGGAGAAGGAGTGAGGATAGGCCTCCAGCACAATAGTGCTGTGTGCACATATGTATTTTGTCATAGGCTGCAGGAATGCAGTGTATGGGCTTTAGGAGAAGGTAGCTGTGCAGGTCACTGCATGTCAAAACTTAGAATGCAAAATTATATTTTAGGTATTATCCTATACTATACAATGCCCTTAGTTTTAAATATGCATTTCACCGCTCAAGCCAGGACAACCATTTTATCACTGTACTGTATTGCAATGCTGGCTCTTCAACTATTGTGCCATCAACCATCTACTTATAAGGGCAAGGTTCTGAAATCTCTCCTTGTTGTTGTTTATAAATTATAAAGCTAAAGAGGTAAGGTTCTAATCTCTTCATTTTGTCCATAGTATAGAACCAGATAATCATAGTCAAAAGATTGCCTGACATAAATATTGTGTCCTAAATCTAATTTTGAAAAAATGCACCATTGCTGTTAAAAATAAAAACAATGCCCTATTGCTGTTAAAAATTGAAACGGGACAATATTTTTGTACGTGATATTTAGAACACAATATTTATGTCAGATGATATTTCTGTATACGAGCCGCTGAGATACAACCCTTCCCCATACCATGGTCTCAAGCCACTACCTTCTCTGCAGCCCATTGGACAACTAAGTTCAGCTACCCTCCAAGTAGCAATGCTCATTTTGGTTTGACAGATATTTTGGGGAACATCCTTCCATTCACAAGGCTTCTCCCCACCTTACTTTACCTTGATCCATCATTTCTCCTGTTTGCTTGTCCCTGCCACCTCTTACCTCAGTGATTTAAGGCAGCCTTTGTGTGTGTCATAAGGTGCAATGCAAGAAACCACAGAACCCTACGGCCTATGGGCAACAATGGTTGGCTCTTGTGTGAAGGTGGGTGGCATTGTCTTGAGTTGAGGTTGTTGTTGACATTTAGGACCCACATTATAACTCTTAAGACATAGTGATTGGCTCTCACTTCTACTTACCAGACCTTTAATTCCTAGAATGGACTGACAGTAGTATAAAGGGGGTGTAGGGAGTCAGGTTTGAAATAAGAATATAGCAGCATTAAATCAGTGCTTCAGTTTGATCAAATACTTGTCCACCAATGCCTTATTCATACTATTAGTGCACAGGAGATATACGCAGCTAAATGTGTTTTTTTCAATCTGACAAAATCTAAGTAAAAACCTATGTAGAACATTTATATCTGTGTAGCAACTGCTGTTGTGATTTTGTAGCTTTGCAATGATGAAAATGATAAATCTGCCGAAATTAATGGTTATTATGTTATAGACCTTGTTAGGATCAAGTGCTGAGTTAACTTTGCTTTTATTCATTTATTTTCTAGTTTTTTATAGCGCGAACTTGACCCTTGCGGGTAGCAGAGCGCATTACAAATTTACAGACAGAGCAGTATAGTGACAACAATAAAATCATACACGAATGAGAAAGATACAGGATAAAGGGCGCAATCAGAGAAGGGAGGATACGCTTTACAATGCTCAATGGTAGAGGAGATAACTCAATACATATTATAGACAATAAAACTTTCGGATCAGGAGTGACAAGAAACTAGAGGGTAGAGTCAGGATTTAAACATGCTGTGCTGTAGGCCGAAATTTCCTGCATATATGTATGAGTGTGCGTGACAAGCCATGTGTTTGGAACTCTTGAAGGGAGCAGAGTTTGTGACTCTCTAGGAAGAAAGAATGATGCATGTAGGAATAATCTAACCAAAGTTAAGATGGGTGAAAGGCAGGGCTGCTGTCTGATTGGCTGCCTATTAATTCACATAAATGGATAAGACTAGAACTTTCCAGCAGGTTCAGTGGATAAGTGCTGGTCCCGTTGCCAGTTCATGGAATGTGGGCATAGAACTCTGATGCAGGTCAACCTCCTGCCATGCCTGGCAAGGATGGTATGAGGATGACACCATCCCTTTCAGGATTGACCCAGACAACTTAAGGGCATGCAACTCAGAGAGGGAACTGGACCCAAGGGGTTCAAGGAGTGAAGCAGTCTAAGGTTGGAAAGGGGATTCAATGGACCACCTCCCAGGCAACCCCAACAATTGCTTACTGCACCTACCTGCAGGCGATCGTGGCACCCTTTTCAGAAGTAGGCCTGCATAGTGGAAGACAGACCAGTGGCTTCAAAGAGGCAGTCCTTGTTTCACTAAGGGGCTGACCCAAGGCCAGGGTGCAAGTGTGTGGCTCCACTAGGGGATTTAACTCAGATCTCTTGACTGGGGAGAATGTTTAATTTGCTCTGCATTCCGTCCATCATCTGTGTGTCTTTTGCTTTCTCGCCCTAAGTGCACCGGGTATGCTCAGACCGGGCTCACTGTGTCACAGGATTCAAGCTAGCCTGGCTGATGAGGATTGATGCCCTGAAACTGATCCCAGGATGCTTGTTTCTGGTCCAGGTAGGACCTGGCTTGGCAGTTCTGGCTGGACTGTTCCCATGAGGCACAGGGTCAAGACTGATTTGCATATGGCTGGGTCTAAATTGGGGTGGTTTGGTGAGCAAAAGAATGATGGATTTAACCCAGATCTATTGACTGGGGGAGAATGTTTGATTTGCTCTGCATTCTGTCCATCATCTGTGTGTCTTTTGCTTTCTCGCCCTAAGTGCACCGGGTATGCTCAGACCGGGCTCACTGTGTCATAGGATTCAAGCTAGCCTGGCTGATGAGGATTGATGCCCTGAAACTGATCCCAGGATGCTTGTTTCTGGTCCAGGTAGGACCTGGCTTGGCAGTTCTGGCTGGACTGTTCCCATGAGGCACAGGGTCAATACTGTTTTGCATATGGCTGGGTCTAAATTGGGGTGGTTTGGTGAGCAAAAGAACGATGGATTTAACCCAGATCTATTGACTGGGGGAGAATGTTTGATTTGCTCTGCATTCCGTCCATCATCTGTGTGGCTTTTGCTTTCCACTAGGGGCAGAGCATTCATTGTGATTGTGTGCACTGAGCAGGTCTGCACCCAGTGCGTCGAAGCGCAGACCAGGGCACAGCACCATATCTATAATATTGGCCCGGGTAACTGATAATTTACTGGTCCACTCTTCCAGTTTTACAAACTATAGGAAATGAGGAATTACCAGGGAATATGGAAGTCTGGGCCCGATTTTGCCGGTAATTGTTAATTTCTCCCATTCTTTAACTCCCAGAACTCGGCTGTTTTTAACAACCAAAATCTCTGGGTGAAAATTAATCGATACGCGGCTTCCTTGCGGATCTCATAGTCCCGATAGGGTCGGGACCCGCTGCCACTAGCCCCATTTAAAAAGAAGAGGCCACTAGAAAGGATGGCCCGGATGGCCTTTCTTTACCTCGCCCCGTTTCCCACGCTACCGCCTCTCCTACGCTCTCTTTGAGCCCATGAGAGAGGAAATATTGTCAAGCGGTTAATCTATTGACTTTGGAAACAGGAGGAGAACCATGTTCTAATCTCGGCTTCACCACTTGACCGCGCTGTGTGATCCTAGCAAATCACTTTATCTCAATATGGCCCCCGCAATCCGCTGTCTTGTCTGCCATGAGGGTGAGTGCTTAGAAATATGCTACTTCTCAGTCCGGAAGCGCTAGAAATAAAGTGAACGCTCACAATTAACTACACAAACACCTGCCAGGGCCATCATAAACGAACTCTTTAGATTGTCCGGCTCAGGCCGGGCCCGTGAGACGCCCTCTCCTCCACACACCCCGGGGCAGTTCCTGCTGCTTTGGCCCTTTCAGGCGTTGGCCTGTTTGCACAGAATTAGACGCACATGGCCGCTCACCCGGAGACACAACAAAGCTAAATGTTTGACTGTCCCAGCTTTGGAAACCTAATCAGGGGTGAAAAGGGAGAAAAAGAGAAAGGAAGAGCGTGTTTACCCCTCAAGTGAGGCAAACAAATAGGGCTTTGGGAGGAAATTAGTGAGGAATGTGGGGCGTAATGAACGAAATCCCATCCCTACCACACGTTTCGTTTCAAGACTTCCCTTTTTTCCTCTGAGGAGGTCTCGCTTTCTCGTTCCTTCGGCCGTCTCTTTGTCTCCCCTTACTAGTTTCTCCCTTTTCTCCGCGATCCATTACTCGCGCTTTCCCGCTCTCTCACATTCCTTATTGCACCTGCTTCGCCATTCTTTCTCTTCCCTCTCCTTCGTTCATACTGTCTCTCCTTCATTCTTTCCTGGCATCTCATTGCTTTCCATGCTACTACTTCCTTTCTCGAGTAAATTCCAGAGAGTCTCTCTCTCTCTCTTAATACATTTTTACTAGTCTCTTTCTTGGATTTCTGTTTCACCTGCTTCTTCAATCCCTTCTCCGTATCTCCCATGTCATGTTCCTTCCTTTCCACTGTTTTGCCCATCGTTGTTTCATTTTTATACTGCGCCTTCCATCCCTTCTTAATGCTTCTTTTCCCTGTCTCCAGCATCACTTGTTTCTTCCTCTCTCCTGTCCCTATCATCCTTTCTTCCTTCTTCTTCCCCAGCCTCTTCCATCCCTTGACCCATTTTCTTCCATTTCCCATCCCTATCCCTTTCTCCTCCTGGTCTTCCATCATATGATTCAGTACCTTACTTATCTCTCAATCCATTGTTCCTTTCGGTTCCCTGTGTCTTTCAACCTCTGATGCATGTGTCTTCTGCCCTCTCTTGTTCCTTCCTCTTCCTTATGTCTTCCATCCTTTGATCCTTCATCTTTCTCCTGTCTTCCATTCCTTACTGTTCCCTGTGTCTTTCATCCTTTGGTCCTTCTACCCTGTCTCTTCTTCTCTTGTTCCTTTTTCTCCAATTTCTCCTCTCTCCCCTCCTGTTTCCTCCTCCACTTCTCTCTCATCCCTTGTTCCTTCCTGTTACCTATCTTTCACAACTCACTGCTTCTTCCTCCCTTTTGCCCATCCGTTGTTCAATCCTCTTGCCCGTCACCCCATCCCTAGTTCCTTTGTCTTCTCAATGTTTTTCAGACCTTGTTGATTCTTCTTCCCTAACACTCCACCCCTCGTTCCACCCTCTTCCTTGTCTAGTCCATCCATCCATTTTCCTTCTGCAGCTGTCTTCTGTTGGCTTTCTCAATCTTTCCAGCTCTTCCCTTTTTATATTTTCCTCCACACTAGTTTCTCCTGTCACTCACCTCCTTTCCCCTACTGTACCCGTGGTTCCATTCATCTCTACACCCCCATGCCCCTTCTTTTTCCACAAATCTCGCCAATCCTTTTCTCTATCCACTACCCATGTTTCACTACGTCTTCATTTGGTTGTAAATTTCTTCCTCCCTTTTGGTCGTATCTCATCATCCCTCTTCGGCATTTCTTAGTTGATCTTCCTTGAATCACTTATCTCGCGTTCACTTTTTCGTATGATTTCCGCCTAATCTCTATCAATAGCCCTGTATTTATTTTGTGCTTATATGTAGGTTCATTAGCTTTTGCACTCTTTTCCTTCCTCTGTTTATTCTCTCCTTCATACGTTTCAAGTTTTTTTGACATACTGTTCCTATACTTCTCTCCCTCTCCACCACTCTTTTTTTCATAATAATTTTCCACTCAAAGTCTCCCTCCTTTTCGTATCACTCTAAAACGTGTCACAAATACACTGTCCTCAGCTCTCTCATTTTCCTTCTTATTCTTTCCCTTTCTCACTCGTATTCCCTCTCTTTTTGTCTCTATCTCCCATTCTCTTGGTCTCCTTTATTCTATCTCCTCTCTCTACACCTACTCTTGGCTTCTGCCCAAATATCCAGGGCCTCATTTATGAGAAGTGTTGGATTGCTGCACGAAAGCAACAATGCAACACTTCTCAGTGTGCCCTCCTTGCAACATAATGGATGCATCATATTTACTGCATGATATATTATGTCGCAAGGAATGACAAATACGTCAGTATTACGGACGTATCTGTCGGCGCAAAAGTGGGGCATTGCTGGGGTGTGTCTGAAAACAGACGCAACTCCAGCAATGTGTCCTTTCACATGGGGCAAGCCTAACGTGAAAGGGCCTGCATCACCCTTACGCCTGCCACGAGGCAGGCGTAAAGTTTTGACACATTGGCATCCTAGAAGTGGCGTACGCCACACCTATGACCCATTTTTGCAGTGGAACGCCCAACGTGCATACATTATACCTGACGCAGGTATAATGTAGCGCAGGGATATACAAAGTGACACATCTGCCTAGATGCGCCACTTCATAAATATAGCGCAACATGGCGCATTATTTACACAAAAGTGACACAAGGCCCCCAATCTCTTATCATTATTCTCCTCTCTCAGCTCCATGTATAGAGGTTATGCTATTTCTTGAAAGAGGGCGGGGTGGGGTTAGAGTTGGTTTGCCAATGCTGCCCTCTGTCCCAGGTTCCAGAACATTTTCAGAGGTGGGCTGCGGGCAATAGCATACATGCCAACATTTTAAAACATGAAAGTAGGTGATTTTGAAAACAAAATCGGGGGAATGTATTTTCCCCACTGACTTCTATTGAAACGGAGGCAATTTTAGGCAGTATACTGTTAAAATAAAATATTTTTTGGCTTTGAAAATAGGGAGTTTCCTGCCTGAATCTGGCCTGTGGACATATATGCAATCAATATATGTAATTGGATCAGGGGACTGCATGGTTACAGAAGGTTGGGTAGGAATAATGCAGACAGCAGTTCAGAGTGGGTAAATAATTAAAATGTCACATAAATAGAATATGATCGTGAAAAGGTTTGTTTGCAGTATAATTCTACAAAGATTTCCTTCACCTTTGCCATACAAAGTTTTGTCTCAATATTTCACTCTAATAGAACTCAGCAAAATTAAATAGGATACTCTGAGCTTGATTTACACTACTTGCATGTTTGTGTCATAATACCATGTATAAAAATGTATGCTAGAAGCCTTCAAACAGTTGGACTCGCCTCCTAGGGGGGTGGGTAGGAACTCATTAGTTGGGGGTGTGCTTCCACATCAAAAAAATTGGATAAAGACTGGCCTTATCTCAAAACTAGCATCGGCCTGCAAACGAGCACAGTTGCCTGTGGGCAAAAGAAGACTAAAACAGGATTAACCCATACAATAATGGTGAGAGGTGTATTTGCGTCATTGTGTGGGTTAGAGCTGTTTTAGACTTCTTTTGACAGACAGTTGTGGTTGTAATGAGGAAAACGTTCATGGCAATGGTTGAGCAGTGTTCTGAGCAAGGGAACACTGCAGGGACCTGCAGAGAAGGAGAACAAGCATTTGCAATGCAATAGGTCTCACAAGTACGCGAGTTTGAGCTATTGGTATTCTAAATGACAATGCCTTTTTGTTTTGCTTATTAAAACATAAATAAAAGGCTTTGTCATTTACAATGCCAACAGCTTAAACTCGCGTAACTGCGGGACCTATTGCATTGCAAATGCTTGTTTTAAACACTGCCATCTGGGAAACACTGTAAACAGGATTCTTATTGAGAGGCAAACTTTACTGTTAGATGGACAGGCTACCCAACAGCTCACTTCAAATCGTCACAAAACAGACTACCAGACTGCTAAGAATGTTGGTTACTACCAGCGACTTAAAATCTTAACTCGAGCAAGTCAAATGCGGAGATCGCAACAGAGAAGTAGAATTTAGTCTACTGGATTTGATGCAGGGGAAAGGAACTCCCTCATTTCTCTGTGGTGGGATAAGAAGGCTGTACGCACCAGCACCATGATGTGCGCATCCGAGGCAGGCCTCTCACAAGCATTGCCCAAGTGCGGCAAAACTATAACAAGAGCAGCTCCAACTCACGTGACGTATGATTTCAGAACTAACGTTCCAGTTTAGAAATGTGCAAGTAGCATTTACGTGAACACAAAAAAGTAACGTAAGAAGGAGCACGCTATGAGGCGCTCTTGCTTTACATGGCCAGGAGACTGTCGAAACAATGAGCACTGACGTAACCGAGAATCAAAACTCTCAAACCTTTGAAAGCTCTATATCAAATGTGCAAGTGGAAAAAAGTAGAATTTTGGGACCGAAAGAATCCCCAGACATTGAGTTGTCAAACAAGCTGCTTGTGCAAGAGCGTCCATACATCCTTTGGAAACATTTTGTTGTGAGGGAAAGAAAACAAGAGAGGGGCGCTCAGGAGACAGCAGCAAAGGGAAATGGTTAAGAGTGGAGGAGGGGTGGGTAGATGAGGGTCGGACAGGACAGCGAGATCTCTCAACAGAACATCGGGAGGGGCTGATTGGGGGATGGGGGAAGAACAGGCTGCTGTGTGCGTTCGGGAAAGAAATGAAAATAAATACAATTAAAGGCGCGCCTAAAGTGAATGTGGTGCCGTTCATTTACAAATGCACGCGCTCGTGTGTGGCAATAGTGCAGGAGCATCTTGACCACTATGCTGGTGATGGGAGGGGGTCAAGTAGAAGCCGGAAGCTTTTGCTTCAGTAGCCATAAGCCAGGGGAAGAGATGTTGCTTAGGGAGGAGGAAAACAAGGCTGGCTTAAAAAAACAAGACAAGCCCGGCGGAGCGTGGCACGCGTGCTTGGCGGGGCGGGGGAGCGCATTCCAGGCGGGGGAGCGGACCCTTTGAAGTACGATGCCAAAAGCGGATTGCATGGCGGCACGATGCGCGTGAATGTGTGCGTGCTCGCCATACAATCCGCTTTTGGGAGCACTTTTAAAAGCCCCTTACTATAGTCTCGCGTCCGATCGCTTACGCGATAGCAAGGCGAGACCTAAAAATGAAGCCAAAAGGGAGCAGATAGGGTGGGAAAGGTGGGACTGCAGGTACCTCAAGGGATAGTGCGTTGCAGGGAACTTAATCAAGTGGGAGCTCTGCCTCAGACAGTGGGGATGGGTAATAATTAATACAGGTGCGAAAGGGCATTGGGGAATGAAGAAGTGTTTCAGTCAGGCGCAAGGAGAGTTAAAAAATCTTGGAGGAAGGAGGTTCTGCAGAAACGTGGGCCGCCGAGGAAGCACTGCGGGACCGCGGGGGCTAAGAAAGCCAAGGAGCAGGGAGGTTTGAAGGGTGATCCCATTGACATCAATGGCGATAAAAACATTTTTTTCAGTTGAGGAACGTTTTCAGGGTGGTGCTTCCATTCAGGTTAGTGCGGACCTGCCAACTCACCGCGTGTCACACGGTATCAGCTCCCTTTATGCGGTCACCCAGTGAGGAGCTGAAATCACACAGTGGCAGGAAAAACAAGCTGAAAAACACTTTAAACTGTGGATTTTCAGATCGTTGTACATAAAAGGTGTCAAAACACATCAGGACATCAGCGACAGCCTCGATGACCCTTTGTATTTTTGGTTGTTTTGGAAGGGATGAGGGGTCTTGGTGAGGGGCAGAGTGCCTCTTAGTTAACTCTTGGCACCAAGCACTGTCCCCTCAAAGGCCTGTCCCCTCCTCACACCATGAAAATATTTTGAAAGTTGGCAGGTATGTTAATGGGAGAGATGTTGTTTGTTCGAAGTGTGAAAATGAGCCATCACAAGATGGCACTCACATGATGAGGGTGAGCTGAGCGTTTTTAATGAGGGTGGGTGTGCTGCAAGAGTCCGGAGGGTTAGAAAAGCATACATGCCAACATATGCAAGATGGAGCATTTAAAAACATAATCAGGGTATATATTTTCCCAATTGACATGTACTGAGTGGGGTCAATTTGAGCCATTTTTGCCTTTGTAAATCGTGAGTGAGGTGGAAAGAGGAAAGGACCATTCCTTTACCCCATGCACCAGCCTAATCACCATTGTACAATACAATTGAATACGTCGACCCCAAATATATCCTTTTGGGCTCCCTAAAGTGTAATCTCTCCATGCACGTCTGCTTAAAGGAGGCCAATTCAAAATATTATGCTCATTGGGGCTTGACATTATGAAGTTTGAAGACCACTCATGTATGCTGATATTTCTCTGCAAAATTCCATTTTGCCGGGCTGTTATATGCACAATGACATTGCAGAGGATAAAAACTCTAAGGACCCTATTATGAGTTTGACAGTGCGGCGGTGTGACCACCCCGTCGCCGCAATGTCAAACCCACGTGGAGACCGCCTGCCCAATTATGACATTTTAAGTCTTTGGCAGGCTTTTCCTTTGGTGTTTCCACAGTGGTCCCTATAAAATAGGCACCACAATGGGAATGTGGGGAGTTCCAGCATGGCATGGACTGAAAAGTCCATGCTATGCTGGAACTTCTGGGCATGCACACAGGGGGGCATTAGTTGTGCCCCCAGTGTACATCCACAAGGCATGGGGCACAAGGGGGCCAAGCAGTGCCCCCTTTCCTTCCTCACCGCCACTGTTTTCTTGGAAGAAAGACGTCCATGAAAACAGTGGCGGTGATAAAAGTCGTAATATCCTTTCGATATTTTGATCCTCAGTATTTTTCTACGATATTCTTATATCACAATTTTTTTAGGTTCGATATTCATTAGTACAATCCACTAGCATGAAATGCAGTGAGATATGCAGGATGCACAACAATTCACCCATTCTGTATTGTTCAGAGAGTCATTTTGCATGATTTGCTTTTTGTGGCACATTTTATTTCAGCCTCCGGAGGGGTTCCCTGTGTCAATCAGTTCAGAAAGGGTCAGCAGCCTGAGTCCAATCCCACGACTACAGGAATGCTAGCAAGTGCCAGAGTGTGCCTTAAACTCTCCTAATAGATGGGTCTGAGCAAGGGGTGGTTACAAGGATTGCTCCATGTAGGATGGTGAAGAGGCCTCTGCAAATGCTTACCAATTGCGTTTATTTCTACTAACCTAAAGTAAAAGAAGGCAGCAAATCAGTAAATCAACATATGTACCTATTCTCTGAATGAATGCCCCAGTTTAATAAAGTGTAGGCCTAGGGAAAAAAGTTCCTAAATTAGTATGACCAACCCACATTTGTGCAGTCCCTCCTCTCCATCATGTTGGCTGTCAAAGTGCTCTTGGTGGTAACATCAGTTTAATGTTGCATGTGGTAGTTATGTCATGCATGAGCAGTCTCATTTTGAGGGTACCAAGGATGTAGTCTTGGCAATGCAGGATTTCTGGAATAGAGAGGTGATCTTCAGATGATGGAGCTACAACTCATTCCTTAAGATGTTGAGTACAGGCACTGATGGAAATATGTCATTGCTGTTGATGGTTAACAAGTTCTTTAGCAGTTTCAAACTAAAACATATTAAACATAAAACTAATTCTATTCAGAAAAGAAAAAAGAGTTTTTTATAGTGCTTGCCAGTTGTAAATCTGTCCATCTTTTTTTCTATCTCTATATGCTTGGACAGGATTTCTTCTTTTTTTTTTTTAAATAGAGAACAGATTTAACTCCACCCCTAGAACTAAATCAAAACAATAATCCTAAACATAAACCTAACATTAACCCCAATCAGAGATCTTTAGATCACTGTAAACATAACTCTAAATATAATTCTAGAAGTAGCTGTTACTTTTTAACTTATCCGAATTGTAACCAATACCAAAATCCTAAAACGAACACCAACCCACAACCTTACCCTAACCCTTTACCACAATTCAAACCAATTGCAAGCCTTTATATTATTCCAAATATAATTTATAAATATTCATAAAAATAAATACAACTGAAATTGTTCACTGACCTCAATGCTTAAAAAAATATCGTTTTTTACCTCAACCTTTCTTATATGGAGGATTTTTCACAATGGGATTGTCTGTGATGGAGTCGTTGTTAGGATACAATCCCCAGTACGTGTCTGATATGGGAGGGTGAGAGCGGCTCTGGAGAGGCCTTGGAGTGGCTCTGGTTTTTAACCTTAACCTTGTTGATTGGTTCGTGTGTGGCTGATCGGCAGGTTACGGTTGGCTCTCTCACAATTTCCCCTTTTACGCCACCGGCGGCAAATTGCCAATGATCTCACTCGAAAGCTCCCTTGTGTTAAACTACCCCCGAACTACTCATGAAATAAAAACCAGATAACAGAAGAACCTTGAGGGGAAACTTAAACAGGATAATGTTACATCACTCAAATCAATGAACGTCTCGGAGGATACAAATCATAACTCTGTTCATTCCTGATCTTTCGGCTGCTTTGTATCCAAGGCCTCGTAATCGGGAGATAAGCACAAAGAAGCAGGTTTTGATCACTGACTGCATTTTGAGGGGCTTAACTCATCCACAAGTGTTGGGTCAGCCAGCTCACACACAATTGATTATTCAGCAATTGCACCCATAAGGGCTTATTCAGAAGCCCATTGCACTGCCGGTGCGTCAATTTTTCCAATTTTAAAAGTGATGCACCGGCGGCGCAAGGGGCTTGTAAATAAGCCCCATAGTCCCTAACTCATCTATTTCTGGCATTCCGGATGCAAGATCTCCTTCTCCCCTTCATTCACAATATGAATTCACTACGACAGTGTTAACACTGTACCTGATAATGTGCATTCATTTGTGTGAGATTTTGGCTCGGACACAGACTCAATTTTTGGCATCGATCCAAAGTTGGATATACCTGGCGAGTCTGAGAGCTTGGTCAAAAAGATACAAAGTGATTTACCAGGAAATCGCACTTCTTTCAATTTACTAAGTGACACGAGCTTGATATCGGAACTAGTAAATCTGGATGAAGTACCTCCTAAGGAAATTATATCTAATCAACTAATATATTACAGCACAAAACAAACAATCGAAAAAGTGATTCTGCTCTACTAAAGGATCCACTTGAATCCTCTACTCCTTCAGTTTGCCCAGTGTTGCAGGCAATGGGGGCAATTACAACAAACTTGACCAGAATAACTGACGCAATAGAAAATCAATCGACCAGTTGTACTGAACAAATCACTTTACTAAAGGGCATACAAATGAGCTTTACATTGTATATAACCTGCAGGAGAATATTTTTTTTAAAAATCAAACAACTTTGGAAAAGCTGGAATCCTAGCACTCTAACTTGATGAGCTTGGAAGACATGGTCAGTCAATTGCAAATGATACGAGAAAGACTTCAGCTAGTCAAATGTGTTGTCCCACGATCAGAATCTCCTAAATCATTTAGCGAGCAAACAACAGAGGATGATGAATATGCCAGCAAAGAGGAGAACAATGAGACTAACAGTCAATTTAATTCATTGTGTGTTGTGAATGATCAGCCAACATTAACCCCATATCTAACTGGGGGGTTGATACATCAGTAACTTGTCCTGAGTTAATAACTGTTGAATCCTCAACTATTCCCTTAACTGCAGTGACCAAGGAGGATTTTGAGCCATTTAATAAAATTAAGAAAATTAAACACAAAATCTAATACTATAGTCAGGGCCACTGGAAATACGCGCCAGGAGATGGCCAAATTATGCATCAAGAAAAGGCAAATTATCCGGCATAATGTGGCACATTTCATAACAGGTTTTGGAATCAGGTATCTTACCACCTTCATGGTGCTATTATAGTATTAACATGGTGCTATTTTACATCCCCTTCACAAAAAAGGTTCAAAGCAGGACCCAAAATTACTGTCTCATTTCCCTTTTAGATGCTGAAGGAAAACATTTTGCAAAATTCATATGTGATAACTTGTTATGGTGGGCCTGTGATATAACTCTAATTCCTATGGAGCAATCTGGGTTTAGAAAAAGATATTCACGGTTGGTAACATCATTGCATTCAAATTTTTGATCAAACCTTGAAAAGGAATCTTAGTTTGTATGTATGTTATGTTGACTATTTATCAGCAGTTGACAAGCTCAATCGGAAAAAACTTTGGGAGGAATAGTACAAACGTGGAATCAATCATACTATTCTAGATTTGTTCATATCTTTTCATGACAATACCTGGTTTCAGTTTAAGCTGACAAAAAATGAACTATCAGCAAAAAAAAAACATAAACATTAAATGGACTTTAACAGTGCTGCATTTTAGCGCTGCTTCTTTTTTCATTATGCATTGCGGATCTATCAAAATATTTAAATCCCCAGAAATACTGTCTCCAAAGCTTGGTGGTAAACCAATAAACTATCTGGCATATGCGTGTGATCTTATCCTTTTCTCATTGACCCCGTCAGGACTTCAATTACAGCTGTCTGATTTGCAAAAATTCAACATGGATAATGATTTTAAGATTAATTCTTGTAAAACAAAAGTTATGTTTTTTGGTAAATCCCAGAATCACATTAATCCAAAAATTAATTAGCACGTTCTAGAAGAAGTTACAAGGTACAATTATTTAGGCATAATGATGGCTAATAAGATTAGATGGTCAACTAATCTTTTGAATATGAAAACCAAGGCTCACGCAGTGTTGCAATCTGTTAGAAGATTCATGAACGTTCATGGAGGTCATGCAATTTGTCAATCTCTAAAGGCAATCAAATCTAAATTAGTCCCTGCGTTGTTAAATGGAGCAATAGTGCTTCCTGGAAAATGTATTAATGACTTGGATAAAACGTACATAAAAGGACTTACATTTTTACTAAAGCTTTTTCCGTCAATCCCACATTGTCAATTGAAATTGGAATTATCTCTGATATCATTAACTGCAAGATATCTTTCAGCAAGTTTAAATTATTATTGTGATTATGCAATCGCAATTAAGGATTTCTTTTAGATCTATGATTTATAATGAGATGAAAAGCAAGTGTGAATTGTCTCCTAAATTGATTTCAGCAGCTATTAATAGAATAGTTATGGAAAATAATATACTGCTATTATTAGACCTGATTAAATTGTCACGTCAGGAGCCTAAGAGGCTAATAAGGCAAAATCTTTGGAGGAATGCCCGGGCTGCATACTTGTTAGCACTACATAAATATAGATACATTCATTATGTAACAGAATCATATTTTAGCGTAAAACAAGAATATTCAGATTATATGTTGGATCCAAAATGTACATTTAAATATCTTAGATTTCGTTTTATGTTGATTTTGAATTTGAAGGGTTTAGGAATACTAATTGTCTACCTTCAAAGACATGTCATGTATGTATATATAAGGAGGAGTCAATTGAGCATTTAATTTGTTTGTGTCCCAGCTTATTCCACTTGAGCAAGAAATATTTGAAAAATGCATTTGTTTCCAATACTTGCAGATCTATTAGGGATGCTGTTGCATATTGTTTTTAAACAAAAGACTTTAAATTCATTGGAAACATTGACCACATTTTAAAATCTTTCTTAATAGTGACTCAAGGAAATGTAAATGAGATGTGGATTTTATTGAGGTTTTATATTGCTTGTGGTTTTAATTTATGTTTTTGCTGTATCTGATTATTGTAAAGAAAATTTTAACATTTTCATACAATAAAGACTTATTAATTAATTCATTCATACAATCCACCCTACAAAGTAAAGCACCTGAAGCTTTTTCCTATAGTCCTCTAGATCTTGTGGCATCTACAAGACACTGGGCAAGAAACTGGGCTGGAGACTGTGGGTGCTCTGTGGGCTATTTATTCGATAAACAGCTGACATTTAAAGTAGTAGATATTCAAGTAGAAGGTAATAGAAAACCTGACCAGAAACATGACACACACCATGACCTGCCCAGCACAGATCTTCAGATCTTCACCCGTTCCGCCAACTGTCCTGACTAGTTACGCCATTTCAATGGAACACTCCAGATGACTCAATTTTCACACAATCATGGATGCAAGAGGATAAACTAAGAACCCACAGCCACAATAACACAGATACCATAAAGTGCTTACAGATGGTGGTGCTGTCAAAGGTCCTTGGGTGATCAAAGATAAGGGTAAGATATGAGGGGCAGAGGCAAACACCTGCAAAGAGGGAAGATAGTGGGCAGGGAGAGGCTTGGTAGTGCACAGGGGATCAATTTGAATCACACCAACTCCCAAAACATTGATCTTTACATCTCATAGATTTAGACTTCTTTGGATCAAGGTTAAAAGGGTGAACATAATATGACTTGGCTTCCTTTAGTTAATGAAGTGATCTAGGGTTAGGCAAAATAATATTTCTGTACTTCGGACTAGAAATAGTTGCTACTCCCCGATTTTGTACTTCCTGAAGTTGATATCAGATATTATAGCATAGGTTTGGTTTTGTCTAGTGCCGAGTCCTGTATAGCACATAAAGATATCTTGTGGAGCAGTACAGGTTGGGAGTTAAGGTATTAAAGTTCACCGAAGAGGAGAGGGGCGTGAGGTTAAGATATTTGTAGGACCAATCATCCTAAACTTTTCAAACTTTAGAGCGCCATTTTTTCAATTAGTCCTACTAGATTAACCTGATTTTCAGCATTTCACTTTGCGGGCTGTTATCACCCCTGCAAGAATGGATGCAAATTGTTCCTGTGCATCAGAAACCCCTAAGCGCTATAGCCAGAGGTAGACCTACTGCTTTATTATTGTGGCGGGTAACCCGACCTTACTAACTGTAGCTTATCTAGTTGGCTGCAGGCCTACTTTATGCTATAGGCAGGGCCGCCGGAATAATGTGTCAGGGGAGGACCAAGTTATGCAGCAGAGGGGTCCAAACTACGTGTCAAGAAAAGGAAAATTATGCGACAAAATGCTCCACATTTTGTGATGGCATTAATTCATTATTTTGTAATTTTTACACATGGTAACCCTGGGAAAAGATTTCACCTCATTAGTACCATTTTAACAACCAAATACAGCAATAAGCAACTGAAAGATGACCAGTCAACATTTGTAAAGGCCTTCCACTGCGCAGGAACACGTCACCATTTTTTAGTAACTTTTGACCTATTTGAGCTAGAAATTTTTTTTTGTTAAAATCTGCTCATTATGCAGCAGATGATGCATTATGTTGCACATGTAGAAAATACATAATCATGCAGAAATCGCTGCGGCCACAGAATTGTATAATTCCAGTGGCCTTGGTTATGGAATACAGTAGTGATGCCTGTAACCAGGGTGTGATGCCATCTGGACTCACCTGTAAAATAATCTAAATCATCAGCTTCTAATTCATATTCCCAAATGAAGATTGAATGGTTGGAGCATGTCTTCCGGAACGAAATTTTGTGTTGAATGTTAACATAAAAGAATTGTTCCACCACACCCATGTGGTCATGTTCTGCTCTGTAAAATGAAGGGCTTCTTTTGGTGGACAACTTCTCAAGTAAGAGTCATTTAGGACGATAGAGATTTTGCCAAGCAGTGTAGGTAATACACAAACCTTTCCACCGCTAGCCCCACAGCCATTTTTCTTGGGAACATCATGAACTAGAATGGCACTTATTGGTTAGTGGTAAAAAATCTTTGAAACCTTATAATAAAAGTTAGGATTGCAGTTTTGCCTGAGATAAACTACAAATAATCTGAAATACCTGGAATTTCATCCAGTATCTTTAAACTCACTTTGAGACCTATGAGAGCTCTGAAGAGTAAGGGTGGGCGTAGTTCGCGAAGTAGCACTTCGCGAAGCTACGCAAAGTGAAGTTCGCACTACGCGAGCTACGCGTAGCACTTCGCGAACTGCGTAGTAACATGTTCGCACTGTGCAAGATGTTGTTTTCAATGATTGCACAGTGCGGACAAGCAACCGGCACTGTGCAATCATTGAAAATGGCATCTTGCACAGTGCGAGCTGTAGTTTTCTGCTGCTTGAGTAGATTTTTACTCGAGCGGCAGCTTTCTCAACGCGAACTGGTAGTTTCTCATCGCGAGCGGTCGCGAGCATACGCGACCCCTCGCAATGAGAAACCTGACCTCCTCGCGTTGGGAATCTCGCCGGGAGGTTTATTTTCCATGCTCGCGATCGCGAACAAGGAAAAAGTCTCGCCAGGATGTCATTTTGCTTGCTTGCGGTCGCCAACTTGACGTTGAGGACCGCGAGCAAGCAAAAAATGACCGCAGCACTACGCAACACTACGCTACGCGTGTTCGCACTGTGCTACGTGCAGTTCGCGTAGTGCGAAGTAGCGCGAACTTCGCAAACTACGCGAGCGTAGCGTAGTGCTTCGCCCAGGCCTACTGAAGAGACATTCCAGCAGGGTCAGCTGGGAACGAAGACCCTTCTGACCTTGAGAATCTTCTTCTCCCTGCTTTATTAGGTCTCACCTGAGACAGCGCAAGCAATGTGGCTTGCAAGACATTTTGTTAACTTGCAGTGGACTTCGAACCTGCTCATTGCTTACCATTGGTTGGCTTCATCAACACTCTCATTTGCTTGCTTCTCTTTGATCTTTAATCAGCGTATGATGGCTTCACTTCCTCTTCTTCTGTTTGTCCCTCCCCTGGAGCATGGCCCACTTTACTCACTTTTTTGGAGCTACTTTCTTCTTTTTGTTGAAACAAGATGGTATGCATTTGTGGCCCAACTCCCTTTTGCTTCTTCTCCATCTGTGCCACTCTCTCTTACCCATGTGCTTTTGTCTACCACCCTAACTCTCGTCTGTGAGCCTCTGTGCCCCTGTGCCACTCATTCAACCATGGGCTTGTGGCCCCTTCCCTGCTCATTGTGCCCTCTCTCACCTAGGTGCCCCCTTATGTTACTCTAGTTCATCCCCAGCTCTCCTTCGTGTTGCTGCCCTCATCTTTCCATTTTGTTGCCCTTCCAGACCTGCTACCAAACCCCATTAACATGTAACACGCTCATTTTGCCCACTCTTGTCAATGTGCTTCTGTATCTCACCCAACCCTCAAATCACATGTTTTTCTCATATGTCCCGGGTTCTCTTTCATGTTGCTGTCCTCCCCCCTACTCCATGTTGATACTCTCTCAGACCTGCTGCTGAATGCCATTAGCATTTAATAAAAAAAATAAAGCGCAATGACGTTGAGCATCATTTTGTATGCATGCAAGTATGTTTAAAATATGCATGCGCCTGCAAAATGACACGGCATGGCAGCAGTGTCTTTGTGCTTCTTTTTTAAAATTCCTTTTTAAAAATCTTTCCTTCATATTATAAAGCATCAGCAGCATCAAGAAGAGACATGGGCAGAGCCCACAAGTCTCCAAGATGAGACCTGTTGGCTTTGCCTATGCTTGTTTCTCCAGGTTATGGTTAGGCTGGTAAAAGTGATCCTGCCACTTGAAGTCTTGAGTCAATTACCTACCACCATGCCAGACCCACAAAAAGTATTATGGAGCTAATCCTTGAACTGGGAGAGCCCAGGCTTGTAAGGTTGGGCACCATGTAAGAAGGGAGCAAAGACCTCTGAATGTAAAAGTGTGGAATTTGTAGACACGGCTTTGCAGCACCACCACTCGATACAGCTCTAAATCTAATACAAAAATTGACTGGTAGGGGTTACTCAGCTTATAATTGTATCGCACCCACTACTCCATTCTTGTGTGGACACAGACCACCACCTTTATCCGTACTTGCTACCAGGATCTGAGGAACGGTCTCAAACTATCATGCTACTTAAAGTGATGAAACAGTGGAAGAAGGTCTTTGGGAGAGCAATACATCTTTTAAAGGGAGCACTAAAAGAAGGTGAAAATGAAGTTTGGTATTCAATACAAACATCGCTAGCGAGATCCCATGTGGTTTACTATGTACTGGGCTGACGGACATTTTTCCAGAAGGAGATTGAGACACTCTTAGTGGTAGGCTAAAGAAGTGGTGAAGAGTTTATATCCAATTAGTGACAGCTTGACAAATTCAAATATGCATAGCAATGAAGGGCCTTATTTAAGAGGCCTTGCGACAGTTTTGCGCTTCCGTTGCGTCACTTCTTGTGAGGCATTGGCGGCGTAAAATATGCCTCCTGTTGTGCCCTATTTACAAAGTGACGCATCTAAGCAGATGCGTTACTTTGTAAACACCTGCGCTACATTATACCTGCGTCAGGTATAATGTATGCATGGTTTGGCGTTCACACGTAAGTAAGCCTTGTAGAAGTGACGCAGTGAAATCTACTAAATTTCACTGCGCCACTTCTAGGGTGCAAATGCGTAAATATCTTAAGACTAATGCAGGCCCTTTCACATGGGGGCTTGCCCCATGTGAAAAGACACATTGCTGGAGTTGCGTCACTTTTGTGACACACTCCAGCAATACGTCACTTTTACGCCTACAGATACGTCAGAAATACTGACGTATCTGTAACTCCTTGCTACATGAGGCGTCATACAGTAAATATGACGCATCCATCATGTCGCACGGAGGGTGCAATGAGAAGTGACGCATCACTGCTTTCACGCAGCGATGCGTCACTTCTCATAAATGAGGCCCGTAAACTCTATACAGGTGGATATGATAGCCATTCAGATTTCTAAAGTGGTAACACAGTAGAACTGCAACTGGATTCCAGCGGAAAATGTTAATATAACCAGAGGTCAAGAAATGAGTTTGAAAGGGGTTGGGAGCTCATGAATAACCTTAGAAATTGGATAAAATATTTCCCAGTGACGCTGTAGCAAAATAAACGTAGAGCTGGAAAACACATAGGGGCTTATTTATGAGGCCTTGCGTCACTTTTACGCCGCTAGTGCGTCACTTTTTGTGACGCACCAGCAGTCTAAAAAATGCCCCATGTTGCGTCATATTTACAAAGTGACGCATCTAGGTAGATGCGTCACTTTGTAAACCCCTGTGCCACATTATACCTGCGCCAGGTATAATATATGCAGGGGGGGCGTTCCGACGCAAGAAAGGGTCGTAGAAGTGACTGCGCCACTTCTAGGACGCAAATGCGTCAATCTCTTACGCCTGCCTCATGGCAGGCGTAAGACTGACGCAGGCACATTTCACATGGGACTTGCCCATGTGTAATGACCTATTGCTGGAGTTGTGTCACTTTTGTGACACACTCCAGCAATGCGTCATTTTTGCGCCTACAGATACGTCAGAAATACTGACGTATCTGTAACTCCTTGCGACATAATGCGTCATACTGTAAATAAGACGCATCATTGGTGTCGCAAGGAGGGCGCAATGAAAAGTGACGCATCGCTGTTTTCTCGCAGCGATGCGTCACTTTTCATAAATGAGGCCCATAGTGAGAAGGCAGGAAAATGGTACAGTGGGAAAAAGGCCTGTCAGTCCTTACCCACCACTGTCCGTTATGCATCGTCTATGAGCGTCGGAGGTTTAAGGCTGCCCTGCTGTATCACGCTGTCAATGTGAAATATTTCGTCTTCAAAGCCCTTAGATGGAATCATTTAGTTTGAAACAAAAGTCTGAAATTAGAACTTTTTACTTTAACACAACGTACTATCAAAGTGAGTTGGTGAAAATTGCAAATTTAACTAGGGTTGGAGTCAAAATAATGAAATATGCAGGCTAAATTAATGCCCAAAGTCATACCAGACCAGCTCATACTTGTTCAGACTTTATTAAATGAAATCAGTGCTTCAAATGGAAATACAGAAGTGCTGGTACTCTCTATTCGGAGTACCGCTTGCCCCCGACACGTGCCAGTACTCTCCCAACAAACTTATTGCAGCAGTGCTGAAAAGTGTCAGTGCTTTTCTTTTCAAGTTAAAGAAGTGCATGTATTCAGTACTGAACAGTACATACCCATTTAAATAATTGAATTACTTGTTTTCAATCCAAGCTAAAAATGAACAGACATTTAACAATTTAAAGCTGACAGGTCATTTGAGAATGGACAGTAATAGGAAAGCTGCCAAAGTTGGTGGGCGTCCCAACCCTCGGTTCACCTACCTCCTCAGGGGGGCAAAGTCTGTTTTCCAGGGACTAACTGAGCTGTCTGAAACGTCCTCGCTGCAGCACAGCATTGACACTGCAGTGCTCCACCCCAGGTTTCATTGGCATGTCCAATGGAACTGTCACACCTGTTTCCTCATTCTGTAGCACACTTAGAAACAGGGTAACGCCTCAGAGGATTGTTTTTGTGCAGGAAGGTGCTCCTTCCTGCACAAAAACACTTCCTCCTACAGCAAAGACACTCCTGCACCATGGCACAAGGGTGGCTGCATTGGTGGTAGCAGCACATGGTGTACCAGCAAAAGGAGAAGACAGGAATACGCCATATAATGTTAACTATGGCACATAGGGGCATATTATCAAGACAGGCGAAAAAATAATCGGCGCTTTAGCGGCAGGAAACTGCTGCTAAAACAGCGATAATGGGCTTGATAATATGCTCTATGGAATTTCAATTGAAGCTCATGTTAGATGTCCTTCACATCTAACATGGGTTTCAATTGGAATTCCATAGAGCATATTATCAAGCCCATTATCGCCGTTTTAGCGGCAGTTTTCTGCCGCTAAAGCGGTGATAATTTTATCGCCTGTCTTGATAATATGCCCCAAGGTGTCTTGCTGCACTGCGTTTCATAAAACCTTGATAAATCGGCCCCTAAGTGCCTAACTGGTCCCCGTTCTTTTTCTAAGCACTTCCTGTAATGCTGGGTGGGACAGTTTTGGTGACAAAACTCTTGCTCCTATGCTGACACTCTGGACTATATGATGCCTGGTCAGCCAAACCCTTAATGACAGCCTAAAGGTTCTTTCACTGAATGTTTCCAATTAAATGTATTTTGAGTTATAAGTTTAAACTTTTCACTTGGGCCACATGTATGAAGCTATATTGCGTTTACAAACAGGCGGATTTGCAGAATCGGCCTGTTTGCAAATGCAAAAGGGGGTTTCCTATGCATCAAACCATATTTTACGATTTGGTAACCTGTTACCGAATCGCAAAATGGGTTTGCGATTCAGTCTTTTGAAGGGGTGTGTTTAGGGCCTCCCTTCCAAATACCGAATTGCAGCGGTATGTATGAATGTTTTGTGACTGTGAATGCGGTCACAAAACATGCGCATTTTACCACCAACTTCAAGTTTGTGGTAACCCATTCGCAAATGGCAAGCGGTCCCCAAGGGACCTCTTCCACTTTGGCAATGGCAGCAAAAACGTTTAATAAGAGCAGGCAGCCTGCTCTTATAAAATTAAAATAAAACCTTTAATTTGTTTTTAAACGCTATCCATTCTCTTTAAATAAAATGGGCTACAAAAAAAACAATTGCTTTAATGAAAAGCATTCACGGACATGGTGGTCTGCTGACCCTAGCAGGCCACCATCTCCGTGATCTTAGCGATTCCTAGGGGATCGCTAATTGCAACCTACCTCATTAATATTAATGAGGTAGGTCGACTTGCGACCCCATAGGAATCGCTAAATGAAACTGTATGAAATTCATACATTAGGAATAGCAATAACCTGATTGCGATTAGAAGAAAATCACAATTAGGTAACCACTATTCCTAATTTTGATACATGTGGCCCTTAGAATCCTATTCTGCACATAACCTGCATGGATTAGGCTCTCACAGGCTTTTATTTAATACATGATTATGTGGATGAGTATGCTTGTGCATATGTGTTTGTTTTTATGTGTGTATGATGGTGAAGATAGCTGTGACCAATTGCTTTCTTCCGTAATCAAAGGGTTAACGTTTTTGTGTTAGGAACTTCTGAAGGGAAGGTAATGTGCAAATATTAGTAGTATGGAATAATAATCAAGTTAGTACAATATTTAAGGGTTTAAATCTGGTTCTCCCCAAGACCGCTCTCCAGTTGGTATACTTAAGCTTACACCTGAGGTGATAGCTACCAACCTTTCATTTATTTTTAACTCCTGTTTTCATTCAAAGTTTTTTCATCCATTTGCAAAAACGCTTCCATCCTCCCCTTAATAAAGAAACCCAGTCTAAAACCAGCAGACCCTAACAATTACTACACCACTTCTCACATCCCCCTTCCAGCTAAAATCATGGAAAAAATACTGAATATGCAGCTAGTCCAATTTACCATAAAAACCACCTTTTGGACCCGACCCAGTTCGGTTTCAGTTCAGGGCATAGCACAGAAACTGCCATTTTCAAAGTCACTGAGGAGATAAGAGTTGCCTTAGATAGTGGAGGCACTGCAGCTTTCATTCTCCTCGACCTATCCGCAGCCTTTGATAGGCTTGATCATAAAACCCATATCAACCGCATGGCTGAACTAGGGGTTAAAGGCATGGCCTTGTCCCTTTTGATCTCTTTCCTCTCTAATAGGAATTAATCAGTGGCCTTGGGTTGCTATGAGTCCGCTTCTTTTACACTGCCCTGCAGGGATCCTCGCTAAGTCCTACTTTATTTAACATTTACATTTTAGAACTAGCTCCTTTGATCGAAAGCTACGACTTCCACTTACCTCTTATGCTGACGACACTCAATTAGTATTGTCAGCCTTTAACAACGATCCCAGTGTCCACTCACTTCCAAGATTGTATGAGAGCGATAAGCTCTTGGATGAACAGGCACGGTTTGCAGCTCAACTCTGGGAAAACTGAGGTTGTACATTTCGGCAACCTGTCTCCCACCTGATCTCCCTCCTGGTGGCCAGTTGAGCTTGGTCCACTCCCCCGTCCACCCCCACCCCAGTGTCCAAAGCCAAGAACCTGGGTTTTCATATAGATAGTAAACTAAACTATGGAGCTCAGGTCTCTGCAGTTGTTCCATCAGCCTCCCACACTCTCAGGATGATCAAATAAAATCTTCCATACATCACTGGCAACACTATAAAATCAGTTGTCCCTACATTAGTACTATCTAAACTAATCTATTGTAATGGCCTTTACATGAATATTCTAAAAAACAATATTAGCAGACTTCAGTCAGTACACAATGCTGCAGCCAGATTGGTATTAGGATTGCTGAAATTTCACTCAATATCTCTTGGAATCTGTAAGCTTCACTGGCTTCCTGTGCAAAGTCGTGTAAAATTCAAAGACCTATGTATTGCTCATAAAGCACTGCACAACTCGGGTCCTGAATGTCTGAGACACATATTCCAGCGGTACACTCCTAACAGATCCCTGCACTCGTTGGAAGCCAGAACTCTTACAATCAGCAGATTTAGGAAGTCCACCTGGGGTGGAAAAAGTTTTGTATCTGGTACAAACAAACTCTGGAACAGTCTCCCTCCCCACATCAGAGCTACTCCATCCTCTCCTTGCTTTCCTTTAGGATAGAACTTAAAACTTGGCTTTTTAATAACTAGGGCATCCAATTACTGCTCCGGCTCAACTAGGGCCAAGACACCCCGGGGTATATGTGTGCTTTGCAAATTATACTAACATAACATATCCTGTTTTTTCTTGTCTCTGATAGACCGTCCACTATTGGTAAGTGTACTTTATTGTTCTTTAGGTAATTGGTGTTTTGGCTGTTTTGACAGCTGACATCAGTAGGATATGGCACTATCACGTTCGCCGTGTACTGTTTTGTTTAAAGGATGCATCTGTAAGCTCTCAATACATTCTACATGCTTAGGTGTGCTCAAGACAGTGCGGTTTTTCGATTCTTTGAAGACATGTTTGTGCTTCTGGATACACAGATGAAGTAGCGATAGTCAGCGCGTCCTTCAAAATGGTTTATTTATGGGTTCAGGACGCGACTGTGCCATAGTCAGCGCGTAGTTTGATAACAATTTATTTTAGAGGTGAATATGCATGTCTTCCTGCATTGTTAAAAAATATATATGCATGTGTGTGTGTGTGTGTATATATATATATATATATATATATATATATATATATATATATATATATATATATACCAACAAACGGTGCTCCTTCTGGATTGCTGGGACCCATGAAAGGTGGCGCACACGCCAGCAGAGCAAAGTGGCGAAATCAATCCTGTCGTGTAACTCCAAATAGGTGCGCTCTCAGGATAAAAAACACACAACCAAGTTTCCAAGATGCAAAAGAGTTTAATCCACTACGTGTTTCGACTGCACCTGCAGCCTTGCTCACGTGTACCCAGTGCACAACCAATGAGTGTCTTATAACATCTGATTGAGTGTCTTCAAAACAAAGAAGGGACAAATTTGATTGCCTGCAATAGTGGCGAGGTTGAAATGCATATTTCAAGCTGTGCCACATACATTTAGGTCTGTGAATGCAGATAAGTAAAGTGCTCAACAGAAAATCATACTGCATACAATCTTAAGTGGAAGTTCAATAATTTTGAAAAGACACCAAATGCGTATAAACGTAATAGGCACTCAAATGTTGAAAACGTGTGTATGTAAAGCCCAAAACTCTGTTGTTACGAAGGAGCTGCAGTCAACCAGTGTAGCCCAATAGCTTCTACGGTGCAGCTCTCATCGTGTAGCGTATACAAAACAAAGAAAGGACAAATTAGATCACCTGAAATGGTGGCCATATTGCATACATATTTGTAAACAGTTCCACATACATTTGAATCAGCGAAAGCAGATAAGCACAGTGCTCAACAGAAATTCATACTGCATCCACCTGAAATGGAAATATCATGATTTTCTGATTTTAAAATGTAATGATATGAAAATTGCACCAAGTGTATATAAACATAAATGTCACTCAGATGTAAAAAACGTGTGTATATACAGTCCCGAATACTGTGGCCACGGAAACGGTGCTGTTAACCAGTAAACCCCGATGACATCTATGGTGCAACACTTGTTGTGCATCATGTCAATGGCATGCAAGCAACGTCCTCTTAGTCCACAAACTGAAGCCCACACATGTGTGCAGTATCCCCATGCCGTTGAAGGTCAAAATGACATGGGACAGGGAAAAGCCTCCAGGTCCCAGTGACTATGGGTTCTCCAATTGCTACCCAAGGTATAGTTATCAAACCCAAGGGACAGGTCAGTGTCATGTTACCTGATCCTCTGGAAAACGAGTAGTCGCATGGTGCTAAAAAAAATTGATCGCATAATGCTCAAGAAAAAAGTACTAGTTAGCCAGTAGGTATGGGCCAGAAGGTATAGACTCACCCAGTCAATCCTTCCAAGACTGAGGCCCCACGGGAATGCATACCAAGATAGTATTTATCCCCAATGGACTAAATAAAACAAAACAGACCCACCTCAAAAGGAAAGTCTTCCCACAAGAAGTGCCAGAATTGTCCAATGGACTAAACAAAAGAAAAAGACCTGCCACTGAAGGTGAAAATCAGTCCATGACTATGCCTTCTGTGTATTCTCAATCAGGTGTCGCATTATCCTAGAAATGACGGAGTACTGTCTCACTAACAATGTCTTCCTATTTGACGGTGTCCTCTATAGGCAAACCATCGGAACGGCAATGGGATCGTGCTTTGCTCCTACTTTCGCCAATTTGTTCATGGGTCTCTTGGAGCAGGAGATTTTTGCAAGTACAGACTATGTACCTGACATACACCGGGTTGAGTTTTGGCTCAGGTACATAGATGACTTGTTCATCATCTGGAGGGGCTCTGAGATGAAACTTTCCATCACCTTTTCCATCATCTCTTCACTGCAACTCTGAAATATGAAAATATATATAAAAACATTTCCAATCTCACAATTATATTTTCCTTTATTTACCATTTACTCAATGTTGTAATTACACCATTATTCTTCATTATTTACTTACACTCATCTACTTAATCTCTAACTCATCTCACTTCCAAGGGTGGGAGGGAGGGGAAATGCTAGCCTCCATGTATTTAATAACATCACGATTATCTATACAGTGAACCTCTGAGAATCATCATTTTTTGTCAAGGCAGGAGCCTAGCATTATGAATATTCAAAGTCCTTCAACGCTAGGCCTTCACAACATGCTCTATTGATATGAAATAGAATGTCCTAAAAAACTCATCATTAGACCATTCTGCTGCCTTCAGAATATCTTCCAACCTTCCTCTGTAATTAAATACGTTTGCTGCCATTGCTTCTCTTATAGAATATGCCTTAATCAAATTTAAATGTATTCCTGCTTCCCTCATTGCATTCTTTACCCATCTTGCAAACACAGCTGATGAAACTGCCCTACACGTTCTCACATAGGATATTAACAGTCGACCCACACCTGCACTACGGTGCTCACTCGTACTCTCCTCATATTCTTTAATACAACTTATCACACACAATCTTGGATGTTCATAAAATCTCGGATAGAAAACAGACTCTGACATAGTTTTAGTTCTTTTCCATATTTCAAACAGCACTTCATGTGGTTGATAACATCTATTTGTTACTTCTAACACTCTTCTACCTTTAACTCTCTTAAATGATATCAAACACCGCAAAGTTGCTAGTTTCCATGTCAACTACTTGGTTTTCAAATACTTGTTACTTGGCCATTTATTAAATAATGTAAAAATCAGTCCAACCTCCCATACTTTCCTATACTTTAGACTAGATGTATTTTTATTTCTTATTCCTTTCATTACTTTCATGTTAGCGAACCCCTTTCCACGGATATACCAACCACAAGAGAATGTCCAGCTGCTATAGCTGAACTGTAACAATTTATTGTCCTATAACTCAATCCCCTTCCAAATGGCTCTGCTAAAAACTTTGCAATCATAATCTCCTCTGTCTCCACATGATCCAAATTACTTTCCATGTACCAATGTATCCAGATGTTCCATGCACGCCTGTATCTTTTCCTTGTTTCTGGTGCCCAATACTCATATAGTAATTCTTAAGACTCTCATGATAATTTCTTCAATCTGTCAGATCTTCTGAAATTTACCACACTAGGAGGTTCAGCACACCTGACTCCACTAGAGGATGCTCCCTTCCTACTATATCCTTTAAAATCCCTCTGCATGCCTGAATCAATATTGGGTCGCTTATTACCATTTCAATCACAAAGGAATACCAAGCCTGTGTTAATTGAAAAGGTGACACCAACACTATCTGGCATTTCTGTCTTCTCACCTGCATCAGAACTCTCTGAATCATTGGAAATAGTGGAAAAGCATACCCTTTCATGTGTTGCCAATTCAGGGTGAATGCATCCCCTGCTATTGCAACCAGATCCGGTCGCCATCTCACATAATTCACTAACTGATTTATTAACCGTGATGTGAATAAGTACACCTCTAATGGACCCATTCTCATCTGAATTCTCTGGAATGCCCATGGCATTAGCTTCCAATCACTGTAATCCAATACGTTGCATTAATTCCAATCCGCCACTAAATTCTCCTTCCTGGGCAAATAATGTGGTTTCAAGCTTATTTTGTGCTCTGAACAAAATTCTCAAATTTCTTTTGCTAATTCTGACAGTCTCTTTGATCTGCTGCCTCCCAGCTTGTTTATGTAAGTTACAGGTGAAATATTGTCCATTTTCAAAAGTACAGAGCAACCCTGAATCTGTTTCCTGAAACTACGAATCACTAATTCTCCTGCCTTAATTTCTGAAGAATTAATATGATCTTTCCTCTCTTCTAAACTCCACTTTCCTCCATTTACTTGTAGATTTAATCTTGCTACCAATCCTAAATTGCTCACATCTGTTTCTAATACATATATAGGGGTAGACCCAAAAATTGCCCGGCTATTCCATGCCAGTAAATTTTCTAATGACCATATCAATTCCTCCTGTGCATCTCGTGTCAACCTCACGTTGTCTCCATACCATAGCCCTCTGGCGAAACCTAACCTTTTGAAGCGCTGCAAAGCTCTGTTATTCAATGGCCCTGGAAAAATGGCCTGAATTGAAGACGACAGAAGCCCATATTACTCTTGTCAACTCTCTCAAACCCACTTCTTCCTTTTTCCATAAGCTTTTTACTTCCCTTTTTTTTAAAGTTATTTTCCTCTCTAATAACTGGATTTTTACTTTTACTTGTCTACCACAAATCCTAAAACTTCCATCCTCTGTAATGGTATGAGATTCGACTTCTCTAAATTTATCACAAATTCCAAATTCTCTAAAGTATCCTTTGTCAATTAAATCTGACTTTCAAAAACCTCTGCATCCTGATTTATTATGAATAAGTCACCCAAGTAAGTTATAAATCTTACTCCTCATTCTCGGAGAAAACCCACTACTGGGTGTAACCCTTTTGAAAAACACCATGGTGACGATGAAAGACCAAAGGGAACAAATCTGAACTGGTACAACTGTCCATTCCATCTGAACTGCAGAAACCCTTGACTCTCCTGCGCAACTGGAATTGAAAAATATGCTTCTTAAAGATTTATTTTCACCATCTAATCTTGGTCTATTAAAATATCTCACAGGAGATGTATTCCCTTCATCTTGAAGTTTCTGCAAGTTACAAAATAATGTAATTCCTTCAAATTTATTACTGGCCTCCAACTTGTCTTTTTTCTCCACCAAAAATAGAGAATTGACAAATCCTATCTGATCCTCTCTTACTTTTATTATTGCCTTTTACCAACATTCCTTGTATTTCTTCTTCTACAAACTTCTTTACATTGTCCTGAAAACTTAACTCTGTTGGTTCCTTCTTCTGAAGGGTCTTGACTGAAATTCTATCACATAACCTGTCACTGTTTCTAACACCCATAAATCGTTTGTTATTTTCTTTTATTCTTGAATGTAATGTCTAAATCTCCCACAGATGTTTTTCTGGATAACACTAATAGCATTCTTCATACTCACCTTGTCCTGTCTACTAGCCTGTGAGTGATCTATGTGATCTCCCTTGGGGGGATCTGTTTCTTCCACCTCTCCCTCTTTGAGGGTAAAATCCATCAGAGTTTGTGTATCCTCTGTAAATTCCTTTACCTTTTCTATAGAGGCTTCTGTAGTATGTACGGCCGAAAGTTTGGCCTCTCCTTCCGACACCACTATATAAATTATCTTCCCCAAACACCTTCCTTATGGAAGTATGAGTCTTATCCAAGGCAGTAAAGGTTTGTATGTGCTTCCCAAGTGACTCAACTAAACCTTCTCCAAACAGAAGACCATTAGGCTCTTCTCTGGATTATTTCTTGGCAAAATCCTGTAATTTAGGACTAATACATAACAACGTGCTCTCTGACTCCAGCCTCTTAACAGATTTGTATCTAAATATGTTCCATTTACAGATGATTCCTCTACCATATAAAATAGTCTCGCTGTTGGGCCCTATATATCAAGTAGCTTATCCTCATATTGTTTTAAGTACCTTTCTGAGCCCTTTCTAGGAGCTCTGCTCAACTTAAAAAAATATGTTACTAGATTTGGATCTCAGTTAGGGGTCATTGTCTCCTTTACTTCAATGACTGGGCAAGAACACTCCACTCTCATGAGATTTCTCTCTCCCCACTCTAATGGTCTTCTAATAATATACTTGATATATTTGGCAAAATGGTTCATATGCCACCATTCTGAACTACGCAGATGCCTTATCTATGATGGGTTAAAACATTACTGACCCAATTGATTCTGTACTTCTTTTTTAATAGATTTATTTGAATTTTCGCTACTTGCAAATTCATTAAATGCCTCATCATATCCCAGATCTAGGTTATATTTGTCTACATCAGCATCTTAGTCTTGCTCAATCCAGGCTTTTACAGGGATTTCCGGGCTTCCTTGTGTGCCGCTTTGGATACCACTCGAGTATGAGCTGCTTTAGAATCCTACTCTCTCATCTGAAACTTCTTGCTCATTTCTATGTTTGCTTTTTTCAAAAATGTTCCTCGTTGTCCTATATTTAATGTTTCTTCATCCTCTGAAAATGACCAATATTCCTCATATACTATTATTTTTCCCTTGGTTTTACTTTCCTTTAATACATTTCTTAAAGTCTCCTGTACAGTAACCCCATCTTCTTATTTATTAATCTCCTTAAAACTCACTAATCCAAACATTGGCCTTGAAGGTTGCAGTATCCCATCCACCTCAAACTAGCAGTAGCGGATTCTTGGAAATTTCCAACCTCTCTTTCTCCATTATGGATTTCCTTCCTTCCAGAAGTCTCTCTGGTGAAGCTCAGACATTTACAATTTAATAACATAGGTTACACGACAATTTGGTACATTTTTAAATTAAAGCTATATAAACCACTCACAGCAATAAAACTCACTCATCCAAACATTGTATAATTAATATGAAACCCCAATACCTATCTGCTCAGAAGAAGCAAGTAAGAGAGGAAGAGAATGGAGTTGATGGGACTTGTATGTAGTGTTATTGTTCTATATGATTATGACTTCATGTTGTGTTCTAACTTAATAGCATAGCATGGTGCTAGCCTCCTGTCTTGACATAAAATCTAAAAAAGGGATTTTCTCTGGTTGTTCCGCGTCCAAGGATTATCACTACAGATGTCAGTCTGAAGGGGTGGGGGGCCTTTTTAGAGACTCACTCAGCCCAGGGGCTTTGGGATTCAGAGGAGAAAAAGACTCTTTGAATTGGAGATAACTGACACCAATATTCAGGGCTCACCAAGATTTTTCCCGCTGGTTCACAACTAGGCAATAAGGATAAAGACAGACAATCAGGCGGCCAAAACATAGATAAATCACCAAGGGGTACCACAAGTTCAGGCCCTAGCAGCATTCGCCCAGGAAATAAGTTCATAGGCAGAGTCCAATCTTCTCTCTCTGGAAGCGATTTATTTTCCGTGGATGGAGAATGGGTTGATAGATCAATTCAGCAGATTTTCCGACCTCACTCCAGTAATTTTCCATCGGCTCAGTCAGAAATCTGGGGTTCCTTGGATAGACAAGTTTGCCATGGAACAGAATTCTCAGCTTCTCAGATTCTGTACCTTGAGTCCTTCACAGAAAGCTTGGGATGAAGATGCTCTCTAAGGTCTTTCACCAAACCCCCTGATTTATGCCTTCCCTTTAATCCCCAAGGTTCTTAGGAAGATAGTTCAGGAGAGGGCCCATGTACTTTTTGTAGCCACTCATTGGCCTTGAAGGTCGCAGTATCCCATCCTCCTCAAACTAACAGTAGTGGATTCTTGGAAATTTCCAACCTGTCTTTCTCCATTATGGGCTTCCCTCCTTCCAGAAGTCTGTCTGGTGAAGGGCAGACCAGTGACCTGGAACCTGAGAGGTTGAGACTCACTAGTTTGGATTGTTTGGTACAGATGGCTTCTACCAATTTAGCAGTCCAAAAGGCCTTGTGTGCCTGAAAGTTACTCCGGGGGTTGGAAACAATGTGAAGTATGGTGTAGTTCAAGACTGTCTCCTGTCCTCCTACCCTTATCTTAGAATTCGTGATTGATGTTTTTTTACTTGGACTTGCTGTTTCCACCTTGCATAGTCAATGGGCTGCTATGAGGGCTTTCAAGGAATCAGGGGTTCTAGAGATTGAAAGCCTGGTTGTTCAATTGCTCAAAGGTTTTGAAAATTAGAGGCTGGTAATTCACTCTCCCTTTCCAAGCTGGGATCTCCAGTGAGTCCTTAACGTTCTTCAGAGTACCCTTTTGAACCACTAGTCTCAACCCATTTGACATTGTTGACACTCAATGTGTTTTTTCATAGTGGCTATTAAGTTGGGCCGATGGTTAAGGGAGACTGGGGATTTTCTGGTGGACGAACCATACCTCATGTTCTTTCCAGACAAGGTAGTGCTCAGAACTGACTTAGCTTTTTTTCCAAAAGTGGCTTCATCTTTTCCTTTAAACTAAAATGTTGTTTTGCATGTTTTTTCCCAAACATTCTTCAAACAAAGAAAATTGTCTACACCAATTAGATTTTCACAGAGCTTGATCCATTTACAAGGTTCATTCAGTAGCTGAGTATAGAAAGGTTCAGTTTCTTTTTGTAACTGGTATAACTGGTAACAGGGGTCTTCACCCAAACTCCTCCACCTTGATATGGTGGGTTAAGCAAACAGTATTGCTGGCTTATCATTCCTGTGATGTCTCCCCTTGAGGCCCAGTTAAGGGGAAATTTACAAGGGCCATGTTGGATTAATGGGCAGCATACAAGGATGTGCCACTCAAGGACATTTGCAATGTGGCTACTTGGGCCTCTCCAAATAAATTTGTATCACCTATAGACTCCAGTTAGGGAGGTCTAGCTCTACTGCTTTTGGTTCAGAGGTTCTTTTGGCAGTGTTGGATTGAATACATACACTGGGTGTGGCATATGATATGTCTCTGGTTTCCTTTCTTCTTTATATGACCATATAAGGGAGGATGGCTTAGGTATATCCTCATTCGTAAAGGCTGAGACGAGAAAGACAGATGAGGAGGTAATGTTTGGATTACATTTTGGTAATCTTCATTACTCTGAGTCATACTCTACCTCATCACAGTCCTACATCCCCCCTTCCTTCCATGTACTTATGCGGTCATATTTGATTTTGTTTTCATAATTCAGCTTGGGGGACAGGTTATGAGGAAGGGTTAGTGCTTCTTTTATCTTAACACTATGAAAGAGGAGGCTCTCTCCCTGAGGTGGGTAAAATTGTGTGGTTTCTATTATTTTGAATGGTCTATGTTGGAGGCGGAGCCTCCTTAGTAAGGACTGTGACGTGGAAGACTATAAGTCAGAGAAAAGAATATTACCAGTAAATAATCTGCCAATTACACAATGTCACATTCATTGTTTATGCATGTGAAGATTAAGCAAACTGCCAAGAATCACAGGATATCGAGCCAACACTGACACTCGAACAAGGTTCCCCACTTCCAAAGTTGGCAGAGCTGGCCGTATTGCCCCATCCTCCCTCTTCCACCTCTTATCCTCCGTTCCTCCACCATTTCCACACTCTTGCACTTGTTGCTACATTCTCCCTTTCTCTCACTCTGCTCCCTCAGGCTCTCTCTCTCTCCACATTGTATTTGCTTTTTATTCTGTCACATCTCAGGCTCTCTCAAGCTCCTCTCTTAACACTTCTGCTTCACTACAGCTCACTCCTAAACCTTTACCTAGACACCCAGAGAGCATGGAGTGTATGCTTTTTAAATGACCCTCCCCTTCTTCTTATTATTATTTCACGTCAAGTCAAAATATACTTGATTTCGGCCCCACAAGACCTTAAAAGCACGGATAAAACAATTGAGAATTCAACACAATTTATCAGTATAAAAGTTTTTATATACACGTAAAAAATATGAGAACATTGAAATGTTAAAAAAGTATTAAACAACCTGATTGGCGCTAAGTATCTCGATCCTAAAGTGCAAAATCGTATATATTAAAAAGAATAACAGATTATTATTGTTAATAGTAGTAGTAGTGTGGTAGTAATAGTAGTAACAATACTCATGCCAGGACACTCTAGCTTGAGTAGCTGTGCGCTATATTAAATGTGTGTCATTCATTCATTCATTCATTCATTCATGCAAGTCATCATCATCGCCATTTCGTGCTCTGACGTTTCACGTGTGGCCACTCTTGGGCGTGGGACAGTTCTCAGGTAATATCTTTCCTGCTCGCGGTGAGAAAACTTCGGCGTCGTCGCAGATCTTGGCACACTCCGTGTTAGTGTGTCCTCACGGCAGTTCTTGTGGAAATGCAGCGGATGTCGCGCATCATTTGCTGGAGGTAGACGGCCCTCTTTGGATGTCTGCCAGCCTCTTCCATTGTGCTTATGGTAAATCAGTCTGTGACTTCCTCTCTCACTCCCTGTCTCCCAGACACTGCTTGTCAACCACCCACTCACATCCTTACCATGCCTCCCTTTCCCTGCTCTCGCTGTCTCTCCCTTCATTATCGCACATTTGTTCCCTTTCGCTGTTTTGCTCTCTTCTCAGAAGCTTTTATCAGACACTCTCTAATGCGCTTTCTGCCATTCCGTTCGTCCCAGTTTCGGCATGCTTTTTTTGCTCATTATTCTTTCTCGTTTTCTCTTTTCTTTCTAACTTATCATTGCCTCTTTTTCTTTTTTCTTACTTCTCAGCAGTCTCTCTCACCGTTTAGTTCTTGTAAACAGTTCATCCCCCTTTGTGTCTCCTTTAGTAATATCTTTGTTTCATTTCATTACACTTTTTTCTTTTCACCAACAACATTCTACTTCTGTCTTCTCCTTATTGTTTCTTCTCACTATTGCATTTATCTGTTCTTCTCAGTGGTCTCTCCTCTTTCTTTCCTTGTTTCTTCCACTTCCTCTTTCTCTTTTTCTCTTCCTCTTTTGTTCTCCCTCTCTTGTATTCTCTCTTCCCCTCTTTCTTTCTTTCTTTAGTCATCACTCTCTCACAATCTCTCTCGCCTCTTTTCTTCTCAATCTCTCTCCACATTTCTTCTCATCAATGTGTCTACTTTTTCTTCTCACTAGTTTTTTTCTTCCTTTCTATCTCCTGCCTTCATTTCATTAGTGTAGCAGGGATTCCCTTTAGTAAATGTTGTAAACACTTGCTTTCTGGGCTAGAGGCACACCGGGGGACCGATTTGAGGCTAACAGGCAGAGCACGACCAAGCTATTGAAAGGGACTGTGATTGATAGTCTAATGTGGAAATCATTGTAAATTCCCAACCCATAGGTTGAATAATAATCCTAGGTCAGTAAGAGACCCACCAGTGTCTCTAAAATGTCTTACTACTGATCAATCCATAGGTTTACCACCCATCTGAGCCAGTGCTTAATTTGTAAAATATTACGTGCCAGGGCTCTGACCAGGAGGCGACTGTAGCTTGCACCACCCATCGCCCTTGTCATCGCTGCCAAAACAGCTACTAACCATTTCTCTCGCATGTAAATGCGACAGTACAGATTATTCCTGGTCCCGAAAGCTAAAGGAATGGCTGGGGAGGCAGGTATTAGCAATTTTAATGTATAAAGTAGTCGTAAACTTCCGTTGTTCTGCTCATCTCTAAATTAGATGAGCAGCGCCACCATGTGGTGGACTGTTCTAAGTAGGTGCCGCTGCCGAGCACCGGAAGCCAATTAAGTGCCGGTGCTGAGCACCGGAAAGCACCGGCTCAAATTAAGCACTGATCTGAGCATATACCATTTACACAGCATACATAAAGTCCTGGCAAATCAACACTGGCCCTACTTCTGGACAGGTCAGCTGCACTGTCATCATAGCACCATTTCCGCAAGAAACAGCAGCCATGCAACTCACACTGTAGGGTGCCACTGTCCCTAATGTTTCTGGCTGTGACCACTGCCACTAAGTGGAAAAACAGAGCTGGTCTTGCTGTCTTATACTGGATCATCTAGCTGAATACTGCAGGGAGTGACTACAATTATGTAAATGCCAACATTCTTAAATCAATATTTTCTTTTTTAGCCCTCCTCAAATGAACCAACGCAAGAGGTCAGAACAAATCCATCTCTCGGGATAACAGTCAATATATTTTAGAGCTTCCACAGAATCTAGTGCTAGCATCAGGACTATGGGTATTCGTGTAGTTTGATTTCGTAGAAGTTTGGAAAAATCTGCAAAGTGCAAAACCTGCATTTAGAGCTACATTTTAATGCTAAATGCATCCTTGTGTCCATTATGGACGTGAGGACGGATTTTGCACTGAGAAATTAGAGCAAAGAGCACAAGCACAGCAAAACAGCTGCCGTTCGCATTCTGGTAGTTAGCATTGTTCCCATGTGCTCAAGCTATTTTATTGCAGCAGAACAATTTTGGGAATTTTGAGCATCAAGCGTAACACGAAATTATCAACTTTAGACCGGCATACCTGAAATTTCGCTAGCCCCTAATCAGGAGCAATTCTAGGGTGTCAATCTAATCCTGAAAACCCCATAGGTTAGTTCAGTATATTTATTAAAAGACTGTCCTATCTCATAATGTCCAATTTTTGTTGTTTCCAGCTGCCATATAAAAATAATATGTAAACCATGGGGATTGGTATTAAAAAAGCAACCACTTCATGTACATTTACTAACAGATAAAGGAAAAGATGGAGAAAGGCATACAAAAAAAGTGCTCAACGTCATTCCCTCTGGTTAAAGCAAGGGATTATTCAAGTACATTCTCCAAAGTTTATCCAATATTTCTAAAATCCAACCCCCCTTCTCATTCCAATCATTCTCAAAAAACTTGACACCCATGAAAGTTGAGAGCCAACAAACGACCAACAGGCAAGAAGCAGTCCAGGATCAAAAAGCAGGTCTCATAAAAATGTCATTCGCTGCGCAGCCCGCCATACATAAGAGTGACAGAATTTAATTCTAAGTAACACTGGGGTTCCAAGTGACCTGCCCTCCTGTAAGCAGCAAGGTCATGCTCGTACTTGTCAACATGAGAATAAAGAAAACAATTTTTACCAACTGCAGGTAAAACAACGCTCCAGATCCGAAGAATCATTAGCCATTGGTTTCTCCGACGGATTGCCCAAATCCAGATGATCCAGTGCATTTTGGGAGCTGTAGTTCTACGTTCCACGAAGTTACAGGCAGTTGCCGCATTCCCCGGGAACAGCGGATGTCGAAGTACCCTTTTCCAAGGATTACCACTACCAAGGCTTGTTGGTTGCCAGTCTGGCAACCGAGCTCTGTACTCAACGTTGCACCTAGAGGAAACTTCATTCGACCTTCGACCGACATCAGCAATAACCCCATTGTTGTGTTTTTTATCTTGTTCCTCGCAGCACAATGTAAGCGGTAAAAGCAGCTCTCCTGTGATTTCTGTTCAGCAGCCGGGACAGACAGGAGTAATCCGCACTTGGGTTACACGGGCCAGGTAACATTGAACTGACTGTCTGCAACACCTTACCCTACAAGGGTTCCATGCAACTTGACCTGTAAGTAACCGATTGCCTCTAGTGGTTTTATCATTGTCCGCAATGATAAAGTTTTTCTACATTCTTTTGCACTGATTTTATATTGCTTCTAAAATCCATACATACGGTTATATGTATGCTATTTAGTTTGTTTGGTGTCTAAATTAAGATAAAAATACACTCTATTTTTTTAAATTGGTGTCGGATTTCTATCGTGTTGTGTCAATTATCGTCCATGTTGGTACTCTGAAATGCTTAAAAAATGTTCCTCTAGTAAAGCCTGACTGCTCTTTGCCACTCTACCAGGAGTGAGCGAAGGATTTATTAGTGCGAATCTAAGGACCATCTTTGGGGTCTGAGAGATTATTGCATGGTGAAGTCTAATCAGCATCACCACATAATACTCCACCTGGGCAGCAGGCTCCACTGCACTTTCAGAGTCATACCCATCAGCATTGGAGCAAAAAGTGGAGGCTGGCCATACAAAAAGGGCACTTTCCTACAACTGTACACAAGCATTTGTCCATTTGGAGATTTGACTAATTAATCTGTTTCAGTTTTAAGAGATATTGTGATGTCAGTCTGAAAACTGTGAACGATGTGGCATTAGTGCTTCTCCCACTGTTTATTTGTATCTCGATGTATAATCAGCTGCATGTCTTGGAGAACAAACTTTAGGCCTTAGCCCCCCCTACACCTCTGAACATCCAGGAGTGTATTTCTATTGATCATTGTATTATGCCCAGATCTGTGTGCCTGCATAGAGAATCAGAGACTCACCATATGCCACAGGCGATTTCATTAAGAAAGTATTTCGCCCCATTAACAAATGTGCCCAACATGTCTGGCAGCATCATGACTGAGAACTTAAAAATGCTCAAATGGACAGGCCAACTTTATGACCTATTTGATTAAGCAAACTAGTATTCCTATAGAACTTGCCATTTCTCAATGAGAATTGTGCCCAATCTCAATAAAGCCACTACCAACATTAAATCCAGAAACAGCCTGCTGCAAAGGGTAATCCTATTGGCAACTCATGCTCCAGCATAGAGCTCAAAGAAGAAAATTTTAATCTCCATAGATTGATTAGACAACGACGTAAAATCCTACAGACGACAACTCATTCTCAGGAGTGAAACACATGCAGAAAGCATACTAGAAAACAATTTGAAATGCAAATAGCAAAAGCTAGGGCCAATCTATGTAATAAATGAATTGCATCTTGCAATGAATGTAATCCCAGATTATTTTGGGTTACTATGAATGATTTGTCCGGCACCTTATAATGATTCAAAACAATACACCAGAGGAGGATGCTGAATCAAATTTCTAGCAGCTTTCCATGACTCTAAGAATGTGTGCTTCTCATTTCAATCGAAATCACTGTTAACACTAGTTGAAATTTAAAGCAATAACTTTAAAAGGCATAAATTGAAAGATGCTAGGGATTAACAACACACTAATAGTTTTAATAATTAAAAAACGTTATCAAGATATTGCCGCAGGCCCAAATGGCCTACCTGCTGCTCTCTTTAAATATAACCAAGATTACTGGGCTACAGTGCTCACACCACTCTTCAGTGGAAGACGCGGCTCTATTCTCCAACCCAATTACAAATGGGGCAATCCTTCAAAGCCTGCGAACTATCACTTAATAGACCTTCTTGACACTGAAGTTAAATATTTTGTAGATTGTACTTTGCAACATCTCCAACTTTGGAATGCAGGAAAAGATCATGGGGCATATCTACAAGGACGGCGATAAATAGACGCAAAGCGAGCTTAGCGCTTTTCTATTTATCGCCGTCTAGCGCTTGATTATATCACCCTGTTAGCGCGTTATTTACAACGCGTTTACCCAGGGCGATATAATTACCAGCGATAGCCGGGAGATCGCCGTTTTGCAGGGAACATCGCTGGTTTTCCAGTGATTTTCCCTGCAAAACGGCGATAACCTTGCTGATACGACCCACAGGGTTGTATCAGCACAATCCACCCCCATTAAAGGTATGTCTAAGTCTGCATTTTAGCAGACGTTAGTTTCTGGCGAAAACAGCGGTTTTCGCCCAAAACTAACGTCTGCTAAAATGCGTTGGCAGCCGTGTAAATATCGCGATGTGCACATCAGCGATATTCACAAGGTTGTCCTGCCCAGTGACGCCCACTTTGCATCTCATTAGAGATGCAAAGGGAGGCGTTGGGTAAAAGGGTTCTAACATGCGCTAATGCATGTTAGCACCCTCTTGTTAATAGGGCGATATTTTTATTTCTGCTTATTTGGCTTTCAAAGCCAAAAAAGGGGAGATAAAGCACTTGTAAATATGCCCCCATATTCTTTCCACAAAGTCAGGTTTTAATTCTGCCATCGATACAGAGCACAATATCCTAACACTGTCCATTCTCACCACAAGAACAATATAATCAAAATCGTTATTGCATACCTGCTTTATTGATTTTAGAGCTGCGTTAGACAAAATACGTTGGAAATTGCTCCTGGAAAAACTGAAAGAAATGGAACATTAAGCTGCCATTGTTGAAAGCCGTTCAGCCACTCTATTCCCACACAAGTTCAGATTAAAATTGGGGAAAGGGAACACTTTCCAGGAAACTTCCTATATCAAATGGCCTGAAGGAAGCATGTGTACTGACCCCATCCTTTTTAATCTTTTCATTGCAGATTTAAATGATGGACAATTAGGGGAGATGGCATAGATGTTCGTTCTAAAGCAAAAACCATTAATTGGCAGAATGCCATACCTAAAATGAAAATATAGAAATTTCGCTTGAGGGGGTTCAGTTTGATTCAGAAATTCCACACAGTGCAGGTTATCTTTGGAATCCAAAATCCTTCCTGTTTTCTCCCCAACAGCACTGCAGTTAAGCCAAAGACCAGTGATGCGATGCCAATATCTCATCTTAAAACACAACAAGGGTGTTTTTCTGAATACAGTATGGATTAGACCAGAGTTTGCTCATAATGAGTTTATGTAGCCATGTCTTAACATGTTCAAGCCATGGTATGCCTCCTTTACTGTTGAGTGCAATCATTGCAAGATATGGTTGTCTCATAGGGAGCAGTGAGTTGGTACACAAGACTCGGATCCAGTAGGCTTGGGGTCTAAATGCTGCCAAATGCGCTAAGTTTTCGGGCCCAAGTTCAGGAGTTTGGGGGTTAAGAGCACGTTCCAAGGTAAATCAAGAATCGATCTCGTAAAAATATTCTCTGTTTTTTCAACGGTCCTTCCGTTGTTCAATCCCCAGATAACAGAGCCATATAGCGTGGATCCGACTTCCTTGGCCTGAAAGATATCAATAACCGGAGCAACTGGCCTGTAAATGGTTGTTTTCAACTTTTTGACCAAAGCGGCGCTTACATGCTGAAGTCTGAGCAGGATCTTGGAAATTTGTGAAATCCACGATAATGTATTTGTGAGCCTTACCACCAGATAATCTACTTGCTTTACTTGTTCAAAAAAAGTGTCGCCCAATTTGACCTGGCCTCTAAATGACTTATGTCGGTTAAACACCATAAATTTGGTCTTATTAACATTTACCTCTAGACCAAGTTCCTCACAAGATGCTGTGAACCGATCCAGTAAATTTTGTAGCCCTGTCGAAGTCTGGGATACAAGTAACATGTTGTCATAACAGAGACGCAACTGTGTTATCAGCAATCTTAGGGGGATCACTATTGCAATCAAATAAGGACTCAATTAACCTGTTAATTTAAAGGGTGAACAGATGTGTCAATACGCACCGTTATCGCATCCCTCTGTTCACCCTTACATGCTCTGTAAGTTCTCCATATTGTGCCCATCTTATTTAGGTATAATTGTTCATATTACTGTTAACATGTAGTTCGGGACCCCTAACCGCTCCAGGGCTGCCCACATTTTTTCTATAGGGATGAGATCATATGCAGCATTTCCATATAATTGTTAAAAACCTAAATAATTGATCAGTAGTGCTCGTACTGGCTCTCCCTAATCCAGCCCTGTAGCCTCACTAACAGGTGCCCGCAGAACACTTTTGGTGAAGCATCTTTAAGGCTGAAAGGCCTTTAGTTCTCTGGTTTATTTGTATCTCCCTTCTTATATACTGGGACTACTTCCACCCCCAGCCTGGAGTCAGGTACCTTGGTGCCTTTTAGAACGGCATTAAAACTTTGTTTGAGAATTTCACACCACACTTCAGGTTCGAAAAGTAAGAGGTTACCTGGTATTTTATCTAGTCCAGATGCTTTTTCCCTTTGTAATGTAATGAGAGCTAGTTTAGTTTCCTCCAATCTCAAATTTGTTTGATCTGAGTTCCAGGACTTGCTGTTCTTATCTACACAGGTTGGGTCATCAACCCCCATCCCCGTGTCAGCCTGTCCGGCATAGAGTAAGCCAAAATGGGTTTCCCCAGACTGGGGACTCCATATGTGTACCAGGGACATATATATATATATATATATATCATCAAGGTACACATATGTGGAGTTAAGGATAGTAAATCTCTACTTACCTATTTACATTTCACGATATTTCTGGTCCTTGATATTTTTGATACAACATTCTGCCCACACAATATTTTTAACACTGACATTCTGTAAGACAACCCAACATGCTGAGGATACAGTTCTTATAAGTACAAATTCAGAGATTATTAAAGGGATTGACTTCCTATTGTACTAAACAGGCCGGAAGTCAATATAGACAAAACAAAGTCAATGATTATTGGCAGAAAAATAAAAAACGATCTTGATATATACACATTGGCAACATTGAAACAATGTACTGATATAAATAACTGGGCATAACACTCGACTTTCGCTGATCCTTTCATGATCATATGATTTCACCAGAAACCTGCTTTTTGGGATGCTATCACATCAACACAAATTGCGGTTCAGTGTCCATCACTCGAACCTTTAATTAAGGTTATGAAAACCAAACTCCAACCATCCTTGTCGTTAGTGTCGTTGCTTTGCCAGCACATACAGCCATACTGATTGATACAGTCACCTGCAAGTACACAAGTATTTTGCCTCCACCCTAATGCTACCCAACAGCACATTAGGCTGGAGTTCAGCCTGTGCAATCAAAAGATGGATAGTCTGTTGTGATATGTAACACTCATACAAACATAAAGTCCAGCTGTGAAAACTCAGTGAGTCATCAAATCTGGCAAACAAATGACAACAAAGAATTCCATGTGTAAAAATACTTGGTTCGAACTCTTGCTAATGTTCATAAATATTCTACAAAATCCAAGAATCTTGGGATGAAAGAACAAGCCGTACGAAGCCTCTTCAAAAAAATAAAATAAAATAAGAATTGCCTCAAAGTTGATGCATTTAAGCACTTTCACGTGCTTGGTCTGTAATCAACCCCTACTCCAACAGATCCGATCAATGTCATCTCCGGCAACCATTTCGGTTAAAAACAAAACTAAAACTCATCCGGCATTGCTTTTGCATCTTTCCTTGCAAAGAGCAATCTTCCCCGTGAGCTTCTACAGACACTGCTATTATGTGGGGTCAATCCTGCACATAATTTGTGCCTGTCCGTTTGTAAATGAGTCAAGAAAGACCTTACTAAATCCACTTTCTTTAGACATAAACATTTGCTCCTGCCGCCAAGCCCTAATTGCATGCCTTGATGGGGTGAGTCCACATTTGTACTGTAGATTTATAAATTCCATAAGGGCAAGGAAGAAATGTTTTAATTCTATAATGTGAATATTATAGTTTACATTTTAAAGTGTTTTAGTCATGATTACCCTGCCCTATACCAAAATGCAATTCTACATTACAGAGGAACTAGATATTTACTTCAATCATATGTGCAACTTTATACTTTTATTCAGAATTTGCTCATTTGCACAATTTTTTTAAATGGTTTTAAGTAAACAATATATTTCTTCTTCTATTATCCACAGATTTTAGCAGACTATCTGTAGGAAGGTAGGATCCTTCTGCATGGTTACCCCCACTTTTTGCCTGGTGCTAAGCTGTACTTTGACTAGTCTGACTGGGAGCTTGCTAATCAAGACCCCTGTCTTTCTGCTTTCTCCATAAACTGTTGAATTCAGTACTTAGGTACATCCCAGATTGGATACTGGGGTACCCTTGTCAGTCCCTTGTATATGGTACCCATGTACCCAGGGCATAGGTACCCCAGATGTCTCCCATGAGGTGCAGAATGTATTATGCCACCCATGAGAGACCATTTGAAATGGAACTACAGGCCTGCCATTGCAGCCTGTGTACGTTGGTGCATGCACCGCTTACTAAAGATATAGGTTTACTATATATAAGGGTCACTGCACTTAAAACCTATAAGTCACCCCTCTAGAGGGCCTTTACAATCCTGAAGGCAGGGTGCTTGGTTCTAAGTGAGAGGGTACCCCTGCATGAGCAGGACACCCCTGCAGCCTACGGAGTCCATTCTCCCAGGTTGTCAGTGAAGCAGCCATATACTATACAGAGAGGCACTGCGTAATCGTGCGATGAACATCTCATAAACGACTGCAATGAATCCTATTTTGTTTGGTATCAAACATGTTGGAATCATACCTGCACACCGTAAACCGTGTGAGAGGTATATTTCCAAGCACTGGAAGAGCCCTCTGTTAGGCTCTCAGTGTTCCCAGTGCCAGCCTTCTAGTCCCGGACAGCACAAAATTGTTGCTGCCGACCAGAGACACATTTCTGCCCTCCTGCTGCTGAGCCAAGCTCAAGCAGGGGAAGGTAGAACAATAGGCTACCTGTCACAGGGAGGTGTGACCACCTCCCAGACAGGATTTAGTGTATTAGGGCATGGTGGGTGCGCTTGCCAGCGCCTGAAAGTCTGCATGAGGGGCACATTTAGTGTACCTGTGCATAGTCCAGTTCAAATCAATCCTGGGAGCCGTTGGCTCCCACTCTAGTGCGAAACTGGACAAAGGGCATGGGAGTAACCGCCCCTGTAGAGATTCTCCCCTGGGAGGGTCCCCTGAATCTTCCCAACCCTTTCCCTAGGGTACTTAATGGCTTACCTGGGTGTAGGTCCCTAGATTCGTTGTGGGATAAGATTCAGAACTGAAACCACTGCACTTCTACTGTCTGGGCACTTTGATCTTCGTAGGACTTTGTTTAGACCTGACTTCGTCTCCCTTCCAGTCTGCTCATCATCTGTGCCTGTGCATCATACAGGAACCTTCCAAGGCCTGTGAAGCATCAAGGACAACCTAAGAAATCTCCGTTGGAGTGAATGAGTCACACCCCTGCATGCGCAGGCACCGCAACTAAGTCGACCGGTATGCAGATTCTGAGCTCTTCCAGACGCTGTGGGCTCTGAAACACAGGTGGTGGTTGTCCTCAGCACCCAGGCCTGCTCTATCCTCTTACCAAGTTTGAGGCCAGTAGTCTTTGTGGAGGTTGCAATAACCGAGTCCCTTGGTACCGCGTCCCATTTGCAGTTGCAAAGGCTTGTTGACATCTTTGCAAGAAGATTTTTGGGCTCCAAGTAGCCCTAACATTGGACACCTCCCGTAGCAGAATGTTTGGCCACACCGCATTGTGTGCATCGTGGCCTGCATCTTTTGGTGAGCTGCTTGAGGTCCTCTCGCGACTCCTGTGCCTCTGGCCTGTCGGTCCATTTGAGTGTCCCCTTTGTTTTCTTTGGGCTCCCCTGATTGCTAGGGGCATGCCCCAACTCTCCTGCTTGTGGTGAGTCTCCTGGATCTTGCTGGTCCCAACTGTGTACCTTCTTGTCTCCCTACGTGAGTTGCGTTTGCCAAGGCTTGTTGGTGCTCCCACCAGACACCGACCACTCAGCCTTCGTGGGACAGCTTATATCCGGGTCCTGGTCACACGTGTGCACCCGGCTTCCCTGGTATAGATAACTTGGGTACCACGGTATCCACGAGTGGGGTGGCTCTCCAACCTTCTGTCTTCCACTGGGTTTCTTCAGGGTCCACTGGGAAGGGTCCCTAATCTTTAAAATTTCAACTGTGACTTGCACATAGACTTTTACAGAGCACGCAATTGTGTTCTCACACTGCAAATGCTCTCCGTGGAATCCCTATCTACTTACCTTGGGTGGTTCTGTGGGTCCCCAGCAATTCTACGTCCTCTCGACATTGTCTTGACTCGAGTCGTGGTTCTTATACCACTGTATATTAGTGCTATTTACTGTGATTCCTTTGCTAAAGTATTGTGTGCTTTGTGTCTATCTCCGTGTTGGAGATTCTGTAACGTACCAGGTAGTGTTAAATAATAAATACATATTTTTATAAATACTTTGGGGTCCATTAGGATGGCGGGCGGACTTCAGTCCGTCCGCCACCCTAGCGGTGCTGGGACCGTCCGCCAGTGGTACGGCGGTCCTGCACCGCCAATTAGGATGCGACCCCCACCGTGGCGGTCGCATCCCGCATATTCAACATTGTGGTGGGCGGTGCTGTGAGCAGCACCTGCCACAATGTAGAAAATGCATGTTGTGCATTGGCATGCACAACGGTGCCTGCCACCTTGTGTATGCCAATGGTGGTACCCCCCAAGTGCAGCCCCCCCACCCGTACGGGAGCCCACAACGGGCCCCCAAAGCGATTCCCACATGCCTTTCCATGGCGGAGTCTCCGCCATGGAAAGGCATAACACCGCCCACATCATAATATGGATGGCAGTGCCTGCAAGGCACCGCCACCATATTGTAGGCCTATTCCGCCCGGTAGGCAGGGGGTAAAAGGCCGTCCGGTGAGGTGTTTTGGCAGGCAGATTGCCACCACCGGTCAGTTGGTGGCGATTTGCCCACCATGCTAATAGGCCCCTATGTGTGGTTCCTTTTCATTTAATCTATACTATAAGATTGCATTCTGGTAAAATAAGCTGCTTTTAAGACTAAGTTTTAAGGCTGCTCTCCACAGCTATCACTTGGATAGCTTTGTAAGGTTGTCTGAGACCTCGTAAATCACCATAAGGGTTGTCTGGACCGGTGCAAGGTGCCCACTTAAGCAAAAGACGCACAATTGATGGACGGAATGCAGAACAAATCAAAACATTCACCCCCAGTCAAGAGATCTGGGTTAAATCCATCATTCTTTTGCTCACCATACCACTCCAGTTTAGACCTGGCCATATGGAAATCAGTCTTGAACCTGTGCCTTGTGGGAACAGTCCAGCCTGAACTGCCAAGCCAGGTCCTCCCTGGACCGGAAACAAGCATCCTAGGACCAGTTTCGGGGTTTCACCCCTCTTCAGCCAGGATAGCTTGATTCCAGTGGCACAGTGAGCCCAGGACCCACGTCTGGGCACACCTGGCACACTTAGGGCGAGAAAGAAAAAGACACACAATTGATGGACGGAATGCAGAACAAATCAAAACATTCACCCCCAGTCAAGAGATCTGGGTTAAATCCATCATTCTTTAGCTCACTTCGCCACCCCAGTTTAGACCTAGCCATATGCAAATCAGTCTTGACCCTGTGCCTCATGGGAACAGTCCAGCCCAAACTGCCAAGCCAGGCCATGGTGAGCAAAAGAATGATGGACTAGGATGCTTGTTTCCGGTCCAGGGAGGACCTGGCTTGGCAGTTAAATTGTGTGTCTTTCACTTACATTAGTGGACATCATATACAAGGCCAGCTTCTCACACTATCCCATCAGTTTCCACACATATTTTAAACCTTGTTTTCTAAAAATCACCCAGATATTGATTCTCTAAACATACCATTATTTCTCTAAGCCATTCACCCTAAGGAGTGTAAATTAATTTTGTTGTGTCACAGTGACACCTCTTGTGGTTTGCATTTTCAGTTATTTGTCTTTGAAATTATAACAGATATGACTGCCTCTTATAGGTCAAGCATTATAACGAAAAGGGTAGTAATGTTGAAATCTTGTTTCTTGAATACTTACAGATAATAGCAGTGTATACGTGTGTGAACTGTTCTTGCACCATTGCTTAGTTTCAAAAGGCAGTTGTACTCTGGGGCGGAACACTTCTTTATTGGTAGAGTCTTTGAAACTACAGAAAATGTAAGACTGGTAAGTCCTTTAAATCACTTTAAAAATGTGTCCATTGGATCTGTAGACACTTGATGTTTTGGAAAAGCTTAGGATCTAAATTTAGCTGTTTACGCCCCAAATACTCTTTTGTCTGATACCAGTTAAAGGCCATAACTCTAGGACTTGGTCCTAAAACCTTACGGTTGAAAGTGATTTACTTCATCCAGTAATGTCATTAAATTTCACAAAATCGACAATAAGTAGTAGCCTCAACTTTCAAGCCAATGATTTCTTCCAAGGAAAACCTACAAGAAGGGAATCAAATCTCCCCAGAAACCAAATGAAGTATAAGTGAATTGGTGAAGTGGGAGAAGAATACAAACATGTTGGATACCAATACACAGGATCCAACTACTTACATCACACCTACCGAACACCAGCGAGATACAATGGCCACAATGCCCATAATGCATGGCAACGGAGGCAGATTTCATTCACATGGTGTGGGCTTGCCCAGTGATAGTGCAGTTCTGGGAGGAATAACACGGATCATGTCAGAGCTCACGGGGAGACTGTTTCAGAGGAGGATGGAGTGATGTGTCCCTGGGTGGAGGGTGGCACAGGATTCAGCCACCCACACTGGGGCAATATTTTAGAGAAATTGAGGCCAAATCTGACAATAGGCCCCCCTGAGGAGATTGAATTGGATATCCTTTTGGAGACAAAAATGGGATTTGTAAATAACGATAGTGAACTGCTCATATATCCCTGTGCGTACCTGGGCGTGACATGTGGAAGCAGGATTGGGTTGAACATGCCCTCTGCTCTGCTTGCTGCCCGTGCCGCTCCCAGATAGGAATAAGTCACTGTCCGGAGGACACTCATACATGAGGTGGCCCTTAGAGACGCACGATACACTTGTTGATGAATGCCTGTGCTCAGTTGGGTTATGGGTTCACTGTAAATAATGGTTATATTTTCCCATACATTGAAGTTGAAAACCATGACCATCGACACAGATGACTGGGTTGCGCACAGGACATGATTGTAACTAACTCATGTTTGATCTGTGTGATGGTGTTACATTTGCTTGTGAGACAGAACTATCTTCCGCACTGTACTCTTAAATTTGATAAAGACCTACAATGGAAAAACATGAGATTTAATATCTCCAACACATGAAGATGAAGTGAGACCAAACAGACTATAAATTTAATAGAGTATTAAATTCTGATTTAAAGTTTGACTTGTTTCCACCACGTAAAATAAAATTCAAACTAAACACGCCCTCTACTAAACAATGTTATCAAGATAGTAGAGACAAACCACTAAAACTTTAACAATGATGTGTGGCCCAACAAACACCCAAACAATAACTCTAAATATAGGAGGAAGAAAAGTAGAAAGAGTGAGTTCCTTCCCATACCTTGGCTTGCATTTTGATGATGCCTGCTGGTGGTCCTCCTGCCTTAAAAGCAGGTTAGCACGTTTTTCTTGTGCAGTTGGCATCACCTTTTCCCTTGACACTTGTATTGGACGAAAACCGGTGGCGCCAATTTTGGAAATCTATAAAAGGATGTGTGTACCAACTGTAACATATGGTATGGGAATCTGGGGCTGCAGAGCGTTGGTGCGATCCAGGTAGAGGAGAATAGGTTTTGTCGGGCGCCTGTTGTGGTTTCCCCCATCGACTTCACAATACTGCTCACACCTGGAATTATGGCTGGATTCTGTTCAAGATTTTATCAACGCAGCCCCCTTGACTCTTTGGTACTCAAAATGCATGAAAAGTGAAAATGAACTCAATAAGACCATTATAAGAGATTTCCTCGCTTATGATCAAAGTCTTAAAATCCTGTGGTTGAAATACACTAGAAACACTTTTCTGGCATAGGGTTGTGCACATTTATTGTTTCTTAAAACACAGGGAGGCCTCTAGTAAGGCGGTGGAGGTGATAAAACCAATTGTGAGAGACTATTGTGTAATTCAAATGGTCGAAGGGACTGCACCATATTCATCTTTAGTGCAGAGTGTTTATGAACGAACAATGTTGACCAGATTTAGACTGGCTTCAATACGTTGGCTGCTTTGTTTCCCGCTAGGGCAATACTCGTCTTCAGATATATGTACTTGTCCATGCGATGAGAAATCACTTTAGTCTCTATTGTACTTTGTCTTTTTTTGCAGATTTTACCTTCGGTATGCTAGAAAATGTTTACTGGCTTTGTTGCGTAGGTTTCAATTCTCTAAATGTAAAGCTGCTTTGCTTTTTTTACAGCAACTTAATGACTTATAAGACTTATTTTTGGGTCGGACGCTTCTTGAAAGGTATCCTAACTCAGAGGAAGAGAATATTATTTTAAATGTTGCTATGCCTCATAAAACGAATATGATATAACCTATTTGGCCAAATTCTATTTGATATGCCTTCTTCTACACAGAGGTAGTGATTGCCATATTATTTGTTGTTATGCTGCTATGCTTTGTATTTTGTCTTGGGTTCCATTGCCCGTTGTACTAAGGTATAACAGAATTTTGCATTTTATTATGATATTTTTTAATGGTTCATGCATTTTTATCTGTCCTGTTTATACTTATATTAATACTCTTTAATTCATGACAATTGTTTTTGAATGAATGTGTATTTTTTATGATCCATTTTTTTAGATCGGATAAAGATTGATTTGATTTTTTATGTGATTTGATTATCAAGATAGTATATATGCCTGTATTTGTGAAACAGCAGGTAAAAACACTATAGACCAGGAAGAATCGACTGCGACTCAATTTTTTACATCAAGGTTCCAACGGGCACAGAGGAAAGGGATAAAGGAGGACCTGAGACAACAGAAAGATCTAAAGACACAGAAAAGTAGAAGACAAGGGAAGAGAGTCATTTGGGGTCCACAAACCAGATCTGGGAGCCGCCCCAACCCAACAACTGGCAGAACAATTGTTAACGTATATAAAATGTCATACTGAGTTGTCAGCCCTATAGTAATGAGAGTACTGGAAAAAGACCCCACCTTTCTACCTTCAAGAAACTATGGCATCTTCGATTGCATGTAGATTTATAGAAGGCTACCAAAAAGCTTACATTGAAAAGGTATTTTGCTTATGAAGGAGTGATGATGAATCAACAAACTTCTAATTTCCCGTTATGAGCACTATGCTTATTTGAGAATTAGAACATATAACACTTAATTTCTCCAGATGTTTTGCCTGCTGGCGATCCAAAATTGGTGGGCAATGAACTGGCAATAGACACACAGCGGTTAACAGTTTTCTTATAAAACAAATGCTTATCTCCTCCTTAGAAGATTTCAAGAATATCATTGCCTTTGAAAATCTGTATATTTAGGTGTGTTTACATAGAATTGAATATAGCGAGAAACAGAGGAAGTGGAATCTCACTAAATCTGAATATCAGGCATCGAGAAACCCTGGAGAGGGTGATAGCATTGTAATTAAAGGTGCAGCTAAAGGGGAAAATATAGTGCTGTTGGACAAAGATATCTATGTCAAATAAGTGTATTGCCAACTGCAAAAACACATACCTTATGAAAGATTGAAGGCTGACCTAAGTAAGAAGTTTATTCTGCAGCTACAAGTAAAATTGAAATTCTAATTTCCTCTTGAACCAAAAACCAAAGACAGGCTCTTGTTATGTCCGCCCAAAAATTCACAAGGTTTTGAAGGCACCAGAAGGTAGACATATTGTGTCTTGAATAGATAGCCTGATGGAATGTTTATCATCATATGTTGAGAGATGTCTATTACAGTCTCTGTTAACTTTAGATTTTGTTTTTAAAAATACCAAGTATGTTTTACAAAGTTTTCTACATGTTCCTTGGCAAAATGATGTGTGGTTGGTGACTCATGACATTTTCTCATTATATACGTCTATTACACAAGAATTATGTCTCACGTTAGACAAGTTTTTGGGGATCAGAGATCATTTGGTCTTTTCAACAGCGAGTCCTTCCTTCAACTACGTGAAAGTTCGATGGACTACAAATTTGCACCATTGTATGCCAATCTGACTATGGGACGGTGGGAGACAAAGGTGGTCTGGAGTTTTGACAATGACAAATATATGAGCAATACTGATTCATGGATTCACTTTATTGAGAATATTTTGCTAATCTGATGGTGTACTTATACAGAACTATCCGACTTTGTGAATACTCTAAACTTTAATGAACTAATTAGCAAATTTGCAATGAACTGCAGCAAGGAGAATCTAATTTTCCTTGCTGAAAATTTGAGCATAAAAACTAATTTTCAGAATACATCCATCTCAAGATTCTCATGTCTGTGAATACTGCACCACATGTTTAGGCATGCCATCATACATCTGATACAAAGAGCATTCCATTTGGTGAAGTAATCTGAACAAAAAGGAGCTGTAGCACCCTACAACGATTCTATGAGGAGGGAAAACAGATTTAATCTCATTTTCAAAGAAAAAGGCTGTAGCAACCTATTAGGCATTACTCAAAGAAAGCTTGGAGCCAATCAAGACCACAGTTATTGGCTAGCCAAACGCCTGAACTATGTGATGAAGACAAAAATATTCATTTCACAACACAATAAAACATCCAACATAACAAATTAAGTAAGCCAATAAATTGTACTCTAGTATCTAATAAGCAGAGACCCACATTTGTATTTATTAGGATTTCCCCCAATAACGTTCTCCAAATTTCTCAGAACTGGCAGCCTAATAACCTTTAGTGTCAATAAGTGGATTACACCTCTTCTGTAGGTATTTGTTAGCTGTGGCCTCTGTAAATTCTGTAATGTTGCCAGTAACAGAGTGTTACAATTTGATAAAAAAGGGAAGTATGAAAAAACAGTAGAGAGGGTCAGCTGAAAGGAAAGCTCAAAATACAGAGTTTTGTATATTGCCTAACTTTCTACACTGTATATGTCAAACAATGTATTTGCCCTGAATGTTCTGCAGGTAGTATGTTTGAAAGCTAATACTGGGGCTTTTAAACATGAATGTGCTGTGGGAAATTCTGATTTGAGGTATGCAACAGCTACACTCTTTGGTGAGCGCCATAAAGGCTGACTGAACAGTTTTGCTGTTGACAAGCTGTCCAGGGATGTGAGAGGAGGAGATACCACCAAGAGACTCTGACCAAATAAAAGACCAAATGGATTTTGCACTTGTCAAATACTGTTCTCTCAGGAATTAATGCACAGAATGAACAGAATGCCTTTTTGTAAATGTAGTACAGTTTTAATGAGTCTTTTCTAAATGCTTCTATGTTTCAGGCTGTTATCTGCACCAAAATGTGGAGCGAAATTACCATAATATTGTATAAAACAAACATGAATTTCTAAATGCGATTTCGTTATTGATCTGGTTATGGAGTTACACATAATAAGAAAATAGATTTTATAAACCCTGCTAGTGGTGTTAGAAGGTAAAAAATATTGTTTAGGTGGCATAACATTGTGTTTTAAAACATGTACTACAGAGTTTTTGAATAGTAGGTATACTGAGCGAAATTACTTCCGGGTGCTCTCAAAATTGGTCAGTCAATGAAAATGAGGCACAGTGAAGAAAAGTGGTTTGTCTGGGATCACATAATTGGGTCAATTGTCGTAGCTGGAATTTGACCCAGGGAAGCTGGCCTCTTTACTTTTGAGATAATATCACAGGCTTCCCCTTACTGAACAAAAATAGACAGATTTACAAAGATGCAACATCTCAATGTCAGCAACTTAATAGATTAGCAAAAATGAAGCGGTCTCAGAAACCCCACAAAGATTCCTCTCTGATTGCAGGTCTTCATGAGACACATCATGCGCAGTGAAGGTCACTGCAGATAGACTTTATATACTCTTTCTACTTCTCAACTCAAGCAGAATAACACCACTTGTATGTTTCAAAAAAAGGTCATCTGTGTTGTGTATTGGCTGTGAAGGTGCAGAGCCTGGAGTGCCTGGCCCATCTCTACTTAAGCTCACTAGACCCCAGGAGACAATGACTGAGCGACAACTAAAGCAAGACACTTAGGGGCCGATTAGGATGGCGGGCGGACTTTAGTTCGCCAGCCACCCTAGCGGTGCTGGGACCGGCTGCCAGTGGTGCGGCCTGCAATTAGGATGCCACCGTGGCGGTGGCATCCTCCATTCCCAGCATGCCCGCCACAATGATGGGAATGCACTGTGTGCATTGTCATGCACAGGGTGACAGGAACCACGTGGTGCCTGCCACCTTGTCCATGACAATGTAGGGGGTACCATAGGTACCCCCCATGTGCACCCCCCAATACCCTGGGGGCCCGCAACGGGCCCCCAATGTCACCTTCCGCATGCCTTTCCATGGCGGCGCTGCCGCCACAGAAAGGTAGCTTCCCGCCACCTTCCTAATATGGATGGCAGTGTCTAACAGACACCGCCCCCATAGCAGACCCCTTTTCCGCCCGGTCACCTGTGTGACCGGTGGAAAACCGGCGGACGGTCTTTCCGTCTGCCGGGGTCACCCCTGCCATACTAATATAGTGGGGGAAATGGGTGGCGGGCGGGAAAGGATGTAGGGCGGATCGCCACCGCCATGCGGGTGGTGGCGATCCGCCCTACATCCTAATGGACCCCTTAGTTGGAACCCTGCTCGAGCCTTCTCCTTTTGCCCACTCCACTAATTCACATTCATAGCCGATGCCCAATTCTGATAGCAGAAACAGCCATTTTAGAAGCATGTCTTACTGTCAAATCCACCACAAAAGTACAGAGTGGCCCAATATTCTCTATCAGATCTCTCCTTGAGATGTATCACATGAGTCTGGAACATGCATATATTCTTCCCCCATATCTCTGCCTATGTCATAATGTGGATTACTTCAAGAATGAATTGTAGACCATGGGCATGATTTCCTAATGGAGAGTCGAAGGGTGTGCAAGGGAAGTGAAACCTCCTGTTGGGCTTTTTTGGGTGGGTGGCATGCGCAAAAGAACAGTGGGGAGGATTTGGGTGGTCTAGTGCACTGGGTTAGTGCAGGATTAAGGTCCTGATTTAGAGTACAGTGGAGGAATTTGTCTGTCACAAACGTGATGGTTATCCCATTTGCCGCATTACAAGTGCATTATATTCAATGGCACTTGTAATATGGCAGACGGGATAGCCGTCACATTTGTGAGGGAGTAACCCATCCGCTGAACTCTAAATCAGGCCCAAAGTCAGGGCTAGGGTGCAGGACAACCTTTTGGTCAGATGTCCTAGCGCACTTGGAATTTGTGGTGAGGTCAGATGGGTTAGTTGGGTAGAAGAAAGGAATAAAGGACAGATAGTGCCAAGAAAAGTTAGGGAAATCTTGGGGATTTTGCAGCAGGAGGGTAGGAAAGCCCTGCCAAAGCCTGGGTTTATGGACTAGGCATACATTGGGCTTAGTAATGGCTCATTTCCCTTAAGTGCTGAGAGTCCATGGAGCTGTACAATGCTACTGTGTTTGGTTTAGTTTGATACTGTCAGACTCTGACAAGCAATGGGTGTGGTAGATAGTGAGCTATAGCTGCAAATTCATGCCACATATTAGGCAAAAGACGTTGGTTCATAGGGTGAATAGTTTGTAAATAACTTAACAGACATAACATAACATGTGTATTTGTAAAGGGCTCGTTCACCCAGAGGTCTCTTGGCACTGAATAACAGATGTTGATTGTTACCCAACTCAATGGTACTCATTTTATCGACCTCAGATGAAAGGCTGAGTGGACCCCCCGGGATTTGTACCTGTGACCATGAGGTCGAACACAGGCCCCTGCAATGGACACATTGGTCCACTAAGCCACCAGACCCGGCTGTTTGGGTTGGTAGGGTTTTCACAGGCACAAATACCTGCAGATGGTGCATGTTTCGAAATGTATGTATGCCATGTGTGGAAAAGCACCCCGTACTTTAATATTTCAGACAGATTGTTCTTGGTACACGTAAGAAATTGGATGGTTATTTGGGGGGTTGCCTACCCACCTCAAGGAATAATCACAACCTTTGTCAAGGTGAACCCTCAAAGACCATAAATTAACCTGGTTACATTACTGCAGTCAGGTGCATAGGGTAGGTCTTAGCCCATGTTTGTGTTGCCACTGTAGTGGATGCCACAATAGGAGCTGCAGTCCACTAGTGGAACTCAACCTCCAGACCCTGGGAACACTTTGTATACCATATACTAGGGGGTTATAGGCAAGGTAAATATACCAATTAGGAATAGGTAAATTCAACTATGTTTAAAGGGGGCACAGGCACTTCCCCAATGGTTAGCAAGGGTAAAGTGCCCAGTGTTCCAAAGCCAAAAACAAACATAGGTTCCAGCAAAAGTGAAACATCTGGAGTGACCATGCAGAAAAGGCAGATTTGCTACATGGCCAACAGAGTAGAGGTAAGGGACAGCAGCAATTGAGGGTAAGGGCAACTACTCCCTCTGACATGTAAGTGGCATGTAAGTGTATGTCTGTGTTTCCAGACTGAGATGTGGCAAAACTGTTGGCATGAGGCTTTAAAGAGAATTTACATTTGGGGGTCCCAAGGTCAAGGGAGACAAGGTGGGCAGAAAATTTAAAGTTGATGTGACTCACTCAAAAGTAGGTTAGAGACGATTCTTGAATGACGTCGGAAAAGGGAAAGCAGCAGGCCCATTTTTTTTCTGGCCTTTGCCTAATTTGATTGTGTGACAATAGGGGGTGGTTTCAAAAAAAGAGGCATGGCATGAAGATAATTATGTTAATGATTTCCCAGAAGACGCCACAGTTCATTATTCTAGTGTAAATGTTGCATGCGGTTAGTAAGAGACTATAGCGTGGAGTGGAGTTAGGAAATGTGCTGTAAAGTCAGTCTTTTCTATGTTATTGATTAACCCCAGTAATTATTTCCATCTGTATTTATCCATTTTATTTTTAAACCATTTTATCTGTATTTATCCATATTTATTTTATGTTTTGGGTATAAAGGAAGTTGTAAAACTGTACATTTCCATATTTATTTAACTGATAGATGTGCACTCATACTTCGATGTCTGTCTTGTTTAGCTATTTAAGCTGCCAAATATTACATAACAATACATCCACTGGTAAATACTAGCATTATACCACAAATGTATATTGACACATGCTGTAATTTAAATAAATGCTATCCTGTTTTTTAATTTCCCATGCTGTCCATCTGCTCAGCTGTTGGACTATAATTCATGAAAGACAGCACGGAGAGTCACTTAAAAGCAGCACCATTTTCTGTATTTATCCACTTTTAAAAATAAATGCAGACAAAAAACACATTGTTTTCTGTCTGCATTTATTTGTAAAAATCCGTAAAAATGGAAAACAGGGAGACTTAATCATAATCCTTGTTTGATCTGTTTAATACTTTCTTGTATTGATTTTTTTACAGCATCAACAGGTTCATACAAGACAACCCATATAATGGATTACTTTTCTGTGCAGGGCGAACTGGCCCTGGAGGGCATCAGGTAGAATTGCTGCATTTTCAAAATATTATATTGTAATAGGGGGTGCCGCTGGCACCAGAAAAAAAACCTAAGCGCCATGTCAAATTCTCTTTTCTTGGATAGTTAAGTTAGTCATAGCGAAAATGGAAGCTAGATTACGAAAGGGAATGCATTGTTACAGTTGATGGAGGAGACATTCAGGCAAGCAAGCTGGCATGGACGTTAGCCTGGAAATTGTTAGGATGCTTCGATGTGCTGCTGAGAGCTGATTCATAAGTTTGAACATACTTCCTGGCACATTTTAATGGTATGACAATGTTTTCATTGTATGAGAAAATATTTTGGCTCATGCAAGTATATTTTGCTTCAGCAGGTGCTGAGGGATTTGTTATCTTCTGTGACAGAATATGTTATGCTGAGGAATGGCTAGATAACTGCATGAGACAAGGTGGAAGTATTTCCTTCCTGGAATTTTTCCCATTGGTGCTTGTGATGGCGCTGTGTGGTAATAATTTAGTGACCTGCAGATGTATTTTTGATCTTGATAAAGAAGTTGCACTGGTTAATGTCATAAAATTAACAATTTCAATGAAAGTAAGAGTTTTTGAGCTAGGATGTTTGAACTTTCATTTTCTGTTTAGAATCAGACATGTGCCAGGAGTAGAATATAACACTACAGATTTTTTGTCTCGTTCCCATTGGCAGAGGCTATAAGGGCTGGTCCCAGGAGAGAAAGCAGAGGAGTCTGAGAGGCTGGAATATCTTTGGGCTTCATGAGGCTGCGTGCCAGATGGACTAAGCACTGGTCGTTAAAAACTGGTCACTATTTGCAACCTGTATTTTTTTGAGCTGCGTGGTATTTTGCGAACTGCCTGCATATTAATAGGTCAGATCACAAAATACCAAATGGTAGTGTGCCGCAATCAAACCTGCCTTATGAATAATAATTTGGTGGGTTGCAACTTGTGACACACAATGATTGCCATCCATCACACGGAACGTGGACTGCGGGGGTCAGCTGACAACGGTGCCTGTGATTGCTTTTAAATAAAGCAATATTTGTTTTTAGTGCAGCAAGTTTTCCTTAAAGGAAAACAGCATTTGTTCTTTTTAAAAATAAAACATTGAAGTAACATTCTTTGAGAATATGCACTGGTCCATCAGACCATTGCCTGTTAAAAAATGTTTTTGTTAACATTCACATTGGTTCCCATAGGGACCCCTTCCTGTTTGTGAATGGGTTACTACTACACTTGAGTAGACGGTAAAATATTAATCTTATGTGACCAGATTTCAGTTGCAAAACAATAATACATCTCATTCAAAATCTGTATATAGAAGGTGGGACCCTAAACACGCCCTTTCTAAATGCCGGATTAGTATTAAGTTACAAACCCAAATTACCAAAACGCAATTAGGATTTGATACATACAAAAAGACCTTTCTGTGATTGCAAACAGCCCAATTTCGCAAACTGACCTTTTGCGAGAAAGCAAAATGCCTTCATGCATCGGGCCCAAAGAACACTCTAGTTGGTTGATATTTTGTTGACTGTTTTTATCATTATTAAAGGCAGGACTGGTTGAAGTTCAAGTTAGTGGACCAAAGAAGATAAATATTTTGTCTGGGGCTATTCAGTTGATGTGTAGGGATTTGGTGACTTTCAATATGTTTTTGGTTGATGGAACCTATCAGCATTATCCATAGCTGGCAAGCAGGCTGCAGGTGCTTCTTATGATAAGAGTCTCTGAGGGTTATAGCACACCAGGTGGTGAAATGGGGTACTGGTTGTATTGGTTGTGTCTGTGGCCAGCTGAGTGACAGAAAGAAGAGTTAGAGAAGTAGAGGAAACCTACCCATAATCGAGGATCTACTGCAGGAGATTTGGATGATTTTACATGACATGTATCACAAGTGAGGGGTGGGTTTTGTTTCCGTTGTGCATGGTTTGGTTATTTTTCAGAGAGTGCAGGTTATCCGAATTGCTAAATACGAGCGGGTTGTGGGTTTATTGCAAGAAGAAGAGCAAATGGAGCAGGACAGGGTGGAAAATTGATTTTCGAATATCAAAGCTGACTAGTAGGGTACGGAAAGGTTGGTGATGAATAGATATGGGGATGTTCTAATGTGTCAGGTTGGAGCTTGGGAACACTAATATAATTGTAAGGGAGAGTGTATAGTAAAGATTTTAAGGCGCATAAATGGCACTGACTTGAGAGCTTACCAGGTTTTGAGGGTATTCAAGAAAGACTTGTGTCCACTGAGTTTGCTGATGTAGCATTTTGGAATATGTGCATTACCTCAGACAGACAGACTAGGGAACAAATTAGGGGCATAAGGCATTGGGCACCAAGTTGCTCTGGCAAATACATCAGACCAGACGGGCTGTTATAGCTAGGCACTCTCATAATATGGTATTTTATTCATTTGTTACTAATCATTTTCAGGTTGGGTTATGGTTTCTGTCATAAGAAGAACCAATGTATGGATAGTAGGACAATCTTTCATTATGTTAGCAGACAAACAAGTGTATAGCCAGCCTTTTGCAAGACAGCTGAGGTAGGACAAAAAGAGGATTACAGTTCAATGGTGGGGTAAACGAAGGATGCGCCAGGGCAATTTCTACCTACTCTGGCCAATAAATTGAAGTCCAAGGGGCAGATTTACAAGCTCTTTGCACCGCCGTTGCCTCAATTTTTTTTAACGCAACGGCGTCGCAAACAATGCAGCCTATTTACAACGTGACGCATCTAGGGAGATACTTCACGTTGTAAAGCCCTGCATGGAGGGCATTCCCATGCAGGAAGGCCTCGTAAAAGTGGCGCAGTGAAATCTACAAGATTTCACTGCGCCACTTTTAGGACGCAACTGCGTCAAAACCTTACGCCTGCTTCAAGCAGGCGTAAGGAGTAATGCAGTACAGTAAGTATAGGCCTCAAAATACATTGCTGGAGTTGTGTCGTGCTTGCGACACAACTCCAGCAATGCGTGACTTTTGGGCCAACAGATGCGTCAGAATTTTTGACGCATCTGTTAATCCTTGCACCATGGAGCGCTGTATTGTAAATACAGCGCATCCATGGTGGTGCAAGGACATTTGCCGCTGGCGCAAGGGAAGTGACACATCTATGCAGATGTGTCAGTTCCTTGTAAATCTGCCCCCAATTGCTTTCCTGATTTGCTTGCTTTACGTTATGAAAAATTATCTGGTGCAATTATCTGGCCTGGGTTTATTGAAAGGCAAGAAACCTGCCTTGCAGGGGATCAATGTTTTTTAAGCAGGCACCTACATTCTGTGGACCTCTTTGCTGCTTTCATACAGAGAAGGGTATGGCGAGGAAGCCAGGTGAAATAGAAGAGGCCAGGAGAAATGACTTAATAAGAGGAAACGTCTTCAAGGGCCTGTAAAGAAAGGTGGGAGAAGAGATAGAATTTTAAAAAAAGACACGGAATGTTTTCCACTCTCTGGCTGCTGTGACTGAGACTGCTCTGTTCCCATACTTAACTGTTCAGGTTTTTGAGAATTCTCAACACTTACTGGCTGGTAGAATGAAAGATTTGTTGGTAAAGGTGGAAAGGAAATGTAGCTAACAACAAAAAGAGGGACATTGCCATGGATAATAAAATTAACTTTTGACAGGGCTTTGAAGAGTACATGTTTCTTGATATACATACAGTGATGTGTAAGTGAGGGAGTACCTGTGATGAGTTGGCTGGCTGCTTTTAAACCTGTTACAGCCTTCAAGTGAGTTTGTTAGGAAGGCCTGGGCAGCACAAGTAGCTGTAATCTTAGCTGGGTTGTACTTAAACCAGGGAGACAGGAATATGATGCTCTGGACAGAAGTAAAGCAAGACCTTCTTTAAATGTGTGAGCTGCCAGAAGCAGGTGCTGGCTACTTTAAAGATTGCTCTTTCAAGTAATATGCCACTATCGATGTAGATATCCAATACGCATACAACTTTACTCGAGCTAGGAGGGGAGCCCTATCATATTTCGCTAACTCGAGCCATCCCATTTGTTCATCTTGTGTTTGATGAGGACCATTATGCACGAGGATCATACTTTATACTCTTTTAATGGGGTGCATTTTGCTTTTTTAGGCAAAGAATGCCATAAAGTGGAATTATGGGTTATGATTGTCAAAGCATTGGGTGAGAGCCTTTGGTGCTAACAAACAGGTAGGGGTTTAGATGAGGAGCTTGTAGGAAATTATCTGGTGGGCAAAAAAAAACATCAAGTATCATTTTTCTGGTTCACAGGATGAAGAACAGATTCTTCAATGGTGATGAAGGTTGTATTGTTAAAGATGGGACGATTCCAGTTAAGTGATGGGGGAGAGGGGTGCTGGATGGATAATGGTGGTTGGCATGGAAAATGTAAGGGACATCGGCTAGAGATAACAAGCATTGGCATAGCCAATAGGTCTCGCCTTTGGGACCTTATAAGTGTTTAGCCATGCAACAGTTGCATAACTAAATACTTATAAGGTCCCAAAAGCGAGACCTATTGGCTATGCAAAGCGCCCTCCGAGACCGCGAAAGTGAAAGTTATCGCGGTAAAGCACGGCGCGCGCCCGCGCACATGCACTGTAGCTCTAGGCTGGCCTGGTAGCACTTTTTGGAGCCCTTTCAATAAGTCTCGCCAGACCAGCGCATGCGCTGGGTCAGGTGAGACCTAAAAAGGGCAGACAATACAAGGGGACTTTGAGATGACTGTTGGGTGGTTTATAGGACTTAAGATATTTGACATCTTTGTGTATTTGTTTGGCGTGTTCTGAGTACATGGAGATTTAAAGTTTGAGGGATAATAAAATAGATGTTGTATGAATGAGATGGGGAAATTTATTTGTAATGGCATTTGTCAAAGGTTTGCAAGTGGAGATCTGTTGTATTTACTGTGTATGCACCCTAGTCTGTGTCTATTTAGTACCGCCCCACCTAACGTTCAAACCAAATCTAGACACTTACGATTCAGCAATCTTGGATGCTGCACAACTTCCAGTTGCAGCCTGAGGAGGGATATTCTTGAAGCAGTTCTGCACAAGCCTGCTGCTTTTCTCACCACCTCTCTACTCTCCAGCATAGTTAGAAATACTTAGCAGGCTTCTGCTTATATTTACACATTGTTGCCTTGGCTTCTATTAGTTAAAGAAATGTCAAAAGCTTTGCCGCTAAATTCTCTAGAACTTTTACAGCCCTAATTCTCACCTCCTCACTTTAGTCTCTTCTTCCTTGGGAATGCAATGTCTTTATGTGTGTAAAATGACTACTTGACTAATAAAATGATGCATATGTAAATGCATTACCCTCCTTTGAAAACCCAACATGTACAGCATCATACATCCCTTGAAGTCTGGGTCACACATTAGGAAACTTTCAAAATAAACAGAAAATGTCACTGAGAGCTTGGTTAAAGTAACAGCATCTGAATAAATGAAGCACAGGCCATCAGGGAGTTGTCATCTATTAGGTTCTGTTCTACAGCACTGATCAAAGGTCGGCGGAGGGTCTGTGAATCTCCACCTTATTATACGTACGGCATGTATTGGTTGTTGGGCACATAAAAGGAGCCTATGATGCAAGCTATCCCTCCCAATATAACACTGATAATTGACCCCCAAGGCATTAATTTGTAGGACCTATTAACATAAGGTCAACATAGTTTAGGTCCCCGGTTTGACAGGCAGCTAGGTAATGCTGGAAGAAGTACAACCAGGGGCTCACTCAGGCATTCCTATCAGAACATCTCACATTGGCTTTTCCCACAGAAAAGTCTGAACATGCTAGAAAGGAAGGTCCAGACAGCGTGACTGACAAAGACTATTCCTACTTGGCAAGTCACCACCTTAGAGGTGCTTTTGTTTGTCCTTATTGGATCAGAATTAAAAAGGGAAAGCATAAACACATTAGGGGCAATATCTGAGCCCACCTGAAGTGAACTGATCAGTCAATGCAAAGATAAAGCAGAAAAAAATCATGCATTAGAAAATTGACACACAGCAGCTCACGTGAAGAATCGAAAAATGGAAAGTGAGAGAACAATGACGAGTTGGAAAAACTGATCTCTTCTGAGATAAAGAGGAAAACAGAAAAAAGGACTGAGCACTCCAGTATACGCAACAATAAATAAATAAAGAACAAAACAAACGCAGGTGTTCGCTGCCAACCTTTTGCCTTTGCCAATGCTTGCTTTTTGTAATGTTTTTGAAAAATGCTTTGGCAAAAAAGCCTACAAAACCCAACGCCCGTGCAAGCGCATGTATACTAATGCATGGAAGGCCATCTTGAAATGGCTTTTGCAGTAACATTGTACAAAAAAAAAAATCTAAAAAATGGCCACCCATAGGTGCGCATGTGCATATGCATGGGATGCCACCTGAGAGTCACTGTCCCTCAGTAAGTCGCTGACAACACATACTTGCTCTATACAGCACTGAACAAAGGTAAGAGGGTGAGACACAGCCTTAAATTAACAACTTGGATGTGTGCTCTTCATCAAACACATAAGAAAGAAAACCATGGGACTGATCAGTTGGTGAAAATGTTGGTGTGGAATGGGCCTTAGCAAAACATTCTGCAAAATGTGTAATGTGCGAAGAACACTCATAGAGGAATTTTGTGCAACAAATGGTTTTGCCACAGCTTTTGCAAAACAGCTCTTCCTCGCTGAATTCTGTAAAATTTCAAGGATTCTCCATTTTTTGGAAGTTTCATGTATGTTTCAGCATTTCGTGGTGTTTCATTTGGCAAAACACTGAGAAATACTGAAACGTTCACGAAATGTCATGTTTCATGAACATTCTTCTTTTCCCTTGTTTTATTGTACATGAAAAAAAAAAATCTGCAAGCAGCAATCGTTCTGTGGGAAACATTCTGTGAAGGAAAAAAAACGTTGTATTTCATCAATGATTTGTTAGGTTATCTGTTGCCCTGTCTTCTTTTTGTGCTTTCTGCCCTCTTTTCCTACTCTCGTTCTCTTTTTATTTCTTCTCCTCTGTTTATACCATTGTGTGTGTTTCATCCTTTCTTTTAAACATGTTATAATTCATCTAGGCTTTACGATAGGGGAGAGCTCTGCCAAAGCTTCAATGCGAATAAATATTTGTTATGTAGTGGAGCATAGGATCTATGTTTACCCGTAAAAGGGAGCAGTTAACCCAAGCAAGCTGGTGTTCAAGGACAGTTAGGGGTCGCAGTCCAGATCCTCTCTTCCTCTGAGTCTTTTCTTGACGGGCCTCTGGGCGGAGGGCATTCACAGCAACATGCCGCCTATCAATGCCATGAGCCATCAACTGCGTGATCTCAAGGCATCTTCGGGATGGCATGTCGTGATAACCCACAGGATAGGCACAGCTCCACGAGACAAAATTAGCTTTAATATGACAAGTCCTGGTTACAAATAATAATGTATGTATTAAGGGTTTTCTAGAGCACTTTCTGTTGCTGTGGAACATCCTGTGTATATTTTCGGAAGCCGAAGAAAAAAGTTAGATTCAAGCTGGGAAAAGGAAGTCTCCAGCCTAAAATTCTTCCATGCCTAACCCTGGTGTATGAAACTTCTGTTGTAGGCTACAGGGAACATTCTGCTTTCAAGCCTGTTTTTCTTCTTTTCTTTTTTTTCCAGTCCTGATCGTCCTCAAGCCTATTTTTTGACGAAAAAGTTAGATCGCTCTTCCCAGGCATGGGGTTTCAGAGAACCCCACAGACTAGTACTGTGGACCACCTGGATCCTATTTCCATGTTTAAGCTGATTGGAGGTTTGTTACATGATGAGATGTGAAGCTGAGGAACACAGGGGGATATGTACAATGAAGTGGCGGAGCGTGTCGTTAGCCTCCTGAGCTTAACGACACGCTCCGCCACTTCGGAAACGCAAAGCTGCACCATATTTACAAGAATGTGGTGCAGCCATGCGTTTCCCCCTGTTATGGCGCTAAGTTTAACAACTTAGCGTCAACGCAGGCACCCTTGCACCAGAGTGCAATGGTGTCTGTGTGCAGGGGAGGATTGGTTATGTGTAGAAAGGTGTCCCTTCCTGCACATAAACAATCCTAAAATGCCATTTTGTAACTTTCATGTGTGCTGCTCCATGCAGCACACATGAAAGTTACAAAATGGCATTTTTTTAAATGATTTGTTTAGGTACAGGAAGGGAAAACTTCCTGTACATAAACAAACCATGGCATTTTGCTTTTTCCATGTGTGCTGTACAAGGCAGCACATATGGAAAAAGCAACAAGCAGTGGCATAGCCAATAGGTCTCGCCTTTGGGGCCTTATAAGTGTTTAGCCAGAGCTATTGACTTTGTCAATGTCTTCCAGCTGTGCTGTAGAGAAGTGTGGCTGCTGTGCAGCATGCTGAAAAGTTATAATAAAGAAGGGTCAGAAGCATTTTTGTTACCTTATATATGACCAAGAAGGCATTATGCACAACTGAATGACCATATTTAAAAAGTATTTACAATAAAAAATGTCCTCAGTTTTCTTTTGTTCTTGCAATGCTGGCAACTTGTTTCTGCCTATTCCAATGGTTGTTTGTTAAAGCTTTTTTTTGAGGGGGCATAAACAATCGGAGGGTGAAGGTTGGGAACTAGTACCTGTACTATAACACTAGCAGCAGCCAGACAATAGGGGAGAATCAACAGATGCCAGATTCCGAGAGCAGGCTGAGGTGGTGCTGAGTGATGCTGAAGTGGTAGTGGTGGCGCTGGTGGTGACTGGTGCGGAGACGATGCTGAGGTGATGCTGAATGATACTCCGGTCTTGCTGAGTGATGATGATGTGGTGGTGTACTAGTGCAAAGGCGATGCTGAGTGGTACTGATGTGGTGCTGAGTGATGCTGTGGTGGTGCTGAGTGATATTGTTGTGGCACTGAGCGATGCTGTGGTGGTGCTGAGTGATGCTGTGGTGGCGTTGAGTGATGCTGTGGTGGTGCTGAGTGATGCTGTGGTGGCGCTGAGTGATGCTGTTGTGGCGCTGAGTGTTGCTGTTGTGGCGCTGAGTGATGCTGTTGTGGCGCTGAGTGATGCAGTGGTGGTGCTGAGTGATGCTGTGGTGAAGCTGAGTGATGCAGTGGTGATGCTGAGTGATGCTGTGGTGGTGCTGAGGGGGAACAACCTTTACAACGCAACTTTTACAACGCACTACACTTACAACGCATTTTTTACAACGCACAATCCATTACAACGCATGACATTACAACGCATGACACTACAACGCATTTTTAAAAACTACCTTTACAATGCATTCCATTACAACGCATACTACCATTACAACGCATACCATTACAACGCATAATATAGTAATTTTTACCCCTATACTATCCAACACTTACCCTACTGTTGCACCCCCTGGAGTTAGAATAGTAATTTTTACCCCTATACTGTCCAACACTTACTCTACTGTTGCACCCCCTGGAGTTAGAATAGTAATTTTTACCCCTATACTATCCAACACTTACCCTACTGTTGCACCCCCTGGAGTTAGAATAGTAATTTTTACCCCTATACTATCCAACACTTACCCTACTGTTGCACCTCCTGGAGTTAGAATAGTAATTTTTACCCCTATACTATCCAACACTTACTCTACTGTTGCACCCCCTGGAGTTAGAATAGTAATTTTTACCCCTATACTATCCAACACTTACCCTACTGTTGCACCCCCTGGAGTTAGAATAGTAATTTTTACCCCTATACTATCCAACACTTACCCTACTGTTGCACCCCCTGGAGTTAGAATAGTAATTTTTACCCCTATACTATCCAACACTTACCCTACTGTTGCACCCCCTGGAGTTAGAATAGTAATTTTTACCCCTATACTATCCAACACTTTCCCTACTGTTGCACCCCCTGGAGTTAGAATAGTAATTTTTACCCCTATACTATCCAACATTTACCCTACTGTTGCACCCCCTGGAGTTAGAATAGTAATTTTTAACCCTATACTATCCAACACTTACCCTACTGTTGCACCCCCTGGAGTTAGAATAGTAATTTTTACCCCTATACTATCTAATACTTACCTTAAATGCAATTTAATATTATGCGTTGTAATGGTATGCGTTGTAAAGGTAGTATGCGTTGTAATGGAAATGCGTTGTAAAGGTAGTTTTTAAAAATGCGTTGTAGTGTCCTGCGTTGTAATGTCATGCGTTGTAATGGATTGTGCGTTGTAAAAAATGCATTGTAAGTGCATGCGTTGTAAAAGTGTGCGTTGTAACGACATACATCCGGTGCTGAGTGATGCTGTGGTGGTGCTGAGTGATGCTGTGGTGGTGCTGAGTGATATTGTTGTGGCACTGAGCGATGCTGTGGTGGTGCTGAGTGATGCTGTGGTGGCGTTGAGTGATGCTGTGGTGGTGCTGAGTGATGCTGTGGTGGCGCTGAGTGATGCTGTTGTGGCGCTGAGTGTTGCTGTTGTGGCGCTGAGTGATGCTGTGGTGGCGCTGAGTGATGCTGTGGTGGCGCTGAGTGATGCAGTGGTGGTGCTGAGTGATGCTGTGGTGAAGCTGAGTGATGCAGTGGTGATGCTGAGTGATGCTGTGGTGGTGCTGAGTGATGCTGTGGTGGTGCTGAGTGATGCTGTGGTGACACTGAGTGATGCTGTGGTGGAGCTGAGTGATGCTGTGGTGACACTGAGTGATATTGTTGTGGTGCTGAGAGATGCTGTGGTGGCCCTGAGTAATGCTGTGGTGGTGCTGTGGTGGTGCTGAGTGATGCTGTGGTGGCCCTGAGTGATGCTGTGGTGTCCCTGAGTGATGCTGTGGTGGTGCTGAGTGATGCTGTGGTGGCCCTGAGTGATGCTGTGGTAGTGCTGAGTGATGCTGTGGTGGTGCTGAGTGATGCTGTGTTGGCGCTGAGTGATGCTGTGGTGGCGCTGAGTGATGCTGTGGTGGCGCTTAGTGATGCTGTGGTGATGCTGAGTGATAATGTGGTGGCGCTGAGTGATGCTGTGGTAGGGCTGAGTGATGCTGTGGTGGTGCTGAGTGATGCTGTGGTGGTGCTGAGTGATATTGTTGTGGCCCTGAGTGATGCTGTGGTGGCCCTGAGTGATGCTGTGGTGGTGCTGAGTGATGCTGTGGTGGTGCTGAGTGATGCTGTGGTGGCCCTGAGTGATGCTGTGGTGGTGCTGAGTGATGCTGTGGTGGTGCTGAGTGATGCTGTGTTGGCGCTGAGTGATGCTGTGGTGGCGCTGAGTGATGCTGTGGTGGCGCTTAGTGATGCTGTGGTGGTGCTGAGTGATAATGTGGTGGCGCTGAGTGATGCTGTGGTAGGGCTGAGTGATGCTGTGGTGGTGCTGAGGTGGTGCTGAGTGATATTGTTGTGGCACTGAGTGATGCTGTGGTGGCCCTGAGTGATGCTGTGGTGGCACTGAGTGATGCTGTGGTGGTGCTGAGTGATGCTGTGGTGACGCTGAGTGATATTGTTGTGGCGCTGAGAGATACTGTGGTGGCCCTGAGTAATGCTGTGGTGGTGCTGAGTGATGCTGTTGTGGCCCTGAGTGATGCTGTGGTGTCCCTGAGTGATGCTGTGGTGGTGCTGAGTGATGCTGTGGTGGCCCTGAGTGATGCTGTGGTGGTGCTGAGTGATGCTGTGGTGGTGCTGAGTGATGCTGTGTTGGCACTGAGTGATGCTGTGGTGGCGCTGAGTGATGCTGTGGTGGCGCTTAGTGATGCTGTGGTAGTGCTGAGTGATAATGTGGTGGCGCTGAGTGATGCTGTGGTAGGGCTGAGTGATGCTGTGGTGGTGCTGAGTGATGCTGTGGTGGTGCTGAGTGATGCTGTGGTGACGCTGAGTGATGCTGTGGTGACGCTGAGTGATGCTGCTGTTGCGCTGAGTGATGCTGTGGTGGTGCTGAGTGATACTGTGGTGGCGCTGAGTGATGCTGTGGTGGCGCTGAGTGATGCTGTGATGACACTGAGTGATGCTGCTGTTGCGCTGAGTGATGCTGTGGTGGTGCTGAGTGATACTGCCGTGACACAGTGTCTTTGCTAGTTACAATGATAAAGAACTCCCTCCAAATGTGCACGAGTGAATAACTAATTCTGATATTTTGAAGCACACAGCTAATTTTACCTTGCCCTGTGGGATAATAAAAAATAAAAAATAAAATAACAGAGTGCGCAAACCACAGAATGAATGACCCAATTTTAAATGTTTTATTTGTTCTGGTAAACTATAAACCAGAAAAAGAAGCCGTAAATCAAATGTCTGTTTAGTGTGCGAAGAAGTTTGGCAAATGCAGTAGTTTGTTGTTGGGTAGCTTTGTGTGCGTGTTTAAAATGTCCAGGTAGCATTCAAAACAAGGATTAGCTTTGTGTGCGTGTTTAAAATGTCCAGGAAGCATTCAAAACAAGGAGGCACGTCTGGCGAGTGGTGTGCGATGTGCGCGCGCTGTCAATAAACCAGAAAAAGAAGCCGTAAATCAACTGTTTAGTGTGCGAAGAAGTTTGGCAAGTGCAGTAGTTTGTTGTTGGGTAGCTTTGTGTGCGTGTTTAAAATGTCCAGGAAGCATTCAAAACAAGGAGGCACGTCTGGTGTGTGGTGTGCGCGCTGTAAGGGTGCCTGCGAGCAATGCGCTTAATGAGCCATGACGACAGAGGAAAGCCAGATGGCGCCTGTGCGCGTAACCGTGCGCGTAACCGCATGCTTTAGGCCACACAAGCAAAAGCGTGTGGTCAGCTCTTTGAAGCCCCCTTTCTAAAAGTCTCACGAGACCTGAAAACGAGGTGAAATAATGCATTTCTCCTCGTTTCGCCAATCGAAGACCAGGATTTTCCTGGTCTTAATTTTGGTGCTGCCTCCTATGTACAAAGCGATACCAAAGGGGATGGTGGACGGAGCGTTTGAGCAAATCAAACACTCACCCCCAGTCAACTGATCTGGGTTTAATCCATCATCATTCTTTAGCTCACTCCACCACCCCAGTTCAGACATGGCCATATGCAAATCAGTCTGACCCTGTGCCTCATGGGAACAGTCCAGCACCGAACTGCCAAGCCATGTCTTCCCTGGACCGGAAACAAGCATCCTGGGACCGGTTTCGGGTTCATAACCCTCATCAGCCAGGCTATCTTGAATCCAGTGTCAAAGTGAGCAAGGGACCCACGTCTGGGCATACCCTGCCAACTTAGGGCGAACAAAGCGATACCAAAGGGGATGATGGACACAGAGTCAAGACTGATTTGCATATGGCTGCGTCCAAATTGGAATGGCATGGTGAGCAAAAAAACTATGGATTTAGGCCCAGATCTCTGTACTGGGGTGAATGTATGACATTGTTCTGCACTCTATCCATCAATAGTTCTTTTTGCATTTGTCACCCTGAGTGGGACAGTTATGCTCAGACGTGAGTCCCTTGCTTTCCATGCCACTGGAATCAAACTATCCTAGCTGAAGAGGGGTGAAACCCCGAAACCGGTCCTAGGATGCTTGTTTCCAGTCCAGGGAGGACCTGGCCTGGCAGTTCGGGCTGGACTGTTCCCATTGGGCACAGGGTCAAGACTGATTTGCATATGGCTGCGTCCAAACTAGAATGGCATGGTGAGCAAAAAAACTATGGATTTAGGCCCAGATCTCTGTACTGGGGTGAATGTATGACATTGTTCTGCATTCTATCCATCAATAGTTCTTTTTGCATTTGTCACTCTGAGTGTGACAGGTATGCTCAGACGTGAGTCCCGTGCTCTCCATGCCACTGGAATCAAACTATCCTAGCTGAAGAGGGGTGAAAGCCCAAAACCGGTCCTAGGATGCTTGTTTCCAGTCCAGGGAGGACCTGGCCTGGCAGTTCGGGCTGGACTGTTCCCATTGGGCACAGGGTCAAGACTGATTTGCATATGGCTGCGTCCAAACTGGAATGGCATGGTGAGCAAAAAAACTATGGATTTAGGCCCAGATCTCTGTACTGGGGTGAATGTATGACATTGTTCTGCATTCTATCCATCAATAGTTCTTTTTGCATTTGCCTCCTATGTACGCCACTCTTGTACATAGGGGGCAGCATCAAATACAATGGATGTTGCTGTGGAACGCCCACCACAACACCCACTGCACACCCCTTTCATTCTAAACATAGCGTGAAAGGGTGCCTTATGTGCAAGGCAGCATTAATCCACGTTATGTGGCTTAACGTTCCCTTGTACATAAGGCAAGGCCCCTATCGCCACGGAAATGTCACAAAAAGTGACGTTCCCGTTTCCATAGGGGCTTGAGCATATGCCCTACAGTGTCTTGATGGACATAGGACATCTTGTAAACCATAAGAGGACTTTACCACAGCCTAGCTTCACCGACTATACAAAGTGAACCTAACCAACCACAAATACCATACTTAACTGATCCTTCCTTCTACCCGAGCACAACCCATAGACATAGTCCTAGTGCCTTCTTCTGATGTGGCACTCAGCATTCCTTCCCTCTGAATACACAAGTCCTCATCTTTTCAGCCCAATTTCAGACTCTGGGCGCTCACTCCCTCTTACTTTATTGAAATTTCTTGAATCTGCCTCTTGCCTCTATTGTTGTATCCTGTCCTCAAAGAAACAAAACCAGAATTTGCCTTTCTACCACTTCTGTCTTTTGTACACACTCAAACCTCAAGCTTACCTGGCTGAATCGTGACACAGCAGAAATGTAATAGCTATGAAAAAACACATCTTTAAAATTTGCATAGTTCTGCTCCCTACTACCGAGAAGCCAGCTGAGGCCACAGGAGCCCTGGGGCTCCTATGTGGCCCCAACATATTGTTTGTGGGTGCCCCGTGTGGGCACCACGGCACCCACATATATTAAAGGCAGGCCCCTGGGGATGGGGTCCCCGGGGCCATAACAGGCTCCGGGAGAAGGCCTCTTAGCCCCCCTCCCCTTTAAAAAATATACAGCCAGGGAGATGGGGTTCCCAGGGCATAATGAGGCCCGGGAAGAGGGGGGCCATGCGCCCCCATCCCCTTTTAAAATGAATACAGCCCTGGGGAAAGGGGTCCTCATGTGCTAACAAGGCTCAGGAGGGGTCCATCTGCCTCCCTCCTCTTTTTAAGTGCTTTGGGCCCCAGGGGACGGGTCCCTGATACCTGAGAAGGCTTGGGGAGTAGGAGCATGCAGCCCCCCTCCCCTTTTTAAAAGAAAAGGCATGGCCCTGGGGGATGGAGTCCCTGGGGCCTGAGAAGGCTCGGGAGGGAGGTGTGTGGCCCTCCTCCCCTTTAAAACAAATTATATTTGGCCCTGGGGGTTGGGCCTAATAAGACTCAGGAAGGGGGCCGCCCCAATTCCATTTTTACTGTATTTGGCAAGGGGTGACAGGGTCCTCTGAGTTATGAAGGCTCGGGAGGTGGGCTCCATGCACTTGTCCTTAGTTTAATTGTATTTGGACCCGGGGATGGGGTCCCGGGCTTTTTAAGACTTGAGGAGAGGGCCACATGTACCCACTCCCATTTTTATTTGGAACTGGCCCCAGGAGATGGGGTCCCCGAGACAATTAAGGGTCGAGAGGGTGGCTGCACGCACACTTCCCTCAATATATATGATTTGGGATGGTGCACCCCTGGCCTGAAGGCCAACCCCACGCTGAGCATGCCAAGGGCTGTGCCCGGTGTGAGGTTGGTAGTCTGCTGGGGGTTTGGCTACAGGGCCTGGTGGCAGATAAAGCTGTGGCCAACAGCCCATTGTGCACATCAAAAGATGTACGCAGAGTGGGGTTGGCTGCCTGCTGGGAGTTGGAGGCAACCCTGGCTGCAAGACAGGCCCTGCGACTAACCCCGTTCGATGCACTACCAAAGGCCATGTGCAGTGTGTGGTTGCCTGCCTGCAGGGGGTTTGTTGCAAGGCTTGTGGCCAGCCCCCCGCTGTGCACGACCAAAGGCTGTGCCAGGCTGTGGGTTGGCTTTTCGTATGGTGATAAAATATTATGTTGTTTCTGTCACCACCTAAATATATTTAAATGATCTAAAAGATCATATAAACTATTGTATTTTCAAGTTATCTTCTATGTAGTTTTTATTTGTACCGTGTGCTGGTATAGATGCCATCAAGTGTAAATGTGCGCACCACTAGATATCACGGTCAGGTCTGACTGTAAGTATACATGGCTGCAATCATTCTTAATTAAGCATACATACTGTCCGGTGCAACCATGTGCATCACTATTCATAGCTGCACTGAGCAGAGGTGTACCTCTATGTACTATTTAATGCGGCTGGACGTGCCTTCAGGTGTGACTGTACATACCATTAGCTGTTGGTGCATATAGCATCAGGCATGACTGCGCATTAGGTATAGAGGTGAAACTTTAGGTATCGATGAGTATAGCATAAAGCATGTCTGCACATGTCATCTGTAGAAGTCGTAAATAAAAGAAAGGTGTGGCTGTATGCAGCATCAGGTTTGAATTATGTACTTTCAGGTGTGACAGTAAGCGTGATCTTGTATGGCTGAAAATACCATCAGGTATGAGTACTTGTACTATCAAGCAGAGCTGTTGTAGCTATACATCTCGGTTAAATGAACCATGAGGTGTGGCTGTACATACCAGTAAGTAAGGGGTAAGCGCCAGTGGTAATTTGTAAAGAAATAAGGGCAGGGGTTCTAGTCAGGATGCAGCAGTCTATTTCTCCTGTTAGAGCCGCCTAAAACAGGACCAACTACTAACCATGAAAGCTGGGAGAGGGTGTGGTGTAATGGCCAGAGCTGCTGACTTCGAAGCTCGGAAACCAGGTTCAAGCCTCGGCGTTAGCTCCCATCCTGTGATTCTGGGCAAATCACTTAATCTTCCCGTGCCCCATATGACTGTGTCCTTAACTGGTGCTCATGAAAAGCGCTGGTGTTGATGATTAAGTGCAGGTGCTGAGCACCCGGAAACCACCATCTCAAACTAAACACGGTTAGTGTACCTTCAAGCATGGCAGTACAAGTTATCAGGTGTGGCTTTTTATGCAATTAGGCATTGCAGCTTTTTTCAATATGACATGGTAGTATCTACCACAAGGCCTGGCTGTTCCTACCATAAGGCATGGCTGTACGTTGCTTCATGGGTGTCTGTGCATGCCACCAAGCATTGGTGGGGGTACTTACCATAAAGTATAACAGTACACATCATCAGTCGTCGTTGTACATACAATAAAGAATGTCTATACACCCCAAGATAACTCAATGTGTGTGAAACAAGAGGGAACTGCTGTGACAATGTCCTATTACCGTTGTATTGCATTGTATTTCCGCATTTATATAGCGCTTACAACCCTGTGTGGGGGCACTGAAGCACTAGCCTGCATGGGGAGCAAGTTGTATCATGTAGGGTGTGCAGAGGGAAGGGTTTTATCTTTGCTTTGTGATCCTGGGTGGAAAATGTTGCTGTGTGTGTGATGTAAGTTTAAACTATAGATGTCACTGTGCTACGGAACCTTACGCAACTGTGTTTCTGCCATGCCTGTTGTGTTTAGGGGAACCTTACACTGCTGCTGTCCAGTGGAGTTGTGAACCCCCTGCTTTCACAGCTTAGGCGGGGTGGTGTTGGCAATTATAGTTATTTATGACGCTGTTGTGGCTGCAGCTCCGCAGACAAAAGCTATTAAAAACTCAAAAGTAAAGGAAAACGATTAACAACACAGTGATCAGGAGTTAACCACAGCAAAGAAATTAAGAGAAAAAGAGAGGGAATGAAAGAGGGAGGTTTGGAAGGAAGAGAAAAAGGAAGGACATGTAACAATAAGGAAGGAACTGTGGATTAAAGGATGAATGCAATGATAAAAGGACTGATGGATGGAAGGGGAAAACACGATTTACATGGGAGGGTGAAAGAAAGTGTGTGTAATGATGAAAGGCTGGATGAATGGGTAGATGGATGAATAGACTGGATGGAAGGGTGAAAGGGTGAATTGGTGGATTGATAAAAGGAGGGAGAGTTGGTGGATGGCTGAATGGGTTTAAGTATGGAGGAATAGTTGGAAGTGAGAGTAGAAGGATGGATGAAAGACTGTAATAATGAGAGAGTAGATGGATGGAATGGTGAAAGGATGGATACATAGGTGGATGGGATTGATGGATGGATTCATGACAGGCTTAAAGGGTGGAGAAATAGATGGACAGAAGGCTGGATTAGGGGACCTCATCTAGAGTGGGTAGAGTGTACTCTCGTTGCTCACCTGACGGCGTTCGAGGGATAGATCAAAGTGGGGGCTATTTTAATTTTCTGGCTACCCCCTTGTTGCTGTCACTACACTGCCCCTGTTCTGTAGTGAACGCGTGGGGGCATGCACCGGTGCTCTGCATCCACCCTGCACTGTTCTGATGCTGCCTCTATGCTTAGGGTGACCAACCGTCCGTAAATTTCACGGACAGTCCGTAATTTCGGCCGTCTGTCCGTTGTCCGTGAAGGAATCTTTAACGGACGCCATTTGTCCGTAATTTTAACCAGGCACCGGTCGCAACACCCTAAGCCGGCACAGCTTCCACCCACCTCCCTTCTTGACTCCGATACAGTACCAAAGCTCAGATCCCAGCAGCACTGGAGAGGCACAGCGGGATGGCAACCCTCACACCTTCAGCCCTTGATGAGCTGTTAAGAGGTGCTTGAAGGTGACTGAGAGGGAGGGGCTGCAGCTTCAGGATCAGGGGCATCTATTCAGATGCAAACAGCCCTGAATGCGTCATGTCTCTGCAATTTAGAGGGGCCTCACACATTTCCTTTCTGCCCAGGGCCCCAAACATCCTAAAACCGGGCCCTGATTACACCAAGGCAGCACGTGGTTCTCTTCACAGAGCTTAATTACTGTCACTAAATTGTAAGCAAACCTCGGTTCTTCAAACATGCAGTCTATAATGTAATAAATAAATAAAAAAGAAATGGCGCAATCGCACCCACACTGATTAACAAAGTATGGAGGACAATCAGTTAAATCAGTTCTCTTGGAGTATCTCCTTTAAGTACTGTACATCACAGTGGGGGATGGCAAAACTAACATTTTGGAAAGAGAGCCTGTCTTTTCGTTGTCCTGTCCAGGAGGGGGTGAGGATCCCTACCCCACCCTGGAAGAGACCAAGATGATACTAGAATAATGCAATGCCCACCCCTGTGCCCACCCTGATAGATCATGTTCCCCCTCCTGTGATGGCTCCTACCCCCCCCCCCCCCAGTGATGGCTCCTGTCCCCCCCAAGTGGTGGATCCCGTCTCCGCCCTGGGTGGCTTCTGTCCCAGGCCTGGAATGGCTCCTTCAGCGAGGGTGAAGTTCTTGATGGGCCTCTTCTCAAAAAGGCTCAGCTCAAAATTAATATGAAAAGTTGGGCGAGTGGGTAAGTGAAGGGATGGCTGGATGAATTAGTGAAAGGGTGAATGGACGAATGAAAGATTGAATAGATGGATAATGAGAAAGGATGGATTGATGAGTGAGTGGGGGGATGGAAGAGAGAAAAGGTCAATAGCTGAATGTGTGGGTGGATGGGTAGCTGGATGGGTAAAAGGGTGGATGGATGAGTGAAAGGATGGATGAGTGAAAAGGTGGATGGTGAGTGAGTGGGTGGATGGATGAGTGAAATGATTGACGGATTGATGAATTGATAAGTGCAAGGTTGAATGGATGGACGGATGAGTGAAAAGGTGGGTGTAAGGATGGATGAGTGAGTGAAAGGTAGGGTTGATGGACAAAAGGATGAATAGATGAGTGAAGGAGTGAAAGGATAGATGGATGAGAAAGGATGGATGAGTGATAGGGTCAATGGATGGATTCATGAGTGGATGAGTAGATGGATGGGTGGGTGGATGGATGGATGGAAGGAAGGATGGCTAAGTGAAAGGGTTGATAGAGAGAGAAAGGGAGGATGGATGGATGACTGAAAGGGTGGATGGGTGGAAGGATGAGTAAGTGAAAGGATGGCTGGATGGGTGAAAGGGTAAATGGCTGGATGGATTGGTAGAAGAGTGGATGGATGAGTGTACCGATGGATAGGGTGAAAGGGTGGATGGATGGATAATGGATTGATGAGTGAAAGAATGGATGAAGGGATGGATGAGTGAAATGATAGATGGAAGGATACATGATGGATATGTTTGCAAATGGTTGAATATGTTTGGATATGGCTGGGCTTACTTGTATACTATTGCGCGACCTCCTCTGATGTGTCTGTAAAACTTACCTATTGTCCTGAAGTTTTGTCCTGAATTTTGACCTCCTGTCCTGAATTTGTGTCCTGAATTTTGACCCTTTGTCCTGAATTTTTACACTCACCGTCCTGAATTTGCACCAATGCCTGTTGGTCACCCTATCTATGCTGCACCTTTTGTCAGTGTGATGGAAGCTTGGACTGCTAGTCCAATGCCGCGCCTTTTCTTTATAAATAGCTCTCCTTTAGCCTGCTTTCGGTCCAGCCCATTTCCTTGACTTCATCTTCGTGCCAAAAGAAAATACAGCTGAGCCCTGGCGTCTGCGCTCTTTAAAGAAACAAAAGAAAGAATGGAGAGAAAGAAAAAGCACACAGAGGAATAACATGAGAGAAAGGGGTGGATGTTCAGGGTTTAGGACAGATATTTGTTTTGACTCCTCCCGGGGAGCGCTTTTGTTTCTCGCGGGATTCCGTTCGAGCTGACTAAGGCTTTCTGTGTACAGACATAAAGCCCCTAAAAGATGCGCAGGACAATAGCCTGACAGGGCCCAACCCTAATGAACAATGCGCACCGCTGCAGTCTGACGAACCCCGCTTAGAAGAAGAATAAGGCAGCTTTACCTCCCCCAGTTCAAGGCTCTCCTGCTCCCCCGGGGTCTGCCGCACAGCGAGAGTTAATCGTCCTCACCGGAGGCACCCCGGGTATTTCCTGGCACGTATTGTCTGTAAAATCGTGTTCAGAGTTTGATGAAATATTATTGGCCGCGAGCCAGAAATAACAGCCTGCTCATCGGCATGCCTGGAGCTTGAAGTCATCCTGCCAGCGAGTAGTGGACGTAGGCATCACGCATGCGTGTGATTTAGGGTCGTTGAGCGTACAGTCGTGCTTTTGTACAATGGTCGTTAACACAACAGGAGAACCATTCTTTTATCAGCCACCCCGTAACCCCGGGGAGCATTTTTGGGGGGAGCTTTTATGAGAACGGGTGAAAAAGTTGTGTCCAGCTATAAATAAATTATTTACAATACACCCACAAACGAAAAGCCAAAGAAATTACAATCAAACAAGTGAATCTGCCCATCGAAGCCACGCTGCCGGTAGCCAGTCATTAACTAGCGTTAGTTACAAGCCTCTGTCAGTAAATTAATGCAATGAGCACATGCATTTTCCAGCACTGTCACCCCCTCCCCTTCCACCACTGACCTACGTGCTTGCTTTTCCTCTCTGCTTCCCTGGACCTCACCAGCTAGACCTATGTTCATCGGGAATTGTAGAAATAAGATATTTTGTTAGATTTCATAGCAGACAGAACTTATATTTGAATTTGAGGAATCTAAATGCCTGGCCAGCTCTCAAACTTCAGATTTTTCTAAAGTTTGTATTTGTACAAATAGATCGTCACAAATCTAGACCTGCTGCTGCGGAGATTCGGAGGCTGGTTCAGAATCGGCGATACAGCAAGAAAGACCGTTCTAAACCTGCATCTGGCAGAACAAACAAATGAACCAAATCAAACTGAAATCAATTAACTACTTTGATGAATAAAAAATGCCTGAAACGCCTATCTGGAGTAAAGGTGACCGGTGGGCTCCTGTGAGTGGTGACGTGTTGTAGGGCAGAAGGAGAACACAGAGAGTTAGGATGTAAATAAACTACACCAAGTGTCCATCACCTGTGGTGGAATATTTTATCTTAACAGCGTGCTTGTGACGCGGAAGAGCCCAACAACTAAGATACTTCCTTGAGCGTCACACACCTGAAACACTACATACCCCGCCAACTTACAGAATTATAGAAACCTGAAAAGAAAACATATTTATCTGGGCAGCCATGGCAGCCCTTTCAAATCTTTCTCTACTCAGCAGACACAGCCCACCTAGCTCCTAAAACTCAGTCGGTTACCACCTTCTAAGTGCACCTGAACCTAGCGTCCCCTTGAAGGTTTGCATCCTTTGACCTGCTTTGACCTCTGCTATCTGCACTTGAATGCCCTCCTTCTCAACATAAATCCAACTAGTCCCTCTTGAAAGAGTCTTAAAGCCCCCCCCTTCTTACACTAGAAAACCTGGACACATGAGAACCTATTTGCATTGTCCCAACCTCTGCGTCCTGTTTTGTATATATGAGGCCTCTAGTGGTCCTCGGAAGGCTTCCTACAAGTATTACATAATCTCTTGGGTGTGACTGGGTGTGGTTAATAAGGTTGGTGACGCAGTGCGTTCAGTTAACGGTTGAATGCTTCTTTGGCATGCAACCGTTAACTGAACACACTGCGTTCAAGACGTGCAAACCAGAGGTCCGTGTATGGCGTGGTCTGTCCCATGCTCCCACGCTGGGGATGACGCTACACAAACGTCCCTCTTTCCTCTTAGAACAATCTTAGGGGCAAATTTACAAAGCAGTGACGCAACACAGAGAAGCAACCAAAGTTGATGCGCTGTATCAAAGGGAGAGAGGAGAACCGCGTCATATCTCCTAAAATCCTTTTCCTTTTGCACTTGCACACTTTGGGGTGCATTGAGTCTTCACACACAGCTTTGCACCATAGTACAAGGATGTGTGCATTATGTATAGCATAGGTTCTGTAATGGAAGAATGCACCTCCAATACAAAACACTATGCTTAGGTGTGTTAATATTTTTCTAGGTGTATACGTGTGCTGTACAGTACAGCACACACGCAAAGTTGGAAAGGTTTTCATCAACATTATCCCTGCCTCGAGTAGGCATAATTTTTTTTGACACAATCCCATTCTACCAATGCTGGTAGATGGGGATTTGTGTAAAAAACCATAGGTGGTTGTAAGAGATTTCCCGTGTATCACACACTTTTGCTCCCTTGATGCATAAGTAATGCAAAGCAGCACGTTATTTTAGGGCTACTTTCTAAAGGAAAACAGGTTTTGCGCTGGAAAATAAATCCCTTACAACTCTTTGCACCAGTTTGCATAACTTTTGTGACACAAACCTTGCAAAAAGTGGTTGTAAATCGGGATCTCAGTGAGCCTTCACTGCCACTACATTTTAGCTATGCTAATCAGTGGAAAATATGTGATTACTTTTGAAGGCCTTGTACATACGAGTCTGCACTCAAACCGTCATATGCCATCGATTCTTCTTTAAGGAAAGATCATAATCTGAAATTATGTTCTAATTGGACATCTTGAAGCTAGGCACAACACTTCCAACAGGGCTACATAATCTCAACAAACACAAATAAAATGTATTTTTGGCACATCTGCTAACTTGCATATGTGACAGCAATTATGAGCGAGGAGACACTCTAATCATTTTGCAATAACAATGTTTCTCACATGTTAAAAGGGTAGCCTTTAAAGGTTTTAGAAGAAAAATGACTTAGGATATCAGTGTCAGGTGCACACATGTGTCCTGTTGTGCTAGTGTGAGCTACTTCCCGCCTTCCTGTGGAGTACATCCTCTGAGCCAAGCCTGTGCACCAGTAGTGTAAAGCAACATTTTGCCCCCCCCCTGCAGTGTGTGAGGAGGGACCCTGGCGTCTCCCAGATCGCACAGATATTCATTGGTCTTGGACTCAATAGAGGCCTCCTGAACGGTTAATTGTGTAATGTCTTCTACTTAATAAATCGATCCATTAATCGCTAGTCTTATGTAGCGCCTTGTTCAAAAGAAGCAGCAACAAAGCGCTGTAAGTGCGGAGTCCAGGTACAACAGTATTTTTAAGGATTTACTGACAGTTAGAGACATTTATTCATGTCATTAAAGTATTGCGGGAAGAGACAAATGTTTTCAGGGGCCAGCTGGCGTGCGTGAGTTAAGCATTCACTCTTTTGGGAACCAATGATTGTTCCCGCTCAGAATATTTTACTGGTAGGTTTGAGCGGGAAGGAGAGGGTGTGTGTAAGTGCATGTGCCACAGCCCTCTAACTCTTTCAAGAGAAAGACGCCATGGGACAGCAAGCTTCCCTGAACACTGATTTCATAATGCCGGCGGAAGGAGGAGGCGCGTGCCGACAATAGACACATTCATGCGTCGAAGAGGTCTCGCGCAGGGATGATTGCTTTGGGATGAGGCAATCGTTCTGGCCTCACTCCCCGATTCTGAAATATGTCGGAGGCAATAAGAGTGCGCCTGAGTGATGTCCCGCGAGCCTCTCTGCAGCAGATAGCAGGGGTGCCACCGACCGTTCACACCGCCTTCACGAGGGGGACACGCAGACTTCACTCAGCGCTCTTCACACGACGCCTATAATCAGTGCTTCTCTTCAAAGACGGAATTTTAACCTCAGCCCAAGGCCAAAAAAAAAAAAAAAAAACACGCACACAACCATCCTTCAATTCTGCCTTTGTGCGAAGCATATAAAAAACAAACTGGGTCCAATCATCCCATCTTAATTAGAGAACTTTCCTCTAATATGTCTTTCTCGGTAAAGGTCAGTGGAAGCTGGCTTCAGTTCCCCCGGGAGGCTGATGTTGGCAAAGGAGGGCTCCCCAAGTCTGACCTCAGGCAACCCCACGCCTTCCCTCAGACTGTGGAAAGGTAGAAAACTAAAGGCCTGAGGCTCCATGCACAGTGGTATGTTGCTGTTATGAGCAGGGCACAAGTCCTAAAAAAAAGAAGTGGGGCGACTAACCTAGTTAATCAGAATGCAAGCGGCATCAGGGCACGTGACATCACGACGCGTGACATCGCAGCGCATGACATTGCGGCGCGTGACATCGTGGCGCGTGACATCACAGGAAGTGGCATCCCAAGAAGTGACATCAGATCTTAAGCTCTCACACATATGTTTAACATGTCTATCATGAGTACATTGGAGCACATTTCGAGTATGCAGGAAAACCCTCCTGATTTAGGCAGAAGATTCACACTTTTGTAACCTACACATAAAACAATGTTGCCTTTTGTCAGTGTAAACTTCCTCTACCCATAGTGCTTTACAAGAAAAAATAGTGATATTTAAATTATTATAACGCCTCCTCAGGGGTAGTAAGCACTCTATGAATGTTATTTATTTTGTGTAAATACTGGGACAGACCAACACATCTGACATTCTTACAGTGAATGCATGTCCCCTAAACAGAGCCTGAACAAAGTGAAAAGCTGCCTCTCTTAAGCATGGGTGTTTCATCTCTGCCGCATTTGCATGGAGTTGTGAGGCTCCAGACCGCTACCAGCCAGGAGACTCGAACAGAAGGAGGCCTGATGACCCCTCAGATTCGGCCTTTGTTATGGGCCCAGCAGGAGTCTCAACTAAGAAAGCCCCCTCCCCGCCTGCACATTGTTGCGGATCGCAAGCAACGTGCAGGCGCTGATGAATGTGTCCCGGTGTTTGGAAATTACACTGGGACGAATTCAGTCTATTTTTTCAGTGGGGCCCAACTGCTTGGCAGGGTGGACGACGTCCACCCTGTGAAAATAGTGGGCGGACGCCATCCACCCGCTTGTACCCCCGACTTGTGCCCTGGTTATGAGGCCTACACTTCCTAAAACCACTGGGTTAGTGATTTTGCGAGTCCAAAAAGTATTTGGGACCAGCTCCCTACAGCCCCGTCGCTGGCAGACTTCAGAAAGAGACTCAAGACTTGACTCTTCTAGGGAGACACAGCGCCAAGATACACCTAGGGGTGATAGTAATGCACTTTACAAATGTTGTTTGATTGATTGATTTGATTTCTGATTTGCAGAAGGCTTTTGCTATCATTGTGAATCACAATAAGGAGAGATCGTGAAAGGTGTACCCTTCTTACCTGCTGTTGCTGTTGCCCGCATCACTGTTGCGGCCACGAAGTGCGGGGGAGCTGCCCTGTACCGGGACTACCTCTCCCAGCACCTCTAGCGGTACACCGCCATGACCAACAGCATTTTGTGCCTGAAGTGCGCTTGAAAACCAGCTGAGAGCTCCTGCAGCGTGAGACGTGCGCGGACTCGCCCTGGCCGCGCCCGGGCAAGGCCTGGGCCAAAGGCAGGCTTGTCAAAGCCCGTCAAAGCCCGGATAAGGCTGGGCTAGGGCATCTCCCTAAGATCTGCAGCGGATTACCCCGATTTCTACGATGAACTCCCTGCCCGAGGTACAGTGTTCTCCATTTACGTTAAGGTTATGAGAGCAGCGGCTGGACGTGTTTGCCTGGTATAAAGAACGCCTGCTTATTTAGTTTACACCATCTTTGTGCCTGATTTATGTCCTCCTTTCATTGAGGTCTCCACAATGAGTAAGAGGAAATTTTTAATACCTCTTTTGCGCTGACACAAGTTTTCCAAGTGCAAAGCGGCTTTGTACTTTCTGCCGCAACTCCATGATCGTGATGTTTGTCTTGCTGTTGGGAGTTTTTTTAAGTGTATTTTAGCAAAGAGAAACAGCATGCTGTTTTGATATCAATGCATTTTTCCAGTTTTTGTCTGTATGGTATTTGTACTGCTGCTAAAATGTTTATCTTTCTTGCTAACTCCTTTATATGACTGATTTTAACCCTTTCGCTGCGGCGGGAATTCCGCCGCAGCGCTGGGGGGTGCGGGGGGGCAGCGCGGTGGCGCTGTGCTCATGACGGAGCCGCTCCGTCATGAGCCACGGTTGAGCTGTGCTCATGACGGAACGGTTCCGTCATGACTCCGCCCATTTGCGTTGTCCCCCCGCACAGGCGGGGAAACAGCGCCGCATAGGCGGAGCGGCCGCCAACGGCCGTGACATGACTGAACCGTTCCGTCATGAGCACAGCTCAACCGTGGCTCATGATGGAGCGGCTCCGTCATGAGCGGGGAAGGGGTTAATATTTATGTATTATTGGATAATATTTGCTTCTATCCATGGATCCAGTCATTTTGCACTATTGGATAATATTTGCTGCTATTTATGAACTCAATTGTTTTTGCACTGTCACTTTAGTTACGAGTAAAATTTATTGTTTTTGCTTGCTGTCGTATCCATTTTAAATGGAAAATGAGTTTGTAATTTTTCTGAGATGTGTCTGATTTTAATGATGTTTGTTTTTATGTGCATCTTTTAAGACCTGTCTTCGGAAGGACGAATAACGAAAGAATTGAATTGAATTGAAAGGTGTACCCCCTTCCTATTTCAGGCTCTCAGTGCTGTCAGGGGTTTATGAGTTCAGATTCGGTTGCAAACTATTGATCAGTAACCAACAATCGAGATGGGGTGGTAACTGGTTGACTAAAGCAAAAGGACAGGTTCCCCTTTGAGAATGGCTTTGGGGGGTCTCGCAGTGGCATAACACAGGCCCCCGCAGCCCTGCAATGCGGGGGGACCTCCAAGCTCCAGGGGAACCCCTCAGCACAGTACCGTGGCCAGAGAGCTCCTGATTGAGTCCGGAGGGGGCACCTCCACGTACCTTGCAGGGGGACCCCCTCAAGTTTCGTTACGGCACTGTGGTCTCTGAGGAAGTGCTACCGGGGACCACTGCATTTTATCCCCCGTCTCACCCAATGGCTTTCCTTCAACGCGACCCTTAAAAATAAAAATTTGTGTCGCTGGAATGCTTTAAATTTTTTGTCATTTATGAAGTGCAAACGCAGGATTGAATTTTTGCTGTCACCCGCAAGTTTCCATCTTGGCATTCGTAGGAGGGCGCAACTACCTCCTGCCTCATTAATATTTAGGAGGTAAGAGGTTAGCGATGTTCTGTGTTTATCCTGCTTGCAATGCAGCTGATAAGTACATCAGTCGCATTATACATTTCTGGGCAGATCACAATGAATTGGTGTGTGAAAATGTGCACATGTTGATTTGCGAGCTGTCCAATGATACATCATGCTCTTGATGTGTTATGGACTTGTGGTCGCAAAACCTGCATTTGCATAATCACAGGCTTTTTGACCATATAGCCATAAGTAGCAATATACCGAAAGCATATTGCGAGTTTTAATTGTTTTTCTGACTCCCAGTGTGCACTCTGTGACTAATTGCAATATGGAAGGAAGGGGTGAGCGAAAGGGGCATCTCCGTCTCAAAATTGAAGTACAGTGTATCAAAGGTTGCAACCCAATGATGGGATACCAGCACCAATAAAGGGGTGGCATCCATTCACACAAAGTGGAGGCTGTCCGAGAGGGGAAACAGCCATAGCAACGCAGCTGTAACCACGCAATACCTTTACCATGCATGCTTTACAACGCATACACTGGTACCACGCATAGCCATTTTAACACACATTTTTTAACAACATATATCTCTTTACCGCGCATGCCTTTACAATGAATGAATGTTGAAAAGGTATGAATAGCAAAGGCATATACTTTGCACTGGTGGTAAGGACATATGCTGGTAACGGTGGTAAAGGTACCGACGTGGTCAAGGCTATCGGCGTCATTAGAGGAAAGAGAGAGACCCTTCCTCTTGACGACCTGTGCCGCACCTCAGAAGAGCTGGATCGTCATCCTGTAGAGGTAAAGGGGATTGGGCCTGGGGCAGGGGGTACGGATTTAGGGCTTTAGACTGAGGGTGTTTTTTTTTTAAATTCCCAGAGGTGGGGTGGGTCCGGTTTTAGGGCTCAGGGCAGGGGCCGGATATTTAAAAAAAAAAGGGCTGGAGGCGGCAGGGGGAGGGGGGTTGTGCTGAGGTCTAGATTTAGGGTTTGGGGCAGAGGTCGGGTATTTTTAAAGGGGTTGGGGGGCCGCACTGGGGTATGCTTTTAGGGCTCAGGGCAGGGGTTGGGCATTTTAACGAGGGCTGGGGGCCAGTGGGGACTCCGAGGACTGGTTTGACGGCAGGGGTCAGGGAAAACCTTTACTACGCATAGGCCTTTAACATACATGCCTTTACAACAAAATTTGTTTTAAAGGCATGCGTGGTAAAGGCATATTTGTTATATGAAAACGCATGGTAAAAGCATTCACGTAGTAACACATGCGTGGTAAAGGCATGCGTTGCAATGGAATATGTTGTAGCATCATACATTCGTCCGAGAGTGGCAGCTTCCTCTTTGCATATAAGGACTGTCAGCATTGAGGAGAGCAAGCAGCAGTCCATGAGAACTTTGCATGCTCCATCCCAGTGATATTCAAAGAATGCCTATTCTAATCCTTGATTCCAATCCCTGTCCCTCGAAGGAAAGGTGCTGTGATAAATAACAAACATCGGCAAAGCCAAGCGGCTGGGGTTGGCAGCAAGCTGGTGCAATTCTAGCATTTTTTATTGCAAGGATATACCACAAAAAGAAAAAAAAAGAAAACGTGCAGCAACCTAAACATGATAGGCATATGCGTCCCATAAAGATGAGAACATTTGAAAACAGTAGCACTCACAGATAATGATAATCGAACAACACAGTTGCTTGCTAGCAGGCAGATGTGTTTAAATATTAATAGACACCTTTTTTTTTTAATGCATATCACAGAAAAATGCAATTTTTACAGGCAAAAAGAAAATGTGCTATTGGCTTTGAATTACTGAAACCTGGAGTCATAGATTAAACACAGAACGATGACTAATAGAATATAAACAGGAGGATAAAGAATGGAAAGAAAAACATGAACCAAGTAAACTAGTTGCTTGGTCCACAAGCCCTGGCACTGAAGTGTACTCCATTTCAGGTGGTTGTGCACATGTAATCAGGAAAAATGCCATAAATTAGAGTGCAATTCAACTGATGACTGAAGTGGGCTGACCCACTGACCCCTGCTGTCATACGAGGAAGCAAAATGTGAGTGTCAGATGAACCGGCCAATAGGTGAAGAGGGATGGACCAAAGACCCTCTATGTATTTATATATGTAGGTATGTTTTAATGATTTGTTAAACTTTTTATTTATTTTATTAATAAAATAATAAAATAAAATATTGATAACAGCATAGAATAAAGCAATCTCTTTTACCTTGGGCCATTTTACCACAACAAGATATGCAGCAGTTTCAACTTGGTAAGCAACAATAGCATTGTGTATACATATCAACTGTGTCTTTGGTACATCAGTTGCGACAAAAGGGTACAGAGTCACAAACCTGTGGAGGAAAACTTACATGTGCCCTCAACTTTTCCATGGGCCCAATACCTTTTAAAATGTATGTGGACAGCCTCACCCTTCATACACAAACCACACGCACACACACACACCCGTCCATGTCATTATCCCACTGTTCGAACAGGGGCGATCCCCATAGTTTCGCTATATTGCGTCAGGCAAAAACCATGACCATGCTACAGAATAGTTGCTGATAGCTGGTAACTGTTTCCTTCCTATCCTCAACTAATGGTAATGCAATAATTACTGTCAAGCACCTCATCACCTTATTACAATATTTTCTAATTCCGGGGTAGGTCAAACTGTGTACACAAATGTGCTTACCAGGTCACAACCCTGGAGACATTCACTGGTGTCAGGTCACTCAATGTTCACTATTTCTATGGTATGTGGAGTAAATGCACTTGTATAAGTCAAACTCTTCCCTGATGTTGACCTCTCTGGGTCCCTTAACCCATCACTTCATTCCTCATATGATAACTCCTTCAGGTCCCATTCTCATTTCCCCCTGAGTCCCCCCAGCACATCAGACAGATTATTAATTATTTTCCTGTATATGAGATAAATTGCCTTGTGCACCAGCGGATCAGTTAATACTCTATCCTCTAGGGGGATGATGTTCTTTACTCATGTATTTTTCAGTTCAACCATCTGAAGGCCATGTCAGAGTCTCAAATAGCAGAAGACCTCCCGCTCCGGCATCTCATAATCTTCTTTAATCATCTAACGTTTATTCAGGGTTTTCCCCCAATTAACTAATACCCAGGAGGTTTCAACCTCCAAATCCAGTCAATGTACTCAATCACATTCAACTGCTGGGAATCCCTGAGTGGGGCGTCCCCTGTCACAATCATCTGCCATCCTAGTTGTTTGTGTCTTAGTCCATATCTGTTGGACTATTTGAATGTATGCCGGCCGGCCAGCCAGATCTACTCTGCTTCCCATAGATGGCAGCTGGATAGCCATGTGGTCTCATCCAGTATCTATCATGCCTAATAGAAGGTTCCCCTTGCCTGGCATACACCCAAACATTAATCACCACCAACTAGGTGGCCCAGTAATATTCATATACCTCTCACACTAAATTGGACATAGCAATTTTCAAGTGTCATTGTTCCATAAACCTGTCGCAACTCCCTGTCTTCGAGTTGAAATTAATTCCTCTGGGATTATATACAGTTTATTTTGCAAACCATATGTATATGTGTGGAGCACTGTCATTTTAATGGTTGCCCTGCTGAGCACTGATAGTGGTATAGTTCTCCAGCAAATCACATCTTCTCTAAATTTCTAAAGGACATTATAGTGGTTCATTGAAAAAAAAAGTCCTCCCTGTCCAAGTGACAAACATGCCCATATATCGGAACCCTTCCTAACTCACTTGGGGGTATATCAACAAGGGCTTTATCTCTGTTTTTTTGGCTTTAAAAGCCAAAACAGCAGAGATAAAACTAGCGCCCTATCAACAACAGGGTGCTAACATGCAAATTCGCATGTTAGCACCGTTTTACTCTACGCTTCCCCTTGCATCTCTAATGAGATGCAAAGGGGGCGTTCCAGAGTAAAATAATAGGAGAAATGTCGCTAAGCGACATTTCTCCTATTATCAAGAATATCGCTAACCCTGTTAGAGACAAAAAAAGCAGCGCTAACCGCGGTTAACGCTGCTTTTTTACGTCTGGTATTTTTCTGACTTAGCCATGATATCCTATGGAAGGAGGATATCATGGCTAAATTTATCTGTCCCTATCAACAAGCTAACGTGAGATTATCGCTGGGTTTCCAGCGATAATCTCACGTTAGCCACTTAGCACCTGGATTTTTATCGCTATTGAGATAAGCGTTGCTAATAGCACGCTATCTCAGCGATAAAAATCGGCGCTAGCCGGCGATAATTATCCGAGCGCTAAGTGCGCTCAGCGATAATTATCGCCGGTTGTTGTTGATATGCCCCTTGTAGTTGATCTGTACCAAGGGATTACAAACAGATAATTGATAAGTCATGATTGTGTTTAATTGGTTCATAACCCACTGTACTTCCCAAATATCTGCACATCTCTATTATTCTATCTAGTGAGAGTTCTGGATTTGATAGACTTCGGGCAAAGTTATCACTCCTTTGTACTGCTGCAAATCACGCAGAGACGCAAAGTGGCCTAAATGTTTTTTGGGCTGGAAAGTAGCTCTAAGAGTAGGAGAATTTGGGGCATATTAACAAGGAACAGGGAAAATTAACGCTAAGGGCGCTTAGCGTTAATTTTTTTAACGCCCGCTATTGCTGGATAATATCACCTGGTTATCGCGTTATTAACAACGCTCACCGCCTAGGCGATAAAAAATCCAGCGATAGCGGCATTTTGGGAGGTTATCGCTGGTAATGCAGCGATAAAACTACAAGGATAGGTATATCTTTGTTGATAACCCATGGTGGATTTAGCCATGTAATCCACCTCCCATTGGATTACATGGCTAAGTCTGAAAATTTGTAGACGTAAAAAAGCAGCGCTAACCATGGTTAGCGCTGCTTTTTTTGTCTCTAACAGGGTTAGCGTGAAGCTTGATAATAGGAGAAATGTCGCTTTGTGACATTTCTCCTATTATTTTGCTCTGGAACGCCCACTTTGCATCTCATTAGAAATGAAAAGGGAAGAGTAGTGAAAAAGGGTGCTAACATGCGATTTTGCATGTTAGCACCCTGTTGTTGAAAGGGCGAAATTTTTATCTCCGCTTCTTTGGCTTTTAAAGCCAAAAAAGCGGAGATAAAGCCCTTGTTAATATGCCCCATAATTCTTTGTGCTACTTTGGGTCAGTGGAGCTTTCTCCATTTGTAGTACTTGAGCGCCTCAATACCACCCTTGGCTTTGTACACAAAGCTCTATCCACAAAAATTATTGCACAGGACAGTTATACCAAGAAGCAACGCCTTCTCGATTCAGGAGCTAAATAGGAAACATCTTTTAATTTCACCTAATGGTATACACATAAAACGTGTAAGGAACTTTACAGTACACAGCCGATGTGTGAAAAGTGTACATGTTTGTGCGTGTGTGTATGTGGCACTAGGAGGGCTGTTTGTGCTCTAGCGCTGGGTAGAAAATGGCTCTGTGATGCTCTCACCCTTAGTGCAATGTAGTGCTGCTTTGGTTGCTGTCTGCATTGGACTGTTCTCTTAAATACATTTTAAGAGTTGGCTAAAGTAAAAGGTAACTAGAGCGGGCACAAAAAGAAGCTTCCAGCTCAAAAAAAGTTTATGCCACTTTATGTACCTTTCCATGAATATGCAGTAGTGCAAAGTGTTGCTAAATCTACCTGAAGACAGTAAAAGGAGCATCATTTTCGTTACTATAACATCATTCGGATTGGAGGTTTAAAAGAAAATGGCAGGCTAATATTCACTGTAGATCATACACCTGGATGTACTGTGACACTTTCATTACAGCTGGGGTATAGAGGCAAAAGTCCATAGCTGTTTGTATCACCTGTTCCATTAACTTATTTTGTACTTTTTCCTGATGGTTATTCTTTTTATTTATTTTTTGCTATTTCCAAGTGGCCTATAACTCAAGAGACCACTCAGAGAAGACCTGCAGTTCCTCCCAGCAGAGCCATAAGGTTTAGCAAAGTGAGGTGCATACCCCCACCCAACCATCTTTAAGGAGCTCTACTCACTGGTGACATCAGAGTCATCTTGAGGGTTTGTGGAGCCCTGGGCACATACAAGAGAAATGTGCGAATAGATGAACTGAAATTCTTCAAACCTTTATGCCATGCACGACAGTGAGAAAATGTTTGCACTACTGCCCATGAAAGCAGATGGGGCACCATTCAACTGCTGAGCAACTGTAATGTTTGCCACTGCCATTGAAGGTTGACAGTAGTTCTTGGCTGGCAGTGGAACTGCTCCATCTCTCTGAAGCCAATTCCTTACATGTTGAAATTCTACCCATCATGGGTGGGACACAGGGTACACAAATTGATGTAGTGGTGATGATAAACTGGCTATTAGGAACTTCACAGACAAAGTATATATGTTGCAAACTAGGGCATACACATATTTTTAGGCCACCTATTTGAGTATTTAGTTTTAATAAAAGTTAAAAGGTACACAGTCAGTGAATATAGGGAGAGAGATCCAGGGACTTGTATGGCAGATATTAGGCAATATGTTTAATTTAATTGATTTAACCAAAATATGGACTACATTTCAGTTTTTATATTCTTATGTTAATTTTTTACTTTTTAAATGCAAAAAAATAAAAAATGTGGTCCTTGTTGAGCAATATCAATGAATAACAGTTGAAAAAATGGTGAAGAAAATTCATTCAACATAATGTTGCATGTAATCATACATCAAGCTCACTATCCTTTCAAACTAGGGCGTAATTTATATAATGTTGGTAAGCATACTCCATCGCGATGGAGTATCCTTACTGCCAATGTAATGATCCACCCACCGAATTTAGGTGTGTAACCACAGCGGAGTTAACTCTGTCTCTGCCTTAGTTACACCCCTCTGTCAGCCCAACGGAGTAAGGACCCTCGGAGGTTGACCTCAATGTCCATCCACCCAATTAAAATGGGTGGAAGTACAGGTCTGTTTTCACTCCCCGTCATGGCCAGGAAAACCTTGGAGGTAAGGGGCACTGAAAACTGTCTAATGTACCCCTCGCCATGGGAGATCGCTCCCTTGGCGAGGGGGTTGTTTTTTTCTTTATTTTCAAAAAGCAAATCCAGCTTCAGGATTTTCTTTTTGAAAATAGAAAGAAAATATTTTTGACAGATGGCTCTGACATGTTGACGGAACAGTGCATCAATCTTAAAAAATCATTGACAAGAACCACAGTGACAGCGGTTCCTGACAATCCTCCAGAAATGACCGCCGGCATGGTGGCCATTCCTAAATGTGGCAGGCGGTTACTCGTAATTTACTCCATCACCCTGACGGAGTTCACTCCTCCCTCCAGAAGATAAATCACCCCTTAAAACACTGGTTCAATAATCTATAAATCTAATTTTACATTTTGTTCGATCTCTCTAGGGAAAGGAGTTTCAAACCCATGCACCAGGCAAATTTAAAATACAAGAAAGAAAGCAGATTCATGGATTGGCCAATTACAAATACGACTGTTTTTGTGACCTTATTGATCTTATAGTTTTTTTACAGACAATAGTCAGAGCCAGGAACAAACTGACTGCATGCTTTTCTTCACCCAATGGATTGCATTCTAGGTAAATGCCCGATAACTGTGCATTTGCCCATTTCAAAGATTAAAATGTATTGTAGGCCTGGACGGAACATTCAATTCCAAGGTATTTTGGACATTCGTCATTACTCTTGTAACAAGGAAATACTGATAAATTAAAATTCTGCTGTTCCGCATTTTTGCTGTTTAGGTGATCAATACAACATAAAGTAACAAACTAGCACTGGCAATGCCAAAAGATCTGGCTTATGAATGAAAGGGCCTTTTATGTCATTGAAGGATTAAGGCACTCAATAAACATGCACTCTGTCTCTCATCTTTGCAGTCATGCATCCATTTATACATCCACTGACTAATTACTGCATTCACCCTCTGACACAACTACAGTGAAACATACACAAACTCAACAACATCTGCCAGATAAACTAAACGAAAACAAGTATCAAAAAGAAAACATACTGCCGTCTAAACTCGGCAGGCATATGCTTGCAATAAGGAAACTAAACATAGCATCGGGTGTCTGTCTTGCAGAGGTATTGTAAATAGTCTATCATTGTTTTAAAAATCCGGCACAGCTGCCCCATTTAGAACCAACGTGTTGGTCCTTTTGGAATAGTAAAACAATGATACACTCTGGACAACAGCACTGCATAATGGTCTTCTGGGTTGTAGGAAATAGCCATATGGGATGCGGTAGCAAGCAAGTGACCTATTAGCTATGTTTGGAGAGATGTAGATGCTGCTTAAGAAATATTAAACTAAAAAGATAAGAAATAAAAGGGGAACTATAAATCAGAAAATTGAAAACGAAAGGACTGGCCAACCAGCCCTGACACAGAAGCGCACTCATTTTCAGGTGTATGTAAATGTGATCAGAAAATGCCATCAGTCACAGGGCAAAGGAGCCAATGAACGATGGAGACTGAACCATTACCCAATGCACTGCACCGTCATGGATGGAACAGACCAACGGCGGAAGGGAGCTGGCCCAAAGCCCTCTATGTATGTAAATAGATATACATTTATATATGGATGGATGTATCATTTAATTTTTTTTTTATTTCACGATTCTGACAGATAGCTAAGAAGAGATATTTGCAAGAATTGTTACAGTGCAAATCTCCTACCCTTAAAGCTTGTCAGAATCTGTAACCAACAACAAAATTCTTCCCTACAAAGGTAATCTGGCCTTATATAACAAAATACTGCTCTGTGCACCTTACTACAGAGAAATAGCAATCCACCTTTAAATGCCTTTTGACCTTAACAAATGCTTGGCACAATCACTAAGTCAGGCCTACTGCGTTTATTATAACTTTTCATAATAAACAGATCGGATCTATGGCATCATGAATATCTTTCCTAGTAAACCAACCAGGCCTCTAGCTGTTGTCAGTAGCTTGTCACCATCACCAACTGAGTTGGTCCCATACTGAGCTTAAGCTTTACCACCAGGCAACCATCAGGTACACAGTAATAAGAGTACACAGTATGCAAAATGACAGTTGGCAAAGCATTATCTCCCAAGAGAACCTGACAAGGGTTCCGACAGTGCAAATCTTCTATACTCATGGGGGCAGATTTATGTTCCCTGGCGCATCCCTGCAAATCAGCATGGATGCGCCAGGGAAGATGCGTCACGCAAGTTTGCCCTTGCGCCACCGCAGATGCGCCGCATTTACAATGCGGTGCATCGTGGCGCAAGGACAAGCAGATGCGTGACGTATCTGCCGGCGTAAGGTTGGCGCAGTGCTGAAGATGTGTTGCAAGCGTGACGCAACTCCAGCACTGTTCCAACCTACCCTATCCCTACCCTTCAAGCAGGCGCAGGGTTTTGACGCATCAGCGTTGGGAAAGTGACTCAGTGAAATCTTATAGATTTCACTGAGTCACTTTTCAGGGGCGTTCCTGCGACGGAACGCCCCCCCCCCCCTGTGTTGCAACGCCCACATGAAACCTGACGCAGGTTTCACGTGGCCCAGGGCTTTACACCGCGACGCATCTCCATAGATGCGTCACGATGTAAATCGGGCGCAACGTGGCGCAGGGTTTACGCCGCCGCTGCGTCACAAAAGTGACGCAACGGCGGCGTAAAAGGGGCGCAAGTCCCACATAAATCTGCCCCATGGTTTGTCAGAAGAGGTAACGAGCACTAAAACCCTGGCCTACCACAGTAATCTATGAGATTCCTTGTAACAAAATACCTGTCAGTAGGCGTTATTACAGAGTAATTGCAATCTACCCTTTAATGCCTACTGACTTTAACAAATGCTTTTCAGAAGCAGTATATCTAGCCTACCGCCTTTATCATATCTTTCCATTATGAACAATTATGACTATAACCTTTATCCTTGGCTTGTCACCATAACCAACTCAGGCCTGTTGTGTTTATCATAAACCTTCCCACAAGGCAACCATCAGGTGTACTGTAATAAAGTTAAAAATATGTCCAAAATACAGTTGTCAAGACAATATAAAATCCCTACTAATAGAGCCTAGTAAGGATAACAATCAACACTTAAAAGACTATGGAGCATATCAGCAACAACCGGCGATAATTATCGCTAAGCGCACTTAGCGCTAGGATAATTATCGCCGGCTAGCGTGGATTTTTATCGCTGAGATAGCGTGCTATTAGCAACGCTTATCTCAACAGCGATAAAAATCCTAGCGCTAACTGCCTAACGTGAGATTATCGCTGGAAACCCAGCGATAATCTCACGAAATGTGGCGTTAGCTTGCTGATAGGGACTCACAAACTTAGCCATGATATCCACCCTCCCTTGGATATCATGGCTAAATCAGTCCTGAAGCAGGGGTAAGGAAAGTAGCGATAACAGGGGTTATCGCTACTTTTCTTGCCGCTATGCTTCTTAGCGTGGGGCTTGATGATAGGAGAAATGTCGCTTAGCGACATTTCTCCTGTCATGTCAGGTCAGGAACGCCCACTTTGCATCTCATTAGAGATGCAAAGCTGGGCGTTAAGAATTAGTGCGCTAATGCAAGGTTTCACGCGTTAGCGTGACCTTGCTAATTAGGCGATAGAATTATCGCCGCTTTTTGGCCGAAAACAGCCGCAAAAGCGGTGATAATTCTCTATCGCCGCCTTGTAAATATGCCCCTATTGCCTTTAACACATGTTTTTCACTATAAGCATGTAAGGCCCACTTTATTTGTCATAATTTTTCATTATACACAGATCACACCTAAGGAATCTCATATAATTTTTCCCAGTGAACTGATAAGGCCTTTAGCCTTTACAAATGCCTTGATACTATGTACAACCCGGGCCCGCTGAATTTCACATAAATTGGCAACCATGAAACATACATTTATAAAATGACACCTATATACAAAATTACAGTTGGCAAAACAATATAGAGCCGCACTCAAGGGGCCTATCAAGAATTATTACAGTGCAATTCTACTCTTAGGGTTGTCAGAGTGGGTGACTAACACCAAAAACCTTGCCTTCTATGGTAATCTGTGAGATTACATGTAACCAAATACCTGTCTAGAGCCTTTTACATAATTATATCCAGTATCCAGGATCCAACATGGCAGCTTGGAGCTTCTGCTCCGTTGAAGCCTCGCTTTTGACAGCCAAGCGAGGCGCTTGATCCCCACTTTGACAACTTTTTGGACCGTCTCCCGACATCGGATGGTCTGGAGCGTTTGCCGCTGTTGCCGCCATTCCAACCGGACGCTGCAACGCCAGGATATCGGCTGCGGTCTTGCCCGGCGTTTTGGCCTCAAGATGGCGCCTGGGAAGGAGTGGACCCGCTTTGAGAGTGAGGCGGAGCGGATCCAACGTGTGATGATCATCTCTCGGCCGCAGTGGACGTGCCGAATGTATTGCCCGGAGTGGCTCCTACTGCTGAAGATTGAGGTGAGCGGGCCCCCCCTACCCCCCTGCGCGAGTCAGGATGGCGGCTCCGACTGCGCTGCCCACCTTAATGGGCGATGTGTCCCTGCTCGCTTTCTGGGTCTACGCTACGACTGGAGCGCCTAGGGTCTCCGGGGGAGATCTTGTGGCCCTGTTTGGTTCCAATGAGAGTCTGACCTTTCCCTCCCCACTAAGCTCTATTTTACTCGGCACAATCTCAGTCAGGAAAGGGGTTCCAGGATGCCTGACCCCAACATGGCTGACAATGATAACTTCTACCTCCTTGTTTGACTTTTGCTTTCTCAACCCCTCCAGGACTATGCCTGACCTCAAGAGGATCTCTACAATTCTTTCGGTCCATGGCTCCCCCTCTTGCTCTATTGCAGGAATTGAATGGCCGGTCCCTGAGCTTCTCCACACCTTCCAGGGCGGTGCGGGCCTGGGGGCTGTTGGCGGTGCTGTGATTCACAGAAGCGCCCCGGGGGGTCGAAGGGGTGGGCACGTGATCATGAAACGTAAGAGGCCCGCTGCAAGTGGTATACTGAGTCAAACTCACCCGCCGACACCCGAGGGAAGAATGAAGACAACTACAGGAAAGCTGGTTTTCCTTCATTTTGCATCGGCCTATATGGTTAGCCCTAGTTCCCTTTCTGGCTTGTTTCTACGCCCTCCCCCCACCTTCTTCTTTTAACTCTATCCTCGTTGCCTATGTATCTATTCTAAACTGTTTTTCCCGAACGTTGAGACCTGAGCAACTTGGCTGATGCCCAATGGAGTTGCTAGACAACTAATGAGGAGAATGGCCCTGGTTTTCCCCTCGACCGTCACCTACCCAGCCGGACATTGGACACAGTTCTTTCTCGTCTCCCTGCTATGGCTCCTTCCTCCCCTCCTTTCCTATAAATTCTCTCAACCTCGTTGTTTGTTTACTGTACCTTACTAGGCTTTTGTAACTGATGTAATTTGTAACGCAATGTTCCTCTGTTATAGCACTCTGATACCTACGGGTCTAGCCAGCGCTTTATAATCATTTTGATGTACCTTCTAATGCAACGTTCCACTGGTTTTGCGCTCTGATCCCTCTGGGTCTAGTTAGCGCTATATAACCTTTGCAAATCAAATAAACTAAAAACTGGTTTTCCTGAACGCTGAGACCTGAGCAACATGGCTGATGACCTGTGGAGCTGCTTGACAGCTAATGAGGAGATTGGCCCTGGTTTCTCCATTGACCGTCACCTACCCAGCCAGACATTGGGCATTGTTCCTCCTCGTCTCCCCTCTATTACTCCTTCCTCCCCTTGAGGAAATTCGATTTTCGATCGTGATCGAATCGACCCGCCATTTTGTGCTCCGCCGCCATTTTGTGTTGCCCTCACTCCACTGTCCAAATGGGGTTGGAAGGTATTGACATTCCTTGGAGTAGTTTTGACCATCATTTTCTCTTGTTGCCTTTGTATGCACTGTGGTCCCGCCGTCTGCGACCTGTGTGCTACTATGTGCGTCCCTAAATCCAAACCACAAGTAACAGAGAATATTAGAATGATGTTACAGCAACAGCTCGATGACCTCATGGCCATCGACATTGACTCAGATTAACGTGAGTCTATGTATCTTGCCTGAGTTCTGGCAAAAGGAGGGTCTGAGGAAATTCGATTTTCGATCGTGATCGAATCGACCCGCCATTTTGTGCTCCGCCGCCATTTTGTGTTGCCCTCACTCAGGCAGCACGGCGAACATAGTCTTTTCTGCTTTTTCTGCAGCTTCGTGTCGAAATAAGCCTTCTGCCTCTATTTACAAAGCTGATGTTAGCACTGGCCGAGTACACTAATCCCCGTCTGGTTTTTCTAATCCCTGTCTCAACTATCTGTTGGTTCACACTATTCTCTTCTGACTTTATCTTATCGTCTGGCCTTCGCTGTCCTCTGCTAGTATTCTCCCGTTTCACAACTGTCCTCCAAAACACACAAACGTATCTCGTCACCTGCGAGTCGACCACAAACCTGTTAATGAATTAGTTTTTGGGGAGGGGTGAAGAGGCTTCTTCGAGTTACCCGATACTTTGTTTTCAAACCTTTCCTATTGGTTCTGTTCTGTTTTTCAACCTTTCTTATTGGTTCTTTCTATATGTTTTAAGTGTGTTCTTGGTTAATGTATATTTCACATATGACCTATATAAGATTGTGCGCCACGGAGTGAAGTGGCAGTCTCCTGAGAACATACCGTGTGTACTTCTAGGACAACTGTACTAGCTGCAGCTAATAAAATCTGATCTTTTACGCCGACGGAGTGTCCCCGTGTCTCTGTTAGCTGAAGCAGGAGAACCCAGGAGATTAAGGCGTACCCTGCGCCGCCGGACTCAAAAGGTTCTGGTTCTTCAACTGGCGCCCAACTTGGGGCGGCTTCAGAGGTAGTGGTTCTGCCTGAAGGTCGTGAGGAACCCCGCAAGAAAATTCTGGAGGAATCGCGAGCCACGTTAAGCGACCCCTGTATGTTGAAAGTGGTCCGAAGGTCTTTTGCAGCGCGGTTTTACTCCTTCCTGATGGCTACTGATGACTGCTGCCCTGACTGCCGCCCTGCCTTGGCCCTCTTTCGATGATGTATGGTAAGGCGAGACGATAGACGGGGCCTCGGTTGGCGTAAGAAGACATCCTTAGTTAAGTATTTGGTGGGACGCGCCCACAATTTTGGTCCTTTGTTTCTTTGTTCCTTAGTTCCTCTGTTCCTTAGATTTGACTATTGCAATAGCCAAAGCCGAGGGGTAAGTGCATTTGTGCTGCGTAAACTGAGTTTGCCCCCTTGATGTTTGTGAACAGTCCGGTGAAATCACGAGATGCCTGGTCTGATTAAGTTTGGAAAAATGTGTTGCTTTGGTTGTAATAGACTCTTGTCCGATTCCTTCGGTTGGAACTCCCACTTATGAGCTCTATTCTAAACATGGTGTTGGCCCCATTGCCCTTAACGAGGCATAGATCCGATACACGAAGAATGATGGTGTTTTAAAATGGCCAGAAAATGGTAGTTTTGAGCCTGACATACTAGATGATTTGGAAGCAGTTTTATTCAAAAGAAAAGCCCGGCCGGCAATGTTTGACTCTTTCCGCCTTTGGCGTAAGGAAGCCAAACAGAGGAAAATTAAGCAAGAAAAACGAGATAAGAAAGCACAGGGTATGACCATTATACAGGCTGCTCAACAGTTTAAAGATGATGAAGCCGATAATGCGATGGGAATTTCAGAGAGACAGCATCGTATGACAATAGATAAATGCTATCCGATGTTGCCAGCTTCCCCCTCTGATAAAAGAAAGGATTTAGAAGAGGATTCCTTGATGTCTCACCTATTGAGATTGCCTCCGCCCTATGCACAAGGTGCTAATGCACCCCCGTTGTTACAGCCTGTTCAGCCGCGAGTTGCGCCTCCGCCTGCTCCGGCTCTTCCACATTTGCCCCCTCAAGTATTGCCGCCTCTGCCAGCTTTGCCTTCGACTCCTTTGCCTTCGTCTTCTTTGCCTTCTGCTCCTCCGGTAATTACCGATTCCTTTCAGTTAGTTCGCCTAATACTTTGTCCCCTATTCTTATGTCCAATTCTCCATCTACGCGTAAACGACTTACAGAAACGGTCTCTGGTCTTTTATCACCTTTCTTTGAGGCATTAAATGTGTCTCCGGCATTTTCTCGAAGACAGTTTCGTAGTCAGTTCCCAGATTCCGAAGAATGAGAAATGTTGGACTCTCTTGCTCGTAAATGGATTGAAAAGGGTCCTCGGTATAGTGTTCCTAATATTATGCCTACCTTCTCACAGTGGAATGCGCCTACGCAGAGATATGTTTTCAATGCTATGTGCGATACTCTTATTAAAGGATGGGAGGATATGGACTTGGGTTTGGTTCCTCAGGGTCTGTTAGACATTCAGGCTAATTTTGATAAAGGTCTCATTGTGGGTTCTAAGGTTGAGGATGCTGTAAAGACACTTGTTTCCTTTAGAACCTTATTTTCCTCACAGACTTTTCTAGATTCCGATCCTTCAGTTAGGTTGACACTGAAAAATTACCCAATGAGAGAGGTTCCTCCAGTATGGAGAGAAGCGGTTCCAGCAGCAGGTGCTAATCAAGCTATTCCTGCTCACTTCCAGCGAATATGGGTACATGTCCCCTGGAAAAGATCTGAAGTTTTAGCCCTCAAACAGTCTCTACCGGATCCTTGTAAGAACCCTGCAGGTTATTATAAAGAATTGTCACAAACTGTTGAAGCCTGCGTCATGAATTTAGCAGATATTGACATGTTGATGGGGAATGTAGTCCCACAAGCACTATGGGCTAGGATTCGTAATCATGCCCAAGAATTAGGTGGAGATTGGGATGCTATCATTGCCGCAGCTAGAAACCATGTGGGTGGTGCGAAGCCTGATTCTTTGATTTCAGAACTCCCTGGTAGGATTATTACATTAATGAAAACGATGATGCCTGCCTTGAAAGTTAACTGGGATCAACTAGCCGCGTGTAAACAGAAGAAAGATGAGAGTGTCTCCGATTTCTTTACTCGTTTCGAGGAGACATTCATTGATCACAGTGGTCAGGACATGACTACGGAAGGTGGACAGCGGTTATTTGTAGATAAGTTCGTATTTAATTTGCTTCCCGAGCTGTCGCATAAATTGAAAGACTCCGAAAGTTCATGGGCTGTTTCTTCTTCAGCCCAGATATTGGCTACTGCTCAATATTATGAAAATAGAGATAAAGAAGAAAGAGATAAGCAAGAGAAAAAACCTAAAGAATTAAAAACTAAAGTTCTCTTGCAACAGGCTTATCCACCTCGTCATGCTCAGCCTCAGTTTCAACAGCCTCCGCAGTTTCAGAGGGTGTATCAAAAGCCTGAGCCATATATTCCACGACCTTTGTTAGGTCCTAATCAATGTGCCTATTGTAGAGAGAAAGGTCACTTCAAGAATAGTTGTCCGGTTTTATTGCAGCGAAATGGGACACCATCTGCTTCACGAGGTCGTGCTGGCCTCCAGTCAGCAAACAGAGGTAGAGGTCGAGGTATGTTGACCCAAGAACAGCGTTCTCCTCCTCCTTCTAATTCCGTGAATTACTTTGATCAGCAAAACGTTCGGTCTACACATATTACAATGAGGATTATTACATTGAAGATGGGAATGAAAGTCTTCATGCTAACTAGGACAGCCATGGACAAAGTAAGGGAGTTGTGTCGATTCCAGTAGATCAGAATGGACCTTATGTTAAAGTCACTACAATGGGTGTTTCAGAGCCATTTCTTTTAGATACTGGTGCGATGAGAAGTTCTATCATTCATTCAAAACTCCCTGGGGCACCTTTGTCTGGCTTAACGAATGTATTTGTAGGATTTTCTGGCGCCCCTGTTCGTAATCCGGTTTCTTGCCCTTTGCCCATTTCAATTGGCCCTTATGATTTGGAAGCTCCGCTTCTTTTGACGAATGGTTGCGGTGAGAATCTGTTGGGTTTGGACTTATTGAAAAGAATGTATGCTACAATATATTGTTCTCCTTCTGGAGTACATCTTACTTTAGGTCAGAAATTAATTTCTCCAATGTATTTGTCCAAAGATCAGTTTCCAGCTGAATTGCTTTCTCTTCCGGCAACGCTTTGGGCCACGGGTCCGAATGATGTGGGCTGTCTTGAGATTCCACCTTATGTTGTTACTCTCAAGCCTAATGTTGAATTGCCTCGTATTCCACAGTATAGAATTTCCACTGAAGGTGAAAAAGCGCTTTTGGAAATCATTCATGATTTGATTCAGAAGGGTGTGGTTGACGAAACGAGAGGAAACATATGCAATAGTCCTATTCTTCCTGTTCTTAAACGCACTGATCCTTCTCAGCCTCCTGTATATCGTTTCGTAATTGATCTTCGGGAGGTAAACAAAATTGTTGTACCACAATTTCCTGTTGTCCCAGATATCACTGCTCTGTTGACAATGATACCTTCCACAGCGACTTGGTTTTCTGTTATCGATCTAAAGAATGCCTTCTTTAGCATTCCCATTGCAGAAGAAAGTAGAGATATTTTTGGCTTCTCTCTTGGAGGCCGAAGCTTCCGGTTCAAGCGCGCACCTCAGGGCTATTGTCAAAGTCCCTCTATTTACAGCCAAGCTTTAAAATGTCATCTTGATACTTTTCATTTGCCGTCTGGTGCTGTTCTTATCCAGTACATGGACGACTTGTTGATCGCTGCGGATTCAGAAGATATTTGCAAAAACGTGACTGTTGCATTGTTACGCCATTTGTTTAATCTGAATCATAAGGTTTCACCTTCCAAAGTACAATATGTTCGTCGAGAGGTTACCTATTTGGGTCATCTCCTATCAAAGGAGGGACGACGATTAACCCCAGAACGAATTCAGGCGATTGCGCAAATGTCTGTGCCATCCACACAAAGGGATCCAAAAGGGGGTGGTGATGGACGGAGCATCAGAACCAATCAAACACTCACACCCAGTCAACAGATCCGGGTTTGATCCATCACCGTTCTTTAGCCCACTCTGCCACCCCAGTTCAGACATGGCCATATGCAAATCAGTCTGACCCTGTGCCTCATGGGAACAGTCCAGCCCGAACTGCCAAGCCATGCCTTCCCTGGACCGGAAACAAGCTTCCTAGGACCGGTTTCTGGCATTTCAGCCGTCTTCAGCCAGGCTTGCTTGAATCCAGTGGCAAAGTGAGCAAGGGACTCACGTCTGAGCATACCCTGCCAACTTATGGCGAACAAAGCGGTACAAAAGGGGGTGGTGATGGACGGAGCATCAGAACCAATCAAACACTCACACCCAGTCAACAGATCCGGGTTTGATCCATCACCGTTCTTTAGCCCACTCTGCCACCCCAGTTCAGACATGGCCATATGCAAATCAGTCTGACCCTGTGCCTCATGGGAACAGTCCAGCCCGAACTGCCAAGCCATGACATCCCTGGACCGGAAACAAGCTTCCTAGGACCGGTTTCTGGCATTTCAGCCGTCTTCAGCCAGGCTTGCTTGAATCCAGTGGCAATGTGAGCAAGGGACTCACGTCTGAGCATACCCTGCCAACTTATGGCGAACAAAGCGGTACAAAAGGGGGTGGTAATGGACGGAGCATCAGAACCAATCAAACACTCACACCCAGTCAACAGATCCGGGTTTGATCCATCACCGTTCTTTAGCCCACTCTGCCACCCCAGTTCAGACATGGCCATATGCAAATCAGTCTGACCCTGTGCCTCATGGGAACAGTCCAGCACGAACTGCCAAGCCATGCCTTCCCTGGACCGGAAACAAGCTTCCTAGGACCGGTTTCTGGCATTTCAGCCGTCTTCAGCCAGGCTTGCTTGAATCCAGTGGCAAAGTGAGCAAGGGACTCACGTCTGAGCATACCCTGCCAACTTATGGCAAACAAAGCGGTACAAAAGGGGGTGGTGATGGACGGAGCATCAGAACCAATCAAACACTGACACCCAGTCAACAGATCCGGGTTTGATCCATCACCGTTCTTTAGCCCACTCTGCCACCCCAGTTCAGACATGGCCATATGCAAATCAGTCTGACCCTGTGCCTCATGGGAACAGTCCAGCCCGAAGGGAGGTACGTGCCTTCCTGGGCATTACTTCCTATTGTAGACAGTGGATCCCTAACTTTTTTCTGTTGGCCAAACCTCTGTTGGCACTTACTTTGAAAGATACACCTCAGCCCCTTCCATGGACTGACGAATGTCAGAAGAGTTTCACTGACTTACGTGCTGCGCTATGTTCTGCTCCTGTATTGGGTACTCCCGATTACAGTAAGCCATTCACGCTATATGTTCATGAAAAAGAAGGTTGTGCATTGTCAGTTTTAATGCAGCGTTTTGGAGACAAACAGCGACCATGTGCATATTTTTCAGCTACGTTAGATCCGGTAGCTAAAGCATTACCTAGTTGTCTTAAAGCGACAGCAGCAGCAGCAATTTCTATTCGACAGTCTGCTGGAGTAGTGTTAGATAACACACTTATTGTTATGGTGCCGCGTGCAGTGGATACCTTACTAAACCGAATGAAAACACAGCATCTTACGAGTGCGCATTTGTCTGGATATGAGTTGACACTTTTGGCTGGTCATGTGCACATCAAACGATGTAACACTTTAAATCCAGCCACTTTGTTGCCTCTTTCAGTAGATAAAAACGATGAAAAACAACATGATTGTTTCCTCCGTACTGAGGAAGAGACAAAAGGAAGAATTGACTTGAAAGATACGCCGCTAGAAAATCCGGATGGAATTCTATGGGTGGATGGTTCTTGCTTTAAGCTTCCTAATGGAGATACAGTTTCAGCCTATGCTGTTACTACTTTACATACAGTTGTGGAAACAGCCCGTATCAGACACAATGCAGCTCAAGCAGCAGAACTGATAGCTTTAACAAGAGCATGTGTGTTGTCAAAAGGAAAAAGAGTGAATGTGTATACTGACAGTCAGTATTCTTTTGGTGTGGCGTTCAATTTTGGGCATCTTTGGAAAGAGAGGGGATTTCTTACTTCACATGGCACTAAAATACAACATGGTCAGCTGGTGACTGATCTTCTTGAGTCACTTTCTTTACCTGCTCAAATAGCAATTGTGAAGTGTAGTGCACACAAGAAGATTACAGATGATGTTGGTCGAGGAAATGCGTTTGCAGATGAATTAGTGAAAAAGACAGCGAGAGATGCTACAAGTCGAATGTATGTTGCGGGTCCTGCGAATTGGGTTAGAGAGAGAGGAATGTATGAGGATACAGTAGAAAGTGTAAGGTTGATTCAGGAAGACGCTACAGAGAAAGAATTGAGCAAGTGGAAAGAAAGTACAGGAATGTTAAATGAGATGGGATGTTGGGTGGAATTATCTGAGCACCAACGTTGGCTGTTACCAGACGCCTATGTACTCCCAGTAGTTACTATGGCGCATGGTCCAGCCCACTTAAGTGCGAAAGGTATATGCAAGCTTCTGGCTCCAGTGTGGCAAAATGAAGGAATCCCAAAGTGTGCAGACAATGTAGTGAAACATTGTATTGTTTGTTTGATGTACAATCCAGGAAAGGGAACCCCAACTCCAGCGGGTCACTTTGCTCCTCCGACATATCCATTTGAGGTGTTGCAGATCGATTACATTCATATGGAACGATGCAACAACCTCAAATATGTTCTGGTGGTAGTATGCGCCTTCTCTAGGTGGATTAAAGCATACCCTCTAAAAGACAATACAGCCTTATCCACAGCCAAAGTTCTACTAAAAGAATTTTTCCCTAGGTTTGGTTTGCCGCGCATTGTCTGGAGTGACAATGGGAGCGAATTTGTGGGCCAAGTCATTCAAAAAGTTTGTGCGGGTCTTGGTATCAAGCAAAAGTTTCATGCGGCAAACCATCCACAACCAGCGGGTTTAGTAGAATGCTACAATGGAACTTTAAAGCTAAAACTAGCGAAAGTGCAGGCTAGTACAGGACTTAATTGGCCTGATGCTTTACCATTGGCTCTTCTATCCAGCAGAACTGCTGTACACTCTCGTTTGGGACTTAGCCCTTACGAAGTGGTGTTTGGACGCCCAGCTAATATATGGGGAGTCCCTCACCCTAAGAAATACTCAGACTTGCCATATCCAATGTTGATTGATTACTTGCATGAACTTACAACTAAATTGTGTGTTCTCCATCAACAGGTTCAGAGTGCTTTGCCGGAGGCCTCCACAGACCCAGGTCATTCCATCCGACCAGGAGACTGGGTCTGCATAAAAAAATTCCAAAGGACGAAAAATTTGGAGCCCAGGTGGAGGGAGCCTCGGTTGGTTCTCCTTACGACGAGAACAGCAGTAAAGGTCGAAGGAAAGAAAAACTGGATTCACGGCGTGCATTGTAAGAAAGTGCCTTTGCCCCTACCCTTTGATCAATGGATGCGTAAGGGCATTAGTGACTCTGAGAGCGAGAAGGTTCCACGATTTGTACCTTTCAGTGATGCACGTCTGAATGGAACATTGTCTGAGAAAGAGGACGACGATATTCTTCAGGAAGCAATAACACCACATCGTCGCTTGAATACGACAAATCCGAGAACATTGTTCCGAGACCAAACTGTACCTGACAAAGAACACTATAACCTAAGACCTAGACTGAAGAACACTTAAGATTTTCTCTCTCCTATGTAGTATTCTATCCCGGTTGCAGGGTCACGGTAGGAGTCTTGATTGTGACCTGAGTAGTGGCAATAGGCCTGCAGGACTTGCAGTGTCATAGAACGGCAGATAATCATAATTAAGTGATTGAGGAAGATTGCCGTGAGCATCCATTAGAAAGATGGAAACTACATTAGGGAAAAGAGAGAGAAAGGATAAAATGAAGAAAGAATTCTGTAGATTAATGTACAATCGTTTTAGTATAACCTTGTGTATCATTATATTATTGTGTATCCTTTTGGCGTGTATAAGTTGGATTATTTACTCTCTGCAGCAAAAAGTTGTCTCTCCTTCTACCTCTTTGTCTTCTTCTACTGTCTCTCCACATCTATTTCATACCCTTCCTCAACATGAACTTATTAGAAGAACCGAGTATTACAACAATTCATTTGTCCAGTTATTACATCAACACCAATTAGTGATCAATACAACTGACTGTTGGGTGTGTGGACTTATGCCACATACCACAGAGAAAGGAATGCCGTATTTAGTTCTTCCGTTCTCTTATGAGGGTTCTGCTTGGGCTTATTTTGTTATCTTCTCCAATGCCTACCAAAGCAAATTCAGACGATCCGTTAGTTCATATATTGGTGGTCCGGATTTCAGTCATAGTTCACTGATAAAGGGAATGGTAGCTATGGCTAAAATCATGGAAAATAGTAAGATTTCCGTTGACGAAAGAAAAGCGTACATCAACTGGAACATCACCCATTATGTCACTAGCCTTAGTGATAAGGTTAAACAAGGAAAATCTCCACCGATTTGGACTATTCCTCATCAGGGAAATTTCTGTCTGCAAATTATTGGTCCGTCTACTGATACCGTACAAAGAAACAACTGTTCCCACACATACGTCTACTCCTCTCAGAACTCGCCTCCTCTAGTACCATCTGAAGGCACGTATTTTATCTGCCACGATAGGGCTTACACGTGGTTGCCAACTGGTTTTTCTGGTACCTGTTATATAGCTTTCCTTCTTCCCCCTACATACACCGCTTCTGCAAATCATCATCGAAACAGATATGGCAGAGGAATTATTGACTCTAAAGACACAGCAGGACAAGAGGGAGGAGATTTCCTCAAAGGAATTCTTCCTTTTTGGGGTCCGATGGCCAACAGCAGAAATATAAGGCAACTGGTTTGTGTCGTAGAAACCACTATAGACATCACTGTAGGAGCCTTAAGTAATATCACGGCAGAACTACAGGCAGATCGTCTTATGACGTTACAAAACCGAGTTGCCTTAGACTTTGTTCTTGCGGATCGTGGTGGAGTGTGCAAATTGATCGGGTCAAGTTGCTGTATTTTCATACCTGATGACGCTCCGACAGTATACCAAGCTTTCTCTAAATTACATATAATCTCTGAGTCGATTCATCAGTACGAAGGAGATTGGTCATTATTGGAGTGGTTTTGGGGACTACTGTCCAAATGGGGTTGGAAGGTATTGACATTCCTTGGAGTAGTTTTGACCATCATTTTCTCTTGTTGCCTTTGTATGCACTGTGGTCCCGCCGTCTGCGACCTGTGTGCTACTATGTGCATCCCTAAACCCAAACCACAAGTAACAGAGAATATTAGAATGATGTTACAGCAACAGCTCGATGACCTCATGGCCATCGACATTGACTCAGATTAACGTGAGTCTATGTATCTTGCCTGAGTTCTGGCAAAAGGAGGGTCTGAGGAAATTCGATTTTCGATCGTGATCGAATCGACCCGCCATTTTGTGCTCCGCCGCCATTTTGTGTTGCCCTCGCTCAGGCAGCACGGCGAACATAGTCTTTTCTGCTTTTTCTGCAGCTTCGTGTCGAAATAAGCCTTCTGCCTCTATTTACAAAGCTGATGTTAGCACTGGCCGAGTACACTAATCCCCGTCTGGTTTTTCTAATCCCTGTCTCAACTATCTGTTGGTTCACACTATTCTCTTCTGACTTTATCTTATCGTCTGGCCTTCGCTGTCCTCTGCTAGTATTCTCCCGTTTCACAACTGTCCTCCAAAACACACAAACTTATCTCGTCACCTGCGAGTCGACCACAAACCTGTTAATGAATTCGTTTTTTGGGGAGGGGTGACAAACACAGTTGGAGGAGAGGCTTCTTCGAGTTACCCAATACTTTGTTTTCAAACCTTTCCTATTGGTTCTGTTCTGTTTTTCAACCTTTCTTATTGGTTCTTACTATATGTTTTAAGTGTATTCTTGGTTAATGTATATTTCACATATGACCTATATAAGATTGTGCGCCACGGAGTGAAGTGGCAGTCTCCTGAGAACATACCGTGTGTACTTCTAGGACAACTGTACTAGCTGCAGCTAATAAAATCTGATCTTTTACGCCGACGGAGTGTCCCCGTGTCTCTGTTAGCTGAAGCAGGAGAACCAAGGAGATTAAGGTGTACCCTGCGCCGCCGGACCCAAAAGGTTCTGGTTCTTCACCTTCCCTCCTACGAATTATTGATACATTGTTTATGTGTACTGCACCTTACTATGCTCTTGTATCTGATGTAACTTGTAATGCAACGATCCTAAATGTAAAGCGCTCTGATACCCTATTGGGTCAAGTTCGCGCTATATAAAACTTTATAAATAAATAAAATAAATGTGATAACAATCCACTGTTAGAGGATGTTTGGCTTTACTATATGCTTTTCACAATCAATGTGTCCCGCCTACTGTCTTTGTAATAACTTATCGTAATATATAAACCACACCTGGGCATGTGTCATAGCATTTCCTTTCACACCATCCAAGCTGACATCTGTTATCATTGGCTTGTCAGATAAGCAACTCAGGCTGACTGGACTGAGCATAAGGTTTCTCACAAGGCAGCCATCAGGCATACCATTATACAGTTGCAAATGTATACAAAATTACAGCTGGCAAAGCAAAATACTATCCCCTAACAGGCTTTAACATGGATTCTAAAACTGCAAATCTTCAAACCCCATCCTACCTAACTGTAAGCTTTAATACAGAGAAATAACAATCCGCATTTAAATGCCTATTGACTTTAACATATACTTTTCACAATAAATTCATCAGGCCTAGTGCCCTTGTCAGAGCATTTCAGAATAAACAGATCAAGACTATAGCCTTGATCATTGGTTTACCACCACAACTAACACAGATGTGCTGTATCAAGGATAAGCTTTACCACCAGCCAAAAAGCTGCAATACAAGCAGTCTTTTTAGTGCAAGCTCACAAATACAGCTCCATGAAATCCTGTATGCCGGAGAATCAACATGTTGGTGAAGTCTAAACCTCTCTCTCAGTAGTGCTCTGAAAGCCTTTTTTGTTGGATCACATAAGTTCAGGGATTAGCTGGACTGTCGAGTCAGACCTAAAAGGCCATCCCATACTGCTCTCAAAAACAAAACTGAACTCTGATGTCTAAACTAAATGTTGGAAAGGGGGTGCTAGGACTGCAATATATTCGTCATGACTGCCTTACTATCTGTGCTTCTGCCAGAGAAAAACAAACATCATACATTATCTAGTTATATAAGACATTTTAATAGCACTACAATGCCATGTGGTGCCCGAAAAAATTTAAGCTCAAGCAGCCACATTGCTGCTGGGTTAGGTGGCTTGATAAATAAAGTATTCATAGCTGCGTGCCGGGGAAGAACATTTTTTACTGGAATCACGCAACTTTTACCTAATCAAAGCATGTAGTCCTGGCTGGCTACCAACACGTAGGCGGAGCCAAAGCCCTTCTCTGTAGTTGTCCTGAAAGCTCAGTTTTTTGGTTGATCACATTACATAAGACTGATAAGCCGATCGGCCCTGTAACACACCGGCAATGACCAAGACTGCTTCAGACGCTCGAACGCTCGAATGCTCGAACCCTCTCAGGCTTATTATGGTTGCAGGACTTAGACCGTCTTCGCACATATATGACTTTTTGTTTTCCCATGACTCCCTACTTTTAGATAAATTACCGCAACGTCTGACTTATCGTCTTTCAGAAATATTTCCTTTCAAAGACGGATTCACTTATATGGCCAACCCGAGTTGTGCATACCCTTTGGGTTGCAATTTTCAAACTGCCTACTAGACCGACATTGCAAGGCTCGGAGAAGATGGTTTAGCCTTGAAAAAGTCCAAAGGACGAAACGCGTGTTGGCTGCTTCTGTTTCCTATGTGTATCAAGACTTGAAAAATGATCAAAGAATAAAACCACGTATGAAAATAGAAGAACTGCTATGGACCACACATGCTCTTTTATTTTGAAATACTTGTTCTGATATTACTATATGGACTTTCATTGTGTGCTTCAGTACTTAATATTGTTCACTTGTGGAGCTTGGTAGCCCACCCCGGAGTGTGGCTACTTGTGGGCTACACACCTATGGCAAAACCGGTCAGACCATTGTTTTCCCCTCGATGTACATGACGCCCTCCCGTCCACCTAAACAAAGAAGCAGTCCCTCTTCGTGTGTGCCTGCCATTTGCCCTTCAAAATTGGTTCCCCCTTTGAAGCTCACCTTTTGGGCTCACACCCTGTGTGGGGTTTCCTGTTAGGAAGAGATAACATCTCCTCCCCCGGCAGGCCCTTTGTAGGCTTTCCTAGGAGGCATTCACACTCCTCCGCAGGAGGCTGTTTTAGGACATTCCTTTGTGTGTCACTAGAAACGGGCACTGGAAAACATTGGGCAACAAAGTAGCAATTACTAAGGTTGCACTTTGCTCACAGGTTACATAAAATTTTATTTAATGCACTGATTTGTTTGATACCTTGAAGTACAAACCTTAGTCCCATTCAGGAGTTAGCAGGGCTGAAATGTCAGCCTGTAACTCTGCACTCGTCCATTGGGCTACTAACCTTTCAACAGTAAAAACAACAATGTTGTTTTTTACTGCCAGGACCTTAAAAACATAAAACTACAGGTCCAACTTCGTAAAATAATGCACCCTGCCTTTAGAATTCAGTAGGCCTGCTGTAGGGGTGACTTGCAATTATTAAAAAGTAGGACTTGGGCTTTTCCATGGCTTGAAATGGCAACGTCAAGTTAGCAGGTTAAAACTACTCTGCCAGCCAGCAAAGTCAGGCTGGGAGTCCTGCTTTTGCTTTGTCACAATCGTGGTGGCACAACTAGTGTTGCGGTCCATGAGGGATACTTTAACTTACAGGCCCTAGGTACCCCTGGTACCGAATACTAGGGACTCACAAGTAAGTTAAGTGATGCCTATTGGGGATAAGCCAATTAAACATGCACTTTTAAGGCTCAGCGCACATGCACTCAGCATTGATCAGCAGGAATCACTGCATTTCAGAGCCATTACTCAACAGCTAGGTGTCAAAAGTGGAAAAAAGTGGGGGTGAACCCACAAAAAGTCTGTTTCTTCACAGAGACAATGTGCCACTGAGCGCAAGCAGAAGGGGTTTTGAAGTTGCTGTATGGGGCAGGGCATTGGGTAGAGCTTCGCTCCTGTGAGCCTGGACACCATTGTCTAGAACCTTGACATCTCCCTCAAAAGTATGTCGCTGGACTGCAGACCTTTCCGGACACTACTTTTGAAGCATCAAAATGAGTGGTGATATTTGGGATACTGCTGCCCAGGCTGTGAGAGACCAATGGAGAGCACAGTAGCTCTGCTTTCCTTGAAAGATTCCAGAGCCGAGTCTGCCTTGCCCCGAAGTGACGGGTGCCATCGAATGGTATTTCCATCAGTGACATCTACATGCCAGACTGCTTTTCTGTGTCCTAACTGTCTTGAATCATTTGTGCCCAAATGGCACGAAGGTCACCTGGGACCACTGGCATGATCTCGCTCATCATGTCTTGTAACACATGTAAGTGGCATCCCAAAAGAAAACTGGAGTTGTCTGACCTGAAGTCTAAAGTGGAGGATGAGAACACCCGTTTTCTAAAAGCCTCCATGCACTTTGAGTCTATTCCTGGGGGCATGGTAGGGAAAGGCTTAGGGTTCAAACTGCTGGTTGACACTTGCACCACAAGGCTCTCCACTGAGGACAGTTGGAGGTCTATGACTTCTGTCGCTCTCCTAATAACCATGGCTAATGATGGCGATTCCTCCATGAAAGGTCTAGTTGGAGAGCTCAAGCCAGTGTCAGGGGAGATACCGAAGCCACTTGTGTCTTTGAGATCCAAAATTAAAATCTACTCTTCATAAAATTGAGACTCATCGTCCACATAATTGCAATTATGGTGTTTAAGGTCAGAGACCAGCTGTGGCAAAGGAAGTGTCTCTTCTCAGTACGAATGATGCTGGATGGGTTATGTTTGAGATAACAATGGGCTCTTCTTCCGAGGTGGTGATATCAACCTACGAGGACCCGGTGAGAATCTCAGTGCTGGGGTACTATCCAGAGCAGGCTTTGGCCCAGGATTCGGGGCAGTCCCAGGAATGGGACCAAGGGGCACAGGCGGAGCCAAGGATAAATCCGTGGGCTCTAGCCCAACCGGAGACCTCCTCAGATACTTGGGGACCATGGGCACGCCGAAGGTGAGCAACATGGGCTATTTGATGGTGTTGGCCAGTTTCACAGTCAGTGTTGGACCCAGGAATTTGGACTGAATCGGGATGAGTTGGGGAACAGGTTCCAAGGTCGGGGACCAAGAGAGGGAGAACACCCTGATCCCCACTCGACTTCCATTAGCAAGAGTTGCGGGATGAGTGCTTCTTTTTTTTAACTTTGACTTACCAGATGACTTGGAGTGGTTAGAGTACACCTCTTGTGTGAGACCTCAAGAATGCGTCCATGATTTCGAATGAGACACGTCTTACTCACGTTCTGGTGATGTTCAGCAGCATAGAGCTTGCCATTATGATTATGGATGGCTTTCAGGTTCATCCAAACATAGTCTTTGCATAACTTTGAGTTGTTTGAAGAGCCTAGATTCCAGAGACAGCCCTCGTGTGCGCCAGGCACCGATATCTGGTCATGGCCGTCTTTACAGGGTTTGTAGCCTCTCGTTTTTGGGGGAGACACATCCTGTGCACAATAGCATTTTTATGGAAAAATATGTTCTGTCACTTTCTGAAAAACAAGGAAACGAGCTTTGGATCAATGTCGGAAGGTGCACAAAGAAAGGAACTGATGTCTGTGCTCAGGGTGGTTGGCTATCTGTGGCTCAGATGCCACTTTCGGGGCGAGCATTTACTGGGGATTTGATTATATATATATAAGGAGGCTGAGTAACTACATTTATCTACATTTGGACTATGCGCTCTAAAATAAAACGAGGAGGAAACAAAGATCTGCATCATGTCAAAGAGAGATGCCATCAGCTCTATCTTGCTGCATCTCAAGATGTAAGCCTTATCTTCTGTTGACAAGTCTGCTTTTTCTGTCTCATGTACATACAATTTAGGCACAGGTGTTCATGAGGTCTTTTGTCTTCCAAACCCTGAAAAAGAAAAGGGAGAAAACAGAGGATGATAGTGACTTAAAAGTCACTCCAAACCCCACCCATTGGGAAGAACACGAGATTGCTCGGCTGAGACTACCACAGCACACCCTCGCGCCCAGCCATAGAGATATATTCTCTTGAGAAAGGCTATCATGCACAGCAGAAGAAATCACACTTCAAACGACATCCTTGCATGGTATAGCATAAGGTAGCATAGAACACTGCTCATCAGGGCCTTCCTGTAAGAGACAACTGTTTTAAATACAGAATTGTTCAGTTCTGGACCACAGTTCATCCAAACTGTAAGACACAGGGCCTATAAAGTGGTACGAGTCATCTGCAACCCCGAGCTAGCACCCCTGGCTTTTGGCTATGGTGGTTGTGGTAATTGTTTCAAGGTTTTGTGTGGCTGACAAGTATTCTTATGTGGGTAGACGACTTTGGCAGGAAGTGTAGGGTGGCTCCTGCTTCCTGAACACAGCAACAAGATGAACCCTGTTCCATTGCTAATCATTTCAGTCGACGCTGGTTCTGACATCACCAAGCCACCCAGCATGCTACTGACTGAAGAAGAAGAAGGCCCACTTTGGTGGTCTTTATCCTGTGCTGAAACATCCTTGTTATCTGTTCTCTGCATGAAGTCCCACAGCCGGCCCGCAGCTAGTTCGTTGTTTGGGTGAAACATTCTGCTCTCTTGTTCCACCTCAGCTCCCTCGAGTAATGTTTATCTGGGAAGAATCCAAAAGCAAATGAGAGGGGTGTTTAAGGGTAAGGGCAAAGCAAATGCAACTGTTAATGATGTTGATAATATGCAACAGCTGCGGTGGACAAAATAGTTCAATTTCTGGAATGTTTTATTTCCACGTTCCCTCATCCGCACTCCTCCAGTGCAATCCCAGGTATTTTATACCCCCCTGACACAGTGGACGTTTTTGTGTGAATTTTCCTGCTTGGGGAAGGCTAGGACACGCCAATATATCTGCCTCCCTCCTTAAATTCGCCCATAATACTCTTACTTACGTGCAAATATTCGGAGTAAATCTCCAATCCCTCCCGGTGCAAATAAAATTAGTGCCAGGCTGAAGTGTACACATGTGGAGACTGCCATCTGTGTTATTACCATCTGCGTATGTGTTAAAACAGGCGATTACTGCCGCCCACAAGTATATGGCAGTCGCCTGCAATTTACACTCAACTCATAATGGGAGTGAGTGCTGAAAGGGGAGCAAATAGCATTTGCACCAAGCTTATCACTACATACTGCGTCTAAATGACCCACTATGTTTATTGCACATTTATAAAACATAGATCTCATCTATGAATCAGAGTGCCAGAAGGAACGGGTGGATGGCTGTGCACTTTAAGGCAAAGAGGAGAGAAAAGAAAGGAAGTGAAAATAAAAAGGAAAGGAAAGAGTGGGGAGGTAGTGAAATGGAGAACGAAAAGCAGTAGAGAACAGTTAAAGATAAAAAAGATAGTGAAAAGGAGGCAAAGTACAAATAGAGAAGCAGGTTTGAAGCAAAATGAAAGATAGTGAGAGAGAGAGAGGGAATACAGAGTAAGAAAGCCGGAGAGAGAGAACGCAAAAGACGGTAATGAAAAAAAAACATTAACTACTGCCTCGTTAAGATTCATAGGACAGCGTCTTACATGGCATGTGTAATGTGGGCCAATGTGGATCAATCTACATAACATTCTCCAGAGTTATTTGAATTTTCTTGCCAGTTTCAGTGAAGAATATACGTCCAGATGGGCAGGGTTATGTATGGAGATATCAGGACAAAAGAAATGTGTCTAATTTCCATAGTGAATCGTATATCTAGTTTTAATGCAAAAAAACATGCCGGTGTGAAGTGCGTATTTGAACATATATGTGGAGAAATGATCCATAGTTGCATTCACTTTGCTAGTTTGGTCATATAATCAATTTTTGATGGCATTTCACCAAAACCTCTTTTCCCAAAATCTTATTAAACTTTCCATGAAAAAGTGTTTTCGGTTCTAAATACATGTATCTTGATTTTTAAAGATACTCAAAAGGATCCAAATAGTTGATTGTAGGTGTCTGCGCGATGCTTAGCGGCAAAAAAATCATCATTGATCAACTTTTAAATGCAAAAGGATTTTTTGTGACTGAACACAGCGGCAAACCGTCGCATTGGGTAATGCCAAACTGCTGAAAATGGCAGCCTAATGGGAAGAAAATCGGCAAACGCCACTAGATTTAGATCTACTGGCATTTGGATGAATGCTAATGTCAATGATCTGTAATTTCTCAAAAATTATCAATTTTAGACAGCTTAACTGTGGACCTTTGTCTGTTCATAGAAATTTGAACTGGAGGGTGTGTTTCTAACCCCAAATCTCTTGCAAGATCCGGTAATCGTAATGCGTGAACAATTACTCCTAAGGGGGTCAAGGCACTGGGGGCCGTAGGGAAGAACAAGCGAGCTATTGCCCAGAGTCACATGGTGCTGGACTAACCTGCTAACGGGGATCAAGCTGTGAGCTCCTGTGTTCCGGAGTCAGCAGCCCTGGCCGCTGCGCCTCACCTCTTCCACTGCCACACCTCTTCCACCGCTCACCCACCTTTGGGTCCACCTAGCATGGAGCTATAACATTTTTTTTTGTGTGAGTGATAGAGATCAGGGTGTATATAATATCCCTACTCCCACAGATAGAGTAATCTCACAGTTACACGCACATACATTCATCATACGCTAGGGCCCATTTCACTAACATACGCTCAAATACTCTACCAGCAATAAACCTGTGGAAAGAAAACTCCTAGACACCCTGCATCTATATCGAGGTCGATAAGACCTGGTTATTGTGACTGCCCTTAAACATAATCTAAACAATCTATACAGCAATAATCAAAATATAGTACTCAATAATTGACAAGAAATAATAACCAACACCATATTCAAAATTATATTGCTTTATCTAAAATTAGTCAAAGAAAATCAATCAGAATAAATCATTTCTCATAGTTACCTATTCTAGCTAAATGTCAGAACGGGTCAGGACAAGTCTCTCAGTAAAGTCTCTCAAGACGAAGTCCTCTCGGCAACGATCTTCAACAACGCAGATTCGGTACGCGGCAAAGGCAAATGGCAAGTGGCAAAGACCCTCTCTAGGCTAACAATTCTTATAGTAAATCAAACAAAGGAAAGATACCTAAAAAGTTATAACGTCCGCTGAACCGCTGAGCAGAGCGAGAAGGAAAGGATGTAACATCGCTACATTTGAAAATCTCCGCTCAGGAAAAATCACAAAATAAACAAAACGGAACAGGAACCAAGAAACACAACTGTATCTTGTAAATTCCACATTTCCTCGGCAATGAGATCATGGTTCAGAGTCTTTCTTTAAAGCTCCTTTGTTTCCCAGAGCTGCCAAGGACGTTTCATTTCACTTGGAGATCACCCAAAACTGCTGCTGTCCTCACGGAAATTTTTAACAAGGCAAGCAAGGACTGTGGTCAGCTGACTTCAGGACCATATTCAGCAGGGCTCTCTCCCGTCACATTTTCTACTCGAGGCCAGGCTTAACATATCGGCCATCTTTGTTTAGGCCACCATAGGCCACAATAGACCATCTTAATTAAAAGAGACAAAACAACGTTACCACAGCATAGTGATTAAACAGTGTTAACCCCACTAATACCCTTATGTGTATGTAATTATCTAGCTCTTGCAACATAAAAAAGCATTAATTCGAAAAGCGTTTTGTGCTTAAAAATAAACAGCACATAGCAACGTTTAAACATGAAAACATGCACGTTATTATTAAACAGCACACTTATGCGTACCCACGTGTAATTCTCTCTTGTTAAAACAAACGGATTGATTAATGTAAACACTTACACAAGACAAATAATTAATAATTAATAAATTAATATAACAAATAGACATGCCAGAGCTTCAAAACCCAGTTAATTTTCAAACTGAAAACTCTGCTCTAGCAATCCCCCCTTTGGTGATTTTATCACCAAATAAACCCCAAAAAAAAAAATTAGTGAAAAATTAGTCCCATTTTAAGGAGAAATCGGAAATGTCTTTTTCCCCTTACACAACACTACACCCCAGTCACTCTTTCATCATCCCTCTTTGTTTCTAAGTAAACACTCTCCCTCAATTCTTCTAATTCAATTTCTTGTGGTTCCCTTTTCAACCTTTCGTTTTTCTTCTCTTTATTTAATTTCTTTATCCCTCCCCTGTTCTTACAACACACACACACTAATCTCAGTATCAATAAAGCAACAATTATACAAGTCAAAGGAAACAATATTCTACCTATAATAGTACTACCTATTTTTGCAATAAAATCCTTAACAGCATAGTACTACCTATTTTTGCAATAAAATCCTTAACAGCTATCATCTTATTAGCTATTTTAGTCCATAAACTCTCAGCTTCAAGTGGTACTAATTCTTCATGTAAATCAGTAATATTTTTGATATAGACCTTCAGGTCTTTGCTTTCGTCTGGAATGTAAGTACAACAATGTTGAACTTTCAGCATTCCACAAACTCCACCCTCCTTGGCCAATAGAATATCAAGGGCAAGTCGATTTTGCATAGACATGGCACGTACGGCACTTAATTCCGTATTCACCAAAAGAAACCCTCCAGCGGTATTTGTCGATAAGCGATCAACCACTGTTGACAGTTTCCGAATTCCATAAGCATTCAAAGAAATTCCCACTGCTGGAATCAAAACCCCAAAAATATCACCCACTATTTCAGACCAAGTTTCTCTCTTAAAACGCATTAGTAAATTAATATGTTCTACATCTCTTATTTTATCTATATGAAAAATCTTTGGAAAGACCAGGCCCACATAACACGTGCCATACCAATGGTCAGGCAACTTGTAATAAGCCTTGTTCCCACAAACATAGTACACTCCTGGAAAAATTGTATCTTCTCCACCTCTGAAACCCCAACCTGTTGCAATGAAGTATGTATCATGGCACTCACTAGTCCCAAGAAAATATGTATCATATTGGGATTTCCTCCTTGTAATGCACAGCTTACCCTTCTGTGGTGCATCTAGAGCTAAAGTTGGACTAGCCCCATTTCTCAATTCTTTTCCCATCTCAATGTCCCAAATTGTCTCACTCACTTTATATTTCCCTGCTTTCTCATGCATGTTCAATCTCCTTTCCTCTACCATATCCAGAAAAGCTTTCTCCTCTTCTTTCAGACTGCAAGTTAAATTATTCTTAAAAATATAATCTAATGTTAATCCTTTTTCTTCAATAAAAATCTCACCAAAAGTGTTAGCTTCTTTAGCTGGATTCAGCTCTTTGTTCATTGGCAAGTGCCCAAAAATACTATCTCTGTTAGACATCTTATAATCTACTTTCCCTAACAAATAAAAAACACTACTTAAAACACTACAAGAAATACCATATGTAGCTGGTAAATGGTGATAAGTAACACCCTCTGAAACGGATGCAGGTAATTGCATACAAACGTAGCAATCCCTTACTTCCATTGTTTTCACATATTCATATAACAATTTTGAAAAAACATTACTAGAAAAATTATTAATTGACCTATCTTTGTGTATGTAAGTATTACTAATTCTAATCGGAACTACTTTTTGTGAATTCTTCTCTATATCTGTCATATTTTCTGTATGCATCTCAAATGTAACTTTAAAAGCAACTAATAACACTAAAACACCCCATAGAAGCATTAATAATCCAGTACAGCAGCAGCACATTCTACACCACCTTTTAAAGAAAGCACATCTATTTTGATTATCCTCTATGTTAGCCATTTTACTACTTTGACTTTATCTTTTGACTTAGCCTCTACTACTCCACTACTGAAATTGAAACTTTAAAAATTCTTCAACAATTCTTTTCAAATTCTTTTCTCTCCAGTTTCTTCAAATGATTCTTTCTGTTCACTTAATCCAAGTGAATCCTTCTTTTATTCAATTTGGATACTTGTCATTCTTCACTTCAATTTCTTCAACATCAAATTGTATTAGATCTCCAACATCAAAATCCTCAGTATTTGACTCTTCTCCAATGTCAGTCAAGATTACTTTCAGGATTTCACCAGTATCTTCCTCAACCACTTCTCGTACGGTCTCCTCTGGATTTCCTTGACTTTCTGCCTCTTCACCTTCAGACAATGTCATGTACATCCATTCCGGCGACCTATACTTCTGGTTAGGTTTTCTTATTCTTTTGATCTTTTCTGGTTCTTTTGATTCTTCTCCTTCAGCTTTTGAATTTTGACTCGATACTTCATTCACTTGTTCAGCTTTTGATGTATTCGCTCTTATTACTCTGCATCTCAGCCTCTTAACTCTGTTGTTAGGCCAACGATCTCCTTTTATCACCTTTTTCGGCCTTATTTCTTTTTTATTTCTTTCTCCAATCCAAGTTCTCTTTCTCAGAACTCGACCCTCTATTTGTTCATTCTCATCATCCAATTCTGCTTCGAGTGCCTTCTGTTTTCGTTTTCTAGCAGTTTTCTTTTTCTCCACAGTTTCTTTCACCACTGTTTGAGACTTCCCTACTTCTGTTCCTCCTCGGGTCTCCGACACGCAATCTTCTTGCTGTCTACTTGTCCCTTCACCTAGCTTATCAAGAATGTTCCGAACACCTCCTCGGGGGTCTTCCGCAATCTGTCCCTCTCTATCTTCTTCTGACCCTGCTTCTTCAAGTATAATCTCAAGTGGTTCTTCAATCTCCTCCTCTTCTGATTCAGGAGTAGTCTCTGTGGAATTGCTCTTTTCTTTTCTTTTCCCTTCACTGCTTTTTGAAACTTCAGGCTCTCTTACAGAATCTGATCTCTTCTCTGAGACTCTCAGTGGTTCACTTGAAGCTTTTTCTGCTTCTTTTCTCACTTGTTCTGTATCTTCATCATCACTGGAATCTGATTCTTCAAAATACTCTTTACCAGTCCCTTCTTTTGGGTTTAGAACTCTCAGAGTATGACTTGCATGTACCCAGTTTTTCACTCCAGCACACTTTACTGCAGTTGTTGTAGTCAGAATGACTTGTCTCGGCCTTCCCCATCTTGGAACCAAGCAATTTCTTCTTCTGTGCACCTTAATCCTCACCCAGTCTCCTGGACTCAGATCATGGGCCTGCTTCTTCTCAAGTGTGGTAGCTTCTTCTCCAACCTGGTGAAACACAGAATGAACTGCGTCAGCCAGGCCTTTACAGTAATCCAAAATCATGTCATCAGTTATTGTCACCAACTTATTGACAGGTACAAATGCATGGCGCATTGCACGTCCCATGATTATTTCGTGCGGACTCAAGCCAGTAGTTCTATCTGGAGTAGATCTAATAGTCATCAGCACTAGAGGTAAAACATCTGGCCATTTCATACCAGTGGCTAAGCACATTTTTCCAATTCTATTCTTGATTGTGCCATTAATCTGCCCAACCACACCAGAAGCCTCTGGTCGGTATGCACAATGTAGCTTCTGCTGTATTCTTAATGCTTCACAAATCAAACCCATGAGTTCATTTTGGAAGTGTCCACCTCTATCAGACTCAATCGTTACTGGAAACCCGTACCTAGGAATCAACTCCCTTAACAGTAACTTTGCCACTGTTATTCCATCATTTCTCCTAGTCGGATAAGCTTCCACCCATCTTGAAAACAAACAGACTACCACCAAAACATACCTCAGTATGTTCACTTGGGGCATTTCAATGAAATCAATCTGCATTCTTGTAAAAGGACCTCCTTCTCTGCCTATTGTTCCCAGACTCACCACTGTCTTTTTCCCAGTGTTAAATTGCTGACAAATCAAACACCTTTGACAGATGCTTTCTGCAATTGTCCTGAACTTTGCATTGTACCAGGTTTGCTTGAATGACCTAATCATTGCATCCCTTCCCAAATGTCCCTGGCCATGATACATTCTTGCCATTGACGACAAAATGGAGTTTGGCATTACTGGTCTGCCATCTCTGTAGACCCAAACATGGTCCGTTTCTCTTGGAGCACATCCTGCCTTAATCCAATCTTTTTTCTCTTCCTCTCCTGCCTCATCCTGCAATTGCTTCACTTCATCCCATGTCTCTAAGACATTAGTAAACATCACAGAGTAAAAAGACATTTCACCCTCTCGGTCCCGATTAATAGACTGATTTGTTTTTGCACCGTATTGCGCAATGTCATTAGCGTAACGGTTTCCGACCGTTATAAAATCCTCTCCTTGTCCATGGGCAGCACATTTTACAACTGCTAACTCCTTAGGCAGCTGTATCGCCTCAAGTAATTTACCAATCACTTCAGCATTCTTTATTGGAGTTCCACTCGATGTCAAGAAACCTCTCTGTAGCCAAAGTTGGCCAAAATCATGCACAACTCCAAATCCATACTGACTATCAGTCATCACAGTTGTCCTCAAATCTTTCCCAATTTCGCAAGCTTTTGTCAATGCCACCAATTCAGCAACTTGCGCAGATTACACTCCTTTCAATGGTGATGCTTCCATGACTTCTGAAACTTTGCACACCGCATATGCTGCACATAGCACACCATCATCATTCCTCAGACATGATCCATCCACAAACAACACATGATCACTCTCATGTAAGGGAAGATCCCTTATGTCTGGTCTCGGTTTTGTACAGTAATCAAGCACATCCAAACAATCATGATCATCTTCTGTTTTCACACCCACATTTTCAATATCCGGCAACAGTGTCGCTGGATTCACATTTACACATCTCTCAAGAGTCACATTCGATGCTCCCAGAATCACTTTCTCATATTTAGTCAGCCGACTATGTGACATGTACTGAGTTCTGCTTCTTGTCAAAAGAATCGCCACATTGTGAGGTACAAATACCCTTACAGGATATCCCATTATGATTCCCTCACTTTGTTCCAGACTCCTGCATGTTGCAGCCACAGATTTCAGACAACCTGGTAAACCCACAGCTACAGGGTCAAGTGTCAATGAAAAGTACGCAATAGGCCTCCTCAGTAATCCATGCTTCTGAATTAACACTGAAAGTGCACATCCATTTCTCTCACTGCAGTACAATTCAAACTCCTTTTCGTAATCTGGCATACCCAAAGCTGGAGCTTCACACATTCTGCTTTTGAGCTCTTCAAATGCTGCCATTTGTTCTCCATCTAGTTCCAATGGGTCTGTCATCTCACTTTTTGTCAGTTTAATCAGTGGCTTTGCTATCAGCGAAAAATTAATTATCCACTGACGACAATAACCCACCATACCCAGGAACATTCTCACTTCCCTCTGGGTCTTTGGGGCTTTCATTTCCCTGATGATTCTGATTCTGTCATCAGTCACTTTTCTCAGACCTTTTTCAATATTGTGTCCAAGATAATGCACCTCTTTCTTGCAAAATTGCAATTTGGCTGGAGATACCTTTAACCCTCCATCTGCCAAATGATTCAGTAAAGCTATGGTATCTACTTCACAAGCTTCACGCGTCTTTGATGCCACAAGTAGGTCATCAATATACTGTACTAGTACTGAGTTCTCAGGCATGATCAAACTCTCCAACGATCTTTTCAATAACTGATTGAATATCGAAGGACTCTCTGTATACCCCTGTGGGATACGACACCATGCTAAAATACGCTGGCCAAACCTAAATGCAAAAATCGGCTGGCTGTCATGATGCAATGGAATTGAAAAGAACGCATGACACAAATCAATCACTGTATACCACTCAGCATCATGTGGAATTTGATACAGGATCACTGATGGATTTGGCACGATAGGACAACATGCCACCACAATTTGATTAATTTTTCTCAAATCCTGTACGATCCTAAATTTCCCATTAGGCTTTTTTAGTCCCATAATCGGTGAATTACACGGACTACTCAGTAGTTCTCTCAGGACTCCCTGCTGAATCATTTTCTCAATTATAGGAGTTATCCCTTCAATTATTTCTGGTGTCATTTTGTACTGAGGAATGTTAGGATATGTAATTCCCTCTTTCACTGCAATTTTCACTGGATCTACATTATTCATCAATCCCACATCCTCTCCAGTAAAATCCCAAACTGTCCTTTTCACTGTGTCCCTCAGCTCTTGAGGCAAATCCTCTGGATCAAACACAGCAAATGCACCAATTAACTCACTTTCTCTATTTTCTAGAGTCACTCGGTACAAAACATCCTCATCTGGTGTTTCAAAAGCTATTCCATCCGGTGTACAGAAAATTGTACAATTCATTTTACATAACAAGTCCCTACCTAACAGGTTTACTGGACTCGTGTCACAGACAATAAATCTGGGCATGTCTGAAAATTTCCCTATTTGCACTCTTACTGGTTCAGTAAGACGTGTTCTGATTTGCGTATTGGCTACACCAACTACTTGGATTGCTTCATCCGAGAGAGGAAGATTTCTAACATCTGTTGACCTGACAGTTGATCTCGTCGCACCTGTGTCTACCAAAAAAGTAACACTCTCTTCATTTATTTTCCCATCCACAAATGGTCCTGCCTGGTCTATTTCTAGAGTTGCACCAAGTATGCACTCTTCCTCCTCTCTTCGGCACCGTCAATAATCACCCTCAGATTCACTCCCTTCACTCTTTAACAAGTACTGTTGTACCTGATTAGAACGCCTTGGTTTGTTTACCTGTTCATCGTTGTAGAATCCTGAATCCTGATTATATTTTTGTGACCCTCTATTCTGCGGCAAGGGCGGTTTTGGCTCTTGACTCTGCTGTCTCACAACTTTCTGTTGTTGTTGCTGTTGATTATTTCCTTCACTCTGCACCTGTTGATTTAAGGGTTTATTCTCATTACTCGCTAATGGTGGATTGGTACACTCCGATCTCCAATGCCCCAATTGGCCACAGTTGTGACAAGGAAACTTTTTCTTTGCTTCCTCAAGATTCCCCTTTCCTTTCCCTGCATATCTAGGTCTATTCCCTGCATTATTTCCTGGATTATTTGCCTGTTCCATTAACTGTGCTTCCTGTCTTTCCGCAACTTTCACTTGTGCCCACATTGCTTTCTCTTTCAGCTTTCTTTGTTTTGCTTCAATTTCATCACTGAAGTATTTCGCATGTCTCAGAATCTCATCTATTTTCTTACTCTGCCAATCCACTGTGTGCTCACGAATTCTCTCACCAATTTCAGGTCTTAGGCCATATACAAATCTGTATACAAAATGACTCAAATCTTTGTCACCCAGGTGTTCATCTCCACTGAATTATTTAAATGCCAGTATCAGTCTCTCGTAAAAAGCATGAACTGATTCTTTTGCTTCCTGTTGTGTTCTATCTATTTTTACCCAGTCTGTCTCTTTTGCAGGTACCTTACTCTTCAGGTAAACCATCACCTGGTCATACTTTCTCATTACTTCTGGATCTGGTGCCCCTGTTCTTGGATCTCTTGGATATTCCTCAGTAGGCCAACTCACAACTATTTTACACTCAGTCCACAAGTCTGCTGGAACAATTATATCAAACAGACTATTCAGGTCAATCCACAGCACTTTTGACAATTTCACAAACCTATCTACCTGCCTATACCACTCGACGGGCTTTTCTCTCAATCGAGGGAAATCATTCGTAAATGACAAAATATCCTGTCTGGTCCATGGAACATGTACATATCCTCCTCCAGGTATTTCTCTCATAGGATAATTATCCACTGGTTTCTCTTTTTCTCTCACTGGGAATGCTGAATAAGTTGTTCTATCCTCGGATTCCTCTCTTTTCTTATACCACCTATCCTTCCACTTTTCTACATCTCCCCATCTTCGCAATAATGCTACCATTTCCTTAATTTGTCCTGTTCTACCAGTTGCATTCAAATTTTCAATATCCTTTTCTGTAAAATCCATCCTGTAGGTTTTTTGTAAAGCTTTCACTTTATCAATGTCAACTCCCTGCTCATTCGCTATTACTCTTAACCTGTCATGTGTATTTCTTGCTCTCCAGGTAATATTCTTACACATGAACATTAACTCACCATCATGATGACTCTTTAGAATTTCTGTTGGAACTGTTCCTGTAACAAGCTCTTCTAATTCTACACGTAACCTAGCCACATCAATTACTTGTGAATCTTTATCCTTTTTCTGAGGAACTTTCATCCAATCATTCAAATCTTCAGCTGTTATTTCAGTAGTTTTCTTCACTGGAACCACTCTCTTCTGCGGTTCTAAAATTGGCATCCCTGAACAACTAGCTTCACTAGCATCCAGTATCTCACTACATATGTCATGTCTGGATTGTCTCAGGTCTCTGTTTTCTGCTCTTTTACCTGAATCTCCTGAAGGGCCAACTGAATTTGTCAAATTATTCCCAACATATGGAATCACCAGTCCATTTTCACCCATCCTCTGTTTGTCAAACACAGGCATAACCGGACCTATTGTTACAGGCACCGTAACAGCTTCCAGATTCTTCGTTAACTCCCTAATCTTCTCAGTCAGCTCTGATGTAGTTCTGGCTAGTTGTCTGGCATTTTCGTCACTACCTCGATTCTCTCTCTCCCTAAAAGAGTTACTACCTCTTGATTCAGGTGTCACATTTTCTGTCTCAATGATACAAACTGTATCTCTTATCGGAGAAACTACTGGTGTACTCTCATCTGGTTCTGGTCTATATGGAGGTGGTCTTTTGTAAATCATGTCATTCAAGACCTCATCTTCATACTCATTAACTCCATATCTTCTCATTTCTGACTCAGGAACCCTCTCTGCTCCTCCTTCAACTGTTCTCATCGGATATAATCCTTCTGACATACTAGCATCTCGCCACCTTTTCATTCGATCATGATGAGTCTCACGATCATGTCTCCTCCCAAACATGTACCTGTAATATCCTCCAGATCTCTGTTTTTATCGCTCATGTACTTCCTCTTCCCATTCCACTAAAGCCTCAAACTGTGTAGGTCTTGGTTTCGGGTCTAGACATAACATCTTTTCCCGTAAATTTCTCAACACGGCCAGATTAAATGAACCATGTTCTGGAAATGCTAGAACACCATCTTCTTTAGTATACCTAACCCAATTCTCCAACCATATACAGGTATGATACCCATATTTTGCAGCCATGAAGGATGCAGGTGTTTTCGTTGGAGGTAACAACTCACCCTCTCTCGTCTTAACATCTTTATCCTTGTTAAACCACTTTTTAATTTTTCCAAAGAATGTTTTCTTCTTTTTCTCTTCTTGGTAATACATTTTAGCTTTTACCAAAAACTCTCTACTCTTTTCCGTATTATAAATATACAATACGAATTTTCAACCAATAACAGCGCGACTCACACTAACGCACCAATCCTGGAGCGTCTACGTCACTAGAATAATTCTTCCAATCCTTGCGCGGGCTCACACCAAGAGTAGGATGGTTATTGATGATTGTCTTGATCTGATTAGATTACATATTGATTATTGATTATTGATGTTGGTATATGTACTAATACTATATGTTGGAGTTGTCATGTTGAGTTATATGTAGTGCTTCTGGAACTTGGAAGCTGGTAGCAGTTCCGTAGTAGGGCAGAGGGAAGTATATGCTGCTCTCGGGAAAGACGGAATTGTAAGGAAAAACGTGTGACAATTGAAGTTGCGCGTCACATTGTCTGGGTTCGGAATTATTCGATGACATCATCTGTGTGCTCCCCGCAGCTCTATAGATTTCCAAACTTCTTAGTGCTGCACCAATCTTGTAAATGTTGGCCTCGGATGGGATCCTGTAGTACAAATAGCTAAATTGAAATTCACCGAATTAAGCTGCCATAAACTGTGAGCTAACTCCCATTAGTTTGCTGATTTGGGAAAGGTTGAAATTCTGTTCAGCAATATTAGATTTTCAAGATCAAGTTTGGAGATCATTAGGAAGCATCATCCACCACCACAGCTTCATAATAATTGCAACAAAAGATGGCAGCTGTGATCTTTACAATAAAATGAAGATAATCATTACAAAATCTCCTAAAAGTAATAGGAGATTTGGAAAAATATAGGGAAAGCGATACAGAGCGAGATCGAAGCAAGATTGAAGGAAATGTAGAGCAATTCACAGAGAATGATGGAGAGCAGAAGGTGAGCGAAGAGATTGGTGAGTGAGTAGTTGGTAGAGAGACTGGCTGGTTGATGGACTGACAGTAAGTTGGAGAGTGGGAACCGTAGGAAAGATGGATAGTAAATGATATATGGAACTAAATAGAGAGACACACAGAGATAGAGAGAAAGCGAGCGAGAGAGACAGATCAATAGTGAATTAAAGAGAGAGGGAGTTGGAAACTTGAAGAAAGAGAGAGGAAGGCAAAAAGGAGAGTGTTGCAAAGGAAAAAAGAAAAGAAGGAACGATTATTAGAGAGATGGAAGGAAAGCGAGAGATGGTGATAAAGGGAGGGGAATAAATTGACATAGAGAGGGGTGGCTAGACAGATGGTGGCCTCATTGAAGAAATGGGAATAACACGTTGTAGAGTGAGACTCTGCCTATTTTAGTTTTAATATTTCCATCAGATGTCACCAATAGAGATAGAAGAAGCTATCACCACATCTACATAATTAACCAAACAACTGTACAGAGAATTGGGGCATCTGCCAGATTTAGGGTGGATGTAATAGTGTATTTCTTATTCAACACTACCAGGGTAAGTCTGTTGATCAAAAGCAGAAGAAAATTGAAATGACCCACACACCCTGGGCGAAAGCGCTCAGGGTGGCAGTGTCATTAGTTTTAGGCAGATGGAGGCCTTTAAATATGGTGGACTGTAGTTCAACAGGGCAGTGGATGCCTATGCTGCTCTGGCAGGAGAAAGTATACTCCACCTAATACTAGATAACCCTCTTAATTTCCATGAGTTTGCCCATTATTGGAACAGATAAGTGGGTTAGCCCAGGTGAATGGGTTTATAGAGTGATGGCTTTATATAGAGTTTGGCGGACAGGAAACACCATCAACATTTGATAGATATCCCATGCACTGTATTACTAGTGCCATAGGCTAGAATGCTCTTGTAATACGATGCGCAGGAAATCTGCCACGCTTGTGACGGACTATCCCGTCCATCAAACTCTAAATGAGGCCCTAAGAGCATAGCTTAAGGAAGGACTTTGCTTTTCTATGAACCCAATGAATGAGTGGAGGACAGAATTTACAAAAGCAACCTGTAGGTCGTGACCACCAGATGAGACATAGATGATTTCAGAATCTTCATGAAAACCAAATATCCGGTGATGAAGTGTATGACCAGGTGTCAACAACTGTTCTTAGATACCCTACTGAAATGTAGGACCTTCAGCAAAATTTTGTGAAAGTTGAAACATTGGTTAAGATTGTTGTTTTGGATTGCATGAAACCCAATGACTTATCTCACCACTGCTGAACAGGAAGCAAGGTGAGAGAGAAACAGAACAGCAGGATCTGTGTCGTTTGATGATTGATAATCACATGACAAATGGCCCATTAAATCTGTGCCTACATTAATTCTTTAACAGACTTTAGCATAGGTATTCCCTGCCTCTCTAAAGCACTCAATGATGATTCCCACTATAGAATCTAATCTAATATTCCCTTAGGTAGTAATTTCCCTGCTCTTTTCTTACCCATTAAAACTTTGCTCGTGATAGGAGAAATATAATGGTAAATAGACATAATATCGAAAAAAAAATATCGAGTGGACAGAATATCGAGTTTTAAATATAGAATGGACAGAATATCGAATTACCAAAATATAGTGGTGAAGAATATCGAAAAACAGGTAAGAAATATCGATTGCAATAATATAGAAGTAAATAATATCGACAGTCATAATATAGTTGTTAAAAATATCGAATTTTTTATAGTGTTTTAAGTGTTAGTATATGTGTTAAAAGTATGTATTAATATTGTAATGTATGTTAGAATATTTTTAAAGTAATGAATTTTATGTTATTTTATTTTTGTGTAATTTAATTCCGTAGCGGGTTGTGGGTTTATAGGGGAGTAGGGTGGGAAGTAATTTAATTATAATACATTAAATAATAATTTATTGGAATTATTAATAATTTTTAATTTAATTTTGCGTTTTACTTCTGTAGCGGGTTGTGGGTTTATAGGGGAATAGGGTGGGAAGTAATTTAATTGTTATTAGTTAATTATTAATTGGTATTGAAAATTAATTGGTTGTTGATTAATTATTAATTGGTAAATAATTAGTATTAATTGGTAATTAATTTGTATTAATTGTTTAATTGATAATTATGTTAATTGTATTTATTTAATAATTGTAGTTGGTAGTGTGTTTATAGGGGAATATGGTGGGAAGTAATATAATTGTAAATAATTAATTATTTAATTGATGTGTGTATATTGTTAATTAATATATCTTTAATTTAATTTAGCGTTTTACTTCTGTAGCAGGTTGTGGGTTTATAGGGGAATAGGGTGGGAAGTAATTTAATTGTTATTAGTTAATTATTAATCGGTATTGAAAATTAATTGGTGGTTGATTAATTATTAATTGGTAAATAATTTGTATTAATTGGTAATTAATTTGTATTAATTGTTTAATTGATAATTATATTAATTGTATTTATTTAATATTTGTAGTGGGTAGTGTGTTTATAGGGGAATATGGTGGGAAGTAATATAATTGTAAAAAATAATTATTTAAATAATTTGTGTATATCGTTAATCAATATATTATTAATTAATGATTAATTGGTATTATTAGCATTTATTAATGTTTGTTATTGAAAAACAATTGGTTGTTAAATAATTATTAATAGGTAATTAATTACACAAAAATATATTGGTATTTATAAATAATCAATTATTATATCTTGTGTTATTGGTAATTAATTGTAATACTTGTTTTGGTATTATTAATTAATTAATTGTTAACAAAATATTAATTTATTATTTTCCCTACTTTTGCACTTACTTGAGTGGGAATAGTAATTTTTACCCTACTGCTTTGCAACGCTTTCCCTACTGTTGCACTCTCTGGAGTGGGAATAGTAATTTGTATCCCAACGCTATCCAATGCTTTCCCTACTGTTGCACTCTCTGGAGTGGGAATAGTAATTGTTACCCCTACGCTATCAAACGCTTTCCCTACTGTTGCACTCGCTGGAGTGGGAATAGTAAATTTTACCCTGCCGCTATCCAACGCTTTCCCTACTGTTGCACTCTCTGGAGTGGGAATAGTAATTTTTATCCCTACGCTATCCAACGCTTTCCCTACTGTTGCACTCTCTGGAGTGGGAATAGTAATTTTTACCCTCCCGCTATCCAACGCTTTCCCTACTGTTGCACTCTCTGGAGTGGGAATAGTAATTTTTATCCCTACGCTATCCAATGCTTTCCCTACTGTTGCACTCTCTGGAGTGGGAATAGTAATTTTTACCCTCCCGCTATCCAACGCTTTCCCTACTGTTGCACTCTCTGGAGTGGGAATAGTAATTTTTATCCCTACGCTATCCAACGCTTTCTCTACTGTTGCACTCTCTGGAGTGGGAATAGTAATTTTTACCCTAACGCTATCCAACGCTTTCCCTACTGTTGCACTCACTGGAGTGGGAATAGTAAATTTGACACTCCCGCTATCCAACGCTTTCCCTACTGTTGCACTCTCTGGATTGGGAATAGTAATTTTTATCCCTACGCTATCCAATGGTTTCCCTACTGTTGCACTCTCTGGAGTGGGAATAGTAATTTTTATCTCTACGCTATCCAATGCTTTCCCTACTGTTGCACTCTCTGGAGTGGGAATAGTAATTTTTACCCCTACGCTATCCAACGCTTTCCCTACTGTTGCACTCACTGGAGTGGGAATAGTAAATTTTATCCTCCCGCTATCCAATGCTTTCCCTACTGTTGCACACTCTGGAGTGGGAATAGTAATTTTTCCCAATACGCTATCCAACGCTTTCCCTACTGTTGCACTCTTTGGAGTGGGAATAGTAATTTTTACTCTCCCGCTATCCAACGCTTTCCCTACTGTTGCATTCTCTGGAGTGGGAATAGTAATTTTTACCCTTCCGCTATCCAACGCTTTCCCTACTATTGCACTTACTGGAGTGGTAATAGTAAATTTTACCCGCCCGCTATCATACGCAGAAAATATTGAATATTTTTAATAAATATTATGTTAATATATATGTATTATTTTTTTTTTTACTTACATTAATTATTTATTAATTTTAATGTTATTTAAGTATTTTTAAGTATGTGTCAGTTAATTATATGTATTATTTCATTAATTTTACATTACTTTTAAAACATTTAAAAAATTCGATATTTTTACTAACTATATTATTTACAACGATATTTTGGATTCTATATTTTTGTACTTTCCTGTTTGGAGATAGGGAGTCGATATTTTGGTATTCTATATTTTGGCATCGATATTTTTGTAAGTCTATATTTTTGTAGTCGATATTATGTCAGTGATCCAAATATAATAATATATAGCTGTTAGAAGGTGGTTCTGACACTATGGGCCGCCCGGATTTTTCGCTTTTTGAGCACCTAATTGTTGAGCTTTTACTGTGGGGGAGCCTCATAAATTGGGACTCACCCACAGTGAACTCAGGATGTAAGAGACTGCATGGGGATTTTACTGGTGTTCCCCTGGCTTGACCAGGCCACTGCGCAGCAGCTGGAGTGAGGGACACCGGGCTGGTTACATGCAGACACGTGTGTACATGGAATAGGCTTTATAGGCTGGAAAGAAGCATGCCAGGGAAAGTCAGTGTGTTTTACTGTGTTTTCACTTCATTATTCCCCTAAGGGAATGTGGGGCCCATGGCTAGATTAACTTCAATTAGGCCTACAGATTCCAGACACGCACTTAAGTCCAATATAGCAAATGTGAAAAGAAGTATTCTGCACAGTCCAAAGTCATATTTGTACTGCTTTTGGGTCATCCAGAACTGTCATATTTCTCTGAGCCAGCCATGACCAGACCCAGGCTGAGGGCTGACCTCGGCTGGATGGATTGATAACCTTTCTTCCACAAGCGAGGGCCTCCTCTCCACGAAGAGAAGATGGGTGGGGCTACAGGCCAATCCATCAACCGCTGTCGCTGGGTGCCAGGCACCAGGCTGCACCAAGGAGGGAACAGTATAGGGGAAAGGGTCCCAGAGTATATATAATAGAGAGCACAGTGAATAGGACAAATTAAGAAATTAAAACGACAATAGAGGAAGCGTGAGTGTTATTTAATCACACTCTGCAAAAGTATCATCTCATTTTAGATACAACAACAAATTCAATTATGCAAAATTAGGTGCAAGATAGTGCCCAGGGAAGGGGGGGGGGGAGGGAAATCGTGTTGATAGTGATAATTAGGAAGGGGGAGGCAAGTGACACAAAAATTCAAACAGTATCCCAAATTAATTGTTTTGGCAAAGTATTTCATGCCACATATTCAGACAGACATAGATTCATTGAGACATGTAATCATTTGAAAAACCATGTACATAGAAGAAAACACAGTGTAAAATACACTATTGAAGTACTGGTGTAGATGATAAGTCGACGTTTCGACCCCTTAAACCCCTTAAACCCAGGTGGGTGGATTCCTTTATGGATGATCCAGCTGAACCGACCATCCAGTCACTTTGGAACCTATCCCCCATCATAGGACACTACAAATGTGGATCGTGTAAAGCATGTTCAACAACCACACAGACTAAAGAGTTCATCTACAAACACCACACTATCACGTTGCGTGTTCATACAAACTGTAATTCCACGAATGTGGTCTACGGGATCACGTGTCCTTGCGGCTTCCTGTATATCGGCCAAACACAGCAAAAAATAAAAGCAAGGGTCCTTCAACATCAGAGCAGGATCAGATGCCGTGTTGCAGGGGCTCCTCTGGTCGAACACTACAGTCTATTGGGCCACAGTCCTGACCAAATGCAATGGCTTGTCATTGAAAAAATCGAACTGGGCCCAAGAGGCGGTGACATAACCTCACTCCTCACTGTGAGGGAATCGAAACTCATGATCCGTCTAGACACGATTAACAATGGTTTGAATGAACTCGATCCCAGTAATGCCCAATTGGCCTGTCTTAGCAGATAGGGCGCATAAGAGATCTAAGCAGCTGGCCCAGAATTATATGTTACTCTAACATCTTTCTGTAAGCAATCCCTAGATGCCACTCTTTCATTCTTTTCATTTTTTTGTGCTCTAACAAATATGGCTGTTAACGGTTCTCCGTCTATTTGCACTAATAATTATTTGTTTATTCATGATGTATATGTTGCTCATTTTGGACTCTTTATTATTCCTTAAAGTACCATGGCCATAACTACTAACTAATGCTGTTGAAATGTCTTATGTTTATCCAGCTCTTCTCTGCCTGACTTCATGTGTAAATGCTTGATTTGATACACCTTTTTGTATTATGTATACAGTGTTCTTTGAGAGCGTCCAGGAAGATATGTTCTACTCATCTGAATCACATGTAATTTTGCTATATGATGGAGTTTTGTTTTTTCACAGTTTTATCAAAGAAAGTATTCTGCTGTCTCTGTCGATGCTTCGACCTCTTACTCCCTTACTCTTAAGCTTTTGCTTCTCAATATCATTTTAACTTTTCACATTAGGGATTGCAGACACCCTTTGGATGTCTTTCTTCTATTACACTCTTTTGCCAGCATCTAGCGGCTGCCCGTCCCGGTACGCTTCGTGGCGGACGGCGTGCTCCCCACGTTATAAATCAGTCCTTAGACGCGGCGCCTTTCCATCCACTCCGGGTTGATGCAACGCTCCCTCTGTGTGGTTCGGTAAGGATCTCTCTCCCTCTGTTGATTTATCTATGGGGAACCCCCGTTTTCAGCGGCTGTTGTTTATGAGCTGGTTTCAGTTTATATATTTTAATTCAGGACAACTCCGGTTCGCAATACTTTTTCAGGCAGTCGGGTCACTAGTTTACTCTGTGTTTTTTATTACTCTGGAGGCTGTCAATTACGTGCCACACGGGTTTAGCTGCATTAATCTTTCTCCCCATTTCCTACCATGACCGGAGCTTAACGTTTATTTAATTTTAAAGCTCACTATTGCAATGTTAGTTATTGCGGATATTTTGAATTGGTTCCTAGGCCCTGTTACCCCGTCCTTTTCCTCAGTAGCGTTTTTATTCTAAAAACTATCATGATATGTTTTCTTGTAGAGGTCACAATTGAATGCGATTTATTCCACGTCCCTCACCGATGGCTTAGTTCCACGGCTTTGACTCAGTTCCAATTATGCCTTCATGATACATCTTCATTCAGTGAGTTACCAACATTTTAGCTTGCTTATTCAGCTACATGATTATCCTACCCCTCTCACCCTGACACTTTATTTTCAGGTGTCTTTGTTCTCCTCCACCTTGGGAGCCCACCTGCCCCGTTTTTTGAGATTCAGCCAGGATTTATCGAGGATTCCTTTTAAGGGTAACTATGGTGATTTATCCCAGTCAGTCCTATTTATGCCCGCTCTAGGACCCCTAATTCATTTTTAACTATTGTTTCATTATACAGGTGCCCTCCCCCCCCCTTCACCCCCGCGACCCTGTCCTGATGAAGACCCCGTCAATAAGGACTTAAAATACCTATCCACCCACCTGGGTTTAAGGGGTCGAAACGTCGACTTATCATCTACACCAGTACTTCAATAGTGTATTTTACACTGTGTTTTCTTCTATGTACATGGTTTTTCAAATGATTACATGTCTCAATGAATCTATGTCTGTCTGAATATGTGGCATGAAATACTTTGCCAAAACAATTAATTTGTGATACTGTTTGAATTTTTGTGTCACTTGCCTCCCCCTTCCTAATTATCACTATCAACACGATTTCCCTCCCCCCCTTCCCTGGGCACTATCTTGCACCTAATTTTGCATAATTGAATTTGTTGTTGTATCTAAAATGAGATGATACTTTTGCAGAGTGTGATTAAATAACACTCACGCTTCCTCTATTGTCGTTTTAATTTCTTAATTTGTCCTATTCACTGTGCTCTCTATTATATATACTCTGGGACCCTTTCCCCTATACTGTTCTACACCCAGGTCCCAGTGATTTTTGGGTATACCCCTTTTTCTAATGCACCAAGGAGGGAAGGCAGCTTGGGGGGAAGGTGCTTCCGAGACATGTGGCAGAAACCCTGGACGACGCCATTTTGAACAAGCTCAGAGGCTGGACAAGAAGGAGGGAGCAGGGGCAGGGACGTGATGTGTCGCTGTTTGATAGGACCAACAGAGACTTCCTGCCAGCCCCCTACTCAACATTTAAAAAGTGCTTGCACAGGAAGAGAAGGTCTCTCTGGGGTGTGGTCTGCTGAGGGTGAAGGTGCTGGAGCCTGGCGCAATGGGCAGTTGAAAGGAGAGACCCCCTGACTGCCCCCAGGACCCTATCAGCACCAGAAGACGAGCCCAGGACTGGTGCACAGAAGCAGGGGCCTCTGCACAGGGAGAGAGGCCCAGAAGGCGAGCCTGGAGAAAGGCTGGCGCAGGGAGCCAGTGAAGACAGCACACTGCTGAATCTACCCTCTCAGAGACCCAGAGGGCAGAAGAGAGTGTTCCCAGTGGCTGGGGCTGGTAAAGAGGAGCATGAAGCGACCCATAATGCCTCGCCAGGCATTTGGAAATCTGCCGTTTTGGTGCTTTGTGGCCCCCAGAGGAGGGGGGTCACCCTCACGTGTGAAAAGGGGTGCAGGTGGGCTGCAGGAGCACCGCAGTCTCCCCCAGCATAAATAAGAACAGTCCACCCCTAAGGTTCAAGGGGCATCTGAAAGAATAACCCCTCAAGGACTCAGCCAGCCTTTAACACCTTCTAGGCTGGAACTTATGTTCTACAGCTGACGGTGTACTATGAAGTGCATCATGGAGTGAAGGGCTGAGTTGGGGATGTCTGGAGAAGGGCATCCCCTGGAGGTGAAGTGGTGTAATTGCACCGAAATGCATTTACTATTGGTTATTTCTTTTTAGGTGGACTGAAAGTCACATGTGTAAAGTGAAGTACTTGTGTAAGGTGATGTTAAGCTAAATGGAGTTATGTTGCTGGACCTTCCTGCTAGGGGGTCTGGCTGTATTTCCGTAATCCCATGCTTTTACCTGTGATTCCTTTTAAAGTGAAGAGGCGCACTGCAGGAGAAGTGTAGTTGCCGGGAGTACTTCTTTTGAAGGGACTGTAAGTCACATGTGTTAGGTGATGTTAAGCTAAATGGAGTTATGTTGCTGGACCCTCCTGCTAGGGGGTCTGGCTGTATTTACGTAATCCCATGCTTTTACCTGTGATTCCTTTTAAAGTGAAGAGGCGCACTGCAGGAGAATTGTAGTTGCCAGGAGTACTTCTTTTGAAGGGACTGTAAGTCACATGTGTAAGGAGATGTCATAAGCAAAGTGGGGCTATGTTGCCGGACAGTCCTGCTAGGGTGTCTGGCTGTATATGCGCAATCCTGTGATTTCATCTGTGATGCCCTTAGGGGCTGTAATTGCAATGCATTCAAAAGATCAACCAAGGTGATGAGTACTGTCATTCTAAAGTGTGCGTAAACATGGATTCTTGCTGCTGCGCTTAGGTGAAGACCCCAGACTGCTAGCCCTTAAGATATAGAGGTGCATACTTTATGGTCAGTAGGAGATGCTCAGTCCGGGTCATGTGTCACCAAGGCAGGTTTACCCCTTTTTAATGCTTGTTGAGGTAATGGGGTGGGTCGCCACTGGGATGGTGCCAGTGCGCACGGCCCTCGCTCCAGGTTATGTTCAACTAACTGCATTGGGGGCAAGTTGATGTGCATACATGGGAGTGGTGGTACTAGACCCCACCCCCCCTGCGGGAGGGGTGGAGATGTTATGCAATGTCACAAAGTAATCCAACAGCTTATGTATATTTGTAAATTGGTGCATAGTATTGAGTAGTGTGTGTGTTTAATAAATGTACTCTTACTTTTATAAACCAAAGTGCAGACTGGACAATCAATTATTGAGTGTTATTTTTGTGCACCTGCAAATGGCGATTACTAGCCCACACCACCTCCATGAGTAAGCCTCAGACTGCTCTGCAACGCTACCCTCTGAGAGTCAGGCGCTACAATTGGGTGTTTGGTTCCCAGTGAAGGACAAATGTAGTCATGTTATTTGTGCAGGCCTCACAGATGCTGCCTCGTTTTCCAACATTGGTGTCTAGCGGCGGGAAACATAGTATCCCATCCTACTGTGCATTTATAGCATTTGATGAGTCCAGTTTTGCCACACATTACCTATGCAGCAATGAGCAAATGGAAGAGCGCAAGGCTCTGAGAAGGGTTCAAAGTTTTGGTTATCTGAACTAAAGGTATGGGAAAGGAAAGCCCCGCGCCCATATGTGTCATGTGAAGTTATTATGGTTTAAATGTAAGCTGTATTGATATGACCGCGCTATGTTGATTATAATGTGCTAGTGAGATGGTGCTTTCCAGGAAATGATTGCATACAAATGTTCTAAGCCATATTGTACACCTTTGAACCCTAACACTAAATACACTACACCTGCATGAGGAGGGTGTCTCCTCAAGAGATAGGGACAGCAACTGATACCTACATCACAGATGGGGGTGTAGGGGTGGATTGACCTTCAAGGGGGACAGGAGAAGTAGGGGTCCTGGGAGGTTCCCGCGCTTTTTAAGGGCAGGGAAGGTTTCCACAGGAGGGGTCCCAGATATCCTTCCCCCACTGGAAGTTTCTTGCTAAGGGCGCAGGCCAAAACCACTGGAAGGGTGGGGCAGGAGGTTTCTTACCCCGTGTAGTAGCGTCCCAGGGGTTCCCATGGTGGGGGACCCCAAGAAACGTTTCCCACTGTGGGAGGAGGGTGTGGTAGAGTTGAGTGTCCAGCAGGTCCCCCAGGTTAACTGGTGGGGAGGTGAGCAACCCAGTGGTGGCCGCTGGTAGTGGGTGGCCCCCAAGGAGGGGAGTTCTTTAGTGATGGTGTGTGGTGGGAGCCCCTAGGTACCCTAGGTGGGCTAGGTAACTGACCCAGTGGAGATCTGAGTGGGGGCGATGTGCTCCCTAGTTTCCAGGGAAAGGGTTAGCAGTGGACCCTGAGGTGTCAGGGTCGGGTGGCCGGTGACCAGTCCGGTAGGTCCGGTGGGACTTGAACCCCAGGACCATGAGCTGGTGGAGGGAACCTGAAGTGGTGGCTGGGGCGATGCCTAGCCGGTAACCAGTCAGGTAGGTCCTGTGGGACTTGGACCCAAGGACCAGGAGCATGGGAGTGTTCCCTAGCTCGAGGCAGGAGGTGGACTTCTGCAAGGTAGTACCACCCTGGACACAGGTGGGGCCCAGCTTAAGTGAAGGGACCCTGTGTTTCCCCAAAGGGGTGGTGCAGGCCTAGCCGGGATCTTCAGGGTCCCTGGCTGATGGAGGTAGTATCGCCCTGAAGCCAGGTGGGGCCTATCTTAAGTGAAGGGACCCTCTGTTTCGTGAAGGGGTGGTGCAGGCCTAGCCGGGATCTTTAGGGTCCCGGGCTGAGAGTGGTAGTACTACCCTGAAGGCAGGTGGGGCCTATCTTAAGTGAAGGGACCCTGCACTTCATAAGGGGTGGTGCAGGCCATCTAGGGACAATGTTGGTCCCTGGGCGGTCTCCCAAGGCGCTGCAGGGAGACTGGGGAGAGCCATGAGAGGTGGGCCTGGGTCTAGCTAACTCGGGGCCCACAGGCTCTATAAGGGTACTCCGGGAGGAGAGCGCACCTCTCAGAGAGGAGGGTACATAGGCCCTGTTCTCGCAGCGGAGAACAAGGAGGGGGTCTAGGTTCCCGGGGTAGTTTCCGGGTGGAGCTACTGACGGGGGGAATGAGCTGTAGGATGTCTGATGAGGCACCCTCAGTGTTCCTCCCTGGCACTGCCAGTGTGGTGGTGAGGCCGGTCTGTGTTCCTATCAGGGAGCCAGGCCAGTGGCCAAAGGGTGCTTTTCTGTGTGGGGAAGCACAAGTGGCTGTGCTTTCTTTAGGGAAGACAGTCATCCCGAAAGGGTGGTGGCAGCAGAATGACCTCAGCGGCAGGCTGAGGGTGAGGGTCCAGAGAGGTTGCATCTTTGGGGTGCAAGGACCAAACGGAGAGAGGGTACTGGTTGGAACAAACTCTGGAAGGGAGACCAGCTAGTGACCCAGGGGATGGGATTTAGACCTATCCCAGAAGACCGCATCGGTGCTGAGGCACTGGACCCTTGTCCGGAGAAGTGGTAGGCATAGTGTTGCATGCCCAAGGGCAAAGGTGAGCCTAGTTAGGCTGAGTCCATGTAGACCATGAGTGACCTAGAGGTATCTAACCTAGAGCCCGGAGGGTTCTTAGGGTAGTCTGGGATCCCTGTCATGGGTGGAGATTTCATGGATGGGAGGAGTAGGTGGTCTAAGCAGATAACTGGTCAGTAAGGGGGGTCTGGTCAGAACCCCTTATAACTAGTTATCGCTGACTACGGGAAGTGTACCCATGTAGAGTGGCTACTTCTTTGCTGTAGGAATCAGCTGGGTGCGGCGTGTGTTAGAAGGTGGTTCTGACACTATGGGCCGCCCGGATCTTTTGCTTTTTGAGCACCTAATTGTTGAGCTTTTACTGTGGGGGAGCCTCATAAGTTGGGACTCACCCACAGTGAACTCAGGATGTAAGAGACTGCATGGGGATTTTACTGGTGTTCCCCTGGCTTGACCAGGCCACTGCGCAGCAGCTGGAGTAAGGGACACCGGGCTGGTTACATGCAGACACGTGTGTACATGGAATAGGCTTTATAGGCTGGAAAGAAGCATGCCAGGGAAAGTCAGTGTGTTTTACTGTGTTTTCACTTCATTATTCCCCTAAGGGAATGTGGGGCCCATGGCTAGATTAATTTCAATTAGGCCTACAGATTCCAGACACGCACTTAAGTCCAATGTAGCAAATGTGAAAAGACGTATTCTGCACAGTCCAAAGTCATATTTGTACTGCTTTTGGGTCATCCAGAACTGTCATATTTCTCTGAGCCAGCCATGACCTGACCCAGGCTGAGGGCTGACCTCAGCTGGATGGATTGATAACCTTTCTTCCACAAGCGAGGGCCTCCTCTCCACGAAGAGAAGATGGGTGGGGCTACAGGCCAATCCATCAACCGCTGTCGCTGGGTGCCAGGCACCAGGCTGCACCAAGGAGGGAAGGCAGCTTGGGGGGAAGGTGCTTCCGAGACATGTGGCAGAAACCCTGGATAACGCCATTTTGAACAAGCTCAGAGGCTGGACAAGAAGGAGGGAGCAGGGGCAGGGACGTGATGTGTCGCTGTTTGATAGGACCAACAGAGACATCCTGCCAGCCCCCTACTCAACATTTAAAAAGTGTTTGCACAGGAAGAGAAGGTCTCTCTGGGGTGTGGTCTCCTGAGGGTGAAGGTGCTGGAGCCTGGCGCAATGGGCAGTTGGAAGGAGAGACCCCCTGACTGCCCCCAGGATCCTATCAGCACCAGAAGAAGAGCCCAGGACTGGTGCACAGAAGCAGGGGCCTCTGCGCAGGGAGAGAGGCCCAGAAGGCGAGCCTGGCGAAAGGCTGGCGCAGGGAGCCAGTGCAGACAGCACACTGCTGAATCTACCCTCTCAGAGACCCAGAGGGCAGAGGAGAGTGTTCCCAGTGGCTGGGGCTGGTAAAGAGGAGCATGAAGCACCCCATAATGCCTCGCCAGGCATTTGGAAATCTGCTGTGTTGGTGCTTTGTGGCCCCCAGAGGAGGGGGGCCACCCTCACGGAAGACAGCACACTGCTGAATCTACCCTCTCAGAGACCCAGAGGGCAGAGGAGAGTGTTCCCAGTGGCTGGGGCTGGTAAAGAGGAGCATGAAGCACCCCATAATGCCTCGCCAGGCATTTGGAAATCTGCAGTTTTTGTGCTTTGTGGCCCCCAGAGGAGGGGGTCACCCTCACGTGTGAAAAGGGGTGCAGGGGGGCTGCAGGAGCACCGCAGTCTCCCCCAGCATAAAGAAGAACAGTCCACCCCTAAGTTTCACGGGGCATCTGAAAGAATAACCCCTCAAGGGCTCAGCCAGCCTTTAACACCTTCTAGGCTGGAACTTATGTTCTACAGCTGAGGGTGTACTATGAAGTGCATCATGGAGTGAAGGGCTGAGTTGGGGATGTCTGGAGAAGGGCATCTCCTGGAGGTAAAGTGGTGTAATTGCACCAAAATGCATTTACTATTGGTTATTTCTTTTTAGGTGGACTGAAAGTCACATGTGTAAAGTGAAGTACCTGTGTAAGGTGATGTTAAGCTAAATGGAGTTATGTTGCTGGACCCTCCTGCTAGGGGGTCTGGCTGTATTTACGTAATCCCATGCTTTTACCTGTGATTCCTTTTAAAGTGAAGAGGCGCACTGCAGGAGAAGTGTAGTTGCCAGGAGTACTTCTTTTGAAGGGACTGTAAGTCACATGTGTAAGGAGATGTCATAAGCCAAGTGGGGCTATGTTGCCAGACAGTCCTGCTAGGGTGTCTGGCTGTATATGCGCAATCCTGTGATTTCATCTGTGATGCCCTTAGGGGCTGTAATTGCAATGCATTCAAATGATCAACCAAGGTGATGAGTACTGTCATTCTAAAGTGTGCGTAAACATGGATTCTTGCTGCTGCGCTTAGGTGAAGACCCCAGACTGCTAGCCCTTAAGATATAGAGGTGCATAATTTATGGTCAGTAGGAGATGCTCAGTCCGGGTCATGTGTCACCAAGGCAGGTTTACCCCTTTTTAATGCTTGTTGAGGTAATGGGGTGGGTCGCCACTGGGATGCTGCCAGTGCGCAGGGCCCTCGCTCCAGGTTATGTTTAACTAACTGCATTGGGGGCAAGTTGATGTGCATACATGGGAGTGGTGGTACTAGACCCCACCCCCCCTGCGGGAGGGGTGGAGACGTTATGCAATGTCACAAAGTAATTCCAACAGCTTATGTATATTTGTAAATTGGTGCATAGTATTGAGTAGTGTGTGTGTTTAATAAATGTACTCTTACTTTTATAAAGCAAAGTGCACACTGGACAATCAATTATTAAGTGTTATTTTTGTGCACCTGCAAATGGCGATTACTAGCCCACACCACCTCCCTTGAGTAAGCCTCAGACTGCACCGCAACGCTACCCTCTGAGAGTCAGGCGCTACAATTGGGTGTTTGGTTCCCAGTGAAGGACAAATGTAGTCATGTTATTTGTGCAGGCCTCACAGATGCTGCCTCGTTTTCCAACAATAGCTTAAAAAACACAGGGGCATATTCACAAGGATTTATCTCCGAATTATCCCCACTTTAACGCATCAAAAGTTGTGATAGAATTAACACCCCATTCACAAGCTGGTGCAAACTGCAGACAACACTAGTATTCCCGCGATAACTGCCCCCAAATGTATCTCCACGGTGGACACCAACAACTAACACTAATGAGATGCAGAGTAGGCGTCCCTGTGCAAAAACACACGAGAAAACCACAACATCACATTCACAACGAACTGCCAGATCTGCGAAGCAAAGCAAAAACAGGGCATAACCCGCGTTAGCACCAGGGATTTTACACCTGCCTTTTGCTGGTGTTAAGCAGGACGACTACCTGCAGCATGGAAGGGAACACAGCCAGGAGCCTTTTAAGATGCAGGTCTTCCAGATGGAAGGTGTCTGCCTAAGTTAGCACCACTAAAATGACAGTAATTTTGGATAAAACAAATGGTCAGACTTTGAGGAAGTTGATTACCGCGGTCACCATGCTGCCAGTCTCACAGTGACACTTGGCTTCCAGCAGGGGCAGTGTTGGGCCGGGAGCTAAAAGTACGATGGGACTTTTCAGCCGATTATCGGCCATTCACAATGTATCGCCGGCTAACGCAGGCTTTTAAATCACCATCGATTAGTACGTGGGTTTTGACACCCCTTCCCTGTTACTATCACCATGTACCGCGCGCTTGAAAATACCCCGCTAACATGGCGATATTAATCAGGGTTAGGCAGCGTTAACTTTCCTTGCGATGACTGACGATGGCGATAGTTATCGCCCGTCTTTGTGAATATCCCCGACAGTCAATTCAGCCTATCAGTACTGGAGGAAGATACAAGTTGTGTCCAGATTTCTCAGTCAATTCGATCATCCTTTTAATAAACAATTTTCAACATTATTTATTAGATTTTTATTCGAGAGCGACTACAATTGTTCAACGCATATGTTTTATTATACAGTATTGTTGAGGTATCTACTGTCTGATTTTCAGTCCAGTTTTTAAAAAGAAATCTTCCAAATTCTTGAGGAAATGCTAAATGAGGAGGGACGTAGACTCCTACAACATCCTCCAACATAGAGATAGTATGGTGGAGCAAATTAATACTGACACACAGCTCACCACAAGGTGACTGATACCTTGAGATAGAATTGAGTGCCATCTGCATAGTGTTGAATTGAGTGCCATCTGCATAGTGGTGGACATTAATGACTAGGGTAGAGTGGAGTCTTCTACGTCACTCTGCATCGAAATTGAAAAGGTGCAAATCACATACGGAACCCTTTGGCACACCACAAAGGATGGGCACCAGAGCAGAGCCAGACACACCCAGCTTCACTGATTGATATCCAGCTAAAGTCTATCGCTCTGACCGCCGACTCTTCAGAAGTCTCATTGACATTCTGTTGTTAAGTACGTCAAATCTGCATCCGACATGCAGAACGTGTCAGGATGCACCTGCAGGGTAGCTGTTTCTGGGCTTTATCCTACTCTAAAGCGATACTAAATGGAACCCCAAAAGTCTAATCTTCTCAGACACCATCTCACATGGCTGTGATTTTCTTTAATTAAAAATGTTAATTTTGCTAATTGGTGAACAATGGGGAAATGTGAAAGTGAAGGAATAAACAACTATGTTGCATGTAGATGATAGACTGTGAACATTAGCATCTTCAGGCCATCATAAGTATTCATTACAGAAGCAGTATCTGAGAATCCTATATATGCCTGTTAAAGCAAAATGAACAATTATAACATTTGTTACCCCCTAGGACTGATCATAAGGGAAGGCTACCAGCACTGACTAAAGCACCCATAATGTCAGTAGGGATGTTGCAATTCGCAGTGCCTTTCAACCTACTAAAGTCAAAGTTCAGAAAAATGTATGAAGAAGTTTATGGAAGGGAATCATTTACATGTATCCCTATTGAATTTAATACGATTCAGAAATCAAGAAGGTCAGATCTAGACTCCTTTAGAGGAAGCACTGAGCTGACTCCCAGTAAAATGGACGCCAATGCTTTGGAAAGGGAAGTAGGTGGCAGAGTGAAGAAGGGGGACGAGGCCATAGTTGATTCTAGAGAGAGATATAGAGGATATACACAAGGGTTCTCCTTCTATTCTTGCAGCAAGGTCTGGGAAGAAATGCCTGGAAGAATAAGCTTCCCTGTCTTTTCTACACAACATTGTGTCCCTGGGCAAAAGGGGATCTTTGGTAGGCCAGTTTGAAGACTCTCAGCGGGTGGGGGGCCTCCTTTCTTTATACTAAATTCATAATCAAGGCTTAACTTATTTTTTCACTTTACATCATTTTCATTTGGGAGTGGCACCTCTGGCCTTCACTACCTCAGATACTGGTCTCTTGGTTAAGTTAATTGAAGAATATGACTCTCACCTAGAACTTAGGGGTATATTTACAAGCACCTATCACCACCACAATGTCACTTTTAGTGATGTTGTGGTGGCGATAGGGGCGTCACCTTATTTACAAGGCAGCGTTAAGCCACTTAACATGACTTAACGCTGCCTTGTAAATAAGGCCCCCTTTCATGATGTACTTAGAGTGAAAAGAGAGGGCAATGGGTGTTGGGGTGGGCATTCCACCGCAACACCCATTGATTTTGACGCTGCTCCCTATTTACAAGGGTGGCATAAATAGGAGACAGCGCAAAAATTAAGACCAGAAAAAATCTGGTCTTAAACAGGCGAAACGAGGAGAAATGCTTTATTTCTCACCGTTTTTGCTGTTTCTATGTGTGCTGCATCGTGCAGCACACATAGAAACAGCAAACCGTCAATGATTGTTTATATGCGGGAAGGTTTCCCTTCCTGCACATAAATCATCAAAAAACAAATGACGTTTTGCAACTTCTATGTGTGTTGCATTTAGCAGCACACATAAAAGTTACAAAACGCCATTTAAAGATTGTTTATGTGCAGGAAGGGAGACCTTACTGCACATAAAAAATCTTCCCCTGGAACGGACACCCTTGCACTGTGGTGGAAGGGTGCCAGCATTGGCTGCTAAATTTAGCGCCAGCTCAAGGGGAAAAGCAGGGCTGCACCATATTGTTGTAAATATGGTGCAGCCCTGCGTTTCTGAAGTGGCGGAGCACGGCGTTAAGCCAAGGAGGGTAACACCACGCTCCGCCACTTCGTTGTAAATATGCCCCTTAATTTGTGCCAATGGAGATTGCTAGAACTTGTTACTGGGGGCAGGGACTCTTTCCTTTTGGTCCTACAGGTGTCCAATGAGAAACTACATCTTCTTGTTATCCAGTGTCTCCGACAACAGTCACGCAAGCCAGTGAAGGCAGAATGGGCCAGTAGCTGACTTCTTGCACCCGGGGCTGGACATACCCCTGCTCTTAAGCACTGGCCCAAAGCGTGATCCCTACCCATTTAAGATTGTTGCAGTTTTTCACAACGCCAACGAGAGATGTTCCAATTCACAGTGCCTTCCAACCTACCAAAGACAAGCATCAGAAAAACTTGTGAAGAAGTTTATGGAAGGGAATCATTTACATGTATCAATTTGGAATTTAATACTAATCAGCAATCAAGGTCAGATCTAGAATCATTCAGTGGAAGCACTGAACTGACAGCTTGTCAGATGAAAGTAAGTGGCAGAGCGAAGAAGGGGGACAAGGCCATAGTTGATTTTAGAGGGTATTATATAGGGTTCTCCTACCAGGTATTATTCTCGTGACAAGGTTTGGGTAGAAAGGACCTGAATAAGAAGATTCCCTATCTTTTCTATTCACCCTCATGTGAGGAGTGAAGAGAGAGAATGTGAATGGGTGAAGAGAGAAGACTTGAATGTGAGTTGAGATGCACAGTGAGAAGGACAGAGAGAGGTGTGTAGGAGAGAGAAACGAAAGCTCAAGGAGAGGGCGAGAGAGAAGAGTTGAGAAAGAGAGAAATAACAGAGACAGCAGTAGAGAGAAACAAAAGAGTAAATAAGAAGGCAAGAGAGAGGGGGAGTGCTAGGACTGGGCAGAAGGAGGAAGGGAAAAGATGAGTTTGGGTGAAGAGAAAATATGTGAGTGAGAGCTGAAAAGAGCTCAGAAAGCAACAGAGACTCAGAATAGATGAGAAGGGGAAGATAACTAAAGAGAGAAAGCAAAGGAAGACAATGGTTAAAAATATAGGTTTATAGTTAGAGGAGAGAGGTGACCAGATACTGTTAAAGAAGATAAAAGATGGACAAAAACAGAAAGAAGTTTAAAAATGAAGAGAGCTAGAGGAGAGAGGGTGAATGAAGGAATTGAGACTGAGGGAGGGAGGGAGCTAAAGGAGAGAAATGAGGGAGGAAAGAGTGAGAAGGGGAGGGAAGAATATGAGAGCAAAAGAGGTAAAGCAGGGGAGAAAGAAACAGGATTAAGGAGACAGGCTTAAGGATCAAGAAGAGGTAAGAATATGGGAGAGGAGCAGAGTAGACTGCACTAGTGGTGGAAGTGGGAGGTGGCCTCATAATACATTTTTTGTTTATTTTACAAATTAAGCACTGCTGCCAATGGATAGCTACTGGGCAGGCGGTAAAAAAGCAGAGAGAAGGGCGTCCCCAGAAGCATTTTGTTTAACAATTGAGAGTAGATTTTTCCCAAGTCCCTTACATAGGAAATGTTCATCAAACACTTGAAGCAAATGAATGTCTTGGCGATGTTGAGAGAACTGCAGTGGAAGTGAGTGTGTTTGGAAGGGGAACATTTGGAGAGAGAAAGATAACACATATTTTGCAAAAGTAAAAAGATAGGCCGGCAAAAAAGGAAGTAAAAACAATAAAAGAATGGAAAAGGGTGAAAAGCAACAATGTAGGAACAAGAAAGCCTCAACCTGACATATGGAAAGTTGTTCTCCCATGCACAGATGCACAGTCTGCTTAGCACTGGAGCAGTGTAATTTTGATCCCAACCTGACATACTGTAGGGGTGCATCATAATCATGCATAGTCAGCACTTGAATATATTCTGTGTGATTAATGTTACTAAGAAAAATGGAGTATTGCATATTTAAAGTACTCCACGTGAAGATTAATGAGACTTATAATTATTCGCATAGAACGTGACTATTAAAGATCTATGTATCATTTACATATCAATGTGACAGGAGAAGTTAACGTTTAAATGTGTCTCATTGTGCAGTTAATAAAATAGAATGTGTATGTGTAGACTAATGTTTATCATTCATACGTGTAACAAGAATTATTTCCATCCAGGTGCATTTGGAATGACATCTTCATAATTATTTACAATTTATTCATGTATTAAGAAGCTGCATTTATTATTTGTGAAGAAAAGTGAACATATTATGTAACCCTATGCACTGCTAAATTGACATAAGAGTGGGCCTTGAGAAACCGTTCACTTCGAGTTCAAGCTCACATTTGTTTAAAGGGTAACATGTAATTCGTATTTAACTTTCAATGTAGATTGTATTTGCTTGTATATTTGTTTCCACTGCAGGTGTGGACAATTCCTCTTTAGTTAGCATAGAAGGGTTTTGTATTTATTAGATAGCAAGGTGTGAGAAGACGAAGTGTAGCAAGGAGAACAAGGTAACAAGCAAGGAGGTGAGTACTCAAGGAGGAGAAAAAGAATGATCAAGGACGAATGAAGTTGCAATTTATCGATGTGGGAAAGGTGGTGCAAGTATCCAGTTGTGCCGGAATCGTGGAGAAGTGCTAGCAAAAGTCACGTCGGACTGCCTACCTTGAATACAATCGATATTTTGTAACTTGGTGAGGGACAGCAGAGACATCTTAGGACTTCACGGGGAGCAGATCTATTTGTCTGCTTGTATGGCTTTATGCTACGTGACCAACGGTTGGAGTGCCTTCTATTGAAGACTCTGACAGATAACATATTTCTAATTTCATCTTTATTCAATGCTTCTTAGTTTAGGGTTGTCCCTTTAAGGCAGTGTAGGGAGAGTCAGCTTGCCCTTGATTACCTATGGGAATCATTTGATGCTATTTAATACTCAATTCTTTTTCCTGGTAATTTACATTGTCATTATAGAGTTAGTTGTCTGCTTTGTATTATATTAGGGGAATCTCTTTAGGAGTTTTGGACTCATTTTTTTTGTTCTGTATTTCTATATGGTAATGTTGAGGCTGGTCTATATATCGATGCGTTTCTAAATTTATAAATAAATGTTACAAATCTTTGATTTAGATGTTGAGTGGATTATTGTATGACCAAATTGGCTACACTGTATTGAATTCAATTGTGATTGTTTTCTCCCTCTTACCTCTCAGCTGCTACAAAGACCATTGGATTGAAGATAAATGTTTAAGTGAACCCAAGCTCTGGCAGCACCAAAGGAAGGCCTTAATTAGAAGAAAAACAAAAACACCATGTACAAAAATGGCACTCTGAATTTCGCTTTCTTTGCAACTCACAATGTCAACATTGAGATTCCTTGTGAATCACACGTAAAAAGAGGCAGCATATTACAGATCACCAATTCGGGTCCTGCGTAATTAGGCAGCAGCATGCATGCACACTCCCACATTACCCGGTGACAGTAGTCATTGGGCTATGCTGCTTGGTAGGATATTTCTGGCCCCAACGGCTGCATCTGGGTTGTCTTTGTATTGGCAGCTGTTTTGGGGTTTATTTCCAGTTCTGCTGGAGACAGAGAGAAGAAGAAGACGGCAAAGACCACCGCAACAAGCCAGTCTCCTTTTTTTCGCACGCTACTGCTAGGGTAATACATGAGGATGATATTTGCACTACACAATCTCAGCACAATATCGAAACCCCGCTATGCCCACTAGGATGGACCCTTTTCTTGAACTGAAGCTGAAATCACAAATTCAATAGCATTGCAATGAAAGTGAAGCAGATTTTTCTCAACCGTAATGATAATGAAGGATGTTTTCAACCTATAAATGTTTATTAGCAAATTAGTTAAGTTACAGCCTCAATCAAATCAATTCAGGATTAATCAAGATTCACCTTAATACAGCATACATGAATACACTCAAAATGATTCAAGTTAATAAAGGTGAGCATTTAATTAGTAATGGCAATGTATGCAAATCAAAGGGAAATTTCGTTCCCTTAAAGGAAACTCCCTTATGCTAAACTAAAGCAGTGGGCATGTTGGGGAATTCAGAAGCAGCCGGTGTCAACAAATATAGCAATTAAGTAAAAAATAAATAAAGGTTTCAATTTGAATAAGAAGTAATGTGCTTGCTCTTGAGAGTATTTCTAAATTATAAACAGCATTGGTGTCAAGAGAAGGAAAAAGACGTCCACCTTCTAAGGATGTAACTAGCAAAGAAACTTCACAAAGTTAAAACATGAAATTTCATCAGGAATTATAGATGACATAGATTCCCACCAAGTGAGGACCAATCAAAACCATTCAAAACCCATAATTGCATTTGGTGTTGGCATCTTTCTCGGGGATTATACAATAATGACTTCTTCGCTCATTATGGCCTTCAAGATATCCCACAAAGAAGCAATCACCTCCTTTTGTCTGGTCCAAGGCAGGTGCTAGCAAGCATCATCCAAACTAGTTAACGACTACTCTACGACCTTCCAAATGTAATTTATCAAAGAACAGCATCTCTAAATGAGAACACTAAGACACTTGTGCTTGAAAGGAAAAGAAGAAAGTTTTGCACACCAAACAGGAATGCAATGTTTAACATTAAAATATAGTGAAGCACTGAGACCCACTCACGCTAATGTTAAGCTGTACATTCTATTCAAAGTTAATAAAAACACACGATTCTTTCAGTGTACTAAATCTGAATGTAAAATAACAAACATGATATGGCAATAAGGTAAACACACATATAAATAATGATTATAAATGTTACAGATTAATGTATTTATTTAAGCAAAATAAATGCGGTTGACTTTGCGTCACCACCACTCACAACAACTGCAGAATATGTGTTACTCACAAGAATCTTTGTATCTCATCCACCCAGCCCTTTCTTTGATTGGATGGAGAGGTGTTTTTATGCCTGAGGTAGGAAAGGAGTTGTAAGGTCGTCTTCCCTCTTTTTAGGTCTCGCCTAGCGTTGCAGTGCATGCGCTGCACGCTCGGCGAGATTTATTGTCAACAAGTAGTTTGAGAAGAGGGCTTGAAGCCCCGCCCCTCATTTCCATTGGCTAGCATCACTGTTTATGCTTAACGGTGGCCTGCCATTGGAAATTAGGATTTTTGGTTGACGCCCTTTCGCCTCCGAGCCGGACTGGGTCACCTGCTTTGCTGCTGTCGCAAAGCCCTTTCTTATCTTTATGGGGCCATGTGTTTCTAATTAGAAATACATGGCCCCATAAAGACAGGGCGCCGCATGTTTATTTTTGCATCGCGCTTTCACTTAAAGTGAAAGCGCGATGCAAAAATAAACACCGGGAATGGCGAGCGCTTGTATACTGTAGGGACTGTGCGAGGGCGGCATATACACCTGAACAGCGGCACTGTAAAGGCAGACGATCCGCTAGAGCGAGGCATTTGCTCATGCGCAGTGTGCAGGAAGGTGGGGGTCGTGGCGGAGGTAGGCAGTCTGCACTCATTGTGCAGAATGTTAAGGAGAACTCCGACCACAGAAAGGAAGAAGCGCACGCTCTGTCTTGCACTGCGGACTTGTATGCGAGGAGGGTCCTCCGGGCGAGCAGAAACCGTGCGTAGTGTTTCGAGACCACTCCTCCCGCTGCCAACCCCGCAGTTACGACTCAAACGGTGTCCTCGTGGTTAATTTTATGACACTGTTTTGAATGCATCCTCCTCTCCCTGGACTGGAAAGCGGTGGAGGTGCTGTTCAGTCATTAAACGGATTTTACTGCACCCTTGCAAAATATTTCCCTGTGCAGTCTGAAAGATAAATACTAGAACGAAGTCGGTGCGCATGCATGTGGGTGTCAGAAGGATTAAAGGGCATTTGTGTTCAAAGGTTGTGGACAGAAGTAGAATAACAAACACTGGAAACAAACAGCTTTTAAAAGTTGTCCTTGTTTTTATGCAAGTTAGCCGTGCAGCGCTGAAAGCTGACGAGGCTGTTTCAAGACGCCATAGAACATGGCATGTAATGTCTGGGTAACTATGGGGGAGCGGGCAGTTATGGAGCATGTTCTAACTCGTCTGTGTTTGCTAACTGGAGTGTCCTTTAAGCACTCATACCACGGACAGTGCCGTTGCATGATGTGCTTGGCTTTGTAGCACCCACCAGCGGTCAGCTGACCTATCGCTGTTCTAGTTTTCCCTCAGGTTACTGAATGAGGGGGAGAAGCGCCCCTTCGTGAAGGAAGACGAGAGGCTGCGGGTACAGCACAAGAAGGACCACCCGGACTACAAGTACCAGCCCCGCAGGCGGAAGTCTGAAGTGTTAGCAGTATCCCGTCCAGTATCCTCGATAAGATGTGTCCGTGCGGGGACCAAGTTTGGTGCTAACCCTTATTGTGGGGAATTTCCCAAGCTATAACGTGTGTGATACAGGATATTGGACTGTTGACCTCTATTGAGAGGTTTTTTCCTGAGCTGTTTCATAAGAGTACAGAGATACGATTCTTCACGTTACAAACTAAGCCCTGATGAAGTTCCTTCATAGAAACGAAACGCGTTGGCTGAAGGCCATTTTTAAATATTGAAACGAATAAAGAAAATCTTTGGACTAACTTGGATGACTTTGACTCCATCCCTGGTGCACCTTCCTTCCTCAACAGACTTTGCTTTTCCTGGACCCCAGTGGTGTTTAACTGCGGCAGGCTCTGGAAGTGAATGCACAGGACACTTACTATTTATAGACAGGGATTGATGTGCTGAACCTTAGGTCAACCTCTGTTGGGAGTGTTTTTTAGGAAATTTGAACTCCCTGGAAGAATACGTGGGTCAGTGAGACACAATATCAATAAGAAACCCTGAAAGTCTCATAAAAGTGTAATCTTGCAGTGAGTGTAAAAAAACGAAAGCCTGTGAGATCCCTGACCCTGCCAGTGAATGAGTGTTGAGTTTTTGATGCCTTTGAAGCTAGCAATCTGTCAGTGATCTCACTTGGATCTTTTCCTCAGGAGTGAGAGGAGGTCGCGATGCTAGGTCCCAACCTACCTATCAATTTGAGATGACCGAACAGAGGTCAAAGTCAATCCCAACAGAAGGGGCAGAGGGAAGGGAAAAGAAAACAGCAGAAGTCCATTGATAACTGCACTACAGATGTCATGTCTATCGAACTCGTCTAGGTACTCCCTGTGTAAATAAACAAAGGTGTATTAGTGGGAATCCCTATGTAAGTAATTACTGTTAATTCTGTCTGATCTTCCAAACAAGCACCGTCATCTACCTGTATGCACCCCCTCTTCCATCAGTTGTAGGAGATACTTAGATCGACAGTCAATACCATTTATCTGGAGAATTAATAAAAAATAAAAAAAAGAAGAAACATATTTGTAGATGTCTTAAGCAACAACATAGGTGTATTCAGGCCTATTCCAAGTATGGTTACATACCATACCTCAGGCTTATAGTCAGGTCCTTAAATGTAGGCTTAATAGCAAGGCTAAAGAGCATATAAATGAACAACATATTAACCATATGCTATTATGCATTACTTCATGCAATATATTTGTATCAGCCATATTCATCAGGTAAGAAAAACAAAAGTAAGCCTTATTGAAAAAAATGAAACGTGCTTGAGATATTTTACTGTGGCATATATACCAAATAGTGATACAGTTCATAATTCTTGGTTTCTTCTCTAAGGACATGAAACTGAGATGCATCGGAATTTGCAAGACTGAATAACAAAGACCTCAGTCAGATAAGTATCTTGTGGAATATTTAACAGAAAGTGACAGTAAACATGCTCGCGTACTAGCTCGTTACCAGCCACGGGGCATATTATCAAGAAACGGCGTTAAAATTATCGCCGCTTTAGCGGCAGAAAACTGCCGCTAAAGCAACGGTAATGGGCTTGATAATATGCCCTTGAAAATTCAAATAGAGGCCCATGTTCTGGTGTCAACATGGGCTTCTATTGGAATTCTCTGCGGCATATTATCAAGTCCATTATCGCCGCTTTAGCAGCAGTTTTCTGCCGCTAAAGCGGCGATAATTATAACGCCGTGCTTGATAATATGCCCCCACGTTTGTGCGAAGAAACTGTGGAGTATATTTACAAAAGAAGTGACGGAGTGCGGCGTTAGCCTTGTTGGTTTAACGCCGCACGCCGTCATTTCTGAAACAAAGAGCTGCACCGTATTTACAAGAATTCGGTGCAGCCCTGCGTTTCTCCCTGCACTGGCGCTAGATTTAGCAGCCTTGTGCCAATGCAGGCACCCTTGCACCATAGTGCTTGCAATTATGCCCCTGTAATCCTTTAACTTGTCTCTTTTCTTCTCAGGTTCCTGAGGATTCCAGCGAAGCAGGAACCAAAGATACCTTGAGGCAGCGACCGACGAGGCAAAGACCAAGCACCCGCCCGATACGAGAAGCTGCCGGACGCTGAGAGCAGCAAGGAGGAAACCTGGAAGTCTCAAGGGAAGTGACGCGTCGCCAGGAGGCTGCTATTCCCTGACAACTAGAACAAGTAGCCTCCTGCCTGCCGACGCTACGGTTATCGTGGTGGGACTCCGCCCCCTACCACACTTGGCCAATGACAACAGAGACGGCATGCCTGACACAATCATCAATACTTGCTAAACTATATGAGGATTACATAACTACTCTTCACTGCTTGACGCGTAGTAGGTCTACTTTGATAAAAGAGTTAAAGCTCAACTGAATAAATGAACGAATGCCTTCTGTGTACAGCACATAGTGCCAATATCGGCAACAGTAGTCACATATACACACACAATACAACAATAAACCACACGACACCTTGTTAGTGGAGAAATTTTGCTGCAGGTTTATTAGCATAACCAATATGCCACATGGTGGGTTATCTTACGGGCGATCCCAGGGCAGGCCAACCCCTATGCCGCCTGCCCGTCTGATAAGCCTAAATTACACCGTGGCGGTCGCCAATTGGTTCATACCAAATCTTGGGAGGGGCCACCCCTCCCATCCGTGGACCACGAGTCCACTTGCTTACTCACACCCCCCCCCCCGAAAGAGGTGGGCGGAGCGTTCCTGGCAGCCCCCGGTTGCTCAGACCCACAATCGCCCGTAGGACTAACGGGGCGCCGTAGTTCTTCCAGGGGACAATTCTAAGACATCCCTGGGTATCCTGGCTTAGCACCAAGCTGTGCTGCTGCATGAAGTACCCCATGGTATCTGCAGACTCTGGATCGCCCTGTAACTTCTCCTGCAACACAAAAAAAAAACATGTTAGAACCTAACCCCCCCCCACTAAAACCTTATATTATCCGTCTGCCAGGTAAGCGGAGGGGCGGGCAAGGCGAGACGGCGAGGGACAAGAGGCCGAAAGGTGGGCGGGGGACAGCCTAAGTACCCCTGTCTCCTCCCCCTCCCCGGAAATGGGGTCGGCTGGACGACTTCCCTGGACCTGGCCCCAGGGACTAGACTGACGACTCCAGTGCCTTCCTGTGGCACTAAGGCGGCCGCCCTATTGAGGGGCCGCTGCGCGACCCCCCCGGGCATCCTTGGCATAGTGCCAATATCGGCAACAGTAGTCACATATACACACACAATACAACAATAAACCACACGACACCTTGTTAGTGGACAAATTCTGCTGCAGGTTTATTAGCATAACCAATATGCCACAAGGTGGGTTATCTTACGGGCGATCCCAGGGCAGGCCAACCCCTATGTCGCCTGCCCGTCTGATAAGCCTAAATTACACCGTGGCGGTCGCCAATTGGTGCATACCAAATCTTGGGAGGGGCCACCACTCCCATCCGTGGACCACGAGTCCACTCGCTTACTCACGCCCCCCCCGGAAGAGGTGGGCGGAGCGTTCCTGGCAGCCCCCGGTTGCTCAGACCCACAATTGCCCGTAGGACTAACTGGGCACCGTAGTTCTTCCAGGGGACAACGCTAAGACATCCCTGGGTATCCTGGCTTAGCACCAAGCTGTGCTGCTGCATGAAGTACCCCATGGTATCTGCAGACTCTGGATCGCCCTGTAACTCCTCCTGCAACACAAAAAAAAACATGTTAGAACCTAACCCCCCCCACTAAAACCTTATATTATCCGTACGCCGGGTAAGCGGAGGGGCGGGCAAGGCGAGACGGCGAGGGACAAGAGGCCAAAAGGTGGGCTGGGGACAGCCTAAGTACCCCTGTCTCCTCCCCCTCCCCGGAAATGGGGTCGGCCGGACGACTTCCCTGGACCTGGCCCAGGGACTAGACTGACGACTCCAGTGCCTTCCTGTGGCACTAAGGCGGCCGCCCTATTGAGGGGCCGCTGCGCGACCCCCCGGGCATCCTTGGCATAGTGCCAATATCGGCAACAGTAGTCACATATACACACACAATACAATAAACCACACGACACCTTGTTAGTGGAGAAATTTTGCTGCAGGTTTATTAGCATAACCAATATGCCACAAGGTGGGTTATCTTACGGGCGATCCCAGGGCAGGCCAACCCCTATGCCGCCTGCCCGTCTGATAAGTCTAAATTACACCGTGGCAGTCGCCAATTGGTGCATACCAAATCTTGGGAGGGGCCACCACTCCCATCCGTGGACCACGAGTCCACTCGCTTACTCACGCCCCCCCCGGAAGAGGTGGGCGGAGCGTTCCTGGCAGTCCCCGGTTGCTCAGACCCACAACTGCCCGTAGGACTAACGGGGCGCTGTAGTTCTTCCAGGTGACAACGCTAAGACATCCCTGGGTATCCTGGCTTAGCACCAAGCTGTGCTGCTGCATGAAGTACCCCTTGGTATCTGCAGACTCTGGATCGCCCTGTAACTCCTCCACAGCTCTGGGGGTGGCCACCGTCACAACCAGGGCCCCCCACCAAGGTAGGCCTTTTACTTACAACATGCTGATTACCGGACTTCACCCAGGTCCAGCCAAAACAAGTCTCAGCCCAAACCGGACCGAAGGCCAGCATGCCCCTCCAGGACAGGAGCCCCCCATCCTATCTGAACTCCCCGTGGATAATGACTGACTGACGTAAACCAATAATTAGGCGTTGGTCCAACGTGACCAATACCTGGCTGAAGAGCAATACCTTTGACAAGCCGCTCCTGCCAGGAAGTACCAATGCGGGTGGAGGTAAGAGTTGCCGAGCCCGCCTTACTTCCTCTTACACTCAGTTGTCTGAGTCTAGCACTAGTCGGGGTGTGTCCATCGCATTCCGACAGTCACCACCCTATGTTAAGCCCTGCCCTCCCAAGCCTCTGCTAGTATTCCAGGGACAGAGTGACCCAGGGGGGAACCAACGTATAGATTACCTCTCTATTTTGCATACTGGGAATGCCCAGTGTTCTCCTCATACTTTGAAGCCCAATTGTGTTTAACCCAGGGTTATCCCCCCATCATATGGACCATATCGCCCAGTTGGAAGACCACTTCCACAACCTGATAGCTGCCAGCCAAGGCGAAGGGCGGGAGAAGTTACCCGTTATCGTTACTAAATTCAATGATGCCTGTTTCATCGAACTAAAAGACGGTCTACCAGGTGAACCTGCCAGGTTCTGCACCTGTAACCAGGGTCGCACCCACAAGCCCCACTAGTTTTGCCCCTCCACCTGCCTGTGAACATGTATCCCGGGGCCGACCTCAGGCATCTAACCCAAGCTTGGCCCTGCCTGAGCTAAACACATCTGAAAGGCATGACAACAGGCTAACCACCAACAATGCTAATAATGGTTTCCTTAAAGAATGTTGACAAATCGAAGTTCTGCCATGGCGGGACTGCAAGCTCTAATGAGTTTCTTGAAGGACACCTAGTTCACACCCCCAAAATTACCACTTATCGCCGTCTAGAATACGCTGGGGCAACCGTGTCACAGTAACCAAACGCAAGTAAGAAGTCTAATCTTACCCTGAACAGTGACCCCCAGGTGGCCCTGACGCGAGACAACCATGCTCGGGCAAATCAGCAGCCTCACTCAGACTTTCATGCTGATTATACTCCACAGATTGACAGCTGATAGCTCCGCTCCCCGTGTGACCCTTGCTTGCCATCTTTGCCAGGGTGGGGGGGGGGGGGGGTTGGTAGGCCTACAGGCCTACTAGCATGCCCCATTCTACCAGTCCTAAAAGACCTTGTCAGCTGCCAGGCCTAAAGATTCTGGTCCCGGCACTAGAGGCCCCCGCTTCGGCCTTGGGTCAAACAAATCGCAAGGAACATTGCTAGCAGAGTGTCCTGCAAGGTTCTGCCTCCTCATCCATCGCATCCAGCTAAGTACTCAACACTCGTCAGCCACCTACAGCAAGCAGGACTAGGACTCCAAGAGTCACAACCGGAATCACAGCCACAACCCCGGGAACGGATGTTCTCACCCCAATACTCTTCAACTCCTTGCCGCCAGGCGGCACTCCCTGCTGCCGGCGTCTTGTTGCCACCACACATCGCCCCTCTTGACCCGTACAACACTACATCGCCGATCTTGTGTGGTCACCTCTCATCGGGGGGGGGCGGTGGAACGTATAACTTGCGTCCCGATGACAATATATGTGAAGGAGTGCAGGCGAAGGGAATCAGAACCTAATAGTAACTGTGCCTAGGACCTCGAGATTCAAACTGCGACCTATAGAATATGCATGGTGCTTTGCAGCACCGCTTTGCCCATCTGATCACATTACAAACCTTGGACGCAAGCCTTAGCTGTTTACTCTCAGCTCCTAGCCGTGCACGCATTAACCCAGGGAGTTCCCTTCCTAACGGAACACTTGTCCACACTGGACTGACAACGGCATCCACCTTCAAAATAATGATATGTGTGCTTAATGCTAGCCGGCTTACCGCTAGGTGTCCCAGGTCACGCATGCTATATCCAACCACATCGACTACTTTCTTTGACCGCAAGTGAAAGGATGATGTATTCCCCGACCCCATGTAAACTAAACTTGCCAGCAGCACTTGTCAGGAGACATCCAACATCTTGACATGGAAACGCAGCAAACGTAACATTCGAAATTAGAGAGCTGGCACGCCTCTATTTCCCTTGACTCCAAGTATGACAAACGAGGCAATCCAGTCCCCCGCCCCCCTCCAAGGCTAGAAGGATGGCTTGGGCAGGGGGGGTAACTGCCTGAAGCCGACAAACCAAATTCTGCCACAGGGGAGGACACAGGTACTGTGAAAATGTGTCCCCTACCATCAACAGAGCCAACAAAAGACCGTCGTGATAGCCCTAGCGGTATCGGTACAACAGCCGCTCTCCTAAAATACCGGGCACTCAAAGTGAAGCCCCCCTCCTGTATACTCATGCCACGCTGTTGGGTTGGCACTGGGCAGCGTGCCCACAATCAGTTAATGTCATATGGGTCCAACAAATGACTGTCCTGCCGTTACTACTGGAGTCTTGGGGCAGACCTGGGTTGCACGCTGTGTTTTTAAACAGGTGGACATACTGCACGCTTCCAGTATGTCCAGGGTGTGTCATTGTGACTATATGTGGCAGGGGGAGAAGTATGTATGGGTCCCCCCCCCTGGAGTATTGACTACATAATGGTGGATCCAAATAATAAAGTCTCTGAAGTTCCTTCGCTGTCTTGGAAACACCTGAGACTGCCCTTACGTGGGGTTGCGCACCTGCTGTACAGGTATAGCGCGTTGCACATGGTCGCCAGGATTTTACGATGGGCCCACATCTTTGCTGATACTGCATTATGTCAAGAATCACCCAAGGCGGGTGCTGACCCAGGCAGATTACCCATCTCGACGCACCTGTGAGGACTGCAAAGCCAACTAATCCCGCTGTGCTGCTCGGAGGACACGGTTGACAATCTCTGCAATGGCACCCTGCACATTCAAGAAACGCACCCCCATCGCATTGATCTGGGAATGGCAGCAAGATGACAGAGCACAACAACCCCATATATATAGTCGAGGTAACCGCCTATTGAGGAGAGAAATGCCCGCGGCCACCCAAGGGGCACAACACACCTCAAATCATTCACAACACTGAAACATAACCGGGGTGCAGGGCAGGAGCGTAATGCACCCGCCCACCCATCAACCGGTACCTCAGACCACACGCGCTCCGGCGACAGGTGTAATCGCAACAAGGTGCAATCTCACTTGTATATACTGTGACATAATTGATCTCACATGATTGCAGTTAGGCTTTCATGTGTCCGCTTATGTGGAATGCACTCTGAACTTGGACCTGGCGATTGCCTGATACTCCTTAGACCTCCTTCCATCTGCCAGCGCATGGTCATGGGGCATCAATGACCAAGCATCCTGGAAAGCTATAAATCGAGAACCCCGTCGATAATACCCAATAATGCCACTGTACAGTCGGTAAACTTGACAGAGAGCCCTGGCGCATCTAGCAAGATACCGGAGTACCCGGCGTGCGCGGAGCGCTGTACATGAGCCCCGAGATTACACTGCCTATTCCGTCAGGGGGATAAAGATATTTGCCCATACTCAGAGGATGTGGACACGACCGCGAGGTTCGATCCCTGGTCTCCTGCGCCATAGTCAGCAGTTTGAGCCCGGGGCACTGCACAACCCAGGCGCTCCACACCTCTCACTGCCGTGCGTTGCGTGCGTTGCACCTCCTCCCCGGGAGGCCAGGCAACCATGAGCAGCCGAGGAAAGCGCCGCCCCGCAGCCCACAGCAATGTGGCCTCTCGGCGCCCGGCATGCCTACTATGAAGATTACTGTAAATGACTCCCCATCACAGGGAGCGGGCAACACGGCGTATATAGCGCGGACTCGGCCCGAGGATAGGCGTGCTGTACCTGAGCAGCGTATATACATGCATCTACGGATACGGGGATATTAAGTGATTTTCCCAGAAGTGGACGCGACCTCGGGGCTCGCTCCCTGGCGATACAGTGCAAGGTTCGCTGAACCTACCTGCCGCTAGGTCTGGGGAAGAGGTGTGACCCAGGTGCACCCGTAGCTAGCCGGAATAAGGGAGTGTTGTGCAAGTCTGCAAACTTGACGACAAGGCAGTCTCACCCCCAGGTGCTACCCGGCCCGACCCTGCTTAACTTCGAGTTCGGCCAGGATCGCATGCAACAGGGCGGCTGGCCACGGCCTGGTGAGGTAGTACCCTGTTGTGCTATATGCTATTTGAAGTATGGATTACTTTCGGTGCTCCTCTTCCTGCTCTTGTCGATCCTACAAACCTCTTCCCCGAACATAAACACTTACTCAACCTATTCCTATTTTAGCTTGTTCCGAATACAATTTTTTTGTTTTTTTTGTAAACCATGTGATGTGGTACCTTTTACCTACTTTCACAAAGTGTAGTTGCTAGAGCAGAGTTTTCAGTTTGAAAATTAACTGGGTTTTGAAGCTCTGGCTTGTCTATTTGTCATATTAATTTATTAATTATTAATTATTAATTATTTGTCTTGTGTAAGTGTTTATACTAATCAATCCGTTTGTTTTAACAAGAGAGAATTACACGTGGGAACGCATAAGTGTGCTGTTTAATAATAACGTGCGTGTTTACATGTTTAAAATTGCTGTGTGCTGTTTATTTAAAGGCACAAAACGCTTTTCGAATTAATGCTTTTTATGTTGCAAGAGCTAGATAATTACATACACATAAGGGTATTAGTGGGGTTAACACTGTTTAATCATTATGCTGTAGTAACGTTGTTTTTGTCTCTTTTAATTAAGATGGTCTATTGTGGCCTATTGTGGCCTAAATAAAGATGGCCGACATGTAGAGCCTGGCCTCGAGTGAGAAACCGTGATGAGAGAGAGCCTTGCTGAATATGGTCCTGAAGTCAGCTGACCACAGTCCTTGCCTGGTTAAAACTTTCTGTGAGGACAGCAGCAGTTTTGGGCGATCTCCAGATGAAATGAAATGTCCTTGGCAGCCTTGGGAAACAAAGGAGCTTTAAAGAAAGACTCTGAACTATGATCTCATTGCCGAGGAAATGTGGAGACCAAATGATACAGTTGTGTTTCTTGGTTCCTGTTCCGTTTTCTTTATTTTGTGATTTTTCCTGAGCGGAGATTTTCAAATGTAGCGATGCTACATCCTTTCCTTCTCGCTTTGCTCAGAGGTTCGACGGAAGAAGTTAATACAAAATGTGTCTTTCCTTTGTTTAATTTACTATAAGAATTGTTAGCCTAGAGAGGGTCTTGCCACTTGCCACTTGCCACTTGCCATTTGCCTTTTACCGCGTTCCGAATTTGCGTTGGTGAGGATCGTTGCTGTGAGGACTACGTCTTGAGAGACTTTACCGAGAGACTTGTCCTGACCCGTTCTGACATTTAGCTAGAATAGGTAATTATGAAAAAATGATTTATTTCTGATTGATTTCCTTTGACTAATTTTAGATAAAGCATTATAATTTTGAATATGGTGTTGGTTATTATTTCTTGTCAATTATTGAGTACTATATTTTGATTATTATTGTATAGATTGTTTAGATCATGTTTAAGGACAGTCACAATAACCAGGTCTTATCGACCTCGATATAGATGCAGGGTGTTTAGGAGTTTTCTTTCCACAGGTTTATTGCTGGTAGAGTATTTGAGCATATGTTAGTGAAATGGGCCCTAGTGTGTGATGAGTGTATGTGCGTGTAACTGTGAGATTACTCTATCCGTGGAAGTAGGGATATTATATACACCCTGATCTCTATCAATTTCCTGGTAGCAGAGGATGGTTATTGATGATTGTCTTGATCTGATTAGATAGCTTGTACATTGGCTTTTGGATTTATTGATTTATTGATTATTGATTGATGTTGGTATATGTACTAATACTATATGTTGGAGTCGTCATGTTGAGTTATATGTAGTGCTTCTGGAACTTGGGAGCTGGTAGCAGTTCCGTAGTAGGGCAGAGGGAAGTATATGCTGCTCTCGGGAAAGACGGAATTGTAAGGAAAAAACGTGTGACAATTGAAGTTGCGCGTCACATTGTCTGGGTTCGGAATTAAGTGACATTATTGTATGTTACTATTAGAATATATTTCTGGTATATTAGGAGTGTGTATGGTAGTGAAGGTTATCTGTGAAACTCTGGTCTTAAGTCCCAGGGATCCGTAAGGTTCACCGTTAAAGCTTATCGCGGGAGAAGTAATAGGTATTCTCTGAGCTTGTTTGAGGAACTGAGCAGAGGTAAGCTGCTTGGTTGACGTGTGTTATAATTCTGTAGTAGGACAGATTGTTCGCTGATCTCGGGAAGCAGGATTCTGTGTGTATGTACTATATTTTCTTGTATGAATGTGCGTGAATGCATATACATTTAATTGATTGTAAGACTCTTTGGATAAGTCCTGGAGGAAACAGTTAAGAGGTGTATGAAAGTTTGTTGATTCTTGTGAAATAGATTTTCTTTTACTATTCTGTGGTTAGCGAAGCAGACAATGGAGATGTTTATATGTTGTAACTAATAGATTTTGTAGAAATTTTGACACGAAGTCTACTGAAAACATTTTGTAAAGGAGGGGTAGACGAGTGACAGGAAACAGGAGACAAGCGACTGCAGCGACTGCTGACGTCAAAAAAGACCGCGCTCTGATTGGATAGTAGATCAGAATAGTGTTCGCGCTGGGATTGGTGCGTTGGTGTGAGCCGCGCAAGGATTGGAAGAGCTATTTTAGTGACGTAGACGCTCCAGGATTGGTGCGTTAGTGTGAGTCGCGCTATTATTGGTTGAAAATTCGTATTGTATATTTATAATACGGAAAGGAGTAGAGAGCTTTGGTAAACGCTAAAATGTATTACCAAGAAGAGAAAAAGAAGAAAACATTCTTTGGAAAAATCAAAAAGTGGTTTGACAAGGATAAAGATGTTAAGACGAGAGAGGGTGAATTGTTACCTCCAACGAAAACACCTGCATCCTTCATGGCTGCAAAATATGGGTATCATACCTGTATATGGTTGGAGAATTGGGTTAGGTATACCAAAGAGGATGGTGTTCTAGCATTTCCAGAACATCGTTCATTTAATCTGGCCGTGTTGAGAAATTTACGGGAAAAGATGTTATGTCTAGACCCGAAACCAAGACCTACACAGTTCGAGGCTTTAGTGGAATGGGAAGAGGAAGTACATGAGCGAGAAAAACAGAGATCTGGAGGACAGTACAGGTACATGTTTGGGAGGAGACATGATCGTGAGACTCATCATGATCGAATGAAAAGGTGGCGAGATGCTAGTATGTCAGAGGGATTATATCCGATGAGAACAGTTGAAGGGGGAGCAGAGAGGGTTTCTGAGTCAGAAATGAGAAGATATGGAGTTAATGAGTATGAGGATGAGGTCTTGAATGACATGATTTACAAAAGACCACCTCCATATAGACCAGAACCAGATGAGAGTACACCAGTTGTTTCTCCGATAAGAGATACAGTTTGTATCATTGAGACAGAAAATGTGACACCTGAGTTAAGAAGTGGTAATCCTTTCAGGGAGAGAGGGATTCGAGGTGGTGATGAAAATACAAGAGAACTAGCCAGAACTACAACAGAGCTGACTGAAAAGATTAGGGAGTTAACGAAGAATCTGGAAGCTGTTACGGTGCCTGTAACCATAGGTCCAGTTATGCCTGTGTTTGACAAGCAGAGGAAGGGTGAAAACGGTTTGGTGATTCCATATGTTGGGAATAATTTGTTAAGTTCAGTTGGTCCTTCGGGAGATTCAGGAAAAAGGACAGAAAGTAGTGACCTGAGACAATCCAGACATGACACATGTAGTGAAGGACTGGATGCTAGTGAAGCTAGTTGTTCAGGGATGCCAACTTTGGAACCGCAGAAGAGAGTGGTTGCAGTGAGAAAAACTACTGAAATAACAGCTGAAGATTTGAATGATTGGATGAAAGTTCTTCAGAAAAAGGATAAAGATTCACAAGTAATTGACGTGGCTAGGTTACGTGTAGAATTAGAAGAGCTTGTTACAGGGACAGTTCCAACAGAAATTCTTAAAAGTCATCATGATGGTGAGCTGATGTTCATGTGCAAGAATATTACCTGGAGAGCGAGAAATACACATGACAGGTTAAGAGCAATAGCAAATGAACAGGGAGTTGACATTGATAAAGTGAAAGCTTTGCAAAAAACCTACAGGATGGATTTTACAGAAAAGGATATTGAAAATTTGAATGCTACTGGTAGAACAGGACAGATTAAAGAAATGGTCGCATTATTGCGAAGATGGGGAGATGTAGAAAAATGGAAGGACAGGTGGTATAAGAAAAGAGAAGAATCTGGGGATAGAACAACTTATTCAGCATTTCCAGTGAGAGAAAAAGAAAAACCAGTGGATAATTATCCTATGAGAGAAATACCTGGAGGAGGATATGTACATGTTCCATGGACCAGACAGGATATTTTATCATTTACGAATGATTTCCCTCGATTGAGAGAAAAGCCCGTCGAGTGGTATAGGCAGGTAGATAGGTTTGTGAAATTGTCAAAAGTGCTGTGGATTGACCTGAATAGTCTGTTTGATATAATTGTTCCAGCAGACTTGTGGACTGAGTGTAAAATAGTTGTGAGTTGGCCTACTGAGGAATATCCAAGAGATCCAAGGACAGGGGCACCAGATCCAGAGGTAATGAGAAAGTATGACCAGGTGATGGTATACCTGAAGAGTAAAGTACCTGCAAAAGAGACAGACTGGGTAAAAATAGATCGAACACAACAGGAAGCAAAAGAATCAGTTCATGCTTTTTACGAGAGGCTGATACTGGAATTTAAACAATTCAGTGGAGATGAACACCTGGGTGACAAAGATTTGAGTCATTTTGTATACAGATTTGTATATGGCCTGAGACCTGAAATTGGTGAGAGAATTCGTGAGCATACAGTGGATTGGCAGAGTAAGAAAATAGATGAAATTCTGAGACATGCGAAATACTTCAGTGATGAAATTGAAGCAAAGCAGAGAAAGCTGAAAGAGAAAGCAATGTGGGCACAAGTGAAAGTTGCGGAAAGACAGGAAGCACAGTTAGTGGAACAGGCAAATAATCCAGGAAATAATGCAGGGAATAGACCTAGATATGCAGGGAAAGGAAAGGGGAATCTTGAGGAGGCAAAGAAAAAGTTTCCTTGTCACAACTGTGGCCAATTAGGACATTGGAGATCCGAGTGTACCAATCCACCATTAGCGAGTAATGAGAATAAACCCTTAAATCAACAGGTGCAGAATGAAGGAAATAATCAACAGCAGCAACAGCAGAAAGTTGTGAGACAGCAGAGTCAACAGCCAAAACCGCCCTTGCCGCAGAATAGAGGGTTACAAAAGTATAATCAGGATTCAGGATTCTACAATGATGAACAGGTAAACAAACCAAGGCGTTCTAATCAGGTACAACAGTACTTGTTAAAGAATGAAGGGAGTGAATCTGAGGGTGATTATTGACGGTGCCGAAGAGAGGAGGAAGAGTGCATACTTGGTGCAACTCTAGAAATAGACCAGGCAGGACCATTTGTAGATGGGAAAATAAATGAAGAGAGTGTTACTTTTTTGGTAGACACAGGTGCGACAAGATCAACTGTCAGGTCAACAGATGTTAGAAATCTTCCTCTCTCGGATGAAGCAATCCAAGTAGTTGGTGTAGCCAATACACAAATCAGGACACGTCTTACGGAACCAGTAAGAGTACAGATAGGGAAATTTTCAGACATGCACAGATTTATTGTCTGTGACACGAGTCCAGTGAACTTGTTAGGTAGGGACCTATTGTGTAAGATGAATTGCACAATTTTCTGTACACCAGATGGAATAGCTTTTGAAACACAGATGAGGACGTTTTGTACCGAGTGACTCTAGAAAATAGAGAAAGTGAGTTAATTGGTGCATTTGCGGTGTTTGATCCGGAGGATTTGCCTCGAGAGCTGAGGGACACAGTGAAAAGGACAGTTTGGGATTTTACTGGAGAAGATGTGGGATTGATGAATAATGTAGATCCAGTGAAAATTGCAGTGAAAGAAGGAATTACATATCCTAACATTCCTCAGTACAAAATGACACCAGAAATAATTGAAGGGATAACTCCTATAATTGAGAAAATGATTCAGCAGGGAGTCCTGAGAGAACTACTGAGTAGTCTGTGTAATTCACCAATAATGGGGCTAAAGAAGCCTAATGGGAAATTTAGGATCGTACAAGATCTGAGAAAAGTTAATCAAATTGTGGTGGCATGTTGTCCTATTGTGCCAAATCCATCAGTGATCTTGTATCAGATTCCACATGATGCTGAGTGGTATACAGTGATTGATTTGTGTCATGCGTTTTTTTCAATTCCATTGCATCATGACAGCCAGCCGATTTTTGCATTTAGGTTTGGCCAGCGTATTTTAGCATGGTGTCGTATCCCACAGGGGTATACAGAGAGTCCTTCGATATTCAATCAGTTATTGAAAAAATCGTTGGAGAGTTTGACCATGCCTGAAAACTCAGTACTAGTGCAATATATTGATGACCTACTTGGGGCATCGAAAACACGTGAAGCTTGTGAAGTAGATACCATAGCTTTACTGAATCATCTGGGAGATGGAGGGTTAAAAGTATCTCCAGCCAAATTGCAATTTTGCAAGAAAGAGGTGCATTATCTTGGACACAATATTGAAAAAGGTCTGAGAAAAGTGACTGATGACAGGATCAGAATCATCAGAGAAATGAAAGCCCCAAAGACCCAGAGAGAAGTGAGAATGTTCCTGGGTATGGTGGGTTATTGTCGTCAGTGGATAATTAATTTTTCTTTGATAGCAAAGCCACTGATTAAGCTGACAAAAAGTGAGATGACAGACCCATTGGAACTAGATGGAGAACAAATGGCAGCATTTGAAGAGCTCAAAAATAGAATGTGTGAGGCTCCAGCTTTGGGTATGCCTGACTATGAAAAGGAATTTGAGTTGTACTGCAGTGAGAGAAATGGATGTGCACTTTCAGTGTTAATTCAGAAGCATGGATTACTGAGAAGGCCTATTGCGTACTTCTCATCGACACTTGACCCTGTAGCTGTGGGTTTACCAGGTTGTCTGAAATCTGTGGCTGCAACATGCAGGAGCTTGGAACAGAGTGAGGGAATCATAATGGGATATCCTGTAAGGGTATTCGTACCTCATAATGTGGCAATTCTTTTGACAAGAAGCAGAACTCAATACATGTCACATAGTCGGCTGACTAAATATGAGAAAGTGATTCTGGGAGCATCCAATGTGACTCTTGAAAGATGTGTGAATGTGAATCCAGCGACACTCTTGCCGGATATTGAAAATGTGGGTGTGAGGATGGAAGATGATCACGATTGTTTGGATGTATTGGATTACTGTACAAAACCGAGACCAGACATAAGGGATCTTCCCTTACATGAGAGTGATCATGTGTTGTTTGTGGATGGATCATGCCTGAGAAATGATGAGGGTGTGCTATGTGCAGCATATGCGGTGTGCAAAGTTTCAGAGGTTATGGAAGCATCACCATTGAAAGGAGTGAAATCTGCGCAAGTTGCTGAATTAGTAGCATTAACAAAAGCTTGTGAAATTGGGAAAGATTTGAGGACGACTGTGATGACTGATAGTCAGTATGGATTTGGAGTTGTGCATGATTTTGGCCAGCTTTGGCTACAAAGAGGTTTCTTGACATCGAGTGGAACTCCAATAAAGAATGCTGAAGTGATTGGTAAATTACTTGAGGCGATACAGCTGCCTAAGGAGTTAGCAGTTGTAAAGTGTGCTGCTCATGGACAAGGAAGTGATTTTGTGACGGTTGGAAACCGCTATGCCAATGACATTGCGCAATACTGTGCGAAATACAATCAGTCTATTAATCGGGAACGAGAAGGTGAAATGTCTTTTTGCTCTGTGATGTTTACTAATGTCTTAGAGACATGGGATGAAGTGAAGCAGTTGCAAGATGAGGCAGGAGAGGAAGAGAAAAAAGATTGGATTAAGGCAGGATGTGCTCCAAGAGAAACAGACCATGTTTGGGTCTATAGAGATGGCAGACCAGTAATGCCGAACTCCATTTTGTCGTCAATGGCAAGAATGTATCATGGCCAGGGACATTTGGGGAGGGATGCAATGATCAGGTCGTTCAAGCAAACCTGGTACAATGCAAAGTTCAGGACAATTGCAGAGAGCATCTGTCAAAGGTGTTTGATTTGTCAGCAATTTAACACTGGGAAAAAGACAGTGGTGAGTCTGGGAACAATAGGCAGAGAAGGAGGTCCTTTTACAAGAATGCAGATTGATTTCATTGAAATGCCCCAAGTGAACAGACTGAGGTATGTTCTAGTGGTAGTCTGTTTGTTTTCAAGATGGGTGGAAGCCTATCCGACTAGGAGAAATGATGGAATAACAGTGGCAAAGTTACTGTTAAGGGAGTTGATTCCTAGGTACGGGTTTCCAGTAACGATTGAGTCTGATAGAGGTGGACACTTCTATAATGAACTCATGAGTTTAATTTGTGAAGCATTAAGCATACAGCAGAAGCTACATTGTGCATACAGACCAGAGGCTTCTGGTGTGGTTGAGCAGATAAATGGCACAATCAAGAACAGAATTGGTAAAATGTGCTTAGCTACTGGCATGAAATGGCCAGACGTCTTGCCTCTAGTGCTAATGACTATTAGATCTACTCCAGATAGAACTACTGGTTTAAGTCCGCACGAAATAATCATGGGACGTGCAATGCGCCATGCATTTGTACCTGTCAATAAGTTGATGACAATAACTGATGACATGATTTTGGATTACTGTAAAGGCCTGGCTGACGCAGTTCATTCTGTGTTTCACCAGGTTGGAGAAGAAGCTACCACACTTAAGAAGAAGCAAGCCCATGATCTGAGTCCAGGAGACTGGGTGAGGATTAAGGTGCACAGAAGAAGAAATTGCTTGGTTCCAAGGTGGGGAAGGCCGAGACAAGTTATTCTAACTACGACAACTGCAGTAAAGTGTGCTGGTGTAAAAAACTGGGTACATGCAAGTCATACTCTGAGAGTTCCAAACCCAAAAGAAGGGACTGGTAAAGAGTACTTTGAAGAGTCAGATTCCAGTGATGATGAAGATACAGAAGATACAGAACCAGTGAGAAAAGAAGCAGAAAAGGCTTCAAGAGAACCATTGAGAGCCTCAGAAAAGAGATCAGATTCTGTAAGGGAGCCTGAAGTTTCAAAAAGCAGTGAAGGAAAAAGAAAAGAAAAGAGCAATTTCACAGGGACTACTCCTGAATCAGAAGAGGAGGAGATTGAAGAACCACTTGAGATTATACCTGAAGAATCAGGGTCAGAAGAAGATAGAGAGGGACAGATTGCGGAAGACCCCCGAGGAGGTGTAGGGAATATTCTTGACAAGCTAGGTGAAGGGACAAGTAGACAGCAAGAAGATTGCGTGTCGGAGACCCGAGGAGGGACAGAAGTAGGGAAGTCTCAAACAGTGGTGAAAGAAACTGTGGAAAGAAAGAAAGCTGCTGGAAAACGAAAACAGAAGGCACTTGAAACAGAATTGGATGAGAGTGAAAATGAGCAAACAGAGGGTCGAGTTCTGAGAAAGAGAACTTGGGTTGGAGAAAGAAATAATAAAGAAATAAGGCCGAAAAAGGTGATAAAAGGAGATCGTTGGCCTAACAACAGAGTAAAGAGGTTGAGATACAGAGTAATAAGAGCGAATACATCAAAAGCTGAACAAGTAAATGAAATCTCGAGTCAAAATTCAATAAAAGAAGAAGAAACAAAAGAACCAGAAAGAGAGATCAAAAGAATAAGAAAACCTAACCAGAAGTATAGGTCGCCAGAATGGATGTACGTGGCACTGTCTGAAGGTGAAGAGGCAGAAAGTCAAGGAAATCCAGAGGAGACCGTACGAGAAGTGGTTGAGGAAGATACTGGTGAAATCCTGAAAGTAATATTGACTGACATTGGAGAAGAGTCAAATACTGAGGATTTTGATGTTGGAGATCTAATACAATTTGATGTTGAAGAAAGTGAAGTGAAGAATGACAAATATCCAAATTGAATGAACAGAAGAAGGATTCACTTGGATTAAGTGAACAGAAAGAATCATTTGGAGAAACTGAAGAGAAAAGTCTGAAAAAGAATTGTTGAAGAATTATAAAATTTCATATTCAGTAGTGGAGTAGTAGAGGCTAAGTCAAAAGACAAGGTCAAAGTAGTAAAATGGCTAACATAGAGGATAATCAAAGTAGATGTGCCTTCTTTAAAAGATAGTGTAGAATGTGCTGCTGCTGTACTGGATTATTAATGCTACTATGGGGTGTTTTAGTTTTATTAGTTACTTTTAAAGTTACATTTGAGATGAATACAGAGAATGTTACAGATGTAGAGAAGAGTTCACAAAGAGTAGTTCCGACTAGAATTAGTAATACTTACATACACAAAGATAGGTCAATTAATAATTTTTCTAGTAATGTTTTTTCAAAGTTGTTATATGAATATGTGAAAACAATGGAAGTTAGGGATTGCTACGTTTGTATGCAATTACCTGCATCCGTTTCAGAGGGTGTTACTTATCATCATTTACCAGCTACATATGGTATTTCATGTAGTGTATTAAGTAGTGTTTTCTATTTGTTAGGGAAAATAGATTATAAGATGTCTAACAGAGATAGTATTTTTGGGCATTTGCCAATGAACAAAGAGCTGAATCAAGCTAAAGAAGCTAACACTTTTGGTGAAATTTTTATTGAAGAAAAAGGATTAACATTAGATTACATTTTTAAGAATAATTTAACTTGCAGTTTGAAAGAAGAGGAGAAAGCTTTCCTGGATATGGTAGAGGAAAGGGGATTAAGCATGCATGAGAAAGCAGGGAAATACAAAGTGAGTGAGACAATTTGGGACATTGAGATGGGAAAAGAATTGAGAAATGGAGCTAGTCCAACTTTAGCTCTAGATGCACCACAGAAGGGTAAGCTGTGCATTACAAGGAGAAAATCCCAATATGATACATATTTTGTTGGGACTAGTGAGTGCCATGATACATACTTCATTGCAACAGGTTGGGGTTTCAGAGGTGAAGAAGATACAATTTTTCCAGGAGTGTACTATGTTTGTGGGAACAAGGCTTATTACAAGTTGCCTGACCATTGGTATGGCACGTGTTATGTGGGCCTGGTCTTTCCAAAGATTTTTCATATAGATAAAATAAGAGATGTAGAACATATTAATTTACTAATGCGTTTCAAGAGAGAAACCTGGTCTGAAATAGTGGGTGATATTTTTGGGGTTTTGATTCCAGCAGTGGGAATTTCTTTGAATGCTTATGGAATTCGGAAACTGTCAACAGTGGTGGATCGCTTATCGACAAATACCGCTGGAGGGTTTCTTTTGGTGAATACGGAGTTAAGTGCCGTACGTGCCATGTCTATGCAAAATCGACTTGCCCTTGATATTCTATTGGCTAAGGAGGGTGGAGTTTGTGGAATGCTGAAAGTTCAACATTGTTGCACTTACATTCCAGACGAAAGCAAAGACCTGAAGGTCTATATCAAAAATATTACTGATTTGCATGAAGAATTAGTACCACTTGAAGCTGAAAGTTTATGGACTAAAATAGCTAATAAGGTGATAGCTGTTAAGGATTTTATTGCAAAAATAGGTAGTACTATTATAGGTAGAATATTGTTTCCTTTGACTTGTATAATTGTTGCTTTATTGATACTAAGATTAGTGTGTGTGTGTTGTAAAAACAGGAGAGGGAAAAAGAAATTAAATAAAGAGAAGAGAAACAAAAGGTTGAAAAGAGAACCACAAGAAATTGAATTAGAAGAATTGAGGGAGAGTGTTTACTTAGAAACAAAAAGGGATGATGAAAGAGTGACTGGTGTGTAGTGTTGTGTAAGGAGAAAAAGACATTTCCGGTTTCTCCTAAAATGGGACTAAATTTTCACTAATTTTTTTTTGTTGGGTTATTTGGTTATAAAATCACCAAAGGGGGGATTGCTAGAGCAGAGTTTTCAGTTTGAAAATTAACTGGGTTTTGAAGCTCTGGCTTGTCTATTTGTCATATTAATTTATTAATTATTAATTATTAATTATTTGTCTTGTGTAAGTGTTTATACTAATCAATCCGTTTGTTTTAACAAGAGAGAATTACACGTGGGAACGCATAAGTGTGCTGTTTAATAATAACGTGCGTGTTTACATGTTTAAAATTGCTGTGTGCTGTTTATTTAAAGGCACAAAACGCTTTTCGAATTAATGCTTTTTATGTTGCAAGAGCTAGATAATTACATACACATAAGGGTATTAGTGGGGTTAACACTGTTTAATCATTATGCTGTAGTAACGTTGTTTTTGTCTCTTTTAATTAAGATGGTCTATTGTGGCCTATTGTGGCCTAAATAAAGATGGCCGACATGTAGAGCCTGGCCTCGAGTGAGAAACCGTGATGAGAGAGAGCCTTGCTGAATATGGTCCTGAAGTCAGCTGACCACAGTCCTTGCCTGGTTAAAACTTTCCGTGAGGACAGCAGCAGTTTTGGGCGATCTCCAGATGAAATGAAATGTCCTTGGCAGCCTTGGGAAACAAAGGAGCTTTAAAGAAAGACTCTGAACTATGATCTCATTGCCGAGGAAATGTGGAGACCAAATGATACAGTTGTGTTTCTTGGTTCCTGTTCCGTTTTCTTTATTTTGTGATTTTTCCTGAGCGGAGATTTTCAAATGTAGCGATGCTACATCCTTTCCTTCTCGCTTTGCTCAGAGGTTCGACGGAAGAAGTTAATACAAAATGTGTCTTTCCTTTGTTTAATTTACTATAAGAATTGTTAGCCTAGAGAGGGTCTTGCCACTTGCCACTTGCCACTTGCCATTTGCCTTTTACCGCGTTCCGAATTTGCGTTGGTGAGGATCGTTGCTGTGAGGACTACGTCTTGAGAGACTTTACCGAGAGACTTGTCCTGACCCGTTCTGACATTTAGCTAGAATAGGTAATTATGAAAAAATGATTTATTTCTGATTGATTTCCTTTGACTAATTTTAGATAAAGCATTATAATTTTGAATATGGTGTTGGTTATTATTTCTTGTCAATTATTGAGTACTATATTTTGATTATTATTGTATAGATTGTTTAGATCATGTTTAAGGACAGTCACAATAACCAGGTCTTATCGACCTCGATATAGATGCAGGGTGTTTAGGAGTTTTCTTTCCACAGGTTTATTGCTGGTAGAGTATTTGAGCATATGTTAGTGAAATGGGCCCTAGTGTGTGATGAGTGTATGTGCGTGTAACTGTGAGATTACTCTATCCGTGGAAGTAGGGATATTATATACACCCTGATCTCTATCATAGTAACTCATTAGTGGCCTCCCCACTAACTACCCGTCATGGTGAATGACTGGTCCTTGCGTCAGGACACGAGTTACAGTATAATTGGCTGCTCTGACCTGGAACTCGACGTGTTCCAGGGCCGCAGAGACTGAGAAACCCCATAGAGGTGGGACAGGATCCTTGGCACGCGCAGCAGGAGAAAGAGGCGTTGCCAATGGATTTCTTTGTAAAGCGTTCAGTTAGGAGCACACTTATACTGTAACATTATACATGACCTCCTATGAAAGCGCTCCCTATGTCCTAGTACGCATCAAGTTACAGCTTCTGCCATGAAATCATATACTGTGATCCAGGCATACCTGACCTGGATCGTGACCTATTGTTTCCTCGTGCTTGAAGATAAATACCGTGATCCAGGCATGCCTAACATGGATCGTGACCTTAGTATCCTCGCGCTTTCCTCGCATTTTAACTCCCCATAAATATAGCGCGACTCGACCCGAAGGTATTGGAGCGCTGAACCGGAGCCCGTACTACATTGCACGTTCAGGCAGGGGAGATAAGTGCTTGGCCCAAAAGTCAGGATGTGGACGCGACCCCCAAGCTCGCACCCTAGTTTCCTGCCCCAAGACGGCAGTGTAAGCCTACACATGTCCGGGGCTGTAAGGTGCCACCCACGTGGGCGCGAACTCGACCCGAGGAATGGTGCGCCGTGCCGGAGCACCGTATTTACATTACAAGTTCGGGAGGGGAGATAAGTGATTAGCCCAAGTCAAAGGATGTGTACGCGACCCCCCGGCTCGAACCCTGGTTTCATGCCCCAAGTCAGCGGATTCTGCCTTAACATGCCCGGGGCTGATGGGTGCCCCCCACGTGGGCGCGAACTCGACCCGAAGGTATAGGAGCGCTGTGCCGGGGCACCGAATTACATAACACATTCGGGCAGGGGGGAATAGGTTAATAACCCAACTTACAGGGTGTGGACGCGACCCCCAGGCTCGAACCCGTGCCCTGCAGTCAAGACCGGACTGCGAGGACTCTGCCAGAAGTAGCGTCTAGAAGAGAGCCTCGGCACCCCCCGCCCGTCCCCAGATACCCCTACGGCCGATTAAAATACTCCAGGGCCGGAGACGTGGCCCAGGGAGGGGGGCCTCACGCTGCTTGCTCCTACAACAGCCCCCAGCTGTTGCTGCCCTTTGAGTCTCACCTCGCCCCCTGGAAATGTAGGCATGTGCAAAATAGTGTGAATATTCCCTGGCTGCCGCGCTTCACACGGAAGCCAAGCCCCCGGCGCCACCCTGAGCACTGCCCCTAAGACTGCCTGTGGTTTCCTACGAGACCCGGACCTACCTACACTCCAGGTCGCCCTCCCTGTCGCAGCTGCACTAAACTGAGCCGCGAGGCCTTATATGCACAGGGTGGGGGGGGGGGGCGGTCGACCAGAAACAGCGAGCCTGTGCACAACGATGGTATCTGCAGGGAAGACGTCACTGAGGGGAGGGAGTAAAACAGCCTGGAACCAAACGCTCCCAACCCGAGCGCGCGCGAGGCCTCCCGCAGGAGCAACCTCAATAATAAAATATCGATGTGGACATCGAGGGGCATAGGGCCGGGGCAGTAGCCCCCTCTTACTCTAAGCGATTAGCCCAAACTCACAGTATGTGGACGCGACCCCCTGGCTCGAACCCTGGTCGGCAGGTTAAGCCTTCACATGGCCGGTGCTGTTGGGGGCCCCCCACGTGGGGGAAAGCGGAAGAGCCACTGTCCCCCTAGCGCCGGGCACGCCGCCATGGACTGCGGCATTGAACCCCCCCCCCATCTCCCTCCTACCGGTCGTGCAACTGGGGCGTGGGTCCCACACTGCACATGGCAGCATGGTGAGAGAAGGGGGGGAGGTTAGCCATTAGAGGTATTGGGCTCACCTCAACTCAGGGTCAACACAACCCCTGAAACTTGGAGCGGTAACTCGCAGCAGCTGGTCCGCCTGCCCTTAGACACACTTCGAGGGAAGTAATTCCGCCCGCCCCCCGCACAGCGCCGCCTCCTCCCACGGACACCGAGCATCCACCCCACAAGGGGAACATGTAACAACTCCCACACCGCTCAATGCCCACTCGCCCAAAAACCCAACGCAAAGAAATGCAGGGGTCAACAATGCCCGCAAGTGAACCAGTGCACGCTCAAGCGCCCCACCTCATGCCACGAGGGAACAAAAGGTGGCATTCGATCTAGCGACAAACAGGCAGAGTGGCACCCTTATAGCGTGGGACTCACCGCGAAATGCCCTGCAGGCACCCACAAACGCGACGACAAAAAATCACGATGCCAGACAACCAGTCGAGACGGCGTGTCAAGGCGAGACGGCGAGGGACAAGAGGCCGAAAGGTGGACGGGGGACAGCCTAAGTACCCCTGTCTCCTCCCCCTCCCCGGAAATGGGGTCGGCCGGACGACTTCCCTGGACCTGGCCCAGGGACTAGACTGACGACTCCAGTGCCTTCCTGGGGCACTAAGGCGGCCGCCCTATTGAGGGGCCGCTGCGCGTCCCCCCCGGGCTACCTTGGCATTATTACTGTACCAGGAGGTCCTGTTGGTAGAGCTGTGTTGTTAGCCATTCTGTCTGCATCTCACAACAGCTTCTCGTCCATATCACTGTTCTGGCAGATCATGGAGCCACCCCAGAGCACTGCTGCCCAACACTCATCCTGTCCAAACTTAGTTTAATTGCTAACTTTTTTCCCTGAGGCACTGCAAAACTCTGCAAGCTCTCTCCCCGGTGCCTTGGGGTGGTTATCTGTGGTGGACTTGTTGGCCTGTAGAGTTGATCAAGGGCAGGAATGCGTCCTCGGGGCTTCCTGCTCAGCCCCTCACTCGGTCCTCATTATAGCATCGCTTCCAGCCAGCGCCGTTTCCAGAGGGCTGTACATGGTTCTTAATGAGATCTCGCTTGTTTCCTCCCCCAGGCTACTAGGACATGGGACTTGGGTCTTACAGAGACCGCCGGCAGCTCCACTTTTCATTTATTTTGCAAAAAAAAGCAGAAAAAGACAAAAAAAGACAGAAAGAGGCAAATTGACTCAAGCTTTGGACATCCTTATTTAGTGTTGTTAGTTACTCGAAAATGGAGCATGCACGCGGCACGCCAATTTAACTCTTACTTGTCAGGGATGAAAAAACGAAAATATCCAAAGGATGTTACTTACACCTTTTGTACCCACACACCACACGCATCAGCAAAGAGAGACATTTTAAGCAAAAGGCACACTGCGCTTGTGCAATGTGTAGTGAATACACAACCAGAAGAAAATGCATTGATTTGAACAAATAGCTCCTCGTGTCTTTTAGCCAGTAGTTTCAGAGTAGCACCCAAGTGTTTAAAGCACATACTCCGCTTTACAAGTTTTCAAAGCACATAATAAAGCGTTGATTTTCTCATCCTGTTAAGCGAGGAACTGGGCTTTCTGTTTTAAAGCTTTGATTTATTTGGCTTATGTAGTACACTGAAACCCCTTGGAGTGTGCAAGAGCTCTACAAAAGATGCAACAAGACTAATTGGATGCACAACCACAAAAGGTGCATTACACAGGAGCAATTAGCACAATGCTCATTGAGAAGAGGGTATAAAGGAGTGCAAAGCTGAAAGCAAAGGAAACATTTATGAAAACAAAATGAGGGGCATATCATCAAGGCCAGGCGATAAAATTATCGCCGCTTTAGCGTCCGTTTTCGGACGGAAAGCGGCGATAATTTTATCGCCTTATCAGCAAGGTCACGCTATCGCGTGAATCCTTGCCTTTTCGCCCTTTCCCCCAACGCCCATCTTCGCATCTCTAATGAGATGCAAAGTGGGCGTTCCACCCCAAGATAACGGGAGAAATGTCGCTAGGCGACATTTCTCCTATTATCTAGCCTCACGCTAACCTGCAGAGTGCCAAGGAAAGTAGCGATAACCTCGGTTATCGCTACTTTCCTTACGCCTGCTTTTCAACTGACTTAGCCATGATATCCTATGGAAGGTGGATATCATGGCTAAGTCTGCCTTGCCCTATCAGCAAGCTTTCGCCAAAGGTTGTGCGATTATCGCTGGATTTCCAGCGATAATGGCACAGTTGGCAGCTTGCGCGCTGAATTTTATCGCTTTGTAGATAAGCGTTGCTGATAGCGCACTATCTCCACGATAAAATTCAGCGTTGCCCGGCGATAATTATCCTCGCGCTTAGAGCACTGAGCGATAATTATCGCCTGGCCTTGATGATATGCCCCTGAGTTAGGACATGGGTACTCACAACCATTTTCTCAAGTGCCACAAAGTTTGGTCTGTGATGAAACGAGGGGTACATCGATACTAGGAGGGTGGCGAATTCGGAAGGGAGGAGGGCCCAAAGGTGGGTATAGGGGAAGTGAAGCATATACATCTAGTGGCTGAATTGCACCATGTGAAACCAGAAAGCCTGAGATTAATCCCAGCTTCCCCCACTTTACCAAATTGTGTGGAACGAAATTCACATTTTGAATTTTGAAGAGACGTTATCGTATTTTTACACTTTTGCTGCAAGATAGCTTTGAAAATGAAGGTGTTCTGGTATCAACATGGGCTTTTATTGGAATTCTCTACGGCACATTACCAAGCCCATTATTGCCGCTTTAGCGGCAGTTTACTGCCGCTAAAGAGGCGATAATTTTAACACCGTGCTTGATAATATGCCCCTTACTTTTTAAAACTTCAATTAACCTGTACATAAAGGCTTGCCTGTATATTGAACTTCTTTTTAATATAAGTGTTGGTTGATGTAAAGGTCAGGAGGGCCGCATGCGGCCCCCGGGCCTTACTTTGAGTATCACTGAGTTAGGAGAACAACTTTTATGACCAGAATGCATTTGCCTGTACGGAAACACCTAGTTGCAGTTGGTAGTTCGTCTCCATTGCAGAAGGTGGCTGACAGCGTAAATGTGCTTGGTTCTCTACCCTGCACTAAACCATTAAGTCTAAAGTGGTGACCTGCAAAAACTGACACAGGCAGAAGAACGAGCGTTGGCTAAATCAATAGCTCTCGGCTACGTTAGATCTATTGGTTCTGTCATGTTTTTTATCAATGTTGAGCAGCAGCACAGCTGCTGTGCAGCATGGTTGAAAGTAAAAAACAAAAAAAAGTACTATGAAAGAGTCAATGCTGGCGGTGCCATAGGGCTCTTTTTTTCTTTTATCCATGCTGCACAGCAGCCGCGCTGCTGTACAACATGGCTTTGCCAATGTCTTTATTTGTGATAGAACAGGAGGGGCAAGCAAAGCAAAGTGACAGTGAAAGCGATTGGGTGGGAAATTGCAATGCTGCAGGGCTCCACAGGTTAAACAAAATGAAAAACAATAAAACAAAGTTAGGAAAAAAAAGTGCTATGACATGGCCATCGTTGGCACCGACATATTGCTTTTTTTTGTCAAGGAGAGTGGGGGCATTCCAACACAGACAGCGAGATGAAAGGTGAGGGGGCATGCAACACAAGGGACAGTGAGAGGAGGACGGGAGCAGTCTTGGAAGACTTCTGAGCAATGGGAGGGTGCAGCGAGACAATGGACAGTGGGAGCAGGGCGGGAGGGGCAAGCTACACAAGGGACAGCAGGAGGGAGGTGGGAGGGGACAAGCCACATGATGGACAGCAAGGGTAAGAGGGTGGGATGGAGCACCAAGAGTAGCCGGAGGGATGGGAGAAGCATCACAGAGTGGGAAGAATGAGAAAATTAACACAACGTGGGAGGGGCGAACAATGACGATGGGATAAGCAAAGACAACGGGGCAAGCAATTACAATTTTAAAAAGTACCTTGGAAAGCACGAGCAGTGGAAGGACACACAGTTCAATAAGGAAACAGTACTTTGGCCAAGGTCCATGGGAGGGACAAACACATGAAGAAGAAAGTGAAGCCAGCGCACGCTTACCAAGGAGGAGCAAGGAAATGCGAGTGGCGGTGCAGCCACCCAAAGACTATCCTCTCAAAATCCTATACCTGAAGTCCTGCTTCAAACATCTGAAAATGTACACCATACCAAATCTTCTACCCCAGCATAGTCAAACCTCAGACCCTGAGCACATGAAGAGATATATACATGCAATAAAGGTATAATACAATGTGTTTTAGAAACCTGGCACACTTAGAACAATTCTAATTAAATATAAAGAAACCAATTTTACTTTTACTTTCAAGGCTAGATGAGCTCTGAGAATGATCTCTTTGAAGAATAGACAATTGCGTCCCTTAGTAAAAAGCATATATGTTCTCCAACATATTGCATGCACATATGGATTCACATTAAAAAGGTGTATGAAACAGAACTATTTTAATCTAAAAACAGCGCTAAAGCTTAAAACAACCAACAGTAGCACCTCTAAATAAGCCATTCAGGATCTACACACCTCATGTGCCCAACGCTTCCCCAGAAAACTGTACTCTGTTGCAAAATTCACTTCTATAATATGACTTTACTTAACAAGACGGTACAAAAGGAGGTGGTGATGGACGGAGCATCAGAACCAATCAAACACTCACACCCAGTCAACAGATCTGGGTTTAATCCATCACCGTTCTTTAGCCCACTCTGCCACCCCAGTTCAGACATGGCCATATGCAAATCAGTCTGACCCTGTGCCTCATCGGAACAGTCCAGGGAAGGCATGGCTTGGCAGTTCGGGCTGGACTGTTCCCATGAGGCACAGGGTCGGACTGATTGCGCCCCCTTTTGTACCGCTTTGTTCGCCATAAATTGGCAGGGTATGCTCAGACGTGAGTCCCTTGCTCACTTTGCCACTGGATTCAAGCAAGCCTGGCTGAAGACAGCTGAAATGCCAGAAACCGGTCTTAGGAAGCTTGTTTCCGGTCCAGGGAAGGCATGGCTTGGCAGTTCGGGCTGGACTGTTCCCATAAGGCACAGGTTCAGACTGATTTGCATATGGCCATGTCTGAACTGGGGTGGCGGAGAGGGCTAAAGAACGGTGATGGATCAAACCCAGATCTGTTGACTGGGTGTGAGTGTTTGATGGGTTCTGATGCTCCGTCCATCACCACCCCCTTTTGTGCTGCTTTACGTAACAAGAGGCACCTCAAACAATCAAAAAGGCATCATGGCCTTCCTCCAGACACACACGTACCTGGCGTTCTGCTCAGCAACCCTTTTGTGCGCTGTGTAAATGCCAATTAACAGCTCAAATCCCTATTATTCAGTAATCCCCATGGGGTGCTTTATGTTAATAGGCTTCCTCTCCTTTTCATTTTTCCCACCCAACTCAATGTGCAGGGTTCTGGATTTCAGATAACAGGGGAAATCTACATGAGAGGTAGTAGGCCTGACACAGAAAAAAAGGTTCTGATCACACTACAGATTCACAAGACATGGTATGCTGCCACCACTGCATCCAGGTCAACAATCATAGTCCACTGCCTGCTAGGAGGTACCCTGAGCACTCCCAGGTCAGGTCACAGGTCAGGTCATAAGCCATGTCTAGGCCTTTGCGCACATGCTAGGTTAGCATGATGTCAGGGCTAAAGTAAAAATTAGGATACGAGTTTCCCATGTAGTCTGGAACAATCCCGTTTACCATGTAGGGGACATTCCCATTCCAAAAGACGGGTGGGTAGGTAACTGATTTTTCATTGTTTAGACTTTTGCTTAAGGGGAAGGTGAGGGACCTTTCACTGTTTGGCTATCTTGTTTTTATAGGGAGTGATATTTCATTGACTAGGGAGTATTGTTGGGTTGAGGTAGGAGTTGGTTGGTGCGAGACTTTACATTAGGTTTAAGGAGGGTGATACGTTGCCGGGTATTTTATCTCTAGGGTATATTTCTGGGGTTAGGGAGAGTGTGGATCAAAGGTGATATAATTGTATTTTTATACAGAGAATATATCAGGGCCAGGATGTGAGGTAGTTAAAATTTGAACTAAATAAAATTGTATTTAATTAATTCTTCTAGTGAGCTGATTAATTTTATGTGTTGGTTTTTCAAATCCAAAATTATTCTGATGTACAGGACTAGCAACTATGACTATCATCAAGAATTTCAAAGCCATCCATAGTAAGGTTGGCTTAGGATAGGTGGATAGTTGTGCAATCGTTGATTGCCCTTGAGTTTGAAATCCACTTTGCCCTTCTGTACACATTTGCAATTGCTTTCACTTCATCTGTAATGTAATGTAATGTAAAGGGCCTTTCTACAGCGCAGCTGTTACTCCGAAGAGTGTCCTGGCACTCTGCACAAACAGGACATCTGCCCACCAACACTGAGATCTGTTGATGTTGGAAATAAACACACACAGTGCAATAAACCTCAGTATCAAGGGAAGAGGATTAGGGAAAATAAATTGGATGGGAATTGGATTGAGGCAAAACAATGATCGGGCATGAAACTACAGACATCACCCACATGTACGTTGGAAGAAAGATGGCACTTGTAATGCAAGCATCATTGAAGGATTTAGTACGTTAAGAATACACGTTTTAATTTTTGATTACTTACTCAACTGATATACATTGACCATTTCTTGTCCTTGCTAATGGTTGATGGAAAATGTTGATGGAGTCAACAACATTTCAGCTCTTGTAAAACATATTTGATTCAATGGTGTGCATATTTTCTCTGCCTTTGTTACTTAATTTTGTCGCTCTAGCACAAGGTATTAACTGACCCACCCAGCACTGAAACATGTATTGAGAAATTTAAACTTTCTTCAATTTAGATAACTTTCAAAATTTAGGATTGTACTATTGCCTCTAAAGATCTCCATTTTCCCGGGGTCATCAGAAATGGTAGCCACTGACACGGCATCGGAATCATGGCCTCCCACATGTGTTTTCCAAAAGACCTGTTACATTTCACATAGATTAGAGAAACAGGGTAAACAGAGAAGTCAGGAGAATGGAAGCGATCACGCAAGGCTTAAGCTAAATACGGAAACCCACCTATTGGTGGACAGAAGATAAAAGCCCACTCTCCCACATAAAATAGATAATATGATTATTGAAGAAGTAATGAGAAGTAAGTTTCAACATATCATACATAAGCCATTATATTAGATAGGTTTAGTTTTGAAATCTACAAATAATTTCAAATAATAACTTTTGATTCCAGGGTGATGTGCCTCTCTCATTCCAGAGTAGTCACACCAGTGTAATCCTCTTAATCTTCAATTCAACACAATGACCATCTGGTATCTAGTTTTTGATTTGACCTGGTAAAGATTTTTCTCGGTGCCTGCAAAGAACTGAGGGGCATATTATCAATGACGGCGTTAAAATTATCGCCGCTTTAGCGTCAGGAAACTGCCGCTAAAAGTGGCGATAATGGGCTTGATAATATACCGCAGAGAATTCCAATAGAAGCCCAGGTTCTGGTGTAGCATGGGCTTCTATTGGAATTATTTGCGGCATATTATCAAGCCCATTATCGCCGCTTTAGCGGCAGTTTCCTGCCGCTAAGGCGGCGATAATTTTAATGCCGTCCTTGATAATATGTCCCGTAACAACTAAAGTTAACAATGAAGGAGTAATTACTAGTTCAGAAAGACTCAGCAAAAATTGCAGAGTACTCAAAAAATAACTACCAGGGATCATTTCTATGGTTGACCTGATGATGCAATTAGATTATGTACCTTTTTCTGTCGGCCAGAATGATTTTGTCATCACTTACTGCTAATAGATGAAATCCAAAAATGGACAATAGTCTATTCAGACATTTTCAGTGCAATATGAAGGTGTTAGTCGAAATACTGTTTGATGATCCATGTTTGCTTTTACTTTAACAGTTGTAATTGTGGGAAATAGAAAAGGTCAATATACCTTTCTTTAGCACCAAAGCCTGCACCTGCAGGTTCGACGACGATATCTGAAAACCACGTTACTTCATGTGATACCTTTATTGGTGCAGCATAATCCTATGGGAGGACATTCCTGTTGATTCAAAGCATGGCTAGTCTCTCCTCGTTTCAAGCAGGTAGACAGACTGATTCTTCTGACACTGACAACACTTTTCACGGAAACATACTGGCTGCAGAGCACCATTGGTATTGTATTGCTAACCTGCTGAGTACTGGCCACTCCTCCACTTTTTCATGCCAGTGGCAATAGCTCTTGACCTAGTGGAATTGTTTTTTCATTCAAATACTCATGTGCCATCTTCTCTAATGGCAGTTTTGGCAGCAGATCATGTTGAGTGTCCTTCAAGTTGACAGCCCTAGAGCTCATGTAAGCCACGCACAACCGGTTATGTTGATGCTGAGGATGTCACTGGTGATGATTATGAACCAGAGGGTGGAATTGAGTCAGTTTAAAATAAGATTAAGTGTGTCACAGACTCAAAATGTTATTGGAAGCTGAATACAACAGTGGTGGTTGCTGCTGTGGCATTAGTGTAATGCTGTCCAAGCAACTAATGGAGTGTGTACTTCTTATGATGAGTGTACTTTTACAGTTCTTCTTTGCACACAAATTACAGTCTTCTATTTTTATGTGCATGTACTCTCTTCATGATTCAGACTGTGTGCTTTTTGACATCTTGTTCTGAAAGGGGAACAGAAGAAGGCAGTCCAAGTGTATATTTGTCACTATCTGTTTGGTAGGCCTCTGATTACACTTCTGATGCAGGAGTTATTTTTATTTTATGTTTTCAAAGTTTTGCATGAGAAGTTATTGGAATGGAAGAGGTACTCTGCAACGCCCATGAATGTGTGCACCCCTGCCTTGAGTGCCTCTTAACAAATTTCTGATTTTTGTGGCTTCACCGGACACAACAAGCACACATAGGTGCTGAGGGTTCCCTGGTGGCATGAAACATAACCCAAAGCAGGGCTCTTTGGTCGGAAGGTGCACAACATGTGTACCCTCTTTTCAATGAGGGTGACTACTGTCAGCTCATGGGACTGTTGAAGACTCTCATGTGGGCAACAGAAAGACTTTAATTGTGGGACAGGCCTTTGTACCCATGTCAATGCAGGGAGAGTGTCTGCTGACCTCTACTGCTCAATGGTCTGACTGAGAGTCTAAAATGACTTAAACCTTCTTTTCTTTTATGAGGGACATGGATGTCACATGTGTCCAAAAGTGCTGTGCATGTTGGAAGATGAGCATGAAGAGTGTGTTTGAAGATTTTCTGTTGGTGTTCGGGAATCCATTTTGATTTCCAATTTGCAAGTGGTACAAAAAATGGAAGACTGGAGGGAGTCTGCCAGGCAGAAACAATAGATATGCATTCCTGAGGCTTATTTGTCTCGCCAGACTGTATGATACGGAGGGTTCCTCGTGACATGTAGACATGTAGGAAAAGCCTTGATGTTTACTGTGCTATATTTTCTTTGTGGGCTAGACCACAAGTTAACAGTTAGTTAAGTGGGACAGGCTCTACTTCCTGCCCTTGTTTTGAGTTTCCCCCATCAAGAGACTCCCAAAACCACGCAACCTTCTTAGTAACACATGCTCACGCCTGTAAACAAAGACTATGAGTGGACTAGTCTGGGAGGAATAAGCAAAAGGCAGGATTTGCCCAAAACCAGCCTCACTGCTGGATCTTTGGAATACACAAACTCTGCCTGTAATCCTAAAATAAGTATGGGGCAGAAACACCAGATGCTAGATGCTACCACATTATGTGGTTCTGTCCTGTTGTGGTATATATTTTGAGGTGCAGTTGTGTCCTGGGTCGAGCGAATTGTGGGAAGTACTGACCTATTAAGTCTGCAGGGTTGCCTCTTGAGGCTGTTCACTTTCCCCAAAAAGAAAAAAAAAAAGAAACTAATTTCTCGACGCGACTCTAGTGTTGACTAAAAGAGGTATAGCTACCACTTGGAGGTACCCTGGGGGGCCTGGTGTGCAGAAGTGGGCCTGTTTGGGAATGTATTGGGCTGAGACTGAGTTGGAAACAATGAGTATGGAAACCACACTTGTGGCAGAGACCATTGTATGCAGGAACACAGGAGCACTGCTGTTAACAGTATGAAGCACCAGACAGAGGGTTCTAAAAGTGACCCTGGAATCACTAAGTAGCCCTTGAAGTTGGCAGAGAATGGGCAAACCATTACTTAACCGAGAAGCAGATGTGATATATTAGCACTTATATTTTGCTTACGAAGATAAACTACAAATATCAAAAGTAAGAACGGGATTTTTTTCAGTGCCACCATGTCTGTTAAGTGTATGAAAAACCTCTGGCAACACCTAAACTGATTATTTCAAATATTCATTAATTTTGACTCAAAGGCTTTTAATAAATGGGTTTGACTGAGGGCAAGTGTTCGAGTAGTCAAAGGGAGAATGGCCAGAGATCTGTGCTGCCACGCCTCTAAAGTGTCAGTGTTTTCAATTTAAATTGTAGTCAGCTTCTTCTAACCAGTGGGAGGTGTTCAACATCCAACTTTGGAGTGTGACGTCCTCAGAGGCGCAATCAGTAAAGCTGAGCAGGAGCTAAGAATTATCAGTGTACACATAGAATAGAAATCTGCACAGGCTTGAAGAGGTAGGGTGACTGCAGGTGGACTCTACATGAGATGTAGAGTACAGAGGAGGTACAAGAGTCTAATGCCACAGTTTGGGCAAGGCCAGAGAGAAGCAAGAGACCAAAGCGAGCATGTGCCCTCCCAAGTAGATTACATATAATCTGGCTAGCAGGAGGTAGGGGTCAACCATGTCAGATGGTGCCAACACAGTGAGTAGACTCAAAAGAATGGGACTGCAAGAGTTGAAGGCCATGCGCAGATCATTAGTGTCTTCGGAGTACCATTTCATCAGTTCTACGACATGGACCGAAAGCAACCTATGCATCATCCAGTGCATTGTTATCATCGAAGAAAGACAACCTTGATTGACAACCTGAATCTGTTGACAAAAGTAGCAGCTTCATAATCTTTATTACCTGACCTGGAAATATTTGTTCCAGGTCAGGTAATGGGACCTTCAGCATTTGTAGCTTTAAGATGGCTTTACTCACATTTTCTGCTAGTGGACTGTGTGACAAAGCCAATGACCAAAAGCATTTTGGTCACACAATTTATTAGCCTCAGTGACAATCTATCGGCGCCATAGCGATGGCAGATACAACACCTTTCTTTTGCATGGTAAAGTCACTCTGAGCAAGGTATTGCTCAGTCAGTCGTTGTCGCAGCATGTAGGGGTCGTAGTTCCAAAAAGTTGGATTGTCCAGCATGAGGAAATATATGGGGAGGCCATAATCTCATGAAAGCCCTCTTAACTTTTTCCAAACTCTAAAAAAGTGGCTCAAATGGGAACAAATCCTGCAGTGGGTGATCAGTATGACTTCGACTCTGTTTACATCCTCATGATATCCTGTACAATGAGATACACGCATTGGGCTAAAAGGGCCTTTTTGGAAGTACCAGCCATCTAACATTGCAATGCGCATTGCACCAGCCATCTAGAGTTGCATGGAAAATGTTACAGTCATTGTCAGCTGCAATGAATCCAACACTCAAACCACATATTTCAAACCTTCACAACCATCTCTGCAATACATTCTTCCAGGATGTTGACAGCCATGTGTGCTTTCTCCATGCTGAATAATGTGACTTTTGCTTGCTGACAATGTGTTGATGGCTCTTGTGAATGTAAAGAAATTCCAAACCCAGCATGTGTTATCCCTGGCAGTGTCAGGACAGAGTGTTTTCATACTGTCAGACTTACAGGGCTTCGGGACCTGGTCCAGGGGGACAAGAAAGGTAGATGTTGTTTCTGTCGTTTTTTGCTGCTGCTGTTTATGGTTTCTGTGGCAAAAAAACCCTTTTAACAAGGACTGACGAGCAGGAGGAAACCCATGCATAGAAGATTTAGCATGCATGCCAATAGACCCGATTGGATTTTTGAAGCTAAAAGTGGCTTTAGTTTGTCTGTCTCCCACCTGACATTGACTCTCAATAGAAGTCAATAGGGAAAATACATGGTCCTAATTATTTTTTTAAATATCCCACTCACCTGTATAAAATATTGGCATGTATCGATTAAGAGAAGATGAAAATGGGAACAAACATTCAGATTACTAGACTGTAAGGCAAGGAAGCATCAAAGGAAAATGGAAACAAAATTACTTCGACTATGGGGAGCTAGCTTTAGCCTCGTGAAGAGGAGTGCCTTGTAGTAGGAAAGGTTGTTACTGATCATGTGGCAAACAAAACCACTTAGGGCCTAATGACGAGTATTGGCGGCGAGGGAACGGGTAGCATGCCACTGCCATGCACACACACTGCCAAACCTCACCACCACCTGCCCGCCAGATTACGAGTATTTTCCCGTTTCTGAGCCTTAAACTGCACCGCTGTGGGATCGCCAGTGCTTGTTGCTGCACGGCATGGACTGTGCAGTCCATGTCGTGCTGGAATGGGGTGCATGCACACAGGGGGGCACAGCATGTGCCCCTCATGCATGCACCCCATTGCCCTGTAGGGCCCTCTTACTGCCATAATTATCCTCACGCTAAGAGCGCTGAGCGATAATTATCGCCGGCCCTTGCTGATAGGCCCCTATTTCTTTTTCTTTCTTCCCACCCACCCCGATCTGTGCTAGCCACCAATGCTATAACGTTGGGCCATTCATAATAACGGAGGCAAAATATAGGGTACACTGACTTGCCTCTTAGTTCACTATATCATTGGCATGAGGGCGGAACAGGAATGATTTCAGTGCATGTATAAAAATAATCACTTTTAATAGATGCCTCTCAATTCCTTGATATATTGTGATGCACTAAGGTAAAATGCTAGTCCATGTTAAAGAAATAGACTTGAGTACAAATCGTCCCTAGAGGATGCCAAGACATGTATGATGAAGGTAGGGGAGGAGAATCCCAGAGAAACTTACCTAGCTATGTAGTGCCTTAAATTCCCATATTTACTTAACATCATGTGCAATCGCTATAAGTAACACATGCGTCGGTGTGCTGTTTGGGGGTGCATGAAACACTCCAAGTTTACTTGCCTGCTGTTGAGCAATTGCAGTGCTAGGAAACAAACAAACATGACACACCAACAATGAATGCCTACAGACGTGTCTCGCCTCCATGTCACATAGACTGAAACTTCCCGAATCCCAGCTCATGCCCTGCATGACTTGTTTTCTTGTGGTTACATTTTGTTGGTTTGACATCCACGGCTACACACAAACCTTAAGGCTAAACTACAACTGCATTTGTGATCTGTAATATCGGCTAATATAAGGCAGTTAGCAGGGCCGGACTGGGAACCAAAACCGGCCCTGGCAAAGTGCTCGGCCTCCCTCCCCCTCCTCCCGCGGGGGTTTGGGAGTGCCACCGAGCTCTTTGCCAGGGCCGGTTTTCGGCCCCCACCCGTGCGGCGCACCGGGGAATTGCCCGGTGCCCACTACGGCCAGTCCGGCCCTGGCAGTTAGGAGGATGAAAAGGCACGACAAAAAGGGGAAATGCATGTCGTGAAAGCATTACATAAATTAGGCTGGCCCCAGTCAAGTGCCCCCTGTGAATTACACCTAATTCTGATGAGGTGTGTGTCATGGGGATGATTCTAGTCCGGGTTCGAACACCACCACCACACCAAGTATCAAAAGAAAGGTCGGGTGTACAGGAAATCACAGCAAGGGAACTGCAGGGGGGTCCAAAATCACTCTAACCACATTGCTCGAATCAAACACAGGAAGGAGGCGCAGCTGGCCGGGATGCTTATAGAGCGACATACCGGGCCCTCCTCTTCTAGTTACTTTTGGAGATTCCAGTTTCATTATGAAAGTGTTAGGAGTGACTCACTTAGTGATGCAGCAGCCATGTTTGTTAGGCCTGTCCTCACCCAGTGCCTCATCTACAAGAAAATGACTCAGCCCGCGCCGCAAGCCATTTACCCACGCCGTGCTGCGTCATTTTCAAAGCACAGGGATGGGTTGTATTAACAACAATACGACGTCATGAGCCAGCCCAGGTACCCTTGCGTCATTTTGCAAGGGTGCCTGTGCTGCGGGGATGATTGTTTTTCTGCAGGGAGGGACACCTTCCTGCACAACAACAATCATTAATGACATTTTCCTCTTTTTATGCGTGTTGCAGAATGCAGCATGCATAGAAAGAGGAAAAAACAAGGAGAAATCAAATTATTTCTCCTCGTTGTGCCATTCCTACTCCTCCCGTGGGAGGCTAAGATTCTGACCCATTCCCAGTTTTACAAAATGTTGTAAATCTGGGAATGTGTCAAGGTCCTTGGATGTTGCGTTGGAACACTGACAAAAAACACCCATGGGACGCCCCTTTCACGCAGAATAATGCGTGAAAAGGGCCCATAGTTATGAAAAGTCATGCAGGATGATTTTACGTGGCCTTGTAAATATGGGCAAGCTCATTGCGCCACCGGTGCGTCGAAAAAAGTGACGCACTGGCACCACAGTGGGATTGTAAATAAGTTCTCCAGTCTGTAGTGCCAGGTCATGGCATAAAAAGGTGAGGGCATAAAGACAGAGTCCCATAGGGGCCCTTTTCGATGCCCCTCTTTTTAAAACTGTAGGGGCCTTGTTTATGAAAACTGGTGCATCGCTGCTTGAAAACAGCGATGCAACAGTTTTCACTCTACCCTCGGTGCGACAAGATGGATGCGCCGTATTTAGTGTACGGTGCTCCATGTTGCAAGGAGTTACAGATATGTCAGTATTTCTGACGTATCTGTAAGCGTAAAAGTGGCGCATTGCTGGGGTGTGTCTGAAAACAGATGCAACTTCAGCAATGTGTCCTTTCACATGGGGCAAGCCTCATGTGAAAGGGCCTGGGTCAGTCTTACACCTGCTGTGAGGCAGGCGTAAGATATTGACGGAGTAGCGTCCTAGAAGTGGTGCACTCAGTGGCGGCTGTCCGAGGGAGTGCTGTGGGGCAGTGAGGCGGGGCGGTGGGGCGGGGTGGGGGAGGGGCAGGGTGGGGGGTAGTAAACTCCGGCATACGGCAGAACAGAGGTAAGTAAATAAATAAAACAATTTACATTGCGCGCGCTGCATCGCCGAGTTGGCATTGCAGCGCGCAAAAATATAAATTGGTTTATTTAGTTACTTACCTCCGTTCCGCTGTATGCCGGAGTTTACTAACCCCCACCCTACCCCTCCCCCGCCCCACCTCACCGCCCCGCACCACTCCCTCAGCGAGCTGCCACTGGGTGCACTGAAATCATATAGCTTTCAATGTGCCACTTCTACGCTGCTTTTTGCGGGGTAACGCCTACCCTGCATACATTATTCCTGGCGCAAGAATAATATGTCACAGGGGGTTACATGGTGACGCATCTGCCTAGATGCATCACTTTGTAAATAGGGTGCAACATGGCGCATTTTTTATGCCGCCGGTGCAGCACAAAAAGTGACGCAACAGCAGCGCAAAAGTGTCGCAAGGCCTCATAAATAAGGCCCTAGGTGCTCAGCACTGGCAGGACCTGACCCACCTAAAGCCCTGCTCTCAGCTGAATGTGTGATAATATAGCAACTCAGTTTAAAGGACTCACTCTGTCAGTCCCCCTGCGAACCCTATTCCAGTTGACAATGGTCATCGTGACTGGGTTTTCTGTGCCTTAATAAATCCCCTCAGCCACATTTATTGACTGTCTGAAGGCTCAGGCTGCTCTAAAGAGGTTGCCCTTTGACCTTGCACGAATTTAAGGATCCTCATTGACGGGTATCTGTTTCAAGCCAGAGTGAGGCAGAGAAACCGATCCACAGCTCAGACTCCAAAAACTGTGCAAAACCACTTTATGGTAACAGGAAACCGTGTTTAGAATCCCCCACACCCGAGGCAGAGCAGGAAGCGGATCCTTGAATGTGTGAGTCTGCGGTTTGGAAGTTTACATCAAAAATATACACGAAACTCCTGAAGTCTGCTTGAACGTGTGCAGCCACCATGGAAACGATGTCCTTTGACCTCTACGCACTACCACTGGCTGCCAAATAGGGGCCTACTTCCGCCCATCTCTGAAGGGAGCAGACATACATACGTCAACCCACCCGATTCAGGCAGGACACTCCCGATTTTTAAAGCCAAAAACTTCTTTCTTTATTTGCAGCTTCCCGCCTGAAATTTCTTCTGCTTCAATTAAAGTTTATGGAGGAAATACAGTCCACCGATTTTATTATCAAAATCTTCCTCTTATTTCATAATGAATCAGAAGACATGACATTCGGGAACAAACTAAGATTACATCCCCTTTGGTGCTTCTGCATTGAACAAACAACTAAGGGCCAGTTTACACAAACTTTGCATGGGACACAACGGGCCAATGGGCTGATTATAAATTGAGTGGAAGATATCCGCAGGTGGGCTACCACTCCTCTTAACTATAAGTGGCCCGGTGTTCCCACACCCAGATTTTCCAGGTGCAGGAGCAACAGACCTTGGGGCATATCAGCAACAACCGGCGATAATTATCGCTAAGCGCACTTAGCGCTAGGATAATTATCGCCGGCTAACGTGGATTTTTATCGCTGAGATAGCGTGTTATTAGCAACGCTTATCTTAAAAGCGATAAAAATCCTAGCGTTAACTGCCTATCGTGAGATTATCGCTGGAAACCCAGCGATGATCTCACGAAATGTGGCGTTAGCTTGTTGATAGGGCCTCACAAACTTAGCCATGATCTCCACCCTCCATAGGATATCATGGCTAAGTCAGTCCTGAAGCAGGCGTAAGGAAAGTAGCGATAACAGGGGTTATCGCTACTTTTCTTGCCACTATGCTTCATAGCGTGGGGCTTGATGATAGGAGAAATGTCCTTTGCGACATTTCTCCTGTCATGATAGGTCAGGAACGCCCACTTTGCATCTCATTAGAGATGCAAAGCTGGGCGTTAAGATTTCATGCGCTAATGCAAGGTTTGACGCGTTAGCGTGACCTTGCTAATTAGGCGATAAAATTATTGCCGCTTTTCGGACAAAAATGGCCGCAAAAGCGGCGATAATTTTCTATCCCCGCCTTGCTGATATGCCCCCTGGTTTTAATTTTCAGAAAAGTAGGCTGGTAGAATCTCTACCAGCATGTACTGCAAGTGCAGTCTTGTAGAGTACCCTGTACCCCACCTGGGCCCCGCCTCAGCTGCAGCCTGTGCAGGTAAGAGCGGTGGGGCGGTGGGGCCGGGTGGGGGGATTTTCCATGGACAATGGTGAGGGAAAATTAAATAAATTATTATTTTCCCTCGTTGTCGTCTGTTGAAATCCCCCCCACCCGGCCCCACGCAACACCGCTCTTACCTGCACGGGCCGCGTCTGCCCCGCCTAAAGCCAGGGCTTAAAGTGGGATGAAAAAAGTGGTGGTTTCTAAAAGAGGAATGGTCTGTATAGTTAAGTGTGTGGCTTCAAATACATCTTATTTACATAGTGTGCCATCCGACGAGTATTTTGGTTCCACTCTGAGCTTTCTGTTATTGCATCCAGATATGTAGCACAACAACTGGTATACACGTAAATCCAGCCAGGACTACTGGCTTTGTCAATGGTAGCAAGCTGTTTAAAATAAGTAACAACAATGATTTGATTGTAAATAATAATGATAATGTTTCAATTCTGAAATTGTGAGACTGTGAATTAAGCATTACTGAGTCTTGTGGACGGGGTAGTGGTGTTCGGAGTTTCTCAATCACTCCCCCTATATTCACTCTATGTTAAAGACACCCTTTTTCTCTCGACACCTTATTCATCTGCATATCTTACACCTCATCTCTTTCCCCTTCAGCACCCTCTTTTCACTCTCTCTCCTGAATACCCTTCCTCACATATCCTTCAATTCTCCACCCACTAAACACACAACGCACACACTCATCTGTACGCACTGCATATTCTTATACTTGCGCCTTGTCAATATTTTGACTACTGTGTCCTTCCTTCATACACATTTGCTCAGATTCACAATTGCAACTAGAATATGTGACCACTGCCATGTGCTCTGCAGAGAGGCCAAGGATTGAATGAGCATGTATTCGGGACATCTTTTTGACCATCAACATGCACTGTGAGATGCTAGTACTGCTTTCGGCCTCCTCTCCAGATCTCTCAATCGTGGCTCGCTATAAACACGTGGAGGCAACTCAATTCAAAGTGTGCACTGTACAAGAGTCATATGCTACAAGAAAAAAATACAGATACACAACGTTCTACAAATGCTAACACTCTTAGGGAATGGGAGTTTAAGTAAAACATGTGAAATATAAACAGGAAATAAATCACACATCAATTACCTTAACAGGGTCTACATTCATTGTTTAGAAACTGGATCAGTGTTTTTGCCATTAAAGTTACGGACCTGAATATAGGCCCCAGAGGGACTAGTTTCAATGTTCATTTTTATTTTCTACCGGGTCCAAGACCCTCAGGACCCAGCCCACTTAATGCCCTGCATAAAAAACACTGTGGGAGCAGTAAACACACCCTGTCCTGCAGCAGCCCTCCACTCAGATTTGTCACCTGCTAGAGCAGATGGTAAATGTGAACAATAACCTTACTTCAGAATTGAGAATTCCATGCGGATCCGACCAGAAAAACCTGGTTTACATTTATGCCAAATCCATTGGGAATTAACTCGGACTAGGCACATTTAGGTACAAAGGGGCAGATTTACAAGCCCCTTGCGCCTCTTTTACGCCGCCGTTTCGTCACTTTTGTGACGCAGCGGCGTCACAAAGACAGCGCCATGGTGCGAGGTACTTACAACGTGACGCATCTGGGAGACGCTTCACGTTGTAAAGCCCTGCGCCACATGTAGGTGTTCCGGTGCAGGGGGGGGGGTTCCGGTGCAGGAACGCCTCCTAAAAGTGGCTGAGTGAAATCTACAAGGGATGCACCAGTTATTGTGCATCACAGCTCCGCCACCATGGATGCGCCGCATTGTAAATGCGGCGTATCCATGGTGGCGGAGCTGTGACGCACAATAACTGGCGCATCCCTGCTGATATGCAGGGATGCGCCAGTTATTGTAAATCTGCCCCAAAGTTACCAGTTGTAATTGTAAATTCCAGTCACCCAGTATCTCTTCGCCTTTACACGCCTTACCTGAATGCAGAGCAGAGAGTACTTTTTCCCCCTTTTCTGTTTGTATAATTGTCAATGCATTTGGAAGAGTTTTGCAAAATCAGTCAGAGGTGGAAAAAATAAATGTTACTTCACTTTTAATAAGTTCGATAAGTTATCTAAAAGTTGGTTAGTGTAATTATAAGTTTCCTTAGCTCCCTATTGTGAAACGATAATAGACTAGGCTTGTATGAAATTCATGTCATTTCCTTAGCAGAATATTTAACGAAATACAAAACTCCAAAAACTATGCAAAATTTGAGGACGAGTTTTGCACTAAAGTAAATAGTAACAAATCTCATGTGATACAAACAATGGCCGTTCACACTCTGTTTATGTCATTCACGTGTTCCAGCCATAAGATTTTTCCCCCAAATAAAATCTCAATTACATGACGTAACTTAATGTCACACATTTCATTTAACACACATAAAGCGTACACTCAGGAAATTACTTGATATAATGCAAGTTTAAATTATATTTCACTGGGACCTATAATAACATAGAAAATCAGTATTTTCTGCGGGGCCACCCCTGAATTTTAACTTTCACAGGAGAAATCTGTGCCCTTTACCTCTGATAACCAATGATAAAGTGCCTGGCCTACTCCTCTCAACATGGTAAAATTGGGATACTTCCAATTGCCATCTTATCCACATGTCCCCAGTTTACGGCAAAATATGTACTCAGGGCCTGTAAATTAAATATCAATATCAATGCTACAGTGACAGCGTAAACATAACTGCAGGCTTACATTTGTAGTCTGGCTGTTGCAGTTTTAAACTGCAAATTCGGCAGTTCAAAACCTTCCTTTTAATAATGTGTTAGTCACCCCTACATAGTCCTTATTGCCCATAAGTAAGGTGTCTGGATCTCAGTTTCAACCGATTTTGACAGGTTAAAACCCACCGGAATGAAATCTGCAGTTTCAGTCCTAACCTGAAACTGACAATGTTTTCCCACTAGATGGCAACATGCCCTAAGTGATTCCTTTGTGTGATCCTAGAATTATGTAACTGCATTAATTCCTTGTAAAGCAAGAAAGGCTGAATTAGTTTGGGAATAATTTGTGTAAAATACTGCAGCCACAGAGCGAAAAAGATTGCTGAAAGGCACTTTCCATTAAGTGAGTTAAGCCAAATGGAGCTAGAATGTAGATTTGGAGTCCTGTCCTTCTCTGTTAGCTACAATTGCCATCTAAATTCCCTTGATTTGGTTGGGAATAGTATGGGATTGGTCTGAGTTTGCAAAGTGAATGGAAAGAGTGTTGAATAGTGATGTGGTCATTGGTAAATCGATCTGTTTGGTGATAATCAATCAGCCTTATCAGTCCTGGAGGTTGAGAAAGGGTGAATCTGGGGGACTCGCTCTGCTGACAATTTGTCCTGTAGGTAGGAAGTTTTTAGGGTAGGTTGTTTCTTGGTGCATATTTGAAGTGTTTGGGGAGAAATTGACCAATATATACCTCTCCTCTTTCTACACATTATGCAGATTACCACAAATACATTTACAATGTAATGTTACTTTTGATTCAGTATAGACCCATGGCTTTTAAAATATGATATTCATATTCCCTCCCATATGCTGTTGTCTATGGTCTGCCTCCAACATGTCATGAGAACCCACAACTTGCTTAGTTGGTGAAATGGAGGGTGGGTGGTAACTTGTGCATCCTGGGGGGTGAAGGGAAGGATTAACAAAGTGGGGGGTTGTTCACAGTATGCTCTTGAGTAGGGGGACTCCCTCCCATGCAAAGTGCCACACTGGTTCCAACTTTATGAAATCTACACTTTCTCTACCTGAAGTTCATGGAGATTAAATGTGCATTTGCTCTCCCACTTTTGGCTGCCAGTAATTAGTATTTGTAGATGTGTGAAAACTGAACCAGAGCCACAATGGCTTGGGAGTGGAGAGGTGTTGTTGTTCCCTTGACAGGATAACTGGTAGGGTTGGTTCAGGAACTGGCTTAACTTCAAAGAGGCCTCCCCTATCACAGGCACATTTTAGCTTAGCCGGGCCCTTCCTTTTCCCCCCAGCCAGACAGGCTGCAATCACAGTGGGCCCCTTTTTACATTGACTGTAAACATGGGTGATTAACCTCTTCGGTGCCCGTGACGAGCTGGACTCGTCATGGGCCGCGGTGGCGCTGTGCCCATGACGAGTCCAGCTCGTCACAAACCCCGCCCGCTAATGTAACGGCCGGCACAGGGCGGGGAAAGGGGCGGGCACCGAAGGGGTTAAGGAATCCTGGAGCTCACTCACAGTACACAAGTATCTGCTATGATAGTTATATTCCAGCGGTACTTTAAAAAGGGAGGATGTCAACCCTGCATGCCCTAACAAACCATAGGGTTTTATAAACAAGTAACAGAGCCTTTAGGCACACGCAAAATAAATGCACATTTGTCATAAATATTCCCCCAAAAGTCAGTTCTTATCAAAAGTTTGTTCTTTATTGGTCCTGTTCCCTTAGCCAATACATGTTTCATCAATGGGTGTCTCACCCCACGACTTCATCAGGGTTAAATCTACATAGAAAGCCTCCATTTTACATAAACAAAAGATATGTCCACAGCGTGTACAGCAATCACTGTGTGACATAATACATCTTGGCCTTGTTAGATAGGCCACGTCATCAAAGTGTGGTGGAAACCCCTGCATCAGTAGCTTACCTGCACGAGTAAAAGTGCTGAAAACATTAACCTCATGTTATGATTTATACTTTCTACGGTGGAGCAAAAATCAGATGCAGAGTTAGGGTCTAATATCAACAGTATAATTTCTTATCCGTAGACAACCCCTTAAGTAACATATAACATCAATAAGTAAACAAACATCTTTAGCATAAATATACACACGCAGCCCCTTGTCTCACATGCCAATTGCCTTTCCATCCAATAAAACCCCCCATTGTGCTCACTCTATAGGCCCAAACCAAAATTAATACCCAAAGAGAAGCCAATCCTTGTGCACAATCGTGTATACTAATACCTTATAAGTAGAGCTCCTGGTTTTATGGTATTTATATTTTTGTCATTTCCGTCTGCATTTATCCATATTTCTTTTTTGCAAATTTTACCTGTATTTGTTCATATTTATTTTAGGTGATGTGAAAAAATGAAGTCGAACTTTGTATATTTCTGAATTTATTTAACCGGTTCATGTGCACTCGTGCCTGAACACCTTACAGGTTTCAATGGTGTATACACACTCACATGTTAAAATATGCACTTGTAAGAAAATATGTAAATTTTAGTATCAATGTTGTGCAAATCTACTGCTGTTTAAGGCTCTTCACTAAAATCCCTATTTTTTTTAATCCCCTTGCCTGTCAATCCGCATAGCTATTGGCCTGGCAGTCATGACTAACAGCATTTAGAATCACTCAAAAACAACCCAATTTACACTTTTATCCACATTTAAAAATAAATACAGACAGGAAAATAAACGGGTTTCTGTCTTTATTTATCTGTAAGAATCAGTAAAAACGGAAAACAGGGAGCCCTACTTATAAGTCAGGCCTGTATCTTTGAAGGGAGGGCACAAATTAGAACCCTTATAGACAATACCATCTCATTCAAAATTCCCAAACCACATAAGCACCAGTATAGTGTAACACATACTTTACTTGTATCCTCTGACACTGTAATCAAACCAAAATCACATATAAAAACCCTGGGTAATGTGTCCAACACCCTCTCCAAATGAATACAAATAACTGAGGCTGGTACTTCAAATCTTGGGCATCATCTCGCGATGGCTGGAATTTCCAGATTTCCTTAGCATATATATTTCTACATCAGAGAAAAGGAAAGTGAAATCCAATCACTGTATACCACAGCTCTGTATTTTGGATAACTCATCCCTGTCTTTGAGCCATCATATATGTATCCGCCCACTCAGCACAATTAAAACTGGACTCCGGCCATGCAGGAAGTGTGGGTCAGGGTGTGGTATCTAAGGAAAGGAATATGTACATAGTATTAGGCATCATTGTACATCAGAATTCTCTTGGCCAAAGTCCCCACTTACACAGAAATAAGTCCTTTGTGGTTGATTGCAACGCTTACCACAAATAAGCTGCACTCAAAATATGCTAGTATAGTGAGCATGAACCACATATCATGAAGGGACATACCTAAAAGAAAATATACGTGTACTAGATCAGAATTGAACTATTTCAGGCCCAGTCCGCCTTTAGTCAAAGTAAATTTCCCGTAGTGGGTCTCCAGTCATACCGTATATACACTGCACTCGATATGTGCGAGCAGTCTTGGGTGACGGACTCACTGTCTCATGTGGTGGGCAGTGGATACATACTGAAAGATGGCGGACACGCGTACATGAGACGATGAGCCCATCTTTGATAACGCTTCACTTTTAGGACTGGAATACTTCTGATAAAAATGGCAACAAGATGGGAATTTACTTTTCCAATGAATAATCCAGTTTCTTACATGAAAGTTTAGTGGAGGGATCCAGGGCTTCTGTTTTGCACACAAACTCAGAATCATCCTGGACAGACAACTAACCGTGAAGAACCAAGTCTACGCTGTCTCCTCCTCCTACTTCCACACCCTCTTCATGCTCCGTATGATTTTCTGATGGATCCCATCTCCACCAGGAAAACAGTCACCCAAGCCCTCATCTTCAGCCGCCTCGACTACGGCAACGCACTCTACGCCGGAACCACCAAGCAACTACTCAGCCACCTCCAGACCATCCAGAACACCACAGCAACACTCATCCTTAACCTCCCCAGGAGAACCAGCACCTCCCCCTCCTCAGAGCCCTCCGCTAGCTCCCCATACAGGAAAGATGCCTCTTCAAACTCCTGACTCACGCCTAAAAGACCCTCCGGACCCGCCTAAATCAACCACCGCCTGACGTTCCATCGACCCACCAGGGAACTCCGTCCTGCCTACCTCGCCCTGGCCCACACACCCCGCATCTGCCGGAACCGCTGCGGAGGTCACTCCTTCTCCTACTTCGCCGCCAAGTCCTGGAATGACCTCTCCCTCTACCTTTGCACCAGCCTTTCAGTTTAACAATTCAGGCAGAAGCTTAAGATTAAGACATGGCTCTTCGACCAACGATGTTAGGACCTAGGGGCATATGTATCAACATCTCCATTTGCGATTCTCAAATAGCGATTTTTAAAGAATCGCTATGTTTGAGAATTTCAAAACGGGATGTATTTAAAACATCGCAAAACTTTAGCGATTTCTTAAAATTCCTTAATTGCGATTAGCAAATTGCGAAATCGCAATTAAGGAATACCTTCCCATTCATTTCTATGGGCCAGGAGACCCATAGGAATGAATGGGAAGTAATTCTCAAATTGCGATTCGCAATTTGCTAATCGCAATTTGAGAATAATTTCAAAGGTGCAAGGGTGTCATGATGACACCCTGATGCCCCCCTGAAATGAGCATGTGTGTGCATATGGCGCACATACATGCTCTAAGGACATGTATGTGCACCATGTGGCACTTTTTAAAATTCCAAAAAGTGCATTTTTAACAGAAATCGCAAATTACCACCAACTAGAAGTTGGTGGTAATTTGCGATTTCTTAAGGATAATTCGCAATGCTTTGGTGTGTGTTACATATCATTTAAGAAATCGCAATTTGCGATTTCTTAACTGCTTACGCAAAATTAAGAAATCGCTAAATTAGCGATTCCTTAAATTTGCGATGAGAATTTGCCTCATACATCCTGTTTTGCGAATTTTTAATCGCAAACGCTGTTTTTTGCAAATCGCAGCGATTGCGATTAAAATTTCGGTTGATACATATGCCCCCTAGATCCTGGAAACCCCCCCCCCCGGCGACAAGACGCGCTTTACAAGAACCCTGTGATTGATCGATTGACCGGTGATTGCATTTTCTTATTTTCCAATTTCGCTCCTGTCTGTTTACCAGGAACCTGTGCTTCTGCGATTACAGCTGTAATCAGCTGTTATAATTTTTCTTCTTTTTCTATTAGGTCTGTTTTCCTAGCAACAACTTTTTTATCAGAACGTTTCAGTATATCCCCCGTGATGACTTTATTGCTTTTTATAATGCTGTTTGTCTCGTAACGCAATGTTCTGTCTGAAATGGAATATTTCAGTGCTCATGTCTCTCAATTGTTGTGCGTTTTTGTCAAGAAATCAAATAAACAATATTTCTGCCAGGAGAATCTCATATCCAGAAATGTTGTTTAATATTGCCTCTGTGACCGCAGGGGTATTCATCTGTGCTCGTCTTTTTTCCTATGTAAGAAGTAACCATTGGCTCGTTGAAGTCCAATCATATGAGACAGCTCATTGGGTTAATGCACCTTCTTCAGGGATATGCGTGCATGTATGTGTTTTGCCAGGGCCAAATCGGCCTCGTCTTCTTGAAGTAAAAAATATGACAAATCACTGGCAGTGACAGAATCTTTGAGTCAGTATACGAGGTGAGGGAATAAGGATTTTTAATGGGCCAAAACATATTAACTGAAACACTTTATAATTTTTAGACAATCCGAAATATAGTTCATGAAATCACTCAATAATGCTAGTTCTGCTAAGTATCTAAATTCATTTTTATTTTTTCCAATGTTGTTTAAACACATGGATTTGTCCATCCGATTTTTTTTTCTGGTAGAAATAATGGATTCACAGAAAACAAAATACAAAATACAAAAATACAAACACAAAATGAGCTGCTTCACCTTTGAACAGCTTATAAAGCTGATCAATGTGAGAACAGAAGGGAAAAAGAACTCGAAAGTCCTGTGCATCAGTGGCCTAGGAAGGGGGTTGCGGTCGGGTGCAGGCCGCCCCGGGTATCATCACTGAGGGGGTGACAAAATGGCAAAAATATGTGTTTTAACCCCTTCAGCGCGGCGCGGATTTCCGCGCCACGCTGAAGGTGCTGAGCGCGGGCGGGGCCATGACGGAACGGTTCCGTCATAAGCACAGCCCAACCGACGTGCATGACGGAACCGTTCCGTCATGCGCGTCGAAGGGGTTAAACACATATTTTTGCCATTTTGTCAAGCTGGGGGTGACAAGTGTCCTCACTGAGGGGGGGTGACAAAATGGCAAAAATATGTGTTTTAAACACATATTTTTGCCATTTTGTCAAGCCGGGTGACAAGAAATGTTCTGCATCGGGAACCACCTGACCTTGCTACGCCACTGCTGTGCATGAAAATAAAACGGCATTAGAAATGTTGCCATAAAATGATAGCTTTCTACGCATACTTCTGTAATTCTATAGCTGGTTACTGCTAAACTATTCAATAGTGCTGCTAGATGTGCCACAGTTCCACTGTAATGCTGAAAGTGCTAGTTTCAATTGTAAATCTTAATTTAGCAGTAAAATGCTGATCAAATTTCAATGCAGTAATCTCCTCTTAGTCAAACAGTTAGGGGGTGCTTTAGAGTTTGATGATGAGGGTACTCTGTCGCAATGGTGATGGAGTGCCCTCTCCGCCAAACTCACGGTCTACCTGCCCGATTTAGGTCTGGGCAGAATTGCGATCAGGGAGTGTACTCCACCTGCATCGCCGACATACTTCTCCGATGTCCCGATGGATTTCAAGCCATCGGACGCTAGCCATCTGATCGGCCACACAATTTAGAGTGGGCAGTCGTATGATTTTTTCTTGCTGTCTGTCACCTCCAGATAAAACGTGGTGGAGTGGACTGTAAAGATAGAACATTACTGCCATACCATAGGAGAACACAACCAATAAAACACAGCAAAGCAGAGGGTGGGTGGGGGCAAGCACCATCTTGGTGCACAACAGGTAAGCAACAATAGGAGCACAACGGAGCGTGTGTGGGGCGGCAAGCGACAACATGGAGGGCAGGAGGGGGCAAGCAACAAAATGAACAGTGGGTGAGCGCAAGCAACAGCACGGACAACGGGTGGGGGAATGCAACAAACCAGACTATGGCGGGAGCAAGCAACAACATGCAGGGAGACAAAAGAACATGGATAAAACAGAGCGGGTGGGGGAGAGAAGCACATACGGGAGTCGGCCGGCAAACACATGAACGCTTATGGATGCTTCAACAAAAAGATAAAAGTATCTCCAAAGCGCAAGCAATAGAAGGACACAAGTAATTTGGCCATGCCCCAGTGGAGGGACAAACAGAAAATGAGGAAGCGAAGCCGGCATGCGCTGACTAAAGGGAAGCAAGCAAATGAGAGTGACGATGAAACCAACCAATAGTAAGCAATGGATGGGCTCTAAGTCCACTGTAAACTAACAAAATGTCTCACAAGCGTGTCTCGGGCAAGACCTAAAAATGATGAAAATCATTTAGATCCAGTATTTTCTCTCCTTTGAAACGTTAACCTAAAGCAACAAATCCAGAATTAGAGCATATCAAAGGAATTTTAGTGTTGTTTCCACTAGTCCTAAATGGTGTTTACAATAGAGGCAGAACTGCTGGACAACAAAAAGAATCTTGACGATTCAAAACAAATCTGCTTCCAAAAACGCAAAACATATATAACTGGCATGTATATTCATCTGAGAAAAGTTGCATTCCAAAGTTATTCAGGGGTAAAAACACCTACATACATACGGAGGTTGTTGAGCTTACATGCTACCTTTAAAGGGACACATTTAAACTCCAAAAGGCAGCCATGTTTGACTCCATGTAATTGACCTGAGAACCAGGCTCATTCCTGCCTGGGCACCTATACAAAAACATAGGTAATTCAGAACAACTATCGAAGCCGGAACTAGCATGGCTGGTTGCTCTGTGGATTCCTGAGACAGGCAATCCCCGAGACGGCGGAAACCAGCCTATCGTTTTATTAAAGCAATTTGTTTCTCTGGTTGGTGTGCGGTGTGGCGCAGTATACCATTTGTTGTTACATAATACCGTTCTGCAACCGCAGCGGAGCAGTTTAGCTTTGCTCATTTCTCTCTTTTCAACTTGCTGCAAAGCTGCTCTCGTGAAAACCAGTTGTGGCGCTTCAGTTACCCACACACTCCCGGCTCACACCAGCTGGCTTTACGGAGAGGCCGAGCTTTTCGCTTCTTTTCAATGCTGGTTTCTGACTCGTCACTTCAAGGTGCCCGCTTCACCCGGGCGGAATTCGAACAGGTGAGTAAGTGAGTTATACAGTATTGTCAAATATGTGTGTGAAGGCGACAGCTCAACAGAGGTTCGACTTTCTATCACCCCAAAATAATCCAGGTTAGGACTGAACTTGTGCCTCCTACCCTCTACCTTGAGCTTTGCGGGAGTCTGATCTGCCACCCCCAATAAACTTTATTACATATTGAACGCCTCATTCACAAGCCCCTTGCGCCGCTGCAGTTTTTTTTTATGCAGCGGAAGTGTAATCAGTGTGCCACACTGCTCCTTATCCACAAACTGACGCATTGCTTCCAGTGCGTCAGTTTGTAGAGCACTGCATCACATTTTACCTGCGCCAGGTATAATGTATGCAGGGTAGGCGTTCCCATGCAAAAAGCTGCATAGAAGTGATGCAGTGAAATTTACGACCTGACTGCGAACAAATCCCTACGCTTGCCCAGACCAGTGATAAGGATTGACGAGGGTTTTTACAACAGGACTCGCCTATGTGTTCTGGTGTATTGCTGGAGTTGCAACAGTTTTACGACCAACTTCAGCAATGCGTCACTTTTGCGCCAACAGATATGGTAGCATTTCGGACGCATCTGTTAATCCTTAAACCATGGAGCCCTGTATTATAAATACAGCACATCCATGGTGTTGCAAGGACATTAGACGCAGGTGCAAGGAAACTGACGCATCAATGCCGAAGTAAAAGAATAAGTCCCGGAGCCCAAAGTTTTGATCATAAGCCGCCAGCTGGCGCTCAAAAATGTTGGGTTTACCAAATACCATGACTGCATAGCCTTAATTCACCCTCATTCCTCTCTTCTTCCTCGTCTCCTCCTTTTGTAATTTTTCTCTAGTTTTTCTGTGTCAAAGTCTGATGACAAAAAGAATTGCTGGTCCCCTAAAACTGAGTGTCAGTGGGCCCCATCCAGTACTTAATTTGTAAAAGAAAGAGCGCCGGCGCCGGAGCACTGCTCAGAAGCCTACCATTGGCACAATTAAACATTGGTGTGCCTAATACCTAAGCTGATAGGTGATTAAATCCACCTCATGTCTCTTTAATCCACTACCAGACGCTCCCTGACCCCTTATCTCCCTCTTGCAGGTCCCTGCTTTCTCCTTTGTGGTGGTTTTGCTGTCTTTCTCGTCCTTCTTCTTCCCGATCTGTGTGTTTTTTCCCAGAGTTGCACAAATAAGTGCCGGCCCCAAAAAATAAGAGCCGGTGCCCCCCACCGGCAACCAGCGGCTCAAATTAAGCACTGGCCCCATCTGCAACCATTGGATCAAATTAAGCACTGCCTATGCTTATATTCTTGTAATATATTTATGGCTACCGTTTTCCATTTGTACTGATTTTACAGATTAAAACAGAGAGAAATCAGTCTGTTTCTGGTCTGTATTTCTTTTTAAAAGTGGAACAATACAGAAAATTGGACATTTTTTAATTGACCTGCTATGCTGTCATCCTTGGATTCCATGTCAATACCTGTGCAGATTGACAGCATGAGGAGTTACATTTTGTTTTAGATTTCCTTAAAAGACTATGGGCCACTTTTTTCGACTCACAGTTAGGAAGTTACAAAATGCAATGTACCAATGTGTCTCAGACATATTTAGCGATTCCTAATGGTGTCGCAATTGTCCTACCTCATCAATATTCATGAGGTAGGTCACAATTTGTGACCTATTGCTAATCACTAAAAACACAAGGATGGGGTCCTTCTGTGTTTGCTATTAAATAAACCAACTTTTTTTTTTAATGCAGCCCGTTTTCTGAAAGGAGCACGGCATGCATTTCAAAAAGAAAAATGAAATGTTTCACTTTCATTTTTTTAAGAGGAAGCAGTAGTCCATTGAACTGCCTGCTCTTAAAAAAATGTCCCTACCATTCACAAAGGGGAAGGGGTCAGTCACCTGGGGACCCCTTCCTGTTTGCGATTGGCTTACCACCTACTTGAAGTAGTGGTAAACTGCAAATGTTTTGCTACTGCATTCCGGTTACAAAACATTCATACATCTCCCTGTGACTCGCTATTAGGAAGGGACACCATTGATATGCCCATTCCTAAAACCCTATTTTGCAAGTCGTTAATAGGTTACCGACTAGCAAAATAGGGTTAGTACATGCCAAAAGGCTCTTTAGCGGTCACAAATGGCCCAATTCTCCGTTTGCGACCGCTAAAACCTGTTGTACATGTGGCCCTATTTCTCAACATAAATATGTGCTAAAATGTAATTTTCATGTGGGTGTAATTTTGTATTTATTTTTGGCTTCATAATACGTGAAAACCCGGCAGACATCAAAGTATGAGTGTGCATTAATTGGTTAAATAAAATGTGGAAATATACAAGTTACAACTTCATGCATTAATGAAACAGAAAACAAATATTGAGAAATACCGAAAAGATGGCCCAAAAATACATATGGATAAATAGAGATGGAAATGTTAAAAAAATAAATACCATAAAACGGGGAGCCCTAAATATAATATATGGGAGCCTGTGATCCTGTATAAAAGCCCGCCTCAGCACAGAATATAATTTAATCGATGCTGTTGTTTGCAAGTGATTTACTGCTTAGCATTTTACTAGGTTACAGTAAACCAGGGCTATCTTGGGTACACCATGGTCACTGTTGGGAAATCTCAGACTGACAGCCCCCAGTCTCATAACCAAGCTACAGTAACACTGTGCAAGACACTTCACAAAAAAGTTATATGTGGTTCACAGCAGATGCATGGAACTCAAGGACAGATGCACTAAAAGACAAGTTGCTAATATCGGTTCCAAATTGGTGACCACTTTTTTATTTAAAGTCTTTCATTTTGCAATGCGACCAATGTAGTAAAATAGTAGCATTGAAAAATCTTCAATCACAGGGTGTAGCAGAACGATCTGCCTGATGAGTGCTATTTAGGTGGGTTGCTATTTGTGACCCCATGTGATTGGCTACAAGCACCGGAATGATTTCCTGCTAGGAACAGCAGACGACCATACCTGTGTTTGCATTCCCAAAGCAGCCTGTGTTCCTTAAACGAACCAGTGCTGCTTTAAAAAATATATATTTTTCTATTCGGGAGCACATCAAGGAAGGAAGCAATGGTTCCCTTGATCACTGCTTTCTTCACAAAGGGGGCATGTGGTGAACATAATTATGTTATTGAGATGGCAAAGCATAATCAGATATGTGATTGCCGCAATGACCTTGATAGATGATGGCGCCTTCTTGATGGTGGTAATAATCATGGGTGTGTGTCTTTGTGAATCTATATCTGGTGACTATGCCAGCCTCAGACATGTCCATTACTTCACATCAAGGGATCCTCTGATCAAGTCGGACCCCTTATGCTAATAACTATCTAACAGAAGTATATTATATGTTTGTCTGTGTCCTCTTTTTTTCTCTCCTTATTTGTCTAGGTCGAACAAACAGTGTTATTAGTCACAAGTGGGCAGCACCCTAGTATGGGGGGGGGGGGCACTTACCTCGAAATCATAGGTGGGGCTGGCTTTCCATCTCCCCACAACTTTTTTGACCCTGATGAAGTGCCAAGGATCGTTTTGACCGTTTAGGGGCAAAATATGTTGACCTCTTTTCATAGCTACTAGGGGACAGTATTACCCATATAGTAACACTTACCTTCGTTTTTTTTTTTTAATTCTGACAGGGGAGTCCTTCTAGTGAAGTTAATGTGATATCCCCTAGCCAGTTTTACTTAACTTTACACTCACTTTTCCCTATCATGCAAGGACACTCTCACACTCATCAAGCAGCGAGAAAAATCAAAAGATCTCTGATAAAATGTGACCCTTTGGGGACCCGTAGGGCATTGCAGCACCAGCCCAAAGAGGAGCAACCACCCGATGATGAAGCATTACAACCCTAGGGATGTGTGAGGGCAACAAGAAATGATCTTGTTGACTGTCGTCTATTAACTGCTTTAGTGACCAGCAGTTTTGTCTCTTTTCTCATGGCACGCATTTGTGCCTTGTTAGGAAGAGTTACCCCCTTTTTTGAAACATACATCTCATCAGACATGACCAATCTCATCTCTCTAGAAATCCAATCTTTATTACAAAAACAGGCTATTCACATGTCCCTTCCAGATTCCTCAGGATTTCTCAGTTCCCTGTTCCTGTAGCAGAAGAAAAACAAAACGATGCGTCCGGTTATCAATCTAAAACTTTTCAATCAGTTTCTGCAGTATCGTCATTTCAAAATGGAAACTATAATTAATCTCAAGGACTCTTTACGTCAGCATGACTGGATGGTAAGGTTAGACTTACAAGATGCTTACCTGACAATTCCCATTCATTGCTCCCACAGAAAATGTCTTCAAATCCAGTGGCAGGGACAAACATTTAATTTTTCCTCTCTTCCCTTTGGTCTTTCTTGTGCACCGTGGTGTTTTATAAACATAATGAAACCTGTGGTAGCTTATTTCAGTTCACTGGGCATCAGACTGATAATTTACCTAGACGACATTCTGCTCATGAGCCAAGAAATTTAGACCCTTTGCAACAATCTACAGCTCGGTTGTTATCTTCTCTTAGAGCTGGGCTTCCTTTTAAACGCAGAAAAATAATTTTCACTCCCATTCAGCAAATCTAATTTCTTGGTTTTCTAATAAATTCTTCCAGCACTACTTTGCATCTTCCTCAATCAAAGGTAAAAGTAATCAAAACAGAGATTCTTCATACTCTTCACAGCTCCCAATATCTCTCAGATACCTGGCAAGAGTTGTGGGCCTTCTGTCTTCTTCCAACCAGGTGGGAAACAGCCTTTACAACGCAGTCATTACATCGCACCACCTTTACAACGCAGTCATTACATCACAACATTCTTTACATCGCATGTCATTACAACGCAGACATTACATTGCATGTCACTACAATGCATGTCATTACAACGCATGTCACTACAACGCAGGCATTACATCGCAAGTCATTACAACGCATACCATTACAACGCATAGTACCCTTACACTAGCCAACACTTACCCTACTGTTGCATTCACTGGAGTTAGAATAGTAATTGTTACCCCTACACTATCCAACACTTACCCTACTGTTGCACTCACTGGAGTTAGAATAGTAATTATTACCCCTACACTACTATCCAACACTTACCCTAAATGCAATGTAATGGTATGCGTTGTAATGGTATGCGTTGTAATGGTATAATGCGATGTAATGGAATGCGTTGTAAAGGTAGTTTCTAAAAATGCGATGTAATGGCATGCGATGTAAAATAATGCGTTGTAAAGGATGTTGAGATGTAAAAACTGCGTTGTAATGGCATGCATTGTAAATGTATGTGTTGTAACATCATACATTCTTTCTTGGTCTTCTCCATTACCGGGCCCTTCAATGCCTAAAGATTCGCCATCTTCTCAATGGTCTGGCTTATTCTTATTCTGTCCGCACCAACCCAGAGCCACGATTTTTGTTTTTTTTTGCATCTTTTATATAGCGCGAACTCGACCCGAAGGTATTGGAGCGCTGTACATAAGCACCGTATTTACATTACATATTCAGGCACGGGGAGATTAAGTGATTTGCCCAGAATCACAGGATGTGGACGCGACCTCGAGGCTCGAACCCTGGTTTCCTGCACCAAAGTCGGCAGCGCAGCTGACGGACCACATCCCCTGGTCCAATGGTCAATATGGAATGGCAGGACTATCTTTGCATCAGTCTCCAATCTTGTATTAGAATCATATGCAAGCCAGATGGGAGGGGGCGCTGTCTGTGGTCCAATCTCGACTGGGGCTACATAGTCTATTGAGGAGTCCAAATTGCATATCAACTGTTTAAAGAGGCTGGCAGGCTCCTTTTTAATCAAAAGCCTGACAAAAGACAGAATACAATGTTCAATTATTCTTCGCATGGACATGTCAGCGGTCTGTTATATAAACCATTTGGGCGGCACCAAATCCAGGCCTTTAGCGGAACTCACAAAAAGCTTTTTGAAATTCTGCCTTATCCACAAGATATTGGCCCGTGCAGAATACCTATTGGGCTATCTCAATTCCATCGCAGACTGGCACTCCCGTCATCTGCGGGACTTCAGCGATTGACAACTTCATCCTTCGGTTTTTAAGTCTCTGTCTCAAAAGTGGTCTCCTTTCAAAAACAATCTTTTTGCTTCACGCCTCAATGCCCACCAGCTGCATTTCTTCAGCTGGCGTCCAGATCCTCTAGCCTTAGCTACACATAATTTCTTGTAGGACTGTGCTCAGTTATTCAACTATACTTTCCCCCCTTTCTGATGGTCAGCAGAGTTTTCGCTCAGGTCAGACCCGAACAAGCTTCTCTGGTATTGGTGGTCCCATTCTGGCAATTTCAGGTGTGGTTTCCTCTTCTTCTGGAACTGTCGATCGACTTTCCAGTCCTACTTCCATCCTTCTCCAATCTTCTGATGGGAAACAGCCTTTACAAGTTTTTTTACCACGTTGTACCTTTACAGCGCATTTTTTACCCCACTTGTTTTTAGAACGCATATGCTTTTCAATGTATACCTTTACCACATATTTAAGGTAAGTTTGGGGGTGTGAGGGGTCTCCCCCCCACAAATACATTGTTTATATATATAAACAATGCGTGGCAAAGGCATACGTTGTTAAAGCATATGTGATCTAAAAGAATGTGGGGTAAAAAAAATGTGGTAAAGGCATGCAGAGTATTTCCCTGCATTGTTCTGTCATACAACCCCTTCTGATGGATCTTCTGGGCAACTTGGTTCCCGACAACTCTCTCACTCTTTCCTTAGGGAGAATAGCAGGTCAACCCCATCTTCCCATTTCATTTTGTCAGAGGCTTCAGAATTCATTAGCAAAGCCTAGGCTCCAGGAACCACTTAATCTTACAAGTCCTCGTGAGCTTTATGGTCAAGCTGGTATTTGGTAAAACATCTCAATCCCTTTTCAGCGGTATAATCTATATCTTTCATTTTCGGGCAGCTAAAGCTAGTGGAGGTAACTCCAACAGGACCATTAACTTGTACATATCTGCTATTTCATTGAACCATCCCTATATCAGTAGCAAAACAGTTACATAACATCCACTTATATGTCGTCTTTTAAAGGGATTAATATTTTCTAGATCTCCTTGTCCAAATTATAACAAATTGTGGGATGTGAATGTGGTTTTGAAATTGTTTCTTTCATGGCCTGAGAATGCAGCTCTTTCTTTAAAGATGCTTTCTGCAAAGCTTACTATGCTATTGTCTTTGATTTCTATTAAACTTTTATCAGATGTCAAAGTTTTAGATGTGTCTTCTCGCCAATACACCCCCACGGGAGTTATGTTTACACTTAATAAGCACACAAATACGAATTCAAATTCAGCATTCTACCCTTACTTTTCAGATCCTTCTAAACTTTGTATTGTAAAATGTCTTAAAGTGTATGAACAAAAGACTTTTGATCTTAGAACATCCTCTCACTCCCAACTTCTCATTTCCTTTCCTGTGCCACTCTGGCTCGTTGGGTTAGATGGGTTATGTATGTCCTTCGTAGACATTGATACTTCTACTTTGAAGCTCGTTCCGCCAAAGGTGCCATGGCCTCTCAAGCCTTTTGCCCGGGTTCCAGATTAGAGGACATTTTGAGATCAGTTTACTGGTCTAACAATAACGTTTTTAAAATGTTTTATTGTAAACCTGTTCTCGCTGCAGCTTCTGTAGCAATTTACATGCTTTAAACATGCATGATAGGAGCCTCTGTACGTGACATAAAATGTAGATTTTCCAAGTAATTTATAAAGGAAAATCTTAATTTTATTAAAGACAACGAGGCGAGTATTATTCCAGCGCAATAATTGGTAATCTGTGTTTCTCCCTCCCTGACAGCGACTCCAACATTGCCTCCTACTTCCTCTTCAGGATGTCATGGGTCAAGCAGAATCCTCAGCTTACTCTTCGGTGTCTACACATGGATTTTTTTCTTGCCTCCTTGGATTCTTCGTGGAAATTCACTTTTATGAACTTTTGCCAGGAACTGTTTGCATATACTATGGCTTTTTCTATTGTATTGTTCATTTTCCCTTTTTTTTTGGTTTTATTTTACTTCTAGCATATGAAAAGAGGGCTGTTCACAGTCGAGCAGGATATTATACATAATACTTTATTGCTATTGGTTGTTGTGATCATTATGTTTGTTATTCCCAATGGCTAGCCTGTTGCTAAGCCTCTTGGGATTGTAGTTATTATTCTTGACTGCTGCTATAGAAATTAAAGCAAAATTATATAGCATAATGCTTGCCTCTGTGTCTTTAATAAAACTTAGACCTTCCTTCATAAATTACTAGGAAAACCTACATTATTCTCTAAAAGGCCTGAACGTGCTAACAATGTTCACATAGGTCCGTAGTGCTGTGGAAAAAGTTGATCAGCTGGGTAGGTGCCCACCAAATCTTTGGAGTGTTATAATGGATGTTTTCAAGTCTATCTGATGGCACCTCATCCTATGGATAGGTAAACCCTTAACTTTCAAATAGTGTCCTTCCCACTGGCTAAAGTGATGCTTCTCTACCTAAGTGAAGTGGATATGGTGGGGGAAGGCTAAACAGCATCTGGGCTTCACGCTGTCCTAGGCTGATCGCAAAATAAGTTAACCCTGGAGACACAAACATTCCAGTGAATGTCAATTAAGAACCTTTCCCTCCTCCTCTACACAGCCATACACCGGATGGTGACACATTATCAAGTTTATTGCAGTGTACTGCTGCAATCTTTGACTCTGTTATTATGTTATATTAGAAAAAAATTGTAAATGGCATAATTTCTTCCATTTCCAACTGCTCTTTGGAGCTTTTTGAAGTTTAACATCTGGGGAGGAAGTAGCCCAAATGGAGGGTGAACCATTAGTATTCTATTGTTTGTGGCTTTACTGTAGATCGTTCCTACCGCTTATGGAGGCCCCCAATGCAGTCTTGGGAAATTGTTTCATGAGTCACGAGCCTTAATCTCAACCTGTGTTCTAATTCGAACCCTGTGTTTAATTATTCTGTCTAATGCTTAGGTACTTCTTACTTATGTTTTGTTATAAGAGGCCATGTGTTTGTGATCTCCATGTGCCGCCCAATAACTTATAGATGTGGATTATCAACATCCACACGCACACACACCAGTGGCGTAACGAAACCTGAGGGGGCCCCCCTGCAAAGTACATGGAGGGGACCCCCAACTCACCACCTACCACTTTGCCACACCGCCAAATAATCTGGTATATTTTTAATTGAAACCTCCAACATTTAATGAAATGCCTCTATATTCGCGTGCTCAAAGTTCTAATAAGAAAGTGAGAAACACTCTTAACATATAAGCTACGCCATTTGTAACATTATTATTAAGAACAGATTATTTAACTGAGACAGAAATCAGAACAATAGCAAGGAGCGGTCCTATTGTCTCAGGAACTGACTACGCTGAAGAACAAAGAACAACTACATATGGTCTGAATTAGTAATGACATTGATGGAAAATAACTTGTAACTTTTAAAGGCAATCCCAAACCTGCAATTTCACAGACTCGACGGACAATATACACAAGTAGTACACAAGATTTAACTCCGTATCCTGCCATCTCCAAGAGAAATGGTGTGAATTATGTGCATGCCACACACTTGCATCTGTCAGGGGTTGTGCATGATAATAAATACTTTATAGTATTTAAAATGAACGGAGGAAGCAATTAACATTACTACCATCATGGCTTCATTAGTAAGCAGGAGAAAAACAGGCAGGCAAACAAGGCTGAGGATGAAAACTGCTGGGACGCTTCAGAACACTGATGCAGATGTTTGTCTGTATTTATCATTTCTGTATTGTAAACAATGCTGAATACAAGATTTAAGGTGCACATGTTATAGACAAGTGCAAACAACACCATAAATAACACATCATGAAGGATAAAAATAAACCATATCAGCAAATACCCAATGACAGAGTCTATGCGAACTATTGCTGGCGATGCAAAGGAAAAGGTGCAAATACTTTCAACGTGCATAATAAAACAATCAGCAATCCAGCAATATACAAAACTCAAGCCTGTTTTGTAAAGCAATCCCCCTTTCTTCTTGCATCAAGGCGAAAACACTTTCAAAGTGCATGATAAAAACAAGCCCAGCAGAATGCATAAATAAAGCCGGGTTGGTCAAACAATTCCCCCTTTGGTTTGTGCATGAAGGTGCAAATATTTCAGATTGACTGGTCAAACAATAACAGGTACAGCAGCATACAAAAATCAAACCAGTTTAATCAGACTATGGCCCTTTGGTTTGTGCATGTAGGTGCTAGTATTTCACAGTGACTTTTTAAACAATAACAAGTACAGCAGGCAGCAGCATTCAAAAATCAAACCACTTTAGTCAACCAATGCCCCTTTGATTTGAGCATGAAGGTGCAAATATTTTAAAGTGACTGGTTACACAATAACAAGCACAGCACCATACAAAAATCAAACCAGTTTAGTAAACCAATGCCCCTTAGATTTGTCCACCTAGGCACACACACATCTAGCCTAGAGTCACTACTCCTGTGCAGCACTGAACATCTACCTGAAGTAGGCCAAGGGTTAGTCAAGCACACTGAACTTTCAAAAAAGTGAGTGAGCCTGTAGGCATCACTCCAATGACACAGGGTTAAAAGGACCTTCTCACTACTACTGATCACTACACAGTATGCTGCCACCACCAGCCCATGTGCTGCTTAACTCCTGGTGAAGGCAGTAGCCTTCCACCACTATGAGGATAGCACTTTGGGTGACTCTCCTGTTCCAACAAGACCGCTTTCCGTGAGACAGGCCAATGTCATGACACACCCGCATGATCTGTGCTCACAATAGGTATTCAGACAACTGGGCAGGGGTATATGTCTTTAAACATGCAGAGGACTTTTGATGGATAGATAGATAGATAGATATCATATTCTTTAAGGGGGGAAAAGTAAATTGTATGCAATTATTAAGGCATTTCATGCCAGGATCAATATCTTGATTGTAGGTTTCGAAAACCTCTCTCTGAAACCATAATAGTATAGGCAAATAGCTTGTTACTCTTCTCCTCGAGCCGGAAGGTGGGTATGGTACCATAAATTGAGGTAGCACTTAGGTTTTCTATATCATCTCATCTTACTTTTTTGTCTATTTTGAGTTTCTTCCTGCTAAAAAAGATCCACTAATATTTCTCTTCAAGATTAAAATATTTTGCAATCTCTTTTGAATGCTAAAGTGGTATATCTCACTATGGTTATAAAAGCAGAAAATGCAGCAGTTAAGGGTCATCGGGTAGGCACTCGGGATAGCCAATTCAACATTTCACCAAAAATGGTGCAGAGAAAATGAATGGGTTTAAATCAAAGGAAACATTAAGCCCCTAATTACCAGTGGTTTGGATTGAGATGCCAGGATACCGTCTAGCCAGAAAGAGCGATTCCAGACGGTATATCCTGCTGTTCTGAGTACTGGTCCTTAGTACTGGGAATTACCTGGTCCAAAACGACATGCGGAGCCTCCCTTCTGTGGATAAATCTGCTTTGATTAATCACCAGCTGTTAGGAGGTGATAAATGGGTGCAGGACCAGGTCAGCCTTTGTAGGGTGGGTAGGGCTTCAGGGGGTATTAGAGGCAATGGGTTCCGAAGTAGTAGAAGAGGTCAAGTGGGGACCAGGGAATGGGATGTTGGGGCTGAATTCCATGAGTAAGCCAGCAGTATTCCTGGTTTATTATTGAAATTAAGAAGCAAGTCAGGAGTGCTGCAAGAACACGTCATACCTACTCATAGCAAACATTTTGTGAATCAGGCAGTATGTGAATAGAGCTCCATGAGCCATTTCACAAAAGATTTGCTGGAAATGGGTGAGATTTACACATTTTGGGGCATATCAGCAACACTCGGCGATAATTATCGCTCAGCGCTCTTAGCGTGAGGATAATTATCGCCGGGTAACGAGAATTTTCCTCATGCTAACTGCCTAACGTGAGATTATCGCTGGAAACCCAGCGATAATCTCACGCAATGTGGCGTTAGCTTGCTGATAGGGACTCACAAACTTAGCCATGATATCCACCCTCCATAGGATATCATGGCTAAGTCAGTCCTGAAGCAGGCGTAAGGAAAGTAGCGATAACAGGGGTTATCGCTACTTTTCCTGACGCTATGCTTCATAGCGTGGGGCTCGATGATAGGAGAAATGTCGCTTAGCGCCATTTCTCCTGTTATGTTAGGTGAGGAACGCCCACTTTGCATCTCATTAGAGATGCAAAGATGGGCGTAAAGAATCCCCACGCTAAAGCAAGTTTTCATGCGTTAGCGTGGCCTTGCTAATTAGGCGATAAAATTATCGCCGCTTGCGGCCGAAGACGGCCGCAAAAGCGGCGATAATTTTTTTATCGCCTGCTTGTAAATATGTCCCATAGTACTCCTATCTTACTCTTGAATTGTAGACATAAAGTAGACTGTTCCGAGCTTGCTTACAGAATTTAAGAGTAAGCCAGGAGTACCACAAAATTAAGCCATAGCAAAACCTTAGGAGACTGTGGCCTGTATCTTCCCCTCTGCAATGCCGTTACACATAGAAAAGATCTGCAAAAGGTCAACTTGCAGACACATTTTTCATCTTGGCTAGCTTTGTTGAAAGTGAAAAAATATATTGCTATTCAGTAAAAGTGACCATACTATGCAGTGGTCATTTGGTGGTATTGAAATGGGAAACTGCAAGCTTCGCAAATGGAAAGAATTGGACACTCTGTAAATCTTTGCAAGGTAAAAGCAGCACCCATCTGCACTCTAACCCTTAAACCTGTTGCGCATCAAATGTCCTCTTTTGGCTTACACTATTACCCTATACATTCTTTTTTATATGGTTTGTAACATCACAATTACACTCAGAACTAAGACAAATCAATGACATGAGTGTCCCAGACGTACTTTCAATGCACAGAAAGTAATTTAACTTAAATAAAGGGTCAGTAAATACAAAAATAAAGTAAAATGTAAATGATTACCACAAGAAACCACAAAACAACAAAACACTGCGCGGGCAAGCATTCCCCAAAGAGTACACGCTCTCTATATTCAGAAATTTGTATGCATCAAATCTTAACCCTTTCGCTGCGGCGGGAATTCCGCCGCAGCGCTGGGGGGTGCGGGGGGGGCAGCGCGGTGGCGCTGTGCTCATGACGGAGCGGTTCCGTCATGACTCCGCCCAGTTGCGTTGTCCCCCCGCACAGGCGGGGAAACAGCGCCGCGTGGGCGGAGCGGCCGCCAACGGTCGTGGCATGACGGAACCGCTCCGTCATGAGCACACTGCAACCGTGGCTCATGACGGAGCGGTTCCGTCATGAGCGGGGAAGGGGTTAAAGGACCTTTAGTATGCCTAATATAATCCAGCCCATTGGAAGATGTTTAGATAATTTTGACCTGATCATTTCATGCTGTTAACAGTGCAGCCGAAATGACCCCAATAAATGAAGGATTACCCAAACACTAAGTCAAACAACAGCGCATAATACACAACTGGACATTTCCATAGCATGCTCCCTCTTTGCCTTTGGCGACACGTAGATCAAGCCTGGATTTCCAGCCAACATTTCCCAAGACAGTTGATAAGTCTGAAAGGACAATCTTTGTGTGGAAGGTTAGTTAAGAGTTCAAAGTGGTTTTTATTCAACTTGTAATATACGATTGCTTTCAGTGTGTGCAAGGTGCCACGCGGAGCTGCATGCTGGACTGACATGATGCTTGCATGACGAATGAAGCACTAACAAGCGTAGCTTTATATTCCTGCATTTTTTAAATACATATTGCGTCAAATTGTGTAACACAACAAAAAGTGATCACTATATTCATATGAAAAGTAGAAATAAATACATTGACATCGTTTTATTTGTGGTGTTTTTTGTCCTTTTGTCGGTGCATTTTTTAAAAAATATGCAATTTTATTCGCTCACAATTTTCAAAGTACACGATTTGTACGTTTACTTGCAAGGCAGTGGTAATATGTGCATTAGTACCAAATGTGAATTTCTGGCTGTGTGGCCACAGCGTAATGGAAACATTTTAATGAATAGAGGAAGGCTTTTTACCTGAGGAGAGATGGAAGGAAAAGTGACAACTTAGTTGCTTGCAGGCTGCTTTGGTAGCGACCATGGGGAGCAGGCTCAGACGGCTAGTGCTGTTACATGTGCACTGCAGTTCACACTGCGTGCATTACCTACCCTGCCCCACCCTGTAGACCAGTGGTTCTTAACCTTTTGACTCCTGAGGACCCCCACTGAATCACTTATGGAAGCTGGGGACCCCCAACCAATTTATACGATTTAAATAGTAACTCGCAAAAAATACACAAACAAGTACATACCAAACAAATACTCAGATTACCTCTTGTGTGCACATGCAGAACATAAAGTGAATTTGATTAACTGGATATTTCTTTTAAGGTAGTACTATATTTTGAGATAGCACAGCTTGGAAACAGTGGGCTGGGTTTGCCTCTTTCTATTCCTTAGCTGTGATGTTTGAAAAAAAGCACTATCTCAAAGATATCATGTTAAAGGAATTCACTTAATGTCCTGCAGGTGCACAAAACAGTACAAAACAACAAACTCACTTTGAAATAACGCAGCATTAAAGCACAGCAACATAAAAAACGTACGCACCCATATCTATGAACAGGGCACCATCACTAACGTGGAAGCTGTGTACACTGCACATACTTTGCACAATCGTGAGAAGGGTTCATCAATTACTGGCCTGGACTACATACTTTCACAAAGTTACACTGTGGGAGGGAAAGATCAGGCCCTAACTATGATTACCAGCCTGCTAATTGGCTTGAACCATTTCTCACTATATATTAATCAGCAGGGGCAGTTGTCGGAGTGCGGAAACATGTTGTGTGTCACAGTTACAGAAAGGGTTTGTGATGGCCGGAAAAACTGTCATTAAGACACCAACGTTTTTCACCTTAATATGCCAGATTATTTTAAAAGTATTTATCAAAAGTAGGAGTTTTGAAACACGATGCAAGACATTCCTGCCCCCTCCTGGCTGACATTGCTATTAGTGAACTAAGAAGCAAGTCTGTTGTCATTTATATATAAAATTGTAGTGTACGTGCCCTAGATTCATAAGCTGGGTCTGGTGGCTCAGTGGACGATGGTGTCCGCTGCAGGGGCCTGTGTTTGACCTCATGGTCACAGGTTCAAATCCTGGCAGGTCTACTCAGCCTTTCATCAATCTGAGGTCGATAAAATGAGAACCATTGAGTTGGGTAACAATAAACATCTGTTATTCAGCGCCAAGATGCCTCCGGTTGAACTTGCGCTTTACAAATACATGTTATGTTATGTTTGGAGCAACTTTTTGAGCTATTAAATCAAACACACAACAGGTTTCTGTACAGAGCCCATCCTGAACTCAAGTATTTACTGTAGCGCTTATATTAAACACGCATTTACAATGCAATGGTCTCGGCATTGTTAAAGTTAGAGCTATTGGCATTGCTCATGACATTATTTTTGTTTTTGTTTTTAAAACATTTAAAGAAACGGCATTGTTATTTACAATGTCAATAGCTTAATCACTCTCAAATGCGAGACATATTGCATTTGCACCCACACACAGAGCCACACACACAAAGCCACCCACACACACAGAGCCACTCACATAGCCACCTACACACACACAGAGTTACCCACACACAGACAAAGCCACCACGCATAGAGCCACCTACAAAAAAAGCCACCCACACAGAGCCACACACACAGAGCCTCCAACACGCACACAGAGCCACCCACACACACACAAAGCCACCCACACACACACACACAGCCATCTGTGCTCCCTCAGCCGGCTTGTGAGTGTAACGTCCCATGTGCTTGTGCTGGCGTCACTAGAATAAGCTAGTCCACATTATTATTTTTTCCAAATGCAGCTTTTGGAAATAAGATGTCAATATTAGTAATAACTAGTCTGTAAGAGACAATAGGTGATGGCCGCTGCTTGATTAGCTCACGCCAGCACTGCCACACACACCACTAGACCACTTGGTGACACTTTGCAGGACCCGGGAGAGAGATATAGGCTGGGATCTGACACAGAAGGAGTGGGACAGGGTGCTTCTTCACCAGTGGAAAGTTTCTCGCAATGCCAAATTTCAGTATGTCCAGCTCAATATATTACACTGGGTTTATTACAACCCATCCAGAATCCACAGAATTTTCGGCTCTCCTTCCAGCTGCCCGCGGTGTCACGCCCTGGATGCTGATATGGCACCTATGTACTGGCTCTGTCCTGTAGTTATGGACTAGTGGCGTGATGTAGCACAATACATTAGCTGGCTGAATGGGAAGAGCTGACCTTAACACCATGGCAAGCAATTTTTTGGGGCTGTTTAGGCGTAGGAAAGCGGGGAGCACTACAAATCACTTCTTGGACTTAGTGATGTTAGTGCTGCACAGGTCAATTGCCATGAACTAGAGGGCAGCCGTGCTGCCTATCTTGGATCACTGGCAGGTGCCAACACTTACATGGGGTAAGGCAGAGGCAGTGGCATTGCGTCGAGAGGAGGCATGCAGGTTGCGTAGGATGCCAAACGCAGTACAATAGGAGGGCTCCTTGGACGAGCTACAGATGGCACATGAGGGGTCCTCTGCCCATAACACATTTGGTTTGTTATATACCTGGTTGCATCCTTAGAGACGTTGCATGTCCTCCCCCTCTTTCAGAGTTTGTTGGACTGGCGGTAAGAATTGTTGGAGGGGATCTGCGAAGTCACAGAAGTATGGTTGTGACCATAGAAAGGTAGTAGGCAGCGACTGAGTCATCCTACCACCTTATTACCCATAAGCTGGGGATCGGGGGGGCGGAGCTAGCCAAGCCTGAAGATGGCCGAGAAAGCTCGAAACCCCGGAAAACAAAATCGGAACGACATACCTAACGATCGATCTAAGTTTAGTGAAAAACACTGCATGGGTAAGACCAAAAGGGAGTTGAACGCTGTACGGCGCTGGAGAGGCCTGAACACAGGAGGGTGCAGCGCAGCCGCTGGCTAAAGTGAAAGCAGGCGGGGCAAGTAATCGGCGAACCTAGGTCCCAGACAGCTGCAGTCGTTACTGACAGAGGCCCGTGAGAAGCGCAAGCAGTGTGGGAGGGAATGGAATGCTGCACCCCGTGGACAGCAGAAGGTGAGCGGCACGCTTGAGAGCAGAGTCGGGGCCCCCGGGACCAGTGTCTGCACTCTACCACGGTGCGAACTGTGTGAAAGGCGAGGCGGGCGGCGCAAGCGGGGCCATACACAGCGGGACTGCGGGTTGAGTGCTGGTCCTCCTCCCTTGGCGTCACCTATACCCACCGAGAGTCAGATTAGAGCGCCACTGTAGTTTGACGCCAAGGCTGTGCAGGCAGAAATTATCGAAGCGTGGTCAGGAGATTTCGCTCATCAGGCAAGTGCGATAGTGCAATTGGGGATATACGCAGCAGCGGCGGGAGAGCAGCTGGCAGGCATACCTACAATAAAACCACACACTGCTGACCCACTGATACTGCTGCAAGATAGTCTGCACCATTATTGCACTGTCGCATCCCTGGATATGGCCCATTTGCACCACGCGAGTCTACAGCGTGTCTTGCTCACACTGCCTGCATGCACCAGCAGGCTCTCTGATTGGTTGACAAGGTCCACCAATCACAGTGCTTATTTGGTAGTTGCCAACCAATCAGAGAGCCGACTGGCGCGTGTAGGCAGCGTGAGCAAGACATGCCGTAGACTCGCTGTCTTATGGGCGTGTTTTAAAAAAGCGAAAGATTTGAAAAAACACGCCCCCCAATCGCATAAGGACGGGGCTTGTTTGGAGAGACAAACCTCTTCTCCAATGGCTGACCAGTATTTCAGAGGCCAGCCAATGGAGAAGAGGAGAGAAGAGGGGCGGGTTAAAGCCCCACTACTCCAAGTCATTAAATCTCGCGAGTGAGACTGCGCAAGCGCAGCCTTCGCTAGCCGAGACCTAAAAAGGATGCTTGATGAAAAGTATTGCCTTTATATACATTTTGGCCAAGCAGGGATTGATCCCAGTTTCCAGTTTCAGACTTTACAACTCATTTACTAAATTGGTACTCCATTAGGATTTCAAAGGTTTCTGCTCCCTGCTTAATTCTTGGAAGAGAAGATTAGACTTGGGTGACAGGCAGAATTCACTTTTTTTTGGGGCTTATTCACCAACTGATAGAGGTAACATTACTTGTTTCTCGCCCACCAGTACTGCTACAGCACACAAGGATCCAATAGTTAAGTGTTTGCGTTCTGTAGCACAAAAAGTTTTTAAACTATATATTTTATCAGGCCACAGTTTACAGACATATAAAAATACTTACATGTTTGCCGAGAGGCCCACCGTTTGAACTGAAGAAGTGCCTTCCTGCCAGCCAAAGCTGTGAGTTGCCCGAACGCTGTTCAACCTCAATACACTTTAGAGGCACAGTTGGTCTGCATGCGGGCAGCGGGCGATGCATGGCCAGAAGTGGAGAGGGAACAGGGGCATCAAAAGGCTCTGGGCCCAAAAACTACTGACTTTCAGCCCATTGCATACACACACGCAAGGGAATACCAGCACTCGTGTGCTGTGAGGGCGTTTCCTTAATCCTGCCAAATGTTAATCCCAATGCCTTTAACGATGAGAGAAGGCTTGGGTAGGCGCTCAAGACCTGCGGAACCCTGGGGATGTGTCACGGACCCCTGGGGGTCCAGGAACCACTGAACCACTGCTGTAGACCACTGCGTGATGGCGCCAAATGTGAACATGCGTCACTGCGGCTGCGCAAGCCTAGCTGGTGCGTGCGTGACACTGACTGCCTGTTATTATGTAAGGTAAATGCTTACCCCCGCACCCCCTTCTGTCTCGGCTCCGACTCCCTGGAAACAGAGTACAACTGAGCCCTTATTTACACGGCAAAACATGTACAATAATGTCCTTTACTTTCGGCTCCCATGAAAGAGGCCACGTATTTGTGAACACTGAGGACAATCTTCACTTGGCTGAAGTGTAAATGACAGAACGGCCTGGGTGCAGACGGTTATTGGTCCCAGAGTCGAACCAATCTGCATTGTGCTACGGGGGCCCCCAGGACCATGGGGCCCCCCGCACCACGGGGTCTGCGGGGGCCTTTGTTACGCCCCTTGTCCTCACAGTGCTGGATTGTGTGCGTGAGTTGACAATATATCAGTGGGCTTCAAGGACAGGTCCTCATACCAGTAAAAAACTGTTTTTTGTGTTTAAAAGTGCTGGGTTTTTTCCCAAATGTTTTAGTCCACAAATATTCACTTTGGTCCTATGTATGATATTCGAGACTTCCCAAGTGGTCTAGCAGTCTGGAACAGAAAATACACAATTGATAGAAGCCATTGCATGAAAGAGAGGAGTAAGAGGCAAAGGAACTGAGAGTGGTGAAGGGGAGCCCTGGGTGCAGAGGGAGTGAAGTGTGGAATCACTTGGATGCTGTAAAGCCGTGGGATCCCAGCCTTGTCAAAAGATATTGTGGGACCCGGGTTAAAAAAAACTAGATACAGGGCCCTCTTTTCTTCATTTATGCCAGGTGGCACAGGAATCAGATTCAAAGTATTGAAATAAAAGGTGGTCGACGGAAATAGAACAGGTATTATTACACATGATCTGATGCTATCTATTGCCAGTTCGATGGAATCTGCCTCATCATTAATATTAAAAGAAATGTCAGGCTTGCTTTATAAATCTATAAATCGATTTAGAATCAGGAGAGTGTGGCCCTGCAAAAATGCAGGACCTGGGGCATAATGGGGCAGTGAAATGCGTGGCCCTCAAGAATATGGAAGTGTGGGGTCCCTGTGGGGAGGGAGACCGTGAATGTTGTGATAGCTGCATGATGGGGCAGAAGAGTGTGAAATCATAGAAGCAAGGGGGCGCTGTGGAGTCTGGGCTCACTGAAGGGGGCAGTACATTTAAGGAGCCTGGTGGGATAGATGGTACAGTTGAGCACTGGGTGTCGTTGGGCCGAAATCCCTGCGGCCAGTGGTGCATAGAACGCTAGATCTCCATGCATAGGGCTGCGAAGCATATAGGATTCAATATGACGCAATAACTTGTCTCCAGTCCTAAGCATTTATTGACTACATTAGTGGATTCTGGGAATTGCAGTCATGAAGACAGTGAGTTTTTAAGGGAAAGCTCATGCTGGAAAAGAGGTATTCTCGTGACATAACAGAACCCGGAGGATGAGCAGTGGCATTTGGGATCCCTGGGGTAGAGGAGCGATCAGTGGAGTGGAGGCCACTGGAGTCGGGGGGAGCAACTGGTGAGTAGATTACAAAGTGAATGTATGATCCCTGCAGGGCGGATCCAAGGGGGCTGGAAATGATTTCCGTGGGTGTTGGGGGGTAGAGAGTGCGGGTGGAGAGTGTGAGATACCACGGGTGGGATGAACGAAGAGCAGGTCAGTGTGGGAAGCATGGAGTCTGAAAATCTGTGGGGGTGGGGGCCTTGGAGTGAATGATGCTCTCTGTGAGGGCAGCGGATTTTTTGGGACTGCCCTGGGGTGCTGTGGGATGCAAAGAGTATACAAGGCAACGCCTTCACTCGCCATGAATGATTTGATTGGATCCCTTCCCACACTTAATTAACCCGGGTCCATCCCCGGCTCCTGAGACAAGTGGAACGCGCAGAGAGTCCATCACTCGGCGTCATTCATCCATCCTAATGTATCGCAATGGCACCTTTGTGACGGAGGAGCAAAGGAACCGCGTTACATGTCGAGAGCTATGCAGAGTTCAGTGAGTGGAGGGGTGAATGCACGCAAAGGAGATGAAATGTGCTTTGCATGCACGCCGTAAATCATTTAGCTCACAGCACAAAAGAGGCGCCCTGCAACAAACTCTCCTTCACTTCCCTCTCATGACATCAACACTTCATTTTCTCCCTGTCACACTGTCTTTCAATCTTTCTCTCTCCCTTTCATCCCTGCCTACCTAAAACCGCTCTTTCTGCAACTCCCGCCTCCACTCCTTGGCTTGCTGTATTCTTTCTTCTCGAACATTTACCCTCTCTGCCATCTATTTCCTCATCTTTACCTCCCCTCATCCCTCCTTTCAATTCTTCCGCCTCCCTTCCTTCCCCCATTACTCCCGTCCCTCTACTGTCCTTTGTATCACCTCCGTGCTTCTCCACCCTTGCCTGTCTTACTATTTGGGGCCCGTCTTTCGCCCTCGCTTCCTTCCCGACCGAGTTCCCCCTTCCTAACCATCACTTTACCCCATCTCTCCCCTCCACCCTTCTCATCCATCCCCACTTCTTTCCATATCTCTTCCCACCTTCAGTCCCAATGGCGACCACCTTTACATTTCACCGCGGGGTCTGCGGGGGCCTGTGTTACGCCCCTGACACACACGTGCACAAGCACACACACAGACAGATATAGACAAACAACACATCCTTGAGAAGAGATAGCCACTCCGGCTTTGACCAGCAGGATGCCCCACATATGCTATGTTATGGTAAAAGATGTTTGTATTGCACACTATCCACTATTTCAAATAGCACCTTGAGAGTGAATTTTAAAGTCTGGGGAAGAGCTGGGTAAAAGGGAGGGTGCTTCAAGGGAAGATTAGGTTTTCTGACCCTCAATCTAACCCCATGTTTGTCTGTTTGTTCCTCTAAATGTTTTGAATGTTGTTCCTATGCCATCAATCTACTTAATATTTCTTGCTCCTATTGTTTGAGGAATTATAGATTGTTTTGTGTTCTCACTTGCATTCTCTTTGGGCCAGATTCACAGAACAAATCTGAGACAAAATCCTAAACGTACTACTTTTGGTATTCACAGAATGCACTTACTACTTTTGGTTAAACGTACTACTTTTGGTACTCACAGAAGGCATTTAGTATACCAAAAGTAGTAAGTTTAACCAAAAGTAGCAAACTTAGTTTACTACTACTAAATGCCTTCTGTGAATACCTAAAGTAGTAAGTTTAGGATTTTGTCTCAGATTTGTTCTGTGAATCGAGCCCACAGTTCTCTTTCTCCTCCTGACAGGTAAACTGCAGTTGAGTTTTATCATGCTATAGGTCTCCATGTGGTGGAAGGAGGGCTGGTCTTGTGACCAGGGTCGGACTGGGCTATAGGGTAATCAGGCAGGACAGTCTGTGGGCCATTTTCATGGCTGTTTCTGGGCCTGTTTCATGGTCTGGTGGGCCACTTTTTATTGTTGATTTTTCTGATATTATCAAAAACATTGCCTGCAGCAAGCAGAAATGCATTAACGCTCCCATACCTTGTAAAAACCCTACAGAATGTCTCTTCCAAAGTTTAAAACTACCCCAATTTGCAAATGTGAGAATTCTTTTTATCTGGCTTGCTCATGAAGACGCTTTTACTTTGGTGCCTGGGCCAATTTTATGTTCCAGTCCAACCCTGCTTGTGATCCATCACCAATCTGTGCAAGGGTGCAGAAATGAGGGAAGGTTTGCTGTGTCAATCACTTTGTCGTTGGGGTCCTATGTGCATCTCAATATCTTCACATTGTTGAATTTACTGTTTCTGCTATTGAACAGTGTTGTGTGTGAACATCTGTCCTCATGTTGTGGTGCTGGGAGGTGCCACCCATGCTCCAAAAAGACTCGCAAAGTGATGTTTCTCCCCACTAGTACAGTTATTAGTGTCAAGTGTGCTGGCGTACATTGTATGTTTTTCCCAGTATCATCTCTTCCTCCACCCTCACGCCTTGGATGACATTGGTCAGGTTGTAAGTCTTTGTGACTTTGTAGCACACATGCTATAGACACCAAACTAATTCTGAAATCTACATTGGTAGATATTGTATTATTTATTTTTTAACATAGAACAGCATATCCTAAAAACATATGCCATACATTCCACTGGCTCTGTTCCAGGATTCCGGGTGACCTAGTTTTATCGCTGGATTTATGGGGACGGTATTTCGTAATGTTGGTTTGACTGGTGCACATTTCTCTTCTTCATTGTCAGTCTATTTTTTGTAATTTGCAAAAAGTGCATGGATATGTGATCAGATTTACTATTCTTACTCCAGTCCTACTAACATTAGGGGAAGGGTCCATACTTTTTGGTTTGAGGGACTATATATACTATTCCAGTTCCAGTCCTACTAGCATTAGGGGCAGTATATTTTTGGGAGGAAACACATTTACTATTCTACCTACATTACCATTAATATTGTGGAAAGTGCATCCTGTCTGATTACAATTGTGAAAAATGCAAATATGTGACTGTTTGACTGTCCTCACTCAAAAAAAGCAATGCATAAAACGGTAATATGTTTTAAATAAGTAATTTATTATCATATCAAAATATACAAAAATAGTATTGTATTTATGATAAAAATAAATAGATTTAATATTAAATAGTTAATTAAAGTTTTCAAACTGTCAATACATATTTTAAAAAGAAATATTAGTAATAAAATGTTATATGTTTCTGAATGTAAAACTGTAGAAAACAAAAAATCCTTTTATCAATAACATTTCAATTAAATAAAATGCATGTATTAATTTAAATACTAGAGGACAAATATTGTAAATGAACTTTGTCAAATGATAATACTACTGAATTAATATAATTTATATCCCTCGAATTGTATGTAAATTAATCTTCAGAATAATAACAAACTATCTAATGCCCCTAAAAGTAGGAAATGTCTTTTCATATTTTCAGAATGAATTAAATATAAATGAATTAACCCTGATATTTATTTAAATATTTTTTGTAAACTGCTAAATAAAATAATACACAATTTAATCAACTAAACAATGTATTAAGTAGTAACTTTACTTTAGTTAATGTAATTAAAATAAAACACCTCCTACTCCATACCCCAATAAATCCCTCAACACGTAAAATATTTAAAAAATGATATCTTATCTATCAATAATTTAACATACACAAATAATGAAAGAAAATAATATAATTAAACCCAAAGTATGTTTAAAATACTATGTCTTAATCGATCACTACGCACCCAATCCTTAAATATATGTAGCAATAAATCTGGTGTTTAAATTGTACTCTGTTATACTGGTGAGAAGATCTTCTCCTCTTGTTTTCAGAAATCAGTGTAAGACTTCCTGTTCCCAAATGCCACAAGTCAGTGGACCTTACTAGACCTTACAGTGGAGATAACAAGAATTCTATGGGTTAATTTTTCTAAGCTAAAGCCTTCTGAAGGTCCATGTAATTTGAAACCCACAAAGTAGCAAATGTAGGGTAAGAACTGTCTTACTAATGCATTGAGTTTTACCCTACAATGTAAACAGAAAAGAACAAAAGCAGTCATCAACAATTATAAAAGAAAAAAACACAGGAAATGTGTTCACTTTAAGATCTTACAATTCTCTGCTTCTCCGGTGTTGTAGTGCATGAATGCATAATATGCCAAATTTACAACTCAACAATCTTAAAGATCTATCTAAAATCTAAGGGGCTGATTAGGAAGTCCGACCAGCATCGTTTCGTAAATGGGACCACCCAACAGGCTGTCAACGGTCTCACCATAGGCATTAGGATGCAACCACCACCACGGCGGTCACAATGCCTATACTTTGTATTACGGCGGGTGCTGCTGGCTGCAGCACCCGCCACAGTACAAAAAGGGGACACTGCACATATTCCTGCACTATGAGGCAAGCACCATGCGATGCCTGCCACATGGTGCAGGGATATATAAAGGGGCCTCATAGGTGCCCCCCTGCTCCCATGTCTGAGGGACAGGGGGTAAGGTGGGTTCGCCAGAGGCCCCAATGGCCTTTTCATAGCACGTAAACTGCCATGAAACACAGCCAGCGGGGAGGGACATCATAATCCCTACGGCGGTGCCTGGCAGGCACCGCCACCATTGTAGGGATTGTGGCTCCCTCCAACGCACCAATGGGCTCCTTGAGCACATCGGATGGGTGGATGTCGGTCTTTCCGACCGCCAACCATCCACTCGCCATTGTAATATGGCAGGCTGTAAACTGTGTTACGATGGCGGAGGGACCGCCACCGACAGGCTGTCAGTGGCGGTCCCACCGTCATTGTAATCAGGCCCTAATTTCTTTACACAGTTAATAATGACATCCAAATAGGTTCTCTCTCTTGCTCATTATAACCATCTTCTCACATCCTCACTAGCATCTCATAGGAACTGGTGATAGCTTTCCCAGGGCAATCAGGGTTAGCTCCAGTTGTCACAGTTGGTGTCTTTGTTACCTTTGGTGTCCAGGGCCCAACCAACTATTAAACAAAAACTGAGAACCAAGCAGAACCCTATACCCCTAGAGTCTCAGTGTAGGGAATGAGAGTAATCCAAGGCTTACTTAGGAAGGTGATGTCAGCTAAAAACTCAGGGCCTCAGTTATGAGACCCCTTGGGGCACTTTTGCGCCACCGGAAGGTCTCTTTTTTGATGTTCCGGTGGCGCAATGTGCACGACATATTTACAAGGCCAGGTAAAGTCACTTTACAAAGTTGGTAAAAGTAAACTGGGCAATAACTCAAAAACCATAGACTACGGTTATGATTTTGTAGTATTGCTGTAGTTAGAGGTGCTTTATTTAAAAAACCTCCACTCACAGGTAAATTTTTCCTGAGTCCATGAGTGCCTCTAGATTTTGGAGCATGGGCACTTGTTCACAACCTCATCTCAACCTCACACAAGTGAAGTATTGAGGAGCTGATCACTACACAAATGCTGCACCAATAGAGATGCAGTTTGTGGGGTTCAGCACCTCTCATCCTCACCTGGCTACCCCACAAAGACAGAACAGCAACATTATAGCGCAAGGACTCGGTCAAAGGGGTTTCACTACAAAGTCCTACCCAAGCAGCTCCTTCCCCTGAACCACAGTCAGTGCAGATGTTTATGATTTCCAGCCCTATCTGCATAGGTCTTTCCTACCAGGCTGCAGGGCTGTTTTTGCACTTTTCCAGCCAGCTTCTTTTTACAAGATCACGTTCAAGTGCCACCCATCACAGCAAGCAGGAGCTTTACCTCAAGGCAGGTCAGGCAGCACTTTTAGCAGGATGCATAGCTTCACAATCAATTCCCTAACTGAAGGGAAGACAGCTATAAGAGCTACTAGTTGTGCTCAGTAATCTTGTCAGAGACCAGTGGTTTTTGGGACCCTCACTTAGTCAAAGAGAATTTCTTGCACACTGAGCAAGGTAATGCCTAATACTTATTCAGAGGCTGACCACATATTTTTCATTCAATGTTTAAAATTTGTGAGGCTCATCCAATGTAGGCTTCCATGAACACTGCATGATCTTTGCATGATCTTTTCATGAATTTTATCAGGTTCTTCCAAGGGATGGTTTCAGCAAGATCACACTTTTTAGGTCTAGCATTTGCCTAGTCTTTTTTATTTTACAAAAATTGTATATATAATATACTTACTTTCAGCCAACCCCCTTCATCCACATGTCTGTTGTTGTGTCGTTTACATTGTTCTTCCACCCACTGCTGCATACAGCATGGGCAGCGGATCAGCTCACTTCAGTCATTGGCCATCTTTACTGTGCCAAGAGCGTTCTGCTCTTTTCCACGCAGCGCATCAGCTCACAGTAGTTCCCTTCAGTGCCAGAGAGAAGGAAATTGTGCTTCTTGAGACCAAAATATAGTTTTGCTTTAAGCCAATTTTTTTAATAATGGTGGGACCCAGCAGTTTCTGCAACAATAACATATAACAAAAACCATGACAAAACGAAACAAGCATTTACAAAACCAAAACGCTGGCAGCCAATGCCGTACCGACAGGCATTGCCAATATATGTTTCATATTTGGCTCAGACACGTCAGCCACATCTATTGCCAAAGAGATGCAGACAGGAAGAGGGGTGGATCTGGGAACCCCTTAAGAGGGGAAGCAGGTGGAAAACAAAAAGAGGAGGCTTTGGCTCCACAACCCACCAGATGCTGAACTCAGCTAAAGTGAAACTCAGGAGGGAGTGATAGGAATGGTCCAGGTTCTGCTCTCAGGTTACACAAAGGACATTGAGTCCTCCATTTTGAGTTGTCACCCACATGAAGAAATCCCAAAATAGATTCCTTGCTGAAGTCAGCCAATCACTACACCCATCTTGCAACTTACATTCAAAGTGTACATCTACCCTCCATCCTTGTCCCCCAAACATGACAAGAAGGGGCTGTTTAGTGACGGGCTGATAGAACCTTTTATCAGGAGAGGCCTGTGGGCATCTATCCCTGCAGGAATTAAGAAAAAAGGCCTGCTACTTCCATAATACATTCAAGCTGCCACCACTGTGAGCCCAGGGAGAGGACAGTAGTCGCTCTCTCTGAGGGGAGCTCTTTGGATGCCTCTCCTGACCTCAGAGCCATACTCTGGGGTCTCTGCCTGTGTAAGCATAAGTAACCCTCAGTCAACATGCCTGACTGCTGTATTCACCGGGGTGAAAATCAAATAGCCGGAAGCAACATTCCAGTGACTTTACAGCGGTCAAACACAGGACATGAAACATGCTCTTCAGAGCCATGCAGGGGACATTTTGATCCGAACAATCTCTTTATTTATGCCCCATCACTCTTTCCCATCAAAACTTCATGTTTCCATGCTTTGCTTTATCCTCCAACAGTATGCTGTATTGTTATAACGATTCCTAATACGTTGTCCCACTTTCCGTTTCATATTTCTGAAAATTTCACACCTATTAAGATCGTGGCTCTTTCAAAAAGTCGTTCGGTTTTATCTGCCCTGAAAATGTGAAAAATGCGTGAGTGAAACCATAAATCAGAAGCTCCAAGGATAAGATTACAACACCCACACTCAAGAATAAATACAATTCTCATAGATTTTGACGTGGACCAAAGGATCTTGTAGCCACACCTTTGTTTTCTTTTTTCAGGCAGCGTTGTTTCTCAAAAGTGAGGTCTTTTACATGCTGGGAGTCATTTCACAACTTTTGCCTCGTGGTAAAGACATTCTTGACTCAACCCTATGGATCATAGTCCATCCTTGTATCTCTAAATTTCCTACAGTTAGATATCTTGCTGCCTTAAAACAGCCGTCGGAGCATCACTTTTTTGGCACTCCTGCAGCGTTAGCCTCTCAATCATATCTATAAGGCGATGCAAAGCCACTGTGTGTACAAGTCGCTGCATTGCCTTCAAGGAGGTGATCCATGGGTGTTGTGGTGGGGTGACCACGCAACACCAATCGACAGAGCAGGCGTAACAAGGAGAAATATTTTTCTTTTTCCTCGTTTTTGTCTCTTTCCGTGTGTGCGGCATTTTGAAGCACACATAGAAAGAGGAAAACGCAGCTCAGGGTTGTTTTTGTGCATGAAGGTGTTGCTAGGCAGCAAATTGTGTGCCAGCGCTGGAGGAAAGATTTGGAATGCACCGTATTTATAAATACGTATTTATAAATACGGTGCATTCCTGCTCTTTCATATTGGTGTAGGGCAGCGCAGCAAGAAGACTTGCGTGCTGCTATACGCCAATTCCTCATAAATGAGGTCCCAAGGGCCTCATTGACAATGTTTTGTCATAGGGCAGTGCCGCATTCTCTTAAAATGGCAGGAATGCACCGTATTTAAGAGATAGGGTGCGTTGCTGTCCTTTCAGTCAGCGCACAGTATGGTGCCTAGTGCTAACACAGGCACCCTTGCACCATGATGCAAGGGTGTTTGTGTTGTTGGCAGGATTGTTTTTCTGCAGGAAGACCTTCCTGCATAAAAACAATCCTCTGTGGCTTTTTCCTCTTTTTATGTGTGCTGCAGCAGTCAGCACACATAGAAAGAGGAAAAAGGGGAGAAAAAAACATATTTCTCCTCGTTATGCCTGTCCTTGGGAGGCATACAGTTTTGGCCCATTTCCAGGTTTACGGATCCTTGTAAATCTGGGAATGCGTCAAAACCCATGTGTGCTGTGTGGAAACACTCATGACAATGCCCATGGAATGCCGCCTTGACACAGTGTAAGGCAGCACACCGGCTTGTGCTGAGTTGCCTTACACCATATCTAAGAGGCCCTCAAAAGCCACACAAAGTGGCTTTGCGTGTCCTCGTAGATATGGGTCTGCACTCTGCGCCACCGGACCATCATAAAAAGTGACGCACCTGCAGCGCAAGGGGCTTGTAAATAAGCCCCCTAGTCCTTAGCTTTTTACTTTTCTTGTCTTTCCCATGACATATGTTTCACTTTGTGAAGAAATGTAACATATCACTGCAACATGAAATAAACCTATGACAAAAGGGCAATTATATTGCCAATTTTGTTTTATATCATAAAAAATGAAGCCTCTAACCCTGCCCTTAAATTACCAGAGGATACCATTAATGTACTCAAGATAATTTCACAAATTTTATTTCTCTTGGTGTTTTAAAATAATCTTCTGTGAGACCCTAGTTTTCTATGTTAGCATGTATCTGCCATTGGATGCAATAATCAAAACATTTTCCAATAACATTAATTTTATCAGTGGCCTATCCCCTTGTGGATGGTCTCGCCTAGAACTGGCATAGGCTCTCCGAAGAGAGTGTTGATCAGTTTTCAGTTTGGGCGGCTGGCCCTTACTAGGCTGTTCTTGGGATGGGGGTTTATATTCAAAAGTGTTGTTTTTCCTTGTTTTGTTTGGTTTTGTTTGCAGGGTGGACTCTAATTCTCCTAGCGGTGGGACTGCAGGCTGGTGGAGGGAGTGGGGGGGACTTCGTGAGGCTGGATTTGCTATGGCCGTGTCACAGTGCATGTTAAAGTTCATGTCTTGGAATATTAGGGGGATGGGCTCGGCTACTAAGCGTCATGACATACACAGATATTTGCGAAGGCGTGGAGGGCAGATAGCTATGTTGCAGGAGATGCATCTCATACAGGGTAAGATTGAGAAGTTGCACCATAGATGGAGAGGACAGTTATTCGCCACCTCCTTCTCTGCATATGCAAGAGGGGTGCTGATACAGATACGGGCGGGTGGGCCCTTCAAACCCTTACATACCTCCATAGACAAGGAGGGCAGATATGTGTTTCTGACTGGGAGACTGCTGGGATGGGACATCACTCTTGGCAGTATTTATGCATCGTACCACGACCAGATACCCTTTCTGCATTGACTTTTGGCCTCGATGGCCTTAACAGCCGCAACCGACTGGGTCATTGGGGGGATTTTTATTGTGTGGTGGACGTTGCCCTGGACCGCTCTTTTCTCCCCACTGCCTATGGCCCAGACTCACCGCATCACTGCTGGTTTCCGGGACTGGATGGGGCATTGGGACTTCACTGACAACTGGTGTACACACCAAGCAGGGGTTTGGGACTAGTCATTCTACTCCCCCATGTACCAACTGCATACGCGCCTGGACGCTTTTTTGTGTTCTCGTGGCCTTAACCACTGTGCGTGCACACCAACACCTGTGGCGCACTTTTTCTGACCACAGTCCACTGCTCCTGGATTTCATACCCCTGGGGGGGGGGGCGCCCATTGATCCTTTGTGGAGACTCAACCCGCTGAACCTGGAAGATACTTCTTTTTGGGATTCCCTAGGAGACGCCATAGATAATTACTTTGCTGATAACGCTCGGTCGGCGTCCACGGGTCTACTGGAGTTGGAGGCCTTTAAGGTAGTGGTACGGGGCAATGCTTAGCACAATCTATAGGAATATAGCTCAAACTCGATCAGGATCTGGGCGAGCTTGAGGGGTGGCTGCATAACCTTAGCGGTGTGCAGGGCACTGATGCTGCAGACTCAGAGGGTCTTCAGGAGGTACGTGCACATTATCATGCTGCACTTGAACAGTGACGCTGCCATGACCATAAGGGGTATCTTAAGGGGGCCCAGGAAGAGGCGGGGCGTCCTGGTAGGCTTCTGGCTAACACTTTTCTAAGCATTTAACATCGCTCCTGTTATCACACTACTCAAACCCATGTAATGTATTTGCGCAAACCATTTGCAGTGTGCTTTTCTACTTGCATTATAACTAAAACCCGACCCCTTTAGCTTGCCAACTCTTTCTTTTTGTAGGTGGAACAGTCTTACCGCAAAATGATAACACTGGAACAAGCATAGAGAGGGTGTGACATCCGAATACAACCAGTACAAAGCAGCACAGACCTAGTTATGGGAGTAGGATTGTTTGCACAAGGCATGGATACTATCTGAAAATTGAAACACTACCTACACCTAGTCTACAAGTGAAACTGCAGCACACCCTCATCGGATGTGCAGAAATAATGTGACAGTAACAGCACTGCCTGCTGAAGCAATGCATGAACAGTGTGAGAATAGCAATGCTGCTTACATCAGGTGAACACAGTGGTGGCTGGTATCAGGGCAAAGTGGCGGGGCAAGGCGGGAGTAAGATGACGGCGACAAGAGAAAAAAAAGAAAAGAAAACTACTTACATTACGCTCACGGCATCGCCGACTCAGTGCTTTTCTGCTGCACTGTCCAGGCTCCAAAACCCCCCTGTGGCCAATCCTGACGCTGCTCTCATGCATGATAGCAGTGTCAGGATTGGGTTGAGTGCCTTTAATTTGCACTCCCAGGGAAACTGGGAGCCTGTGCCCGCATGTCTGCAACCCGGGAAGACAGCTCAGGTTGAAGACATGCAATGCGCATGTCGGTTTGGCCGTCCTGAGACAGCCGGCCAAACTGACATGCGCACTGACAGCAGTGCAGAAACACTCCCCCTCCAGCCTGTCATCATATGGCCCCATCCCCAAGACTTGTTTTAAAAATAAAACGATAATAAACCTGTGTTATTATCGTTTTAATTTTTCGATTTTTGCGGCTGCTGGGGGGGACGCACCTCCGCCATAGCAGAGGATCCGCCACTGGGTGCACAGGCACAATGTGACAGCAGCTGAACTAGCAGCACAAGTGGTAAAAAAACACAGCATGAAAGAAGCAACAATATTGGTGTTAGACATAGAGAGGTGGCTTTCCAACCCGTGATGCAGAGGACCACCACCAATATTCTGAAACACAAACCTAGGGATCTCGCTGTCTACAATGCATCCGCAAGGATAAAAGATGCCTTGTAGGCGAAACTCATTATAATCCCAAAAGTGTGATGATCAGGGATGCATTCACAGAGTTACCTGCACCTTACAGGAAGAAGCATTGAGTGGACTACATACAGATGCAGTAGGATGGCCGCAGCTACACCACCCTCACAAGATGTGCAAAAAAGACAGCATGGCAACATAATTACAATCCACAGCAGGTGTACACTGGAGGCAGGTGAATGGGAAAAGGCAAAGCTTCCCTGCCCATGAACTCCCCAGCAGAGGTCTAAAAGCATCCAAGGTATGGCGAAGAGGACGACACACGCATAGACAATCACTTCAAAAACACCATTCTGGAACCCTGAGGATGGTGCGGGTAGATGAACCTTACAAAAAGGACTTTATGGAACATAGTGGTGCTAACAAGGTACGGGATAGTGTGAGAAGCAGAGGTGGAGCAGGAGAGGTGGATGAACCTGGGCTCCAACATCTGTCAAACTGCTGCCCAATGGGCCCTCATGCAGAAGTGGGAACATTTTTCCAGCACACTAAGGCTTGCTGAAGCTGTCACTTCCTTTTGTAACTTTAGCAAGATATGCGTTTCACTAACCTTGCAAAGTTTTAAGACAATTTACAAATGTGAGAGTCTCACAACTTTACACAACCCTAGTGTACAGAGACAGTGAGAGCCGTAGCACTGGCAGTGACTCTTGATGCCCAAAAAGAGCCGCTAAACTTAGGTCCATCCATCTTTCTTCTGGTTGGAGTTTGGTTGGATCTCACCACAATTTGTCATCAGCTGCCTTTGAGCAAAATAACAGGTGTGCACATTTTATTCGTCACTCAATGTTGATATGTAGGAAGATTCTCTTCCATCATCCCCATGACTGTGCCTATGAAATGGCCACACACTTATGTCAGTTTGGTACAAATTACACTTTCTAAAATGATATACCCCATAACGTTAAAGCTCCGTTCTACGTTTATTGTTCTACTTCTTCTCAGGGGTTCAGAGCAGACCTAAGACTTCAAAGTGAATCACCAGATGTTGTCATGTCGTGTGCGGTCAAACATTCAAAAGGTGATGGGAGGAATTCTTCCAACGAGGTTAAAACACTGACAGTCGCTCTGGGTATCATTACAACCCGTTGCTTTTTGCCCGCTGTATCACTCTAGACCAGTGTTTCCCAAACTGTGGGGTCGTGAGCTGATTTTTGGTGTGTCTCCAAAGTCCAGGCAATAAATTAAGATACCTTTAAATTCTATATTCTGACCCATCTGCTGCGCTCCAAAGACAGAGGTCCAATGTCCGGCCATGTTTTCTGCTGCTTATATTTTAACACAGAGACTGGTGTTACAAACTCCTCTTACTTCGTAGTCAGAAAAAGACAAAAATAAGTCAATTATGTGACAATCCTGCGGGGCACATGAAGTGTTAAAGGAAAGCTGGTGGATGCCATTATTTCCTAACACTCTACCTGTAACTTTACTGTACATATTCAGCAGTTAGGAAAACAAACTGGAGCATATTGTCTTTGTAATTGAGAAGTGTGATGGAAAGAAAGATCAGGATCAGAAAAAATCTAGACACTTTACTTGGTGATACACAAAGAACAAATATTCACTGAAACCCAACTTCTGCACATTATCACTTGTGTGCAGTTTAGTTTTAGCTATAAAACTGTATGTCTGTGCAACTTTAGTGACCATTTCAATGGAAAATATGCTGTCTTTATTACTTTAAAAAATTGCCCGCTTTAAGTCCATTAAAGTTAGGTGGGTCGCAAAAGTTTGGCATGTCAAAATGTGGGTCGTGTTTCTACAAATTTGGGAAGCTCTGCTCTAGACAGCATTATGCATATCAGTGCTGTCCCTGCTCCTAATGGGAACATTCCATCCTGAACACTTTATAGAGTGGCAGAGTGGTAAAATACAATGTGTTGGAATGTTTCCCAGGGCAATTGCCAGTGGTTTAGACTATTTGCACGCATTCCTTCATCATCTTTTGTGTGTTTGATGCAACATCCTAAGTGGTCAAGTGTATACCCAGATGTAAGTCCCTTGCTCTCTGTGCCATTAAAGCTGTATCTGACTGGTGAGACTAAATAAGACCAAAACCAGTTTTGGGCTGTTTCTGGAGAAGCTGGATCAGTACTGATTTGCAAAAATCAATGTTAGAATGTTAATCTGAGTGATTCTCAGTAGTTTTAGACTACATTTTCAAGCATTTCTTCCATCATTTTTTGTGTTTTTTATGTCTTGTGTGATGACCGCTACATTTGAAAAAAGAGGGAATATCAGAAATATTCAGTTTGAGCTTTACACAAGTAATATTAAACGGTTTTGGACCGCAGTTACATGTTTAACTGAAACATTAGATTTCCCTAATGTGAACGGATTAGCAAAGATTGACTGAGGGAAGCTATTCTCCAGGCTGTTGAGCATACGCCAAATCAGTGAGGTATAAGTTACTAAAAGATGTTCTTTCTGGCTGAACTGGTGGTCTGCAGATGCTCTGGCATCAGCAAAACCGGCATATTATGAAAGAGTCTCTATGTTTACAGGATTTGTTTCTATTACTTTGCTATATTTACGCCCATTGAAAAATGAAGTGGTTGATTCCGTTAGTCGCAGACCAAGAACAGTAAAATGCCAACATCACACTACAACGTACACATTGCAAATGTACTACCCATCCTCACCAAATATTTTTTTAAGTTTTTATAAATGGTTATACAACTAGAAGTTTCCGCAGAGCGCTTCGGATAGAAGGGGCCATCAGGTGGGAGTGTTGATAGGGGAGTACCACAGATCACAGTTATTTGCCCCTAGCATGCTCTTTTCAAGTGCCCGTGCCACCACTGCTCATTGTATTTACATATTACAAAATCAGGCCTTGCCCACTTATGTGAAACATCCGAATAGCACTCGTTACAATGCATGCGTTTTCTACTCATGCCATCAGAACGCAAGTTGTTACAACGACACGTTGTTACATCGCATGCCATTACAACGCAAGTCGTTACAACACCTTGCTGTAGGGGGAGCGCTGGAGTTTCGAATAGTATAACTTATTATTCCAACACCAGTGTCTGTAACAGTAGGGAAGGTGGTGGATTGAAAATCCAACAAATCCAACACCTTCTGCCCCCTACAGCAAGTCATTGTAACGACTTGCCTTGTAATGGCATGCGATGTAACAACACGTTATTGTAACGACTTGCATTGTAATGGGATGCAATGTATCGCATGCGTTGTAAACGATGTTTCCCGAAATATCCATGAAGCAGCAGTCAAGCATCAGCCACCAGTAGGTGGTGCTGTGTACTGGAACTGCCTCACAATTTGTCCTTGCCTATTGGTTTTTTTTTTTAACTAGATACCCACGCACCACAGAGGGGCCCCACATGACATTAATGACCCAGACCCCCCCCAAAGCTTCTACCAGGCCTGCTGATAGATAAAGATAAGGTATAATGAACACAGAAGACAGAGAACAAGCGGTGGTTAGCTGCATAGTAAGGCACTCCGAGTGAAGTCAATAGAAGATGGAAATATCTTTTTGTGACCTATGGGAGTCCAACGTCAAAGTGAAGGGTCTGGTTTTAAGTATCTGACCAAATGATGGTGTCTAGGATATTTCGAGATACAAATGAGAACCACCAATATTTATTAATAAACCAAATGTTGTGTTATTTTGGTTATGTTTATAAAGGAAGTGAGTACTCACACTTTTTGTATTCAAAATCCATTTTTTTGTTTCTTTACATGCATTTTATTTATCTTGCTGTCAAAAATTACGAATACGTGCTTCACCAAATCAGTAGCCTTTTTAAGTGTTAGGACCATAGGTAGGCTAATCTGTAAGGTAGAACCCAATATATGAAGGGATCTGTGACTAAATCATTTGTATCCACGAGTATTGGGACAAGATCATTAAAGTTCGCTATTGTCAGATTCCTTGAGGACTTATAGTGCCGGAAAATCCTGGTATCCTTGTGCGATGCTGCAGTGTGTCCTGTTGACCAGACACGTTGTCTTACAGTGGATTCTCACTCTTTCTCAACCGGTAACCAATATACAGATTTGTGAGGACTGATGAAGAAGTTAAAATAATGTTTTAGGTGAAGGATAGGATAGGCTGCATCGTTTTTTGTTTTTTTAGGAATTTAAATATATATATATATATTTTTGACAAGCATACATATGTTGTTTTGCAGTAACCTAGTCGTGGGTTTATAATTTAGAGAACTACGGAAATTTTGTGAGGTAAGTTAAAATGACAGTGGAGTCCACTTAGGAGTCAAAAGTGGTGCACTGTCCTCTTATTAAGGGGATATATCAGCAACATCCGGTGATAATTATCGCTCAGCACTCTTAGCTTGAGGATAATTATCGCCGGGTAACGTGGATTTTTATCGCTGAGATAGCGTGCTATTAGCAACGCTTATCTCCTCAGCGATAAAAATCCTCACGCTAACTGCCTAACGTGAGATTATCGCTGGAAACCTAGCGATAATCTCATGCAATGTGGCGTTAGCTTGCTGATAGGGACTCACAAACTTAGCCATGATATCCACCCTTCATAGGATATCATGGCTAAGTCAGTCCTGAAGCAGGCGTAAGGAAAGTAGCGATAACGGGGGTTATCGCTACTTTTCCTGACGCTATGCTTCATAGCGTGGGGCTTGATGATTGGAGAAATGTCGCTTAGCGACATTTCTCCTGTCATGTTAGGTGAGGAACGTCCTAAGAATCCCCACGCTAAAGCAAGGTTTAGGCGATGAAATTATCGCCGCTTTTCAGCCGAAAACAGCCGCAAAAGCGGCGATAATTTTTTTATCGCCTGCTTGTAAATATGCCCCTAAGTGCGTTACCTCTCTTCATTAAACAAAACCCACCGTCATAGCAAGGGCATAATTCCTCTTCATCAAATATCAACCGTGTAGCACACGCACAACCACTCTTCACTAAACACAGTACACACATAGGAAGTCCAGAGTCTAGCTTCGCCAAGTAAATTGTACACTCACAGTAAATGACCCCCACCCAAGCATACAAACCTCATACCTGCCAACTTGAAGAACAATCTCACAGTGTGAGGAGGGGCGGGGCCTTGAAGGGGTGGGCCTCGTGCCGAGAAATAACTAGGAGGCACTTTTGTACCCCACCCAAGCCCCCTCCCCCTCCACCCCCCCCCCCCCAAAAAAGCTTGCTGAGACTGGTGCAGATAGATGCCCTGGGGTGTTTTCACACCCCCTAATGGATGTCGGTAGTTCAAAGCCTCCGAAAACGAGCTGAATACAGTGGTTTTCAGCTTATTTTTCCTGCTGCCGTATGATATCGGCTCCTCACCAGGAGACTGTTTGATAAGAGTCGATATTGTGTGTCACATGGTGGCACTGTGTGAGTTGGCAGGTATGAAACCTATGCACAAAAGTCATTTTCAAAGCTTTTCACTGTAAGCCCAAAGCCGAACCTGTTGGCAGTGTGCAGATTTGTTTGAGCTCTCTTTTCTAGAAATGGTCAAACAGGTTTGGTAGTTTTCTGCAGAGAGGGAAAGCCTGGGCCTGTTGGATCATGCTAGCTCCGTTGCAATTAGCAAATCTCGCCTCAGACAAACTCCTGAAGTGTGCAAACCTCAGCTATCAGTAATTTACACTTTTCAAGCTCAGCAATATGCATAGCTGACCTATTAGCTCACCTGCAGTGAGCAGACCTTGCCTACCAGCCTTTTTGTGATGTGAAATTCTTACCTACAAGCTTCTCTATACTGTGAAAAGTTTCCCTAACTTCCCCTTTGAGCAAGCTCCTATGTGCTATACATTAACTGCAATTGTATTAAAATGTGCAAACGTTACTTTTCAAGTCCTGTGCCATGTGTAAACAATGCCTTAGATGTTTTGGCAATGTAGAAACCTTACCTGCCAGCTCTTTGAAGTACTGCCTCATTTCCAACAACCTCCAAAGCACACCCTGTATGCCTTTCTTGCCAACGTATAAACTTTACCAGCCACCTCATTTGAAAACATTACCTACAAGCTTCTCTGCCTGAGCATATCTTACTTCACACTCATCTGTAATGTGACAAACGACCTTTCATCCTGTTGGTAATGAGGAAACTGTAAAAACGTGCCCCTCTGTCATGAACAAATATTACCGGTCAGTAGAATAAAAACCTGGATTATTCTGGCCTGTCACGTGCTTTCCTCCTCACGCCCCAAAGATGCCGTTCGTGTCTTCATATCAGATACAACTAGGTGGCTTGTCTTCACATTATCTAGATACTTGCTTTATGCATGCTGGAGAAGGTCAAAATCGAATATGCCTCCTTATCCCGCATTCTTTTTTTCCGCAGGGAATCACAACGCGGTTGTTACAACGACCGCGTTGTGATTCTGCATGTGATTCTGCATACCATTACTCCGTAAGTCGGAACAATGACTTGCGGAGAGGGGGCGTTGGATGTTGGAATAGTATAATTTACTATTCAAACTCAAGTCTGTGCGGACAGTAGGGAAGGTGTTGGATTTTAAATCCAACACCCTCCCCTCTCTCCGCATGTTGTTGTTGTTGTATATATATATATATGAAGTGTCTTAGATAACTAGATAATTTATGCCATTTGTGGGTGGATGCTGGACCCCATTATTCTCTGTCCTGGCAAGCTCCCTCTTTTAGGTACTAACTGCGCCTTGTTAAATACTAGGTCTCTTCCTCAGCACGCTCTCGACATATATAATCTTTTAACACAAGATGACATAGATTGTCTCTTTCTCACAGAAACATGGCTCGGTGAGGGCTCGGAACCTGATCTGGCTATTGCCATCCCTCCCTCATATGCTATTTTCCGTCGAGACAGATGCAAGGGAAGGGGAGGCGGAGTGGCACTTATCATTAAAAGGCACATTCCTTGTACCATCTTGTCGACGGATGATTTACCTGACTGTGAAATCCTTGCCTTCTCCCTGGCCCTATCCCCCCATCAATCCTGCCTGGGGCTTTTGCTTTATAGACCACCTGGCCCTCTTGGCTCCTTTACTGAGGATTTGCTATCGATCATTTCCACACTGAGTCTTAGAACAAAACACTGCCTAATACTCGGGGACTTTAACATCCACATGGATAAGGGCGAGGATCCAGAAGTGCAAAAATTTCTGGATATGACATCGTCGGTGGGACTTCATATGTACCTACAGTCCCCTACACATGAGAAGGGGCATATTTTAGATCAAATTTTCTCGACCGTTCCGGTGGTCCTTTCCTCCCTTGCCCCAGTTCTTTGGTCGGACCATTTCCTAGCGGATTTCACGCTAGTACATCAGCCTGTGGCCGCCCGCATTTCGCAGCGGCTCGCTGCACGTAGTACTAGAGCCTTCCACAAAGTCACCCCGGCCATGATCACCCAGGCTTTAGATACCCATCCTTGTGTTCTTACGGGCAGTTTGGAGGATGATGTGGTGTGTTTTCAGAATTGGCTCACTGCACGTTTGGAAGCCTTGGTACCATCTCGCCAGGTTAGATCTGAACTGGCACGAGCATCAGCCCCGTGGTTCTCTGCTGCCTTGGCGGCCAAGAGAAGGCACTGCAAGAGGCTGGAGAGAATTTGGAGGAGGCACTATGATACATCGGCTAAGCAGTCTTACAGAGCAGCAGTGAAAGAATATCACAGGGAGCTCGTTGCAGAGAAAAAATCCTTTTTGGCCAGAAGGATCGAGGAAGCAGATAGCTCCTGCAAAGAGATCTTTAAGATTGTTAAAGAATTCACCTCTCCCTCCTGCTGCACTTCTGCATCTGCTTTCTCGGAACCTTGGGTCATGGAGCTTGCAGTATTTTTTACTAATAAAATACGTACTATCCAGTCAGCGTTGCAAGGAACCCAGATCATCTTGAGCACAGGTTCAGAGGTCGATGGCCTTTCCAACCCCTGGTTATGCCCACCAGCTATGCATATGGATGCTGTGGGCCCTACCCTGCACTGTTTTCCCTCTTTAGAGCCTCAGGCCTCGCTTGACCTTTTGTCTAGCCTGAAATCTGGCTCTCCTCTGGACCCTTGTCCCGCCAAGTGTCTTGCGACCCTGGCACCTGCCCTCAATCCGATCATCAACCCTCTCATTAATGCATCTTTGAAGTCGGGCAAAGTCCCCTCCTCCTGGAAACAGGCCTTAGTTCTTCCCCTCATTAAAAAACCAAATGCAGATGCTAAACTGCATTCTAATTATAGGCCAATCTCGCTGCTTCCTGCCCTGGCCAAGATCACTGAAAAGTGTGTTCATACCACCCTTACCAACTTTGTAGAGGGCAACTCCCTTTTACATCAGTCACAGTCTGGATTTAGATCTAACCTGAGCACTGAGACCGCTCTTCTTGAGGTTACTGAGATTGTGAAGGAGACCCTCGATAGGGGTGGAAAGGCCCTGCTTATCATGCTTGATTTGTCGGCGGCCTTCGACACCGTCCCCCACGACCTCCTCCTAATTAGACTCTGGGAGATTGGGCTGCGGGGTACGGTGTTCGCATGGTTTCAGTCTTTTTTGGCCGATCGGACACAAACGATCTGGGCTCCCCCTTTCTCCGCCCGGATGCCGCAGCTTAAGGTAGGGGTCCCGCAGGGCTCCATACTGAGTCCTTCCCTCTTTAATATCTTCCTTACACCTCTTGCGGCACGGGTGGAGGAGCTAGGGGCCCAGATCATATCCTATGCGGATGACACACAGCTCCTGTTTACTTGTGACAGGGGCTGTGACTTCGATGGAGCAGCCATTCGGAAGTGTTTGGAGTTTGTGTTTGACTGGTTTGGGAAAAATGGCCTCAAATGCAACTCCGACAAATCCGAGATATTGTTCTTTGGCTGTCCTGCAGACCCACGTTGGAAGCTATGGTGGCCTTCGGCCATGTCTCCCCCTGCCAGCGACTCGGTCACAGCGAAGAACCTGGGTATGATGGTCGATAACACTCTTTCCTTTAAAACCCAGGTTGCTGGCTTGTCTGGGAAGTGCTTTGCCATCTTAAGGATGTTGCGCAAGTTTCTGCCCTATTTATCTTTGGAGCATAAGAAAATTACGGTGCAAGCATTAATTGGCTCGCGCCTAGACTACGCCAACATCCTTTACTTAGGTCTTCCTGAGTATCTGCTGACTCGTCTGCAGATAGTTCAAAATTCTGCAGCCAGGGCAATCTTCGGTTTAACTAGAAGATCTAGGGCCAGCAATCTCCTTGTCTCTCTGCATTGGTTGCCGATTCGTAAGCGTATCTTCTTCAAGACCCTAACTACAGCTTTTAGGGCGCTTCACAATTTCGGCGCTGAATATCTGCAGAGAAGGGTCAATTTCTATCTTCCATCTAGACCTCTGAGATCTGCTGCCCAGGCCAAGGCTATCGTTCCAACAGTGAAGCGTGCTCGCTGTGGAGGTCGCTCCTTTAGTTACCTTGCACCCCGCCTCTGGAACACATTGCCCTTGACGTTGCGGGTGTGCACCAATCTCTCGGTTTTTAGGAAAGGACTTAAAACCTATCTGTTTGCTTTGTAATGCTGTTATTGTTAATTCTGGTTATGTCTTCTGTTATGGCTGTTTGGTTGCTGCTGGTATTTGGTGGGATGATCTTTAGCGCCGGGACGCTCTTTGGAGCAGCTGAGCGCTCTACAAAACAAACAGTAACATAACATAACATAACATTTGTCTCTGCCAGCAGCACAGATGGGAAGAGGGCAGTCATTAACTTACTTGGATTTTGAGGTGTGGCTTTCAGAGTCCTGATGATAGCGGGCCTTAGGCTCCACCCACATTTTGGCCCCCCCAACGTACAGAATTTGATTGGGCCGAATGTGTGTGCTTCCACTAAAAAAACTGCATGTATTTCACTTTTTTGCTTGTGGCAAAGTTTATACTCAAAGCAGCAGGACTGAGTTGGTTATGGTGGCAAACCAATGATCATGGTTATAGGCCTGATCTATTTATTATGAAATATTTTGATAAAGGCACTAGCCCTGGCATATTTATTGTGAAAAGCATATGTTAAAGTCGATAGGCATTTGGTGTGGATTGCTAGTACTCTATATCCAAGCTAGGTGCACCCGCTTTTATGGTATTCATGTTTTTTAACATTTCCGTCTGTATTTATCCATATTAATTTTTTGGCCATCTCATTGTTATTTATCCATATTTATTTTGTGTTTTGAGAATAAATGGAGTCGTAAAATGGTGTATTTCCACATTTATTTAACTGCTAAACATGCACTCATACTTTGCTGCCTGTCACGTTTTAGCAAATGAAGCAGCCAAATATAGCAAAACACTACACCCACAGGTAAATATCAGCATTCTAATACAAATATTAACTTCCCACACTGTCTATCTGCTCAGCTGTTGTCTTGGAAAGCACAAAAAACAGCATGGAGAGTCGGCCACAAAAACACAATTTTCAATATTTTTTCTCCTTTAAAAATAAATACAGACAGTAAACATATTGTTTTCGGTCTATATTTATCTGTAAAAATCAGTGAAAACTAAAAACTGGGAGCCTGAATCAAAGCCTAGAGATAGGTATTTGTTGCATTGAATGTTACAGATTACCATAGTAGGCAAGGGTTTTGACATTGGCTGCCCACTCTGACAAATCCTGGGGGGATTCAGTGTGCTGATTCTTATTAGGCGCTGATGAGTGGGGTGTATATTATTTTGCAAGCTATATTTTTCTACATAACTGTAATTCTATAACTGTGTGCGTGATGGTTAGCACTTGAATAGACTTGTGTTGGTTAAAGTGTAAAGCAAAGGTAAAGGGCAAAGGCTTCATTGGTTCATTGGGAAAAGCATGCAAGATGTCATAGGTTTGATCTATGTATTATGAAATATTATGACAAAGCCAGTAGAACTGACCTACTTATTGTGAAAAGCATGTATTACAGGCAACTATACTTTTTTTATGATGGATTGTTAAAGTACTCTGCTAAAGCCTGTAGGCAGGTACTTTGTTACATGGAATTTCACAGATTACTGTAGCAGTAAAGGGTTTTGGTGCTGGTGACTCACCTGAACAAACCATGGGGATAAACTACTTGCACTATGTTATCCTTATTAGGCTCTATTAGTAGAGATTTGGTGCTGTTTTGACAACTGTTTTAGGAAAGAGAGTATTTTTGCTTTGTTAACTGTAATTTTGTATGCTATATAATTTTATGACTGTTTGGTGATGGTTACCTTGTGACAAAGCTTATGCTCACTACAGGAGGCCTCAGTTGATTATGGTGAAATAAGCCATTGATAACAGCTGCAGACCTGATTGGATCATTAGGAAAACAGAACACCAAAATTTGAAACAGCAAGCCTATGAAGCAGCCACACCTCCCTCAACATTATCCCACTATTATTCCATAGTGAAATAATTTCCGATTGTTTGGTGTGCACATCCACTACTCCCGCTGTTTCCAGAGAGTGATCAAACGGACCAAAGTTAATTTGTACACAACTGTGAAATGCACCACCATGAAGTAGTTTCCAAAATTATCTAGACCATCCAGTCAGTTGGTATCCAAAATATTCTTTAATCTTCACAAGAATTTTCTTAAAACCAGCCGACGCGTTTCGTCCAACCTCTGTGGACTATTTATTGGTGGTATTCCTTTATAATAGATAATATCGGTTCCAAAAATGTTGTTATTCACAACACTGGCGTTGTGTTCACGTGCCCAATCCCTCCAAAGTCAAGGGTGAGGTCCTAAAGCACTAAGTGTTGTGGTACTGCAACGGTGCCTTGATAACCCCCAGTTTTCGCTTGCAGTGGTCGGCGTTTCTTCCGTCGCAAAGAACTACATGCTGATGGAGAGAGTGAAAAGAGAGCGAACAGGAGCGTCAGAGAAACTTGGAACACCACTACTCCTTCCATAGACTTTATTGATGTTTCAGAATTGAAACATTTTAAATCTAATTGCTTGGACCAAAATCATTGTTGTTACTCATTCATCTGATACTGCTAACAAGCATTAGCAAAGCTAATAGATCTGACTTGTTTTAGGCGTATGATCATGCTTGTGTGATATGTGTGTACTATATTAAAACTCACAAATATTGGTCCAGTGACTCGTATGTGAAGAACAGTATTCTACTTCACACTTTTTAGAAACCAATTTTATTGATTTGAAATAAGCAGTCATCCAGTCAGTCCCCGCTATTTCACCCGCCCCACACCTCAACATTTACAAAGGAGCCAAGTCGCCACAAATGCAGTCTCCGGTGTGAAAGACAAGCTGTAGTAATCCCACCATTTATTCCCAATCCTATAGAACTTCTGAGGACCGCCTCTCTCAACATAAATCGGTTCCTCCTGTTTGCTTCTCCTTGCTCCCTTTACCCCATAACTGCTCGTTACCACTTGATCCTTCACTATCCCTCTCCATTTGATCCCAACGTTTCTACCCCCATGAATCCCTGCATTCCTCTGATCTTCAACCCTACAGAGCTCCTTCTTGAACCTGCACAGATTGTCCAGTAGGATGCTAGGCTGCCCCCTATTACCCTTTGTTACGTGCTTGAATTTCTGCCACAAGAGACTCTGCGTGGTTTCCTCACCTTTTTGCAACCTCATTCCACCCTAGTGCCAAACCTGTTGGCTTTTCTATAGCAAAAGTGCATTTGCATAGCTTCACTAGCACATAACACAAACATACCAGGGCCACCAGCAGTACAAGCAGCTATATCTGTGGAAAATATGCATCAGCTTCTCTTACACGTGAACAGTCCCTCCCATGAATTTCTCTTGGCTACTGATCCTTTTCTAATTGAAACCGATGGGAACTGCCAATGCCTGTTTCCTTAATAATGAACTACATATATCAGCACTCCATCCCATCTGCTACTCAGTCAGTACCTCACCCAATTACCAACCTGGCTCCTATTTGAAGGTTTCTCAAAATGGTAATATGTCTTCAGTGTAAATTAGGACTAAAGACCATGTTCAAAGTGTCAGAGGTCACCTTGTTTGCTTTGCCTTAATCAATGCCAATGACCACCTCATCAATCAGTGAACTGAGGGATTTCATCTTCATCACCTATACCAGTTGACCCTCTCCACGGTTTAGCCAAACCAAAGCATTCCTTACTGAATTACTCAATATTGTCTGAAATACTTATGTAGGCCACAAACAAATCTTGCTGAGATATGTGTGTAATCTTCAGGACATTGGTCTGAATCCTGTTGAGAAAGACTCACATTACTCAGGATAGAGTTGGGGAATAATCACACCTATTTATTATGTAAGTGCCCAGATGTGACTTGGTATGTGGTTTGCACATTTTAAAAGGCCATGCCAATAACTGAATACTTTCTTACAATGTGATGAACACACACCATTGCTACAGGAGGACTGCTCAATAATGTTGTAAAACATCAGCATTGACATATGTTACCACACCAAAATGTGTCTTTTGCACACATACCACAGGGTAACTCCAGCCTTCCCTTAGTACAGGGTCCCTTTAGGCTTCACCATCTCTGCTATTATTCATCTCTATGGAGCTATTGGGCAGTACCCTTGATAAACATACCATGGCGGCATGCCTATAAGTCGGTATCACTCTTCCAGCAATCTTGTTTGCACACTCTAGCACATCCACACTTACAAAGTAGACTAAAAGGCCCATGTTTACACATTGGTAGAAGCCAATATTTTTACAAATCCCCCAGGTGCTTGAAAGACTCCAAAATAGCTCTTGTGCATGAAAGTTCACCCTTTTCTGCTGGTTACGTTGCTTGGACGTGCTTTATGATGCTTTGCAACACATGAGCCCCAGTGCAAAACTAGTAAACCTGGGGGCATATTTACAAGGGCTTTATCTCCCCTTTTTTGGCTTTTAATGCCAAAAAAGCAGAGATAAAAATATCGCCCTATTAACAAGAGGGTGCTAACATGCATTAGCGCATGTTAGCACCCTTTTACCCAACGCCTCCCTTTGCATCTCTAATGAGATGCAAAGTGGGCGTCACTGGGCAGGACAACCTTGTACATATCGCTGATGTGCGCATCGCGATATTTACAAGGCTGCCAACGCATTTTAGCAGATGTTAGTTTTGGGCGAAAACCGCTGTTTTCGCCAGAAACTAACGTCTGCTAAAATGCAGACTTAGGCATACCTATAATAGGGGTGGATTGTGCTGATACGACCCTGTGGGTCGTATCAGCAAGGTTATCGCCGTTTTGCAGGGAGCATCGCTGGAAAACCAGCGATGTTCCCAGCAAAACGGCGATCTACCCGCTATCGCTGGTAATTATATCGCCCTGGGGAAACGCGTTGTAAATAATGCGCTAACAGGGCGATATAATCAAGCGATAGACGGCGATAAATAGAAAAGAGCTAAGCGCGCTTTGCGTCTATTTATTGCCGTCCTTGTAGATATGCCCCCTGGGTCTTAATCTCTTCTTCACATGTACTTGGAAGTACAGGGGAGTCTTGGTGATAAATAATCGAAAAAGCTTAGCCGGGTTCTCTACCTTCCAATAATGATATAGTGGGGGTCCTAACTAAAACATACCAACCCCCTCCCTCCATATGTTATCTTGGTATTTGTCCTTTTCAGTAGCTTCTCTCAAACTCTAAATTACAATCTTCAAAAAGGGCATTGTATGCTTTTACTGATTTCAAATCATTGCTAAAATGAAAGCCCATAGCCACCCAAGGATAATCATAGCCTTGAATAAAGTTTATGAATTGGTATTTTGTGTAAATTGGACCATTCTTGGCTGTATTACGGAATGCGCGGATGTCACACTGGCCAATAGTCTGACCTGTGTCGGAATTTTTAGTGCCTATCACATGCAACCAGCAGTACAACACAACATGGCAGAAACATGAAAGAGGAGGTGGGCTGTGCACTGGAAAAAAAGGGGGAAGTGGAAAAGTATGTTTGGGAGAAAGAATTGAGAGACAGATGGAGATCAAATGTGGAAGGGAATAAAAAGATGGGGAGGGAGTGAGCAAGGATATGGCTGGAAGGAGAAATAACAAACCACTAATGACTTAGCCATACTCATGCCTTTAAAGAAAATTCCCTGATTCATGGTTTGTGCTTTTCCATTTACTCCGGTCTCTAATGCAGAACTGCAGGCACAGGCAACAAGGCGCTGAGGTTTCCTCCAGCCTTAAACCCTGTTGGCTGGACCGGAGAGTGTTGTGGGTGGACACCACCACAGTAATGCATTTAGACCAGGCGTTTCCGAGCTCGTGTGGGAATCACCTAGAACTGATAAAATGTTTTAACAGAAGCTACCGCTGAAAACACTAACTTTTATGATGATTAATATAGTATTGTGAAAGCTGCTGGATTGATAGTAGGGAAAATTGATATTTTTGGATCAAATACAGAACAGTCTTGGCTTAAGGAGAGCGAGGATATGGGGACACAGAAAAGACATTCTGTACTCACAGAAGGCCAAAATGGATTGTTGGCTTTTAACATATACTTATAGTAATACCGGTTGTAAAAAGCACATACACTGATGTTAGATGCAATGGAACGAGAGAAGACCTTAACCCTTAATGTACTTGAAAGGAGCGAATTATTCAAAATGATCCTCACATGGATTTAATTGTATAAAATCTCATTGAAATCAATTTTAATTCTGGAAAAAGAACCATACTTTCTGGGATGGAGACAGTTTCTAACCTTGCTAATACCCATAGGGCCAGATGTATGAAGCCTTTTTCCCGTTCGCTAATGGGCCGATTCTCAGAATCGGCCTGTTTGCGAACGGGAAAAAGCCTTTCGGGATGTATCATCCCAAAAGTCCCTCACAAAATAGGGAATCACAACATTTGCGATTCCCTATTTTGCGAATGCATGTAAGGAATCGCAAATTGCGATTCTTAAATGCAATGCAGGAAGCACCCAAGTTGTGTGATTTTGCCCTAAGAAATCACAAATTACCACCAACTTCAAGTTGGTGGTAATCTGCGATTTCTTTGAAAATGTAACTTTTTTTCAAAGTGCCATGTGGCGCACATACATGCCCTTGGGGCATGTATGTGCACCACATGTGCACACATACATATTTCAGGGGTGCAACAGGGTATCCTTTTGACACCCTTGCACTCTTGAGATTGCAAGTACCTAATGGGTACTTGCAAATTGCGAATGTCTTCCCATTCATTCCTATGGGCCTCGAGGCCCATAGGAATGAATGGGAAGGTATTCCTTAATTGCGAATCGCAATTTGGGATTCGCAATTAAGGAATATTAAGGAATCGCAATTATTATTGCGATTCCTATATGCATTCCATTTTGTGAGTCTTTAATAAGGACTCGCAAAACGGTTTGTTCATACATATTCCCCTTAGAGTTCCATGAAGTTGACATTCCAAACCTAAGTTGCGCCATTCCCTATCACTGGAGCGACATCGAAACACAAAGCCCTGTTCTTAAAGAGTTTTGCAGGCCAATCTTACACAAGACAAGAAGTCTGAGCCACAATGCACTACACATTCATGTTCAGCAGCCCTCCTGGGGTAACCCAAGATGATGTTTCTTGTGATGTTTTTTGCAACTTTTCGTACACTCAAAGCTGTGGTAGCTGCAAAGATGGTTTTACCTGTTCTGCATGTTTTCACATGAGTAGCAGCCAAAAGTCAATTATAAGAGCAAATGTCACACATTCCCACAATCCTCTTTGGTAAATGCTGTACCACTTCTGCGGTTTGCGAATGTCAGAGGATTAAAGAAAAGTCAGCATCTCAGTCACGTTAGGTGTGGCTTTGTGCACATTTGTTATGCACATTTCAAAACTGACATTTCTGCACTTTCTCAGTCAGAAACCTCAAACAGTTCAGGCCGCTGGATAACCTGGTCTGACTCACTATATTAATTAGAACTGGATCAGATAGATCTCCCTTACTCCAAAGGACTGTGAGCTCTTATATAGTCTATGGGGTCATATAATAGAGGCATGCATGGCTAAACCACGCATGCCTCTACCACGCAGCCCGAACTACGAATGCGTCTTAACCACGCATTCTTTTACCATGCATGCTTTTACCACACAATTTCGTGGTTAAGGCATGAATGGCAAGGGGGTATGTGTGGCTAAGGTCGCCACTACCCCTCTCCTGTGCTGACCCTAAAACTACCCCATCCCCTTCCATTGCCCTGAAACCTACCCCAACACCCCCAGCACTAAAAACTACCCTGACTACCCATTCCCCTCCCCCTCCCCCTGTCCTGAGGCCTAAAACCCTGCCCCTTAACATACACCACCCCGATACCCCCACCCCACGCTGTCCCTAAAACTATCTCCGACCCCCCCCCAGCCCTGAAAACTACCCAGCCCAACTTACCTCACCGTGTCGTCTGGCTTTCTTCCTGCTTCTGCCTTCACCACAATAGCAGCCAGCAGATTGACCGCACACTAGCCTAAGGTTAAGGCATATACGTGGTTAAGGCAAGCGTGGTTGCGCTTGCGTAGCTGGAACACGCGTGGCTGAGGCCGCGGTGTTCCGACTGTTTCCCAGTCAATGGCATGGTTCAAGGGAGAGGGGATGGTCCCAACCAGAATTGAATTAAGGGGTAGTTTCCAGATTGAGTTCATAATTCCAAATGTTGACGTTTTGTTCCTGTAGTTTCTTTTCCGATGCACCATGTGCACACAGCGATGGCTCAAACTACCTTTGACACATAGTTACCGTGGGACCCCTGGCTGGGTGCACCCCCCGAATATCGAATGCAGACTGTTGTGTCAAGGACAAAACATTGAAACTGATATATTGAAAGGAAGGTATAGACTGTCTATTCCTAACTCCACATATATGTACGCTTTATGATACATATATATATATTCAATGTGAACAGAGATGGAGTTAGGCAGAGGGACTCTATACTTCCTCTATATGAACTTACCTTTCAATATTTTGGCCTTTGATATTTTGTCCACGGTATTATTACATCATGAGATTTTTGTGTTTTATATTCAGTTGCACATCCCCCTGGGTGGAGTTACTTGTGTTGGTCCCACAGATGAGTACCTACGAGGATCTTGGCATCAATGCTCATCCTGACAACAAAATATATTTGATACAAATGATCTCACAAAGCAATAAATGAATGAACCACTCCATCTTCCCATCCCTTGATTCGTTTCAGGACAGATTTACAATTCAAGATTCTGATTTTTATTCTAATGGCTTTGAGTTAAAAAACAAGTAGCTAATTTGAGATCAAGAGCACAACATCACATGGTCACCAATCTTCTCCCTTTTCTTGGGGCTTTGGGTCACGAGCACCATAATATTAATTTGCCTATTATTAATTCATATAATGAAAATATCAAATGTGATTGCTTGTGATGCAGCTCTACTTGCTATCCTGGAGTCGCTTCACTGTCGGTCAACTGGCACCCCTGATAGAGGTGCTGGTTGACTCCTTTCATATTTAGAGAATCATCCTTTGCAGTTCCAGTTCACCATCTGTTGCTTTTGCCTGGCACATCTGTCAATGTCTTCAGTATAAGCAATGCCCACAACAATTCCTGATATCAATGCAAATGTTGGTTTCTGTGGTTATGGGGCATGGTGTACTTCAATGGGTTGCTAGATTGAACTACCTGGCCATTATACACAAGAAAGAGAATGCCCACAAAATATGATTTGGATTGAGACTGGAAACATGCAGCAGACGTCATAACAAGAGTGGCCATTGGCATATGCTCCTCTATTATGGAGTCTATGTTTGAGAAATGCTGAATGGACAATAAGATCAAGTGATATAATTGCTCGTGATTAAGGAAAATCCATCTAGCGGATTGTCCTAATGCTGATTGCTGGGACACTCTCTGCAATGGGTATTGATAGCAATGCTGGCAATGTGTATGCAGGGGGTCACTACTACTCTAACGAGAAACTATTCCAGGAGCTGATGTTCCTCATTATTTTGACTACACCAGGTTCCTGGTCGAACTCCTTAGTTTATCTTGTATTTAATTACACAGTGTTCACTAATCAAGTACACGCCATTGAGGGGACACCCTGAGAGTGCATCAATTACCAGTGACATCTGGAGGAAGCTGTCGGTGTGATAGTACGGCTACAGGCAGATTCAGCATAAGTGGGAAGAAAACTGTTGGATAATGTCAGGGCACCACAAACAGCAGTCGCCAAGAGGTTAGTTCGGACTGCCTAAATCTGGGTCTGGTAAGAAACAAGTGCTGGAGAAGGGACATCTATCAAATCCAGCTTCTTATGAGAGGCCCCAGAAAGATCTTTATTGATAAGAGCTCTACTCGATATTGGGAACCTACCACTGGGCAGCAGTTGGAACCCTAATAGATGCAAAGGTTGTGGTCTGGTCATGATTTTGGAAGGGGATTTCAAACAATGATTTAGAAAGTTTTACAAGACTTGGGTAGCACTCCTGGTACCACAGATGCAATCGGATCAGGTATACTGCATCAAAAGCACATGTATATCAAGTCAGCCTCAGCTTATGAGTGTGAGTGGAAGCCTGGAGTGAACAGTACACATACAGGTTTGGTTTCCCTGATTATTCGCAGAAAGGAAGGATCTCACTCCATTGCTTCTGTTGGGATAATCTGTATCAAACCGGCATACTCCTGCTATCCAATCTTATGTTTTGATGATGCCAGTTCACTGTATTGCACAGTCCATACTCAATCATAACATATCATGTATTTCTATCAATCCATTATTGAAAGAGAACTGACTGTCAACACACTTTTGGGAATATACCTGCTTAATTTCTGTGTAATATCTATAGATAAATGTTTATCTGTTCCTACAGCTGGAAAACCCTTGCTGAAAGGACCAGGATCCATTTAAGTATTGACTTTTCCATTCCAAAAATCTGGTCTTGGTCATGGCTGGTTAAAATACTACGTGCAAAGGTGAAAGTAATGACATACAATGAATTCCCCCTAACCATTCCTCTTAAGAAAGCATTGCACTCTGCTTGCTCATGATTTCATGACAAGTACAGAATAAGAGCATAGCAAGAGAAGGCTTGGGTTTTCATATTCGTCTTCTTTAATTTTTTGGCTCAAGCCTGATGAGGTTGCTCTGGTGAGTATTATAAAACCCATTAGGGACCTTGATCTTGGTTCTCTGGCAGCATGGAGAGTTTAGGTTTATAGATTTACAGGTGTTGGGCCTTGTATGTGACATAGGCAGGTCGACGGAGCCTAGGAGAGCAGGTAAGATTCTGCCAAACATCTGATTGCCCTTGATGACCTCAGTTGGGAGTTGGGAGTTGCAGAAATGATGCTCTACAGGAAGTCAGATGTGACCCTGGGACATCAGTGCTGCCTTCAATCAAATGATATAGGGCCAGGGCTTATACAGATGTACTGAATTCCACTTCAACTAGAGCATGTTTACTTTGTGAAGTTTGATGAAATATGTATATATATATTTTTAGATGTGTATTCTCAAATTGAGGTTCCTGGTGATATGAAATTCTTTGGATTGGCACGTCACTATTTGTGCTATGCAACCACTGCAGCTCATTGCTGAGAGCTATTGATCTCCCAAGTTCTCATTATTTGTGATTAGTCATTTGAATACATTCGATTTTGAGGAGGTTGAGCCTCAAATGAGAGTCAGATATCCAGGCTGGGGGAGTGGAGAGGAAATCCTTGAGTAGGTGATGTCACTTCTTGATGGAGTTTTAGAGGTTGGTATCTTCTACATACCGATGGATCTTGATGCTCTTGTCAGACCAGAAGACTTCCAGAGGTTCTACGTTGAGGCTCAAGATTTCTTGAGATAACATGGATTCTTACAGCACAACACTGGTCACAGTCATTGGGGTGATTTGGAGGAGGCTCATCAGGATGATCTGCGACCTTTGTTCAGGCAGGTTGTGTGATATTGAAGGATACTGCTATTGATGCCCATGAGTGAGCAAATCATGTTAAGTGATGATGCTGAAGGCTGCTCAGGCATTTAGAAGGATGAGGCAATATGTCATCATTGTCTGCGATTTGGTGTGAGTTCTCATCTACTTCAATAGTTCCTGTGTCTGTGCTACATTGTAAGATGAATCCAACCTACCAACGTTTGCACAGAACTTCTAGCCCCAGTGCTGGACCTGACTCACTCTGCAAGGTCACCCCCAAGCTTTTTGCTTTCAACCTGCCTGTTTTGCTGAAGTCGCTTTTGTTGACTTTAAGACTCTGTGCACTTTACTACTGCTAACCAGAGCTAAAGTGTTTGTATACTCTCCCTTAAACATGGTAAAATTGCCTTACATCTGATTGGCACATTTAATTTACTTTTACATTCCTAGTATATGGTACTAATTATACCCAGGGCCTGTAACTTAGATGCTGATAGCGGGCCTGCAGCTTCATTGTACCACCCACTAAAGTACCACATTGAAAATAAAACATGTCTCAGGCCAGCCATTTCAGCTGTAGTACAGTGTCAAACTACTATTTTGTTATAAACTCAATGAACTTCTCGGGTCTAAAACAGCTTAAAGCAGTGGCACGAAGTTTTTTGTGTGTTACAAACTACTATTTCGACCTGCAAAGTAAATCATTTGCCAAGCTTGAACCTTCCTTTTTAATACTTCTAAGTCGCCTCTAAGGTAGGCCTTAAAAGCTAATATGGCCGGGTGCATGCTATTTAAAAGTAGGACATGCGAGTTTAATTTTTACATGTCCTGGTAGTGAAAATCTCCTAAAGTTGTTTTTCACTATTGTAAGGCCTATCTCTCCCATTGGCTAACATTGGGTTACCTTAGTACACTTAATAAGTGCTAACTTTGGATTGAGAGCTAATAGAGATATGCTTAATTGTATTTAAAATCCTCTTTAATGGTAAGGTCAGATTTTAAGTCACAATTCTGAAAATGCCAATTTTAGAAAATTTGCATTTTCTTTTTCTAACCATTGCCTTCTGTCAGTGTTCTGGGTCAGATGACTGTGAATGGCTTGGCTGTTGGGGTTTGTGTATTCCTTCTGTACAGTGACACACGGAAGTAGCTGTAGGCAGGATGGGGGCGGATCTGTGCCCTGCCCCACTTACACTTCAAAGAGCTTGCCTCATGCACGCACAAAGGAACCTGACACCAGCCTTTTAACAGCCATTCTGTTTGAAGCCTTGACATGGGAAGGGAAGAACTTTATAGAACCATATGTTGGGATAGGACAGGGTGTACTCCCACACACAAAGGCTGCCACCAGGTATAAATATTGGACCCACCGAACCACTCTTCAGTACACTTCTGGACCTGTGGAAGATTCTGCCCTGCTGCAGGAAGGACTACCCTGCTGCTGAAAGGACTGCTTGCTGTGCTGCTGTCTGAAGGAGGAGGACTGGACCTGCCCCTTGAACCCAGGACCATCAGAGTCATAACAAGGGCTAGTTGGCTGGTCTCCTCTGTGAGCTACAGAGACATAACAACGTCCTGAGACATTGAACCTTGCTCCTGGCATCTGCTGGAGTGAGTTGTGTGCCTCCCAGGTCCTGGACCAACGACAGTGGTGCTGGTGATTCTGCTCCTGCCTAACCTTAAAAGCTGGGAACTAGAAAATGTTTCATAAAGATTACTTGGAGAACTGGCAGAAGACCGAGGCCTACCTGCCAGCTGATCTGTCTAAGTTGCATTGCTTGTCCGCCTGACTCTGCGGTAGCTCAAGATACATTCTTTTCCGCAGTAGCAAATTCTGTTTAGCTGGATCTCCTGTCAAAGGTATCCAGCCTCATGGAACCCTCTTTGGTTACAGTCTGTAGCACCCGTCCTGCTGGAGAATTTCGACTTCCAAAAAATCGTCTTAGTTGAAAGGTAAAAATCTTCACTGCAACCTAGTCCAGTGGCTCCCCGACAATGACGCCTCCTCCTTGGGCACAGCCTCCTGACTTGCCCTGCTGAAGACTCTACCATCTCCAGGATCTTTGCTGACAGTCCAAAGGTAAGCCGAGACAAGACCTAATCCACCCCTTGTATCTGACCAGCGCTCTACTGTGGTTGGCCTTAAATTTCGACTCACACAACCTTATACACGCAGTTGGCGCTTTATTTATTTATTTATTTAGAAATTTGTAAAGCGCTCAGCTACCCCCAACGGGGGTGTCCCGGCGCTGACAACAAGAGAATAAAAAAGGTCCGGGAGGGTGAAACTGAAGAAGATCGATGAGGCTAGGTGCGAGAGAAGAGCCAGGTCTTCAGTTTCCTTCGAAACAGAGGCTCTGATGTCAAAAATCTGAGTTCCACCGGTACAAGATTCCACAATCTGGAGGTGGCCACGGCAAAAGCCCTGCCACCCGTACATGCTAGATGGAATCGTGGGCAGAACATAAGGCAAAGATGGTTGGCTCTCAGATCCCGCGTTGCATGAGTCAGCCTGAGTCTATGCATTAGGTATGCTGGGCCTCGGCCATTGAGAGCTCTGAAGGCGAGGACTAGAGCCTTAAACTGAATGCGATATCTTACTGGTAACCAGTGCAGTTTGGCCAGATAAGGCGAAATCGAGTGGTGATAAGGAATGTTACAGATCAGCCTGGCAGCTGAATTCTGCACTGTTTGCAGACGATTGATGAGGTACGCTGGGGCCCCAACGTACAGACTGTTTGCGTAGTCGAGGTGGGACGTTATTAAGGCATGGACTACTGTTCTGCGGGACTCAAGAAGCAAAAAAGGAATGATTTTATTAATCATTCGGAGTTTTCCAAAGCAGGATGCTGAGACTTTATTAATTTGGGTTTTGCAGGAAAGAGCTGTATCAAATTGGAAGCCTAAATTACGGGCAGCTTGAACTGGCGCCGGGGGAGGATTAAGTTCAGATGGCCACCAGATGTTGGGAGGGAGGGAAGATTTCTGGTTAAAAAATAGGACCTCCATTTTATCAGCATTCAATTTTAAGTTGTTGATGGACATCCAGGAGGCGATGTTTACCAGGCAGTGGCGAAAATTAGCCAAAGAGCTTTCAGAGTGATCCTTAAATAAAAACACAAGCTGAGTATCATCAGCGTAAAAGATCACTCTGATGCCCCAAGATTCGACCACCTTCGCCAACGGCATCAGGTACACATTGAATAGGAGGGGGCTCAGGGCAGATCCCTGCGGAACCCCCCATATTAATGGTTTCTCCATGGAAACAAAAGGGCCAAGGGCGACCTGCTGGAATCTGCCCGTCAGAAATGATTCCACCCAGGCCAGCGGGATCCCTCCAATACCCACCTCCTGAAGGCGATTTAGCAAAATGTCATGGGAGATGGTGTCAAATGCTGCGGATAGGTCGAGGAGGACCAGCATGGCCTCCTCTCCCCTATCCACACATTCGCGAATTGACTCAGTCGCTTCCAGCAGGGCTGATTCAGTGCTAAAGTTCGGCCTGAATCCTGACTGGGTATCATGAAGCAGGTGGTTAGTTTCTAGGTATTCGGACAATTGCTCTTGTACCACCTTCTCTAACACTTTTGCTGGCTTAGGGAGAAGTGAGATGGGCCTGTAGTTACTAAAACATAATGGGTCAGCACTCGTTTTTTTCAAGATTGGTAGCAACAGCGCAGGTTTTCACAAAGAGGGAAAGAGGCCCGATTGCAGGGAGGAGTTCCAGATTTGTAACAGAAGTAATCAGTAGCGGAGCTATTTCATTCAGAATCTGAGCCGGGGCTGGATCGAGCGGGGATCCGGATTTACATTTTAGAAACAAGGACAAGGCGTAATCTTTAGACAGAGGTTTAAATGAGGTAAATACTTCAGCATAAGTGGTGTCATGGACTGAAGTAACTGCTATGGGAATCTGTTGAATAGTTGCCGTGATGTTCACGATTTTCTCATAAAAGAAGTCAGACAGGCCATCGCTAAGCAATTGGCTGGGGGTGACAGAGCATGCCAAAGCAGAGGGGTTTGTGAACTCCTTAACAATGTTAAAGAGGGCCTTTGTGGAATTTTCTGCTCTTTTAATTTTATCCGTAAAGTACTGTTTCATGACAATGCGTTTGAGTTTATGAAACTCTTTGAGAGCTGATCTGTAAAGGGCTTTGGCCACCGGATCGTATGATCGGCGCCATATACGCTCCAGTTTTTTGCAATTACTTCTATTTTCCCGTAGTATCGTTGAGAACCATGGGGCTGAGGGTTTAGATCGTAAAGAGGAAAGGTTCTGCATAGGGGCAATTTGCTCAATGGCAGCAGAGAGATCTTTATTAAAAGTAGATACTACTACATTAAGATCAGCATCGAGAGGATCAGGACTGCTCTTAAACATTTGCTCCAGGGCCGTACAAGTGACTTTATGCCACTTTATGCACTGTTCTCTGATGGTAGATTTCATCTTAGGCGGTCTGGGAGTAGATACATCAAACGGAATCAAGTAGTGGTCAGACCACGTGAGGGGCATAGGGGGGAGAACATTAAGGTCAAGCCAATTGGAGAAAATTAAATCAAGGGTATATCCTGCAGAGTGTGTAGGACCATTGACCCATTGGGTTAGATTCAAACCTTGCATGGAGTCTAAAAGATTTTTGGCACGTGTGCAATCATGTACATCAATGTGATGATTAAAATCACCTAGTACAGTGAAGTGAGGGTGTTTAAGGGAGAGATCTGCGATGGCCGCCAGTAATGAGGCAATTGCAGGCTTGGGGGTGTAAGGGGGGCAGTATACCAGGGCACCTGAAAATATGGCAGTGGAGGCATCTGAGATGGAAAAATAGAGTGCCTCTATAGGTCCTAAATTGGGGGTTTTCCTGGAGGTGATAGTTAGATGATTCTGTAAAATAACAGCAATTCCACCACCAGACTTTCCTCCCTCGCGGCTAATACCCATTAGGCGATAGCCCGGGGGTGTTGCCAGGGCAATATCTGGACTAGAAGAGTCCTTGATCCACGTCTCTGTGAGAAAAAGTAAATCCCAGGACGTCACAGAGAGCAGCAGCCATATGTCACTTGAGTGACACGGTAGAGAGCGGCAGTTCAGTAAGCCGGCTGTGTAGGGTCGTTTCGGAGTGGGAGGGGTAGTTGTAGGGGAAGGAGGGATTTATTTATTAATCGAGAAAGAAAAATTGCATTGCTTACATTTAAAGTGAGAACGGTTAAGCGAAGTCAAATTGCACCGTGCCTGGGGAATGAAGGCTCCCTTGTTCAAGGCCATCAGCTGGGATCTAGACCAGGAATGCCTTTGAGTGGAATGGAAACCAGCAGCGTGACTGGCCCTAGGCGCGGAACTGGCGCGGACGGGCGCAGACGGGCTTGCCTTTGGCGAGCCTTCGGCTCTTTTAGTTGCTAGAATCCACTAAAAAGTTTTAAAAATTCATAACTCTGGTTCTGATGATTAGATTTAATTAGTTTTGGTGTCACTTTATTTAGAATTTACTCTATTTTTCTAAATTGGTATGGGATTTTTCATGTGTAGTGTTTTTACTTTATTACTGTTTGTCTGCTGCATAAATACCTTACACATTGCCGTTAAGTTAAGCCTGATTGCTTTTGTGCCAAGCTACCAGCGTTAAGCGCATTTTAATTTAGTGACTTTTGTGGTTCAGCCTGTCAAGGATTGCGGTTGTTGCCTGAATGAACTTCCACACCCACTCCGCAAATAACTCAATTTCTTACACTGTGCATTAATACTGTATAACTTTGTAATTGGAGGTGCACAATCCAGGCCCATTGATACCTTGTTGAAATAAATTAAGTTTTTTATTTTAAAGACATTTATGTAGCGTGGCCTTGACCTGGTGATAGTGAAATGTTTTACTGAAGGTTGGAAAATTATTGTTTCTTACTACAGGTTACACAGACGCAAGTCGATTTTAACAAAAGTGGTGTGATAAGATTGCCATGAAATGATATTTGAATCTACAAAATTCCAAGGTGAAACAACTATACAAATTTACAGACTTACAGGTTTTTATGTTTACAAAGTGCAGTAAAAGAGTTTCTTTTCTCAGCTATTTTCAAGATTAGAACTTAGTCGCATCCAATAGATAGAAGCCAAAACATTACCACACTGTTCAGAAAACGTTACATGTGTGTGTAGAAAGTTTGCACTGCTTTAGGGTTGTTCTTGTCCATTCCTTGGTAACCTCCCAGATATATTTGAGTAACAATTTGCTATAGAGAATTTAGGGGCATATTATCAAGACAGGTGAAAAAATTATCGCCGCTTTGGCGGCAGAAAACCGCCGCTAAAACGGCGATAATGGGCTTGATAATATGCTGTATGGAATTCCAATTGAAGCCCATGTTAGATGTGAAGGACATCTAACATGGGCTTCAATTGGAATTCCATAGAGCATATTATCAAGCCCATTATCGCTGTTTTAGCAGCAGTTTCCTGCTGCTAAAGCGGCAATTATTTTTTCGCCTGTCTTGATTATATGCCCCCTAGATTGCGTTTTCGGAGAAACAAGACATATAGGGGCATATTTACAAGGGCTTTATCTCTGCTTTTTTGGCTTTTAAAGCCCAAAAAGCAGAGATAAAGCTATCGCCCTATTAACAAAAGCGTGCTAACATGCATTAGCACATGTTAGCACCCTTTTACCCAAAGCCTCCCTTTGCATCTCTAATGAGATGCAAAGTGGGCGTCACTGGGCAGGACAACCTTGTAAATATCGCTGATGTTCACATCGCGATATTTACAAGGCTGCCCCAGCATTTTAGCACACGTTAGTTTTTGGAGAAATGCAGACTTACCTATCCCTAACATTGGGGTGGATTATGCTGATACGACCCTGTGGGTTATCGCCGTTTTACAGGGAACATCGCTGGAAAACCAGCGATGTTCCCTGCAAAACAGCGATAACCTCGCTATCTCTGGAATTGTTATCTCCCTGGAGAAACGCGTTGTTAATAACGCGTTACCAGGGCGATAAATTCCGGAGATAGCCTGCGATAACAAAATTATCGCTAAGCATGGCCAGCGATAATTACCGCTGGTTGATGATAATATGCCCCATAGATCTTCCCACTGTAAAAATCTGTCGAAATTTAACAGGGAAAAGCATACAGTATTTACCATACCATGCAGATTGTGGTGCGTTACACAACAAACTCTGAACGTTAATCCTCAGAAACTCATGACAGGGTTCTTGTTTATCGCACCTGGTAAATAACGAACCCCATGGTATCTTATTTACCAGGTGCAATAAATAGCACCTATACTTGTAATCAGACCCAAGGTGTTTATATCACTATGTTGGAACAATGCTGTTTAACTGGAAAACAGCACCTAACACCTTGAAAAAAAAGTATTTTAGTTTTCAGGAAAAACGTCTTAGAATTTTGAAAAATAATCAACTGGTGTCCTGTCAAGCAGAAACCTGTCTACAATAAAAGAAAGGAAAACTCAGTATAAGGAACAGAGACTATAAGTAGATATTTTCCAACAGCTTCATTGTATCTAAAACATAATGATAATCGATATATATTGAAAAGTGAACCATAACTGAGACTTAAAGTTATCCAATCTACATACAGCGGAGCTGTACCATGCAGTTACTAACAATGACCATTCTGATAACAACCTACCAATTACAATTTGATATTTGTAAAATTTGGAGAAAGTGGTCAGGCCTTTCCAGAGGACTATGAATAAATGGCTGAATGAAGGAACCCGCCTCAAATGCAAAGATACATGAGAGAGTCTGGCAGTCTAGGATCAGCTTGTAGGGCGGCAGTTGATGGGAAGATGTCCTGAGAAGAGCAGGATCTTGAATTGCTTTCTGAATAACAGACAAGGTGGAGCCTTGACACTTGGGCTGGCTTTTAACTAGACTTATAAATTACAGCTTTTTTATTAAACCTGCCAAGCTCATTGGCCATGGTGCCTATGATTTTTGCTTGCTCTTTTGTTACATGATTGTATATGACACTGCCTACACTCAAGAAGGTGAGAGAGGGCCCGGCCACTGAACAAATCAATGTATGGGTTCGGCTGCAGAAAGAGCAAATTAACAATTTCAGCACCTTCCAGACAGATAGAGCGTGGTCCTTGCACGTGGTCTTAGTGTGAAGTGGAAGGATGGGTAGCATCAGATCCTTGCAATGAAGAGATCACGAATGATGGTGAAGTGTATTTGTGGACTGCAAACAAAGAGGAACAACAGAATGACAAGTCCCATGGACTAAGGTGGCCATTTTCAAACTTGGCTCTGCCAATTTGGAAACTAAAGAACTGAACACTTTTGTCGCTCCCTTTTCAAATCTGGACGAAGTAGCCTAATAAATGAGTGTTATGGAATGTAGTATCCGAGCTCTCCTATACAGAGATGCCACATCTGGTCATACTTTGTCCATGTACTAGGTATGCAGAATTCCATCCTTTTTACTAGGATCCAATCGCAGCAGAGGGATGCATTTAGTCAAATGGCATCTTCGTATGATATTCATCACAGACAGGCCCCTCATGTCTTCCTTCGTCACTTTAACACACAAAGCCCTCTGTCACCTGAACCCATTGTAAAGTGGTGCTCGTCTATGCTGCATAAGTCTGACCATGAGCCTTGTTGGTGCTGTGTGATCTCCTTCTCATGATGCTGCCTGTGAGTGTTGGGGGTCTAGAGCACAGGATGCTCGGCTAATGGGGATTCCATCTCGAGTGCCCAGAACTTCCCATATTAGCCTCGAGGACTGCCTAACTGACCAACCCAGCATGGTAAAATGATCCTGGATTTTCCCAAGAGCCCCAGACAAGCAGTGGGACTACCAGGGTCTCAAAGAGGCAGAATGATAGCTCCTTCGTGGGTGGCTGAGACGAGGATGGAGCCCATCACCGTCCTTTAACTGTGGTCAGGGAGGATCAGATGCTGTGCCTATGAGTCCTGTGTTCGGATGTAGAATCTCTTTGGTGTCCCTGTGTCTCCTTCAGCCAAAGTATTGCCCCCGTGCTTTGTCAATGCAGACAGACCCTGTTTCTGCAAGGGAGAGCTGGACTGCTGTAAAAGTACCAGGCAACCACAGAACCCGCAGCTCAGCATGCTGGGACCGATTGTATGTGAAAAAGTAGGGGCATATTATCAAGCACGGCGTTAAAAGTATCGCCGCTTTAGCGGCAGAAAACTGCCGGGCGATAATGGGCTTGATAATATGCCGCAGAGAATTCCAATAGCAGCTCATGTTCACACCAGAACATGGGCTTCTATTGGAATTCTCTGTGGCATATTATCAAGCCCATTATCGCCACTTTAGCGGCAGTTTTCTGCCGCTGCAGCGGCGATAATTTTGACGCCGTTTCTTGATAATATGCCCCGAAGCCTGATAACCTTCTCGCTCTTCCCTTCCCTCTGCTAGTCAGACTGTCCCTCATCACCTACTTCCAGATCACTCTCTCCCTCAGATCACTTTCTTCCTCTGTACTCACGGTCAGCCTCTCTCCCCCAAGCATGCTCTCAGCTTCACCCTCTTCACTCTGCAGGGGTGAAGGTAGCCTGTGGTGCTGAAGCCTGTATTGCACATGGTAAGAATGTGTGTCGCGTGTGTGTATGCGTGTTCTGCAAGTGTCATGCCTGCTCTGTGTATTATTTAAGCATGCATCTCTGCTCTATGCTCTCTGAGTTCTCCATGAGTGAAGTCTGCACTCTTACTGTCCATGCAACACATTTCTGACTCTGGCTGAAGCTTAAATGCTGTTATCCTGGCTGAACCTTTTACGCACTGATCCTGACATACAACAAAGAAGCAGGGCTAGGAACAGCCGTGCAAGCTTCATTGTCTTTAGGAAACAAGCATCCTCTATTTCATTCATGAGCTACCCCTTCAGACACTGGCAAAACAAGGGTACCAAGGGCTTAAGGCAAACAACGAAAATGTCCCCCTGCCCTTGGTGGATGTTAAAAAAAACCAATAACCAGGGTTCCGTAGGGCTCTCTGGAGTCCTGGCCTCGGTGCCACTGCACCCGTTGTGCCATTTATTAGCAACGCCTCCTCCATTAACTCTACAGCGATGGTAACGTCTGTTACTTTTAACCAGAAATGTGCAACTACAAGAAATCAATACTAGGAAGCGGCACACGGGTAACATTCCAGGTTCACATCTGTTAGAGTGTTGTTAAAGGGCGTCACATCTGTCTCACGGTCCCAGATCAAGTTCTATGCGCATATAATCTAAAAATCATCAAGTATAATATTAAAGTAGATCAAATGGCTCATGGCGGCATCAGTCTCACAAATATTTCAGAGAACCCAGAAACATATGTCAGATTTGCACATTTAATCTTCAAAAGCATCGTGTCTGTGCCGTGCCAATATCCCTCTCTGCTGTGGACCATTTGCACACATGCCTGATCTGTTCTGTCATCACTGGAAGATGTCCATGGCATTGTGATTACGCGTTTCAACAGCACTTTCCCCAGAGGAAGACATTTAGTGGCCATTTTGCTTTTCTTCCTTGCAGGCAGTGATGTAAGAATGGACATTTAAAGGGAAGGTGGTAGGAGCCGTGTTTGGTCGATTAGGAATTGAACCTTGTCCCTGAAACCTGTGGAGATAGCCATGTAGGGGGTTCGAATCCCAGCCAGGTCGACCCAGTTACCTGTCCCTCTGGTGGCTAGTAAATTGGGTAATAATAACATTTGTACTTTGCGATAGCAGAAGGGCTATGTGAAACTCTACAAAAAACAAGTTATTTTAAAAATGTAAAGATTAGAGAATGGCCAACCCGTGTGTGAAAGGAGCCATAAAAAAAGACGGACAATTGGATACATTACATTGTCTCATACTTTTTATGTATTAACTGTAGGGACAAGTAAGAACCACCTTCAAGCCTATACATTTCCATGTAGGGTTTTGAAATATTGATTTGGTACTCCCACAGGGCTCAGCTTTCTCTGACTCTTCGGTTAGTAACCCAACTCAACCTACTAAAATAGTGTTGGTAGTCATAGAAAGACATATCTTGCATATCTGATATATAGCTCTTTAATGGGCTTTCCATCACTATCCAACACAGGAAGTATTTTGTTTATTACAATCACTTCAGTTTGCTTGAGGAAGTCAGGCTATACCTGTCTGACCTTAGTCAAACGTCCTACTTTAGACCCAAAGTTACCTGCTAGTCCAATGTTACACATATAGAGGTACCTGCTCCCCGCGTACTCTTGGCCCAATATATGCAGAGGTTGAACAGGTGGATCACCCTTTGCCATACAGTCAGGTCACCCCACAATTTCATGGGTCCAGCATTACCCGCAAATACATTCTACCTGGAGACACCTACATTTGTCAAGAGGGATACTTAATGTGTTTAATAATAAAACTGGTGTGATCAGTGCCTTGATGACATCAGTAACTAGAACTGCTCTGACGCAGAAAGCTAGGAGACTATATTTTTCCTGATTTGTATCACCCAAATAAAAAAGGTAGTCATGCAACAACTTCAGGAAGTGGTCAGTTACATGCCAAACAGCAGTTCACAAGGACATAAAAATGACTTTGACCAGTCAGTTAATGGCGAGTCCCAAAATCAAGCAGAATCACTCCACCTCTTCCAACAGTTTGGGAACAAATGTTTACGTCTTCTACTTATAATATAATGTTACAATGAAATAGGGATAGCACTTGACCCTGATAAACTGTATGTCCTTACTAAAAAATCTGTTTCCAACCAACCATATCCAAGGGTCAATTACCAGCGCAAAAATCAAAGAAGACAAGAGGCAGCCTTGCCTTGTACCCTTCCCGACAACCCTGTGATATGTGCTGGTTCTTTTTGATTTGTGCATTGTAGGTCTTTTAACAACTAATCAATCCACTGTAGTAAAAATCTCATAAGCACAAACATCTTGGTGGACTCAGACATATAGCACTAGACTGTGTTGTCAATAGTCTTCTGAGCTTTCCAGGGAGTTGTGTATGACAATATAACTGCCAGAAAACAGATCTGAAGATATGTTATGACTATATTGACTACAAAATCATTGTCATGGTACTTGTAGAATTACTATTATTTACTCTGATGTGATGAGATTTTGGGAATTGATATTATTATCACAATATATCTACAGGTCAAGAATAGCATTCACAGCGTATTTGTCATGCACCAGTGCAGGATAAAACCAGTTTGGTTCTCATGAGTCCATCTTTCAGTCACACGCACCAATCTATGGGCAAAAAGATTCTCAATTATTTTATGTCTAAATGTATCAAAAGCAAGTGTCAGTGAGACCTGCAATCTTACAGGACAATGTCTGCCTTTGGAAGAAGCATTATAATTGACTCTCTCATCTATGGTGGAATAGTCCTCGTGGCAGGTGTGTTTTACAGTGGTGTGCCACCTGAATCAGGGATTTTCCCTTAGCCCACATTGCCTGTTGCACACAAAACTCCATGATCGCTAGGTCTACATCAAGAGGATCCCTATCTTCCAGCAAGATGGATGGAACAACAGCTTCATCTACTGTGGTTTGTCAGTCTGGATATAACACTGTTTGAATGTAGTGTTTACGCCTAATCCACCCTAGCCAGATCCACGGAATCATTCTGGATGATAACGAACAAATCATGTCAGTTATCCATACTCACCAACCAGGTCAACCAGATCAACTAGGCCTAGGTGCAGCTTTTTTTATTCCCTACATTATGTTCCTTAAAATGTAAGAAGTGCACTTATGCATGCTGAGACAACCATATGGATTGGATAGTTCAGCTCTCCTCTTTAAGCTGCCTCTCCATCCCCATCCAGGAGGGTAAAGATTTTTCAGATTCCTCTGCCAATCTCTCAGGCATAGCAGAGCAATCCTGGTCAAGGCCTAATGCACCACATAACAGAGATATATTCATGACGTAAAGAATTGACTGATTGTTCATAGACGTAAAAAAAATCCAGATTATCCTTTCAGATGCAGAGAAAAAACATTTTCTCCAACAGAGCAATTATCTACAGTTTCTAAGTAGGTATAAGGGGAATAACTTCAACTAGTTGGAGCTTGGGAGGGGTATGTTCTAGCAGGAAGCAATCAGCATAGTCTGCATCTATAGACCTGTAATAATTCCCTTTATCAGGGAGAAAGGCCTCTCTTTTTTGTCTGAACCATACATAGCAGGGAGGTCGTTGTGATGTATCCTCCATATCTCAATTTAAATCAAATTCCAAAATCAAATTCGAAAGGGCCTGAGGTTCACACTCCTCCCTAGAGAAGCATACAACCTAATTAAATCTTCACTTAAAGGTTCCACTCATTATGTGTAATTTCCTGCATGTCTTGCCAGAACTGACGTGATATTTCCAAAAGGTATAAGTTGTTATTTTTTGTGAATACATTTCGTGTGGCTACACACTTCGCCAGGAATTAAACAATTAGAAAATGCATTCTCCTTGTAAACTAAAAGAAAAGAAAGTATAAATTCTTAGGTACCTTACTTAGCTTTTCACGCTGTATTGCCCTTTAGCCACCTACGGCTATACCCCTGAGTAACATAGCCATCCAAGTTGGCAACATCAAAGGCAGGACTCAATTAATTTCACCGTCTCCTTAAGTGTATCAAAGAAATGCCTTATATTAAGTGTATCAAAGAAGTGCCTTATCTTGAGTGTGTTGATTCTGAGCTTGCCAGAAGTATAAAGACCAGATGAATGCTCTTTGTCTAACTTTTGGCTTTACGTTCTCAAACCTTTGCAATGACACTGCATTGCTAGTCCATATTCAGAGTAAAGGAGAATCTAGGATTTACACTTTCCAAACCAAATCACTAACTTACTCTCCATAAGACGAGAAGCCACCATTGTTGGCCACCCAGGGACTCCAAAGAGATCTGAAAAAGATCAGGAGCCCACCTAAGTCCAAAACCAGACTCTGAGGCGGGTGGCGGGCCTGATGATAAGAATCCTACCTTGTTGGTGGAGAGCTCAATATCACTTTAAGACTGACAGTTCTCCTCATCCCAGCCATTCTTGTATGGTAACATACAAGTAGCAATAACAATGTTATGAGTCTACTGTCCCTGCTATGTGTATATCTCCTGTAGGATATCCTACTAAGAGTAATACCAGAAGCTGATCGAATTTCTTTACAGATAAGAGGGACAAGCTTTCTTACTGAGATGTATGCTTTGGGTTTAGGAAGCAATTCTGTCTTTCTATTAACGTTTTTCCAGTGTTGGATTTTGCCTTTGAAGTCCTCTGGGATACTTTCCCTCCCTTTATGCACTCTCCCAGAGCAGGAACTCCATCACACCAATGATAACGAGGAACTAGAAACTGAAATTTTGCTTAAGCATAGCAAGTAATGAGATATTACTTTTACCCTTTAACAACAAGCACTGAACCCATTAAGTCTGCCAAGCAACACTAGAGCAAGAGGCCACAAAAACACCCCTTCCTAAAGCTGAGATGAGTCTCTATGTACCTGCTGAAAAGGTATCAGACTTACAGTTTGAATTACCTTTCAACAGGACATGCTTCAGACTTGTGACAGCCAACCCACTAAGACCAGAGAATTTAAGGCCTGGGAAAGGTGTTTACAAAGTGCTGGCAATATTGCGTCCTAAAGGCAGGTGCAGCCACAAATCTAGAGGAAACTACTGACCAAGGCTCTCATTACAAATGACCTCTAAATTGTGATTGGGCTGGTAACAGTAGTTAAAAGCTTATGAAAATTATGACGTTTTTACTTTTTCAGCTTTTTAGTTTTTTGGGGCTAAAAACAGCCTAAATCACACTATGAATATCCAGGGCAAAATGAGAATTTACAGGTGGAATCGGAGTAAAATTACTTATTCCAGAGGTAATTCCTCATTTCTTAGGGGACCCTTGAATCCAACTCATAAGTCTCCGGAATGTCAGATAATCCCAGTATCAGTAACTCTGATGGTGGAGCCAATTCTACACATTTTCCATGTTTCGTAATGAGGGCCCAAGTTGATGAATTTTCTATTTAGTTGTGTTTTAGCCATGATAAAGTAGAGACCTCTGTTTTTTGAGGGGAGACTGCTGAAGACCTTTTAAAGAAGAATAAAGAAGGATGGAGTGACTGTGGTTACTCTAGAAGCAATCAGAACCAAAAACTGCAACAAAAAGTATCTCTGCCAGAAATGCCCCCTTTTTTAAGGGATCCCACATGCATTGATCTGAAAACATGCATAACTTTGTGTAGTAATTAACTCCAGGTAGCCGTGATGTGCTTCAGGTAGATTTATTAGTTGTAGTTACAGGTTATTGAGTTCATGTGATGCAGCTCCACCAGGAGCAGTCTGCCTGCTGCTCAGCCCATACTCGAACTGTCACACTCAAGTATCCAGGCACCCAAACATTCCATTCATAACCATCACACCAACATTCTATGCATCACATTCACACTGGCTGAGCAGCTAGGGAAAAAGTAACAAGATAAATACAATATAGGTTACTACATATCCTCCCTCCTACCACAACAGAAAATTGAAACTTCAAAATAGAAAAAGGTTCAAACAAGAAAAACCACAGTGATACAGAAGATACGCAAGAATAATTACAAGAAAAAATGAAATGGATGGTATAGAAAGAAATACAAGAGAAAGAAAATGCAAAGAAAAATATACATGAAGAATAGAAAAGCATAGAGGAGATGCGTAGACAAATATACAGGATATTATATTGCACATCCTACTCCTATATATAATTGAATAAAGCATAGTCCCCAAAACCACGGGTGAGTAAATGAATCTGCAATAACAGAGGACACATCCAACAACATCCTATATATAACAGTAGGGGAAAGAATGAAAAGAAGGTTGACTGTCAACCCTTCAGCAGCTATGACCTAGGGGCAGCAAACAATGCATGTGGCACAATGGAGATATACACCGTACAAGAAACGTGCAGCACAAAGCGACTTACACAACGTTTAACAAACAAAAGTATACGTGTGCCACAGGGTGACTTACACCATAAATATCCCTCAATTAAGGGTATGCAAAAACAATTTGCATACATGGGACTCGTACCCATTGGACACCCCATGTAGAGTTTGGCAGCATGAACAAACAATTTGCATACATGGGACTCATACATATTGGACACCAATATGTAGAGGTTGGTAGTGTGAACAAACAATTTACATACATGGGACTCGTACCCATTGGACACCCCTATGTAGAGGTAAAACAGTGTAAGGGGATAGACCCCACAAAACTACCCTCCTGTAAGGGAAATGACTAACTATGTTGAATGGGACTAAAACCCATTACTGTGAAAATGGAAAGACCCCCCTTAAACTACCCCTCGTGTAAGGGCAATGTGAACCGTGCAAATGGGACTTACCCCCACTAAGACAAGGAAAACATGTGCAAATTAAATCTATTAACAATCCCACATGTAAGAGATATAACATATAATGTATAAATGTAAAAATACAATATATAAGTGTAAACCTAGCTGTAGTGTTAATTGTAGACACGACAACTTAGTGTAAATATTGAAAAGGTTGCCACACCAGAAACACCATCAATGGAACATGGATTTGTACGTTTGCTGTCCCACCATAAACTTGACGTGAGACAAATGTGAAAGAATGGCATCATCCAAAAACAACATGCAAGTGATGAACATTACTCCAACAAGAATAGAAGATCAGACACATTCTTTTTTTACACCTTCATTTCCTATATCTCTTGTCCAAACCAAAAAACTGTGACCAGTCCAGATACAGCAAAATCACCTGTGAGCGATGTTTCACACAAGCTGCTTGCAATATTAAACCATCTGTGAGGTAAACACATGATAGAACAGTAAAAGTACAAAACAACTTTATGCTTTACCTCCATGGAAACATTCTCCATGGCTTTTCCAAAATCGTACTGACGTAATGGCAGAGTAGGAGTAACGTTACCCACGTGAAGTACAGCAGTCGGGATAGAAAAAGCTACCTCGCTTACTCCTATTTTCATTTTCTTCAAAACGCTGAACTTAGATAGGACCCACAAGCCGTGACAGCAAAACTTGTTGGAAGTACAGGCACAGGCTACTGAGCAAAAAATGGCCCCAACTAGCCGGCCAGAAGGTGCAACCACGGACAACTCTGAAATAGAAACACTGAATATGACAGCACGAAGACTACGCTGCACCGGATGGCTCAAGGCACGTCCAAGCCGCAGAGCATCCCACGGCAGCTCGAGGAGCTGCATAGCAACAAAAACATTGTTGAAGTGTCTGCGCGCAACTGCATAGTGACGGTAGGTGTGCGCGTGCTACATGCGACTCATGCCACTGTATTTAAAACGCACCACAGCGGTTAAACTGCCTTTGTTCCGGGCGGGGTTGCAAGTGACTTTAAAATAAATAAATGACATAAATTGCCTCACCGTAAAAGTCCCATTCCATCTGCCAGTATTTGGGCTAATTTCTCAATGTTTATCAAAGCAATTAAAGTTGTTATAAACAAGATTGTCTCATTGCAATCTCCCGCTCCGGCCGCCAGCATCATGGGCCATTTGACCAATGTTATCGCGAGTGATAAATTAGTTTTCAAACACAGAATGCAGATGGCAAGATAAAACACGCCCCTGACACATTGCAGGCAGAATCCCAACCGTCAGCGGCTGCGATATTCAAACCCAAAGCTGACAGAAAGATAGAGCTTGTGCTGTACTTGAGTTTGCAGCCATTGCCATACATGACCTCACCCTAAATGTCTGTAAAGCCTGGAAAATCCTTAAAATAAAATTCCACTCACTCATGTTGACTGCCTCTTGTTTGCAAAATCCATGTGGATGTAGAATGTACAAAAGATGATATGTGGAAGTGCTTAGACTCACACCAGTTTTCCACTTGCAGTAAAATCAATTTAGTAGAACAATGAAGCATGCCCAGGCCTGGCTGTCTGCTGAGAAGGACACTGGTGGGGCTGGCAGGCCTAGTGCTTCAGTGTTGACGCTTTTTTAGGTCTCGCCTGACCCAGCGCATGCGCTGGTCTGGCGAGACTTATTGAGAGGGCTCCAAAAAGTGCTACCAGGCCAGCCTAGAGCTATAGTGCATGTGCGTGGGCGCGCGCGCCGTGCATTACCGCAATTACTTTCACTTTCGCGGCCGCATGGCCGCTATGCATGGCCAATAGGTCTCGCTTTTGGGACCTTATAAGTATTTAGTTATGCAACTACTGCGTGGCTAAACACTTATAAGGTCCCAAAGGCGAGACCTATTGGCTATGCCAATGCTTCTCCTTAGTTTCTGTGGGTTTCCTTGGTTTTTCTATGTCCAATCCATTGACAGCTTCTGGAAATCCAGTAGTACGCATGGGTGTGTTTCCAGATCATAGCAAAACATCTATAGTAATTAACTCCAGGTAGCCGTGATGTACTTCAGGTAGATATATTAGTTGTATGTACAGGTTATTTACACTTTTAGCAACATAATTTCTTACAAGAAATTATATACACATAATTGCATTGAAGATCATTCTCCGACAAATCACAGTTCATAAATATAACTTGTTGCTGCTCAGCCCATACTCCAACTGTCACACTCAAGTATCCAGGCACCCAAACATTTCATTCATAACCATCACACCAACATTCCATGCATCACATTCACACTGGCTGAGCAGCTAGGGAGAAAGTAACAAGATAAATACAATACAGGTTACTACACTTTGTCAGACAAAAGAAGCCTATAATCATCTTTAAATATTTTCACAGCTACCGCCAGCTTTGTCAGAATGGAAATATTTTTGATTCATTCATTTTTCAAAGTGGAAACTTACAAACGAGGACCTGGAAAAACCCCTTGGTTCAGGCCGGCCTCTTTCACTCATGGTTCAGCTACACTGGGGTAGATATCAGAAATGTACCATATTTACAACGATGTGGTGCATTTCTGCTGCCTCCTTGTGCTGGTGCACTGTGTGCTGCCTAGTACTAATGCAGGCACCCTTGCACGATCATGCAAGGGTACCTGCATTACGAGCAGGTTTGTTTTCGTGCAGGAAGGCACACCTTTCTGCACAAAAACTATTCTCAGAAGCATTTTCCTTTTGCTATGTGTGATGCGAAATGCATCACACATACAAAAAGGAATTAACGTGGAGAAATATAGATATTTCTCCTCGTTAAGCTTGGGTCTGGGAGGCGTAGCATTTTAACGTATTGCAAGGTTTACAACTCTTTGGGTGGTTGCCTGGGAACGCCTACACTCCCATGGTACACCTCCCTGTCGCAAGGTAACACAAGGCAGCAAAATGCGCTGCCTTGCGGTACCTTGGATTTACTAAACATGCAGAGCCACACAAGGCGGCTTTGCGTGGCTTAGTAAACCCCACTGAGGTCTTGCATTGCCTTTGTCTCCGTGTGACGCAAAGGCAACACAAGCCCTTATCTGGACCTGGGTTCCTAGGTCCAAGTCAGATGTTTAAAAGGCACTTACATTTTTTTTCTTCTTTTTTGATATTGTACAATGGATTTAATGCAATGGTTTTTAATCGTGGAAGTTTCATTTTTCAATTTCACTTGAAACTGTTATCACTTTTCTGAACTTTTACCACATTTCCTACACTCTTCTTTTTGAAGATACACTTGGTGTTGATGTTTAAATTCTGTATTTCCTTAACAATATTTTTGTTTGATTGGTTTATAATACAGGATACCACATATTTTTTCTGGGGAATAGCTTGCTGCTCAGTTCAAGCTTCCAATTTTCAACCTTTGTTGACTTTATAAAAATCTATTTACCTTTTCGTTTTTCTAATTGCGCTGCACGGGAGGTAAGCCAGAGCTCATTTCATGACTTTGATCTCTCTCTCTCTTTTTCTCCTATTCTGTCATGGGCTTGTGGAATGTGGAGAGATAATCTCTTCAGGCATTTATGAAAATGAGCATGAAATAACATGATGGTTCTGCTGAGCAGGCACAATGAGATAATTATCTTGCAACAGGCATAATATCAGTAGATGGTGTAAGGCAAGAAAAGAAAATCTGCTGAATTTACACACTGTCAAAACAGAAGGACTATTGGAAGCCTCCAACCTAAAGAAAAATACTCTTCCTCAAGTAGCTCTTCTTTGTACACTATTTAGTTTTGATTGTGTCCCTTTTTACTCTGGTGCTTTGACAAAAGTTTTTGATAGAGTAGAGGAGGCCTATGCGAATAAAGAAAATTAGATGTGGAGGAAACGAGATAGTGGATGCAGCGCGCAGTTTGCCTCTTATAAAATGAAAATACCGCTCTTTTGGTGGAGCACAAGAGCAACATTTTGCTCAAAATTGAACCAAAATGGGCAGATCGGGAAACCAATGAGGCAGGCCCTGCTGCAAATGGTCTCCTTTTTGGAGATGCTTTCATTAAGGATATGTCTAAGTTTGTGGGGGCTTATTTTTCCATTCAGAAGTCATAGTGTGACATTCAAAAAGTTTTTAATAAACATGTTTTTGGATTGGCTAGGCAAACAAAGAGTCGGTTTCCCAATCGTGGACATGGATTAATGAGGAGTTTGTTCTCACATTGATTTGGACCCTATTTGCTAAATCAGCGTTCAGCACAACTGTTCGGCCTCTTCCCTCAGAGGCAGGAGAAACTGAATTGATAGTCAAACCAGAGGGACAGGTCAGAATATGCCCTCTTAGAACCCTGTTAAAATTGGGCAGGAGACTTGCTCAGTTTTATCACAATTGGGTTTGAATTACAAGGGGTCCATTTGTTTCTGGAAACAGAGTAGGGTAACCTAGTCTATTTCATGGGTTTCAAAGGGTATTTTACCAGCAAAGAACAGTCAAAGATAGTGGACAAGGAGGTTCAAGTATTGTTAGTAAAAGGTACCATTGTGGAGGTTTGTCAGGAGACTGTGGGCTTTGTGAGCAATACGTTCCTAGTGGAAAAGATGGCCAAAGGTATGCTTTTGGTGATACATTTAAGGAATCTAAACAATTGTGTGGTTTATCATCATTTCATAATGGAAGGTATGCATCTGTTGAGGGACATATTAGAGAAAGGAGATTGGTTGACTAGATTGAATTTAAAGGATGCTTATTTTACAATGCTCATCTGGAAACTGCATCAGAGATTTCTTCAATACATATGGGGCGGAAAGATTACGTGATTTTCCCAGAATCACAGGATGTTCCCCAGCATCGAGGTGGACTGCCCTAGCCATTGGGCCACATAATTAAAATAGACCTGAAACTGATTTAACTTTCAACTAAAGAGGATGGACCTTCTTCTCAAAGTTCCCTTTCTGGAGATCATTTTATAAAGGAAAGGGCCAAGTATGTGGCAGTATTTCGTTCAATTCAGAAGTCCCTAAAAGACATTAAGAAGGTGTTTGGAGATAGAGTTTTTGGCAGGACTGGGAGAACACTGGACCAGTTACCCAGCTAAGAACTACACATTTCTAGACCCTTTATAGGCAGAGAATTTAGACCCTTTGGCTATAGTATTTATGTAGTCAACTTAATTAGCCAGGATAAATAATCCATCACTGTTAACAAAATAGGGCATTTGATTTGAAACAGGTCTTCCTTTTTATATTTTAGTGTTCTTTAAAGGCTCATAGTTTAGCCTACTAAAGGCATTTCCATACTAGATTGGAAGAAGCACATATTCTGCTACATTCAGACAGTGGAGAGCAAACCTACTGATTAGAAAGCTATGTTTTTAGCTGATGCCTGAAGCACAGAAGAATTAGTTCAGCCTGAAGGGTGAGAGGAAAACCATTCCAGTATTTGACAGCAGAGACTGAGAAAGCTCAGTCCCCTAAAGGATCTATGGACACTCTGAGCAGATCATTAAGCCATTGTTTGGCTGAACTAAGGGTATGTGAGTGGCAATGAAGAGAAAATCTGGATGCTAGAAATGATGGGAATTTGGTGTGAATAGCTTTATGTACTATGGCCGTAGCTTTGATGATAATTCTGGACTGAATTGGCAGCTGGTGCAGAGATCTGAGGACAGGAGTAATGTGAGGTTTTCTAAGCATAATAGTCACTTATTGGACTACTAGCTTCTGAATGAGTTGAAGGCAGTGAAAGTTTGGCAGGAGCTGCAAAATACATTTAATTTGCATAATACAATAACGATTGCATTAGTGTGTTTATCTTTGTGCTGAAGTATATAGGTTTGCCTCAATGGCTGTCAGAATCTTTTTTAGGATCCTGAGTTGGACGAAACTTGGGCATCTAGTGCCAGGTTGTCATCCAATAGGACCCTCAACCTATAACCTACTTTAGTTGGAGCAGGGGAAGGGGTCATGAACCTCAGGAAACCTTTCACTTTGCTTTGGCTGCTGGGGATAGTAACATTTGGACTTTGGGAGGGTTCAGTCACAGAAAGTTGGTAGTCATTCACCGGGGCACAATGGTCAGTGCTTTGGACAGGGGGCTCCACTTCTGTTGTGGTTTAAATATACCAGAGTGGCTTGGGAACCCAAAAACAACTAAAGGTCATATTTACAAGGAGTTAGCGCCCCCCTAATGTCACTTTTTCTGATGTTCTGGGGACGTTAACTCTTTTGCCTTATTTACAAGGCAGCATTAAGCCACTAAACGTGGCTTAACACCGCCTTGTAAATAATGTCCCTATTCACGCAGCACTTAGCATGAAAGGGGCATTCAGTGGGTGTTGCAGTGGGCATTCTGCCACAACATCCATTGCTTTTTTACACTGCCACATATTTACAAGGTATGAGGCAGCGCCAAAAATATCGCAAGGGAAAACCTGGTCTTAAGTAGGTGATACAAGGAGATATATTTGATTTCTCCTCCTATTTTGTTCTTTCCATGTGTGCTGCATTCTGCATTCTGCAGCACACATAGATAGAGCAAATCGCCTGTAGAGATTATTTTTTGTGCAGAAAGTTATCCCTTCCTGCACTTAAATAATTGCCCCTGCAGTACAGGCACATTAGCAAAATGGCGCTGGGGGCCTGTGCTGGCGCTCAAAACCTTTTTTAATGCCAGCGCTAGGGGTAACGCTGGGGTGTGCCGCATTCTTGTGAATATGCTACATCCCTGCGTTCTGAATCTTTCGGAGAGCGGCGTTACCAATTTTGGCATAACACTGCGCTCCGCCTGGTTCTTGTAAATATGCCCCTGGGTGTCATCTGCAAAAAGCAAATTGCTTTCTGGTGGACTGGAGAGACTATTAAACAAGGATAAAGAAGGAAAGGGGATAGAGGACACTTGAAATAGGCTGTAAGATAGAGTTTACATATTTTTTTTTTTTTTAAACATTTTTTTATTATTTTCGTACCAACATCCCATTACAATTCCACAACAGCCCCAGCCCGCCACCGGAGAGTGTCACACATGACATCACAACTAGTTGTGCATAAGAAAAGTCACCCTTCCCACCTGGGCTCCCCCCACCCTCTGCCTCCCTCAACCCATGTCAGTGTGCCCCCATCTACCTATCCTCCCCCTGATGTGACCCCCCCAGTACTACGATTCGTGTATGGGTACTCAAACCTATCTCTGGCAACTTGGGCTTTCCCCCAAATCCAGCCGCGTCTCATGTGTCCACCCATCCTCATCTTGGCCCCCCTCCTACTCCCCACTTGTCGCTTCCTCCTGTCGATCAGGTATGCTCCCTTCTCCTCCCGTGTCCGACACCAGCCCCTGAAGTTCCACCACCAATGCCTCCCATGCACGGGCCGTCGCTAATGCCTTTTCGTCATTCCTCCTATGCGCTAATTGCAACCGAAGGGTGCCCTCTGCGCCTGCCCATTTCGCAAACGCCGTCCTCCACCTCAGAAAGCTAGGCCCCACCCGTGATTTCCAATGCATGGTTAGCTCCCTCTTAGCCATAATCAACCCTAAGTCATAGAACTAAGATAGAGTTTACATATATGAATAATAAGGTGGCAATGCAGCTACTTGGGATATTACTGTTAAGAAGGATTTCATCTACTCAGGAATTTGCACTCAGTTATTTCCACACCCAAGAGTCAACTTCCTGAAGAGTGTTGAACGGGATTGATAGTATCAGAATCAGTATCAGATTCCAAAAAACAAATTCAATAAGATCAACATCCTAACCGTGCCTGAATGTACCAGTCTCCTCAGATCATCCTCAGATCATCCAGACCAGAGAGCACTACCAGCATAGTGCTATGTACCAATTGAAAACCGACTTTAGAGTCATCATAAAAGGCATCATTTTTGGTACAGCTCTGTAGTTGTGTTAGAGTCAACTTTTCCTGGAGCTTGCTTAGACAAGTCATCAAGGTAAAAGAATGAAAAGTGCTGCACACAAGAGTGTTAAGAGAGGGTTCTTTAATAGTTATTTGATACCAGCAGCTTTTCATAGGTCAGGAAAGACATCCTGGGACAATGAGCTGTTGAAGAGGTAAAGAAGAAAGTCTGGGTTACATTTATGGACTCATGATTTGATTTGATTTAATTTGATTAAGGATTTCTAGAGCGCGTAGCTACCCTTGGGCGTCCCAGCGCTAACGTAACAGCTTGACAGCTAGGGATGGATTATTGGGGGAACAACCAGGTTTTCAGCAGTCTGCGGAATGAAAGTAGATTGTTTTCTTTGCGTATGTTGAGGGGGAGGCTGGTCCATAGCTTAGGAGCGTTATAAGAAAAGCGGCAGCCACCAGTGCGAGCTTTCCTTATTCTGGGGACGCTCGCCAGAAACAGAGTGACTGACCTGAGCTGTCGGGTAGATTTATGAGGCTTGATGAGCGATCTCAATATTGGTGGGCCTTTGCCTTGTAAGATTTTATGGGAGATGCACAAGGCTTTGAAGGAGATCCGTTCTTGGATGGGGAGCCAGTGAAGCGCCTTAAGGGAGCGTTTGGCTGAGCATCTAGCTTTCGTTCCCGTCAGTAATCTTGCTGCAGCGTTCTGGGTGTGCTGAAGTTTTTTTATGACAGCCACAGGTGCGCCCAGGTATAGGGCGTTTCCGTAGTCTAATCTTGATATGATGAGGCCCTGGATCAGAATTTTCCTAGACTGGGGGGGGATGAGCGGAAGGATCTTACGAGCTGCTCGCATGAGTCCAAAGCAGGTGCCGGCTGTCTTTCTCGCTTGGGCTTTGAAGCTGAGGTCCTGGTCTAGCCAAAAGCCTAGGCTTTTGATTTCTTGTTTTGGTGTGGGGGGGTGCCCATGCTAGCTGGCCAGGCAAGGGTTTTGGGGAGTTTGTTTGGGTCGCCTAGAAGCATGATTTCGGATTTCTCGCCGTTGAGTTTGGGCCTGGAGTCTCCCATCCATATAGATATATTGTGCAGGCAGGAGACTAAGTTCTCCATTGATTGATCGGCCTGGTTGATGGAGACGACTAGTTGTGTGTCATCGGCGTACATGACCACCTTTATGCCGAATGGGGAGGCGATATCGTCCAAAGGGGCCATGTAGACATTAAAAAGTGTGGGGCTCAGGGAGGAGGAGGGGGAGGGAGAGGGAGAGGGAGAGGGAGAGGAGGGGGAGGGAGGAGGGGGAGAGAGGAGGGGAGAGATTTAGAGTGACCGTGGCTGTCGGCCACTTGGAAGGTCCTGTGTTAAAAGAATGATTTTAGCCATGCCAGGGCGGTCTCCGAAATGCCCGTTTTTTGGAGGCGGTGGAGAAGGATGGTATGGTCCACCGTGTCGAAAGCGGCACTTAGGTCCAGGAGGATCACTGCCACTGATCCTCCTGCATCCAGAATGGACCTTGTCTCCTCTGTTACGGCCAGGAGGGCGGTGTCAGTTCCCTGTCCAGGTCTGAACCCTGTCTGCGAGTGGCGAAGGAGGTTGTTAGCCTCTAGGAATGTTGAGAGCTGTTCATTCACAATTCTCTCTGCCACTTTGCTGATGCCTGGGAGGAGGGAGATGGGTCTAAAGTTAGAAAGGTCCAAGGGGTCTAGGTGAGGATTTTTTATGAGTGCACGCACTATCGCGCTTTTCCAGCTGGCTGGGACTGTCCCGCTGGAGAAAGAGGCATTTATCAGCCTCATGAGATGGGGGGAAATAATGGGGGCTACTAGTTTGAGTTTGCTCATGGGGGCTGGGTCATCCGGGGAGTCACTCTTCACACGATTGAGAGTGTCCAATAGCCTCTCGATAGTGACGGGGAGGAAAGCTTTCAGAGTTGGTGCTTCCGGGTTGATGGACCCAGCTGGGAGGTTAATTGGGGGATAGGTATTGGGGAAAGTCCTGATGATTTTTAGAATTTTGGCTGCGAAGAACTCGGCGAGTTGGGTACACCTGGCACCGGTGGGATCAGCGGCCGGCGGCGGTAGGGACTTTCATGAGACTTTTTACAATGCGGTAAGTCTCTCTGGAGGAGTTGGAGGCAGCCATGATTTTTCCTTCGTAGTACGAGGCTTGTGTGTTTTTGATGAGGGTTTTATATTGCTTCATGGCCGATTTATAGGTTTCTTTGTTGTTAAGGTTCCAATCTTTTCTCCAACAACGCTCCAGTTTTTTGCATTTTTTTCGGAGAGCTCGTAGTTCCGAGGTGAACCAGGGGGATTTGTAGGAATTCCTCTTGCTAGGTAGTTGTTTGACGGGGAGAACCGCGTCCAGAGACGATTCTATCCAGTCACAGAATTGGATGTCTGCTAGTGAGGGGTCCGGATTCAAGGTAGGGGTAGAGGCTGTGAGCTGGTGAGTCCAGGCATCCGTGTTTAGTTTGTTCCACGGGCGCGAAGGCGCTTGAGGTGGACGGCTGGGGCTGATTTGACTGGCGATTGGAATTTTGAGAAGGATAAGGTGATGGTCTGTCCAGGGGATGGGTAGGGGGGAAGATGTGGAGATTTCTTGGATATTTGAAAAGATAGGGTCCAAAAGGTGGCCCTTATTATGGGTAGGCAGGAGATTTTTCAGGGAGAGGCTAAGTGCTGAGAGATCTTCTTTGAGGTCTCCCGCTATTTTGTTCCCTGGGTCATCGAAGTGGATGTTAAGGTCTCCTAGCCCTGTAAAGTTGGAAGATGAACAGGCAAGGGAGGTGGCAGTCTCTACCAGAGAGCTCGGGAACTGTCCAAGTGGTCCCGGGGGTCGGTATATGAGTAGACCCGACAGAGTTTGTTCTGGGGAGAGATGTAGGGAAAAATTAGCGTTTTCACAGTTAAGGACTGGACTGCCCTTAAGCTGGCAGGTGAGGTGGGCTTTTGTGATTATAGCTAGTCCGCCTCCTGATCCTTGCGGTCTGTCCAGATGTTTTATGTTATATCCCTGAGGAAGGGCTTGGACTATGTCTGGGTCGGATGCGGAATTTATCCATGTTTCCGTGAGGAACAGCACTTCAATGTCGTTGTTCAAAATTAATAGGTTTATTTCGGTGCTGTGCTTGGGGAGAGATCTGCAGTTGAGCAGAGCCATTTTGATTGTCCTCTTTTTTGGGGGTGACTGCGGAGTGAGTTTGTATACACAGCGTTTACATTTATTGTGATGCTCATCAGGAGAGATTGAGTGAAGACAGAGGTCCAGGGTGCTTGTTGCCAGTTTCCGAAGAGTATCTGATGAGTAGGTAATGGGGGAAGATACGAGAGGAACAAGGGGGCTGGGCCCTGGGCTCGTACTGGCGCGGACGGGCGCAGACGGGCTTACCTTTGGCGCGCCCTCGGCGCGCTGGCGGCGCACCCGCAGCGCGCGTCCGCTGTGCGTCCGGCTGAGGCACATCCTTTTGAGGATAGTGGATGGGGCGTGGCCTCAGGGCGGTGGGCGTGGCCTCACTTCCCTGATTGATGGCGGTATATTGTTGGCAGGCCCGCGGCAGCGTTCAGATCGGCTGCGCGGTGTGTGAGAGCAGCTCTAAGGAGGGGGGAGTGCTCGAGGAAATGTGCAACAACAGGTAGTTTTAAAACACAATTTCAATTACAGTGCTTTAAAAAAAACGGCGATCGTACCTCACGGCTTCCGCCTCAGGAGTGCCAGTAACAGGCTAATGCGGGCTTGTAAATTGGCGCGTCTTATATAGTCTACAGGGGGGCGTGGCCTCAGGGCGGTGGGCGTGGCCTCACTTCCCTGATTGATGGCGGCAAATTGTTGGCAGGCCCGCGGCAGTGTTCAGATCGGCTGCGCGGTGTGTGAGAGCAGCTCTAAGGAGGGGGGAGTGCTCGAGGAAATGTGCAACAACAGGTAGTTTTAAAACACAATTTCAATTACAGTGCTTTAAAAAACGGCGATCGTACCTCCCGGCTTCCGCCTCAGGAGTGTCAGTAACAGGCTAATGCGGGCTTGTAAATTGGCGCGTCTTATATAGTCTACAGGGGGGCGTGGCCTCAGGGCGGTGGGCGTGGCCTCACTTCCCTGATTGATGGCAGCAAATTGTTGGCAGGCCCGCGGCAGCGTTCAGATCGGCTGCGCGGTGTGTGAGAGCAGCTCTAAGGAGGGGGAGTGCTCGAGGAAATGTGCAACAACAGGTAGTTTTAAAAAACACAATTTCAATTACAGTGCTCATTGCATTATACTTGCTGTACATATGTCATAGGGCACACCAGTCTGACAACAATAGTTAATTACGTCCCCTAGGAGTTTTTTGGTGGAAGGAATAAATGTTGTCATACAAAGGTTTGAGTTGTTTAACTGAGGAGGCTTGAGGGGCGTACCTAGAACAGGAATAACACCATTCACTATGCAAATAAACTTATATTGTGGTTGCACCACTTCAACTGTGTACAGTCAAATAGTCCACATTGGTTCCATCGAATGATTGAATGTCCTTCTTTATTGTTTATTTGTAATCTTCTTTTTTTAGAAAAAACACAGCCAACGCGTTTCGTTCTCACAAGAGAACTTCTTCAGGGCTATAAAATTAAAACATATATAAAAAACTATATGTAAAAACATGTATAAATACAAACAGGTGAAGATACAAACATGACATATCACATTTAGATAAAACGAACGTGACATGATTCCATGTAAAAAGAAAGCAACACCAACATGTATAGCATGTCATAATAAGTATGTCCAAATACATAATAATATAATAATAACCATACAGTTTTAACTCCAAAGGAATTAACCTATGTATGACCATTTTTCAAGAGTGACATACCAAAGACAATGATATAAAATTTACAAGAGGCAGAGTGAGAATAAAATCCACATATAACCATGAATGTAAAAAACAAGAAATACTAGGACAGAATAAACATTCATGTCGACTGAATTGTTACCTAATGGTTGATAATCATCAAACCACTAATAATTGGTAAAAGATATTTAAATAATCCAACAACCAAAAAGATTAAAAAGAAACAGGAGGAAAAAGAAAGTACAGGCAATGGCAAAAATTAAGGGCAAAGGTTAGAAAATTATTATTACAAAGAAACAAAAGAAAAAAGGGGGGAAGGGAAACGTACCATTTACGATTTCCACGGAATATTGGATATAGTGTTTATAACTATACAGTCCTTATCCAGTATGACCTACGCGTCCAGTGCTTCTAAATCAACTGTGGATACAAGCATAGTGGAAAGCCAATTGTAGATAGGTAGAACTTACAAAAGAGGGATCATATATACATACATATTGTGTATATTGCAAAGACTAAGATAGTCAACCTACCTTATAGGTTGACAAGTGCTGTTGACATTCTAAGATCACTATTGGTATCTTCCATGAAGTAGTGATATGATAGTCACTATAGGTTCCTTAGTCCATAACTACATCAGGAACATCACAACAGTGCCTGATAAAAAACAACCATCATAGAACAGTATGTTAGTAGCCATAACTTTATCCCAAATATAAATTAAGGCATAGCCTTAGTAATACAATCGTGAAGCGAATAGTCTTCCACTTAATCCTGCATAAACCGATAGTATTGATGCGTTGTGTAATATCACGCATCAGCACCAAACAGGTATCTGAAACTAAATGATCATATCAAAATCTACTGCGCGCTAAACGATGACATTTGACTGATGTAACACTTATAATAGAAAAAGTAGTAGAGTGCATCGATATATAAATGCCCGATACACGAACAAGTGTTCTTAAATACAATATTGTATCGGAACATAAAAGATGAAAGCGCCAAACTAAATAATACCACACTAGGGAAAACAAAGTTGTATATACCAAAGTCACGTGAATTGACACTCAATAAAAGAATAAGAGACTCAAGTGTGAGTAATCTCAAACATAGAAAAACCCAATGCGATATAGCATCATAATGAAACCAAACATACTATATTTTTTACTGTATTTTTTTGCTGGCATTTTTTCTAAACGTTGTTCTAAATCGCTCCATGTAAAGGAGAATTAGTGTAGCAGCAAATAAATCAATAGAACGCGATAGGGGACACTACGGCCAGGTTCAACTTGAACCGGCGCAAGACTCTAAAAAAATGTACCATATAAGTCTACGCACTATCTCCAAGTATGTCCGTAATTAGAAAAGCATTTAAATATAACTCGTTTTTACCTATCGTTGGGGCATTGTTGTGCCTGTCGGTCTCCCGTGATGCTAGATCCCGCTAGTATTTCAAAAACGCGGATTGAAAGTTACCACCATAGAAAAGGAAACGTGCGTCTGAAGTCATGTGTGCGCATTAGCAGCTCACCGAAGTCAATACTAATAGTATAAGTCGAATATGGCCGCCATACTAGAGTATATGTTGCGTGTAAAGAATAACCGTGTATAACAATAAACCGTATATCATGGAACCTAATTAAATATTACATCGAAATATATATGACAAAAACCAATATTCTTCATGATAAAAGACGAAAAACCAAGTTGTACTATTATTATTATTTTGAATAAATATATGATCTTACATATTCCTTACTCGACTGGTGCGCGACATGTATCCCAACTAGAAAAATCAAAAATTGGCTCCGATCAAGAATATTATGTGGATTGGCAATATAAAAAAAGTAGCATGTACCGTACTGGCCATATCACACCCCAATATTGGAAACATCAATGCAACAAACAATTCTCATATAGTGCTTGGAACAAAGATAATTATACAAAATAAAATAAAATAAAGGGAGAAAGGAAAAGAAAGCAGAATACTCTGCGTTATTAGCTTGGAAAATAAACAACAGATTCACAACCATATGTAACATCAAATTGATATTCTTCCAAAAACCAATCACTAAACAGAGTGAACACTATAACAATAACACCCATTTCTTGCGAATGGTGGTCCAGATGACTCAGAAGTGAACTAAAAGGGATCTTTTGAAATATTGGCCGAAAACCTGGAGAGGGCATATGCGAACCATAGATGTTATCAGTGAAGCCCAAAAAGGAACCAAAATGACTATGCACTCCCTAGTCAAGAAGATCTCTGAAAACACATGCAATGTCATTGCAGATTTTTTAGAAAGTGACACTAGACTGTTGGCGTAGAGGGTTTATTAGTCCCAAAAAGATGTGCAAAAGGTCCTTTGATCGATTTGAGAATGATGCGATATGGCTGGAATAACAGACTCATTTAGCTTCTTTTATTTTGTTTTTCTGCAAGGAAGCAGACACCAGACAAGCAGTTATGATGTCCAGATTATGACCACTTCACACTCCCTTGGATCTCTTAAGAGAGTTTAAGATCTTTGTTTTAGAAGAAGAACTAAACATTGTTTCTAATGTAGGGGCATATCAACAACAAACGGCGATAATTATCGCTGAGCGCACTTAGCGCTCGGATAATTATCGCCGCTAGCGCTGATTTTTATCGCTGAGATAGCGTGCTATTAGCAACGCTTATCTCATCGGCGATAAAAATCCAAGCACTAACTGTCTAACGTGAGATTATCGCTGGAAACCCAGCGATAATCTCACGTTAGCTAGTTGATAAGGACTCACAAACTTAGCCATGATATCCACCTTCCTTAGGATATCATGGCTAAGTCAGTCCTGAAGCAGGTGTTAGGAAAGTAGTGATGACAGGGGCTATCGCTACTTTTCATGACGCTATGCTTCATGGCGTGGGGCTTGATGATAGGAGAAATGTCGCTTGGCGACATTTCTCCTATCATGTCAGGTCAGGAACGCCCACTTTGCATCTCATTAGAGATGCAAAGCTGGGCGTTAGAAATCCCCACGCTAAAGCAAGGTTTCACGCGTTAGCGTGGCCTTGCTAATATAGCGATAAAATTATCGCCGCTTTTCAGCCGAAAACGGCCGCTAAAGCGGCGATAATTTTTAATCGCCTCGTTGTAAATATGCACCACCGTGAGGCAACCAGAGCTGCCCTGAAGCTGGCGTGTAAGAGGTTGCAGGAGTCATTGGGTTATTCTCACCCAAGGTATTGGAAAAGCTTCAGTACCTGAGTGACTGTAGTAGAGTCAAGAATCAGATTCTTGCATTTATGCTTTAAAATTGATGTGGAAGACTTCATAGTCTGTGCCCACACAGGGATTATAATTAGGGCTCCCAGTTTTTCGTTTTTACTGATTTATACAGATACATACAGACAGAACACTATTTATTTTCCTGTCTATATTTATTTTTAAATGCAGAAAAATACGGAAAATAGGCCCTCTTTGCATGATTTTTTCTACTGTCAATCATCATGAGTGCCAGGTCAGTAGGTGTACAGATTGAGAGGTAGGAGGGATAGAAAATGACAATAGATTTCCTAATTAAGATTAATTAAGTGCAGAGGTAAAGTAATTTATGCTATTCTACAATGCAAGTGTTTTTAAATAACGCTATTGCACTGTATACTGCTGAAACCTTTTGGACATTCAAATTTGAGTATTTATTCATCAGTTAAATAAATGTGGAAAAATACCCATTGCAGCTTAATTTATACAGAAAACATAAAATAAAAGTGGCTAAATACAGAAAAAATGAGCAGAAAATAAATATGGATAAATACAGATGGAAATGTCGAAAAAATAAATACCATAAAACCAGGATCCCTAATTATAATGTTAAATGGGAGGGGCGATGGCTGGAATACTGAAATGAAGTTACGGGGAGCAAAGATTGGTTTGAGAAGTGCCCTACAGAGTGTGTGGGTTCAGGGTTTTGTGGCTCTAAATTTACTAATGGTATGTAATTAATTATTAGAGAAGGGCCAGTACCATGGAGCTTCCTGTCACAGGTAAAATCCCCCGAGGAGCACTAAATCTTTGTTCTGTAAAGCTAAGGATGCCATTTCTGCTGTAATTGGGGTATGATCTGCGGTGGAGCCATGAGGTGGTCGGCACACAAGCACACCATGCAGGTGAGCGGAGCCTATGGTAAAGTCAAACTGAAGGGATTCACAGCCAGCCGCAATATGATCGGTAGTCACATGAATAGCAAAAGGAGAGTGAGCAAGTATCTAATTAACGTTGATGCACTTTTGGCTGTATGTAACATTGTATAGAAAGCAGATAAACATCACAGATTCTCATAACAATCAGTGGCTGCCAGTTTAGCACTATATAAAACACAATCTTATAACTGGGCTATCCTGTTTTAGGTTTAAATCTATAGTAGCAGATAAAACCCAACCAAAAGGGAAACAGCCCTTGTCAGTGTAAACAAATAAACACTAATAAACACCTGCACAACCACAAACCAAAATGTCATTCAAAGAAAGGAACATGAAAGATAATGAGCCTGAAAGGTCCAACACAATGTAACTTTGTTGTAGAAGATTGCAGAAATAAAGACTGGTCTAAGACTGTTCTGCTTGAGTTTTGTTGTTTAGGGATGTCACTAAAATATTGTTTATTTTTTATTTTTTATGGCAGTTTTGTACGCCCAGATTAAAAATGTAGGGCATGATCTAATTATTTTATACACAGTAGAGAATTTGAGAATATTAAAATCATGTTTGATTTTATGGCAGTGTTTAACTTTCACTAATTGGTGAAATGGATGTCTTATAAGACTCTTGGCCAGTATGTACTATCAAATGTACCCACTGACACAGAATGGGTAAAACCATTGATACTTCAGCTTTTCAAACAAGCCTTTATTGGTAGCCGGTCACCTACCAAACACCCCAGGCTTTAAACTATCAATGCAAGGTGTAGTGACAGCTACCTGTAAAAAGAGTGCTGTCACCATACACAAGGGATTGTGGTGAAAACAGAACACAACACTTTCCACATACAAGCAAAATTCATAGCTGCAAAGTGACCCATTGTTATGTGTTATACCTCAGCTTATCCTGGCTTTTTACCCAACTGGAATTTACTGGTGGGGGTTTTCAGACCATAATTACAACTTCAAGTCCCATAATACAATCTGAATTCTGATAAAATGTCCGGAATGACTGAAAGTGGGGCACTTGTAATGCAGACACTTGGCAGCTATGAACATCCACACAATAGCAGCACTAAGGTAAAGTAGTCAGGCAAAGGGTGCCGAAAAGCACTGGTGAGCATGCTTTTTAAGCATCAAAGTTCAGGTGTCTTAGAATGAAGGGCTACACATAAATCTGGGTTAATTCAAAATGTTAAAGGTTTCATAATGTACAATGCTGTGGCAGGACTCACCACCCTGTCATAATATACAGTAAGCAGTCAGTGAACGGCCCCCAAATGTGTCCAGGAATTTATTTATTACAACATTTGAATATAGCTCTCTTACTTTTTTAATCCATTAATATTCTGCAAATCAGACAGGTAATGAAATATGAGTGAGGGTAAGAGATGTGAGTGTGAATGAGGCTGCAATACTCAGACTGTCTATGCTTAAAACATAAGTCCACTGGACACACTGCCAATGGGAAAATATTATATATCCTGCATTACATCTTTAAATTAAATGTGAGCTTCATAATAATCACTGTAAAAAAACATTTTATGTAAACACTGGGAATACACAGTTTAGGGATTAGGCATCTGAATAAACACTGTTAAGCACTAATTTCAAAGGATTTAAAAAACACTGAGAAAACACCTCTGAAATTCACAGAAAAGTAAACACTGAAACCAGGACATCCTACTAATAACATTAATTTCAAATACTTTTCCTATATCTTCTCCTTAATGTTAATCTAATTTGGTTAAAATCTAGTTCCTGAGGGATTTATGTGAATTTTATTCACCTCTGCTGCTAGTTCCTGAGTGTGACCTGTTATTTTATGCTGTCAGTTCTTTGAGTTCAGATTACATCTCAGTCTGGGGTATCAAATCTACCACCGTCACGTGTGAGAAGTCTTGCTGGATTTCACAATTCACAAAAGACTATTCTGATTTATGTTTATGGACATCCCATAGTTCTATATGGTTCATATAAGGTCAGCCACTGATGATTAAGGTTTAGCCATATTTTTTACCATATATTTGAGTGGGGCACTGGCCCAAGAGAACATTGTATAATGTGAAAATATGGTGTTGCCATCCCCTTCTATGCCTTCGCCTATGGTCATGGATACTGGAGATATGGGGCAGCAGAGGGCCCAATAATGTGGCAGGGTTGAATAAATTAAGTGGCAAGAAAAAGCAAATTATGCTGCATAATGCGGCACATTTTATGATAGCATTACTTCATTATTTTTTCATTCTTTCACTTGTTAAGACTGTCTGAGTATTGGTTGCACCTCATTCGTACCAGTTTAACACCCAAATATAGCAATAAGCAACAGAAAGGTGACAAGTCAAACTTTGCAAAGGGCCTTCCACATTGCAGCAACATGTTTCTCTGCGTTTGTAGTAACTTTTGAACCATTTTAGCTAAAAGCATTTTTTTTTGTTAAAACCTGCTGCTTCTGTAGCAGATAATGAGCTATGTGGCAAATGCAGCAAATCTATAACCAAGCAAAAACACCAATGCCACACAATCGCATAATTCCAGTGGCCCTTCCTATGACACAATCTATGAATGAATGGTAAAAAGGATAAATAAATAAGTAAATAAATAAGTAAAAACTATGAAAATGCTGTGGCGGGGTGAGGTCCTCATTGGTGAACATCCTTAGAAAAAGAATTACGTCTGACATCCTGAGACCATAGAAAATATTTAGCCGGGAAACAAGATTACAAGGGAATACAATACTTCCACATGGAGGGAACTCTGCATCTGTGGACATAGTTTCCTGGCTAGGAAAATGTTTTGATAGAATTAATGACTTTCATAGTCTATTTTTATATCACAAATTACTTTTTTAGCTGGTGCTTCCTTTGCCTTTTAGCTATACATTCACAGCTGGAAACCTGGACTGTGTTATATTATTTAATGCTATAGAACGCACATAGGGATTTCCTAGCGGATGCACAGATTGCTACATCAAGTGAATACTACGCGTGTTTGAAGGAAGTAAGCTGGTTACAGGGGATTGCACTGTATAAACAGTAGGGCTTTGGTATGTTTTCAGAACCACTTACATTTCTTATGAAGGCAAAAAATAATATAACGTGTAGGCATGCTCAAATTACAAAAGAAACTTGTAGTCGACTACTTCGATGAGAAATACACCCTGAAATGGATTGATAATTCTGTTTTTAAAGTAATACAATATGTATCTCAAAACCTGTCAAATGCAATCAGAAGTTTAGATCTCATCAATATGCTGCTGTCCAGGACATAATGCATGACATCACTAAAAGCCTAAATGATGGAAGCATACAGGTGATGGGTGAAATGCTTGCAAATAGTCCTCTGCCCCTGTAGCAGTGGCGTATCTAGGCCTTATGCCGCCTGCGACCATTCCTGTTACCGGCCCTGGGAGGGCCTCAGGTAAGAGGTGATATCGGAGCCCCTAAAATTCGGGCCGCCCGCTCCACACAAAGGTATTGGAGTGCTTTACATGAGCACCAGTTATATTACACAAGGACACATTAATTGTTGGTGGGCACAGGAAGATTAGGTGATGTGCAGATGCCGAGACTCGAACCTGGTTCCCCAACTCCGAGGCGGACAGCTCTGGCCATTTCGCCATATCCTTTCAGGGTTACCCATAGAACCCTGTGAATTGGCAAATCCTGTTCCGCTTCCTCTTGTTATTCCTTATTAGGTACCCAGTAATCCATTAGCAGATGGAGAAATATTCTTCATCCACAGGTTTACACAAATCATGGCATCAGATCTAGCCAGTTTCCCATTACCAGCCGAATCGATTACCACAGGCTGCCCTGCACCTTTAATCACAAGGGCATCACTTTCCCTTTGCTGAGGCTTATTTCTAAATTGCAGAACCTACTACCTGTTTGCATCACTTTTAACATGGGAAAAAGTGACGTAGGGGCAGCGTAAGGGGCTTGCAAATAACCCCCAAAATATGCATAAATGAAACAGTGCATAGATGTTGGCTATTTCCTTAGCAGTTGTAGACCTCGCTGTTGCTGCATGTAGGGGAAAGGTGGTGGCACGTTAAGTGCTCTTGCAGATGTGCACATGATGTATGCATCAGCACAGGAAATACTCGCTCTGAAGTGCCACGAAGAGCTCAGTGCTGAACTTGTGCTAGATAAAATACCAATCTATGCTCTGCATCTACCTTCATGACTCTGGGATGCTCTGGTGATGATGGCCGAGGCAGGGTGTAGCTAATGAAGGCCGTGAGTCATGGAAGACAGGCCCGAGTGGGGCTGTGGTTCAAAGAGGCTGCTGGCTGCATTCAGGACCTGGTGATCTGTGTGCCACTGGCGAGGCAGATACCTATCTCGCCCTGGAGCTCTGTCTTAAAGCCGATGAGTTTCTGATGACCTTAATCTCTCTGAAACTGACAGAGGTCATTGTCTCTGTCCCTAAGATTAAATTGAACTTCATGCTGATGGACACGTGCACTTTTATCTTGCATACCAACAAGGGTCATGCATAACAATTTGGGCTACATTTTTACCAATAAAAAGCCTTAGTTAGGAGGGTAGAGAGAGTAGTAAGACCCATAATAAAACAATCATGGCTTCGTTGCCTTACCCTACTGGTGATCCAGCCACATGCTATCCTCTGTTGAAGGGTGGGATCGCAAATTCACACAAAAACGTTTTCACCTTTATGTCCTGGCTTGTCTAAGTGCAGTGGATTTGTGGTACTTGGGCATTTTTGGTAATCACTGATTTCCATATTATTTATGCTGGAGTTGGGCGACCTGAGTCATAGAATTGACAAGAAACCTAAAGATGCCTTTGCAGGAGTTTATGAAGACATACTCAGCCTAGTATAATGACTGTGTGGCAGAACAGCGACAAGGTGACTATAGCATGAATGACCACACCAGTTCAGTATTCCCCCAGAGCGGAAGAGACTTCCGCACTGGGGCCACTCGCTATCTTCCCCTTCTCGCACCAGTACAAGATATCACTTCTACAACCGTACACTATTTTGTCTTGCCTAGGCCACCAAAATGGAACTTTCCCCAGGAAGGAGATCTCCACCGCAATTCCGACAGCAACCACCCTTCTTGGATTGCCGCCTCTGAAGTAGGGGTTGCGTACTCCGCTTAGGTGCAAGTACTTTGGGTTTTAGTCTACTTTCAAACTAGTTAAGCTTATATATTATATTGTCTGCCATTGCTCTGCTTTTTAATGTGTCTCTTAACCTGTAATCAGTTTGATTTCACCTGCGCAGAGTACACAGGCACATTTTCTATGCCTGCTACCCTTTGCTACTCCTGATAAGTCAAGTGACTTTTCTCATATTCCCAGAGGTTAATTTGTAAAAAGAAAATAGGTGCTGGGGCTCTCGTCACGAGGCAGATTGCACCAGCCCATTTGTCCTGTTAGCACCGCCTAATAAGAACCAACTATTAACCATGAAAGTGGGGAGAGGATGTGACGTAATGGCCAGAGCTGCCGACTTCGGAGCTGGGGAACCAGTTTTCAGCCTCAGATCAACATCCTGTGAGTCTGGGCAAATCACTTAATCTTCCTGTGTCCTTAACTGGGGCTCATGAAAAGCACTGGTGTTGACGATTAAGTGCTGTGTGAGCACCAGAAACCACTGTCTAATATTAAGCACTGCTATTCCCCAGTTAATCACTGTTGGGACGGGAAGTCTTCTGCATGTCTCTGGAGAGACTGATTCCCCTGCCTTATGCTGAACTCCAGGCAAGTCACTTAAAAGCTATTGTATGGTTTCTAGATCCCTACCTCAGTGAGCATGACAATCATACATGTCCACTGAGGGTCCCCCCGTTTACATGGATTGAAACCCTAGAGCTTGGCTTTAAGGTTGAGGGGGCATGCCTAGCGCACCCCTATTTTCTAGAGAGTTGCCAGTGCCCTCTCTACCCAGTCTGTGGTAGACTGACAGTGGTGGGAGCAATAAATCTATAGTCAGGAGGGGTGAGTCACTAGCCACCCCCGCTCAAGTCTGTGCAGTCTCCCCCATGCCTGGGATCCTATTGCCTTTGTCTACCTAACGTGTGTTTGAGAGTCAGTAGGTGCACTGGGGACAGATGGTGAGTTGACCAATTGTGTGTAATGGGAGCTGTTCTGCTGGACACCCCAGCTTTCCCTTGCCCCTCCCATTTCCTTGGAGAGGCCTGGTGGGCTGGGGAAGACACTCAGCTCTTGTCTGGGTTTTTCTGTGCTAACTCTGTTAGGAGGACCCCCCCCCCCCCCGTCAATGCTTCCTGGTCAGGAGTTAATAAAAATTCCTCTTTAGGGAATAGCACCGGCTGATCCAGGGGAAGACAATAGGTCATCTTTTGCATGCTTTGGTCACACAGTGAACACACCATATATCTGTTTTGTGATTGAGGGTTAATCAGGATTCAAAAGTAGCAGGCCCTCTGATTGGATCAGCCTATCAAACAGAGGTGATAAAAGTCTGGCCTTAGTGGTCAGTTTTTGTAAAAGACTGGTCTATGACTGAAGAGGTGGCTCACACCAGATTCGCCCAAAGGAATCCAGCCGTGACCCGCGGTGTGAAGGCAAGATAAGAAACTTGCTCACTGCATCTGGAACGTGAGGAAGTTTTCTCTAAGACTGATGGATTCTGCTGCAAAGGAATGTGCCAGTTGGACAATGACCAAGGGCATCAGCAGCATCGGGGAGAAGACCAGCTGTTTCTGTGAGACTTGTTGTTGGGTGCTTTGAACAGGGAAATTGCAGACAGTTGTGCAAGCAGGAAAGGAAGCTTGCAGCACATCAAGGTAGACAGGTGAGGGAAAGCTTGATCCCAGTCTTTGAAGGTGAGAACACTTTGCCCAGACCCCTCCCCTGTGCTGTGGGAGCCTATGTGGTATTTCCAGTTGCAAGCAATAGCTGGGGAATGGAGTCCAGTGAAACAGGCCCCCCACTTTAAGTTTTGTAATATCTGGGGGTATCAGGGTGAACCGGCACTCTGTCGAGAACTACCCTTCTACAGCTAGCCAGTGGCTACTGGTCTAGTCAGACTCCAGTAAACAGTGCCAAGACATCCGGCACCTGTGATAAGCCACTAGCCACAAGAGCAATGTCCTCGCTCAGGACGGGAGGGCACTTCTGTTGCTTTGGGTGGGGGTTGAGGGGCTGATCAAGAACCTTTGACTTCACATCATATGCTGAAACTATATCCTTTCAATCCAAAGATTGGTATAATGGCTCTAGTGAATGGGAGCAACCCTGTGCTACATTGTCTGTAAGATGCTATGCTAATTGGGAGTCTTAACTGTATTTTATAGTGCTTGGCATCTAGGCTCTATAATACTGCTTGGGATCAGAACTCTGGCTCAGAGGGTTGTAGAGACATATGATTTTCACTGTTTATCCTAGTTTTATTTTATGTGTAGTACGATTCTCTTGTGTGTATTGAAGTAATTTTCTTATTTTAAAGTAGAGAATTGACAGTACATTGGTGTTATCAGCTGGTAGTACTGTGTGCACTGTATTCTCAATGCCTAACCCCACCTCACCTCTTTGAGTAAGCCTTGGACTGCTCTGTATCGCTGCCCTGAGAGAGTCAAGTGCTAGAAAGGAGTACTTGATTATCCATTTTGGGTCCAATAGTACTGAGGTCCTGGGACACAATCCAGTTGATGCGATTGAAGCCCAGTGACCCCTGAGTACCCTGGTAACCTGGTGCCCAGGAAGCCGGGTCTAACAATTACCATACACAACAACACATTCAGAGCTATTTACAAAGGGAACTCACCCCTGTGAGTAAGTTATTCATGCAAGTTTACTCCTAACCTTTTGAGTAACTTTACTACTTTGGGCTTTTCATAAAATCGAAGTGTAAAGTTACTCAAAAGTGTAGACCTTACACGTCTCTAGCAACTTTTCAAGTCTAAGTTACTAGTGCCAAAAAGAAACAGTAATAAGCTCAGCAGCACACATGGCCAACTACTGGAAACAGTAATAAGTCCCATGGCAAACAACAGGCACAGCAGCATTCTCCCATAGAAAATAATGGAGGTAGGGACTTAAAATATAATTTAAAATTAAGATAACAGTGCTGTAACATTTTTCTATTTTGGTCTACATGAAATTAAGTAACATTAAAATGTAAGATAAAAGTAAGTCTTGGAGATCAGACTACATACTTACCATGAATTGAAAAATGTAATCTATATGATTATGTGGCTATGCCACACGAGATATATTGGCCTAACCGAAAGAACAGTGGAATTGAGGAAGGAACTAATGGCTCTCTTGAAAGCGGTGATAGAGATGACGCTACCATTAGACCTCACAGCTATTCTTTTGGGTCATCCTGGAGAGGACAGAGTATAGCTAATTTGTACCCCCCACTGGCATAGTAATACCACATGTTTTGTTGGCAGTAAGGGTAACACCCTTCAATTATTGGAAACAAGAATTTTCCTCTCCCCTGGTGCTGTAGTTGACAAACATTTGGCACATATACAAAATGGATCCACCCAAGCAGATAAGATACTACGATTTGAGAAAATATGGTAATCCTTTAAAACCTACGTGAAGGGCCAGTTCGGGGTGTGGGGGTGGAGGATAGCCCAACATGCATCTGTCTTGGTTGGGAAAGGTGGTTTGCATTGAATCTCAGGCTTGTCTGCCTTATCTGGCATGACAAACTCAGCGGAGGGCCTGTCTTCACCATGCCTACCGGGTCCAAGCTTTCCGACAAGTGATCCCCAATACGCTAGGTGGGCACTATGAGCAAGTAATGGGAGGCTAATTATTGATACTTTGGGTCGCTCCAAGATTATAGTTAAGCAACACCTACTCCCTGGGTGCCCTAATGGACAATAGATGGCACATGTCCTGATCTCCTGTCAGTTCTTCTTCCCCTATCTGGGTCCCACTGCTGAAGTTCCATAATACCCCTCAGACTAAGGGGAGGGTGAAAGGGTGATTGGCAGATTCCCCCTTGCACCCTCACCCAACAGCACATTAGGTTTGCTTGATTTTTATTTCTCTTCTTGTTCTTTTTTTCTGTTTATGGTTTATATCATGTTTGTACTCATGTACCTTTTTTAAAGAATGGTACTGCATCACTGTTCAAAACTGAATAAAGATACAGTTAAAAAACAGTGCAGAATTTGATTTTCACAGTTAAAAGCCATGCGCTGGATTTAAATGACAACATAGAATTGGGTAGTTTGATGTAAACATGCACTACAGTTGCCATTCATGAGACCCTGCCATGGAGAATAAGAAAGTAGATATGATTTTAGGCGGATTTTCTCCTAAACATTATGACATTTCAACAATACTGCCTAAAATATCCACTAATAAATACTTATATGTATATTATGTAAAAAATACTTCCTTTGACCTTGTTTATATAGCTGTCCTTTGTATACATGACTTGAAGAAATTCAAATGAAGACCATCTCCTTCCTATGATGGTAGCCTTAGTCTTCGAGATGTTAGAAACCATTGTGCTTCCGCGTCACACTATGGGCACCACATACCAGGGATATGGAGAATTTCTTCTTCCTGGTAGGGAACCAACATGCCTTTGTCCACATGAGTATCATTACAATTGTGTTTCCGTATCACATGGGTGCATGCCATGCCACACCTTGCCTCTGTGATGCGGATGGCATGGAGAGCTCATATGCATAAAGGCTGAGCAGTTTGCCAGGGCCGGTTTCTGTTCCCAGTCCGGCCCTGGTTGTGGAGGGCTTTGTAGGCATGTGTGAGCAGCTTGAAAGTGACTCTGTTTTTTAGGGGGAGTCAGTGGAGGTCTTGTAGGTGCTGGCTGATGTGGCCTGGTCGTGGGATGCTGAGGACGAGTCTGGCTGCGGTGTTCTGGACTGTCTGGAGTTTGTGGAGTAGAGATTTGTTGATTCTGGCGACGAGGCCGTTCACGTAGTCAAGTCAACTGGTTATGAGTGCATGGGTGATGGTCTTTCTGGACTCAGAGGGGATCCATTTGAAGGTCTTGCAGAGTATGTGGAGGGTGTTGAAGCAAGTGGACAATACAGCGTTGATCTGTCGGTTCATGGTGAGGGAGGAGTCGAGTATGATGCCGAGGTTGCGGGCGTGGTCCGTGTGTGTGGGAGAGTTGAGCTTCAGGCAGCTGCTGCTATCCAGGATGTGACGTCCTTCATTCCTGCCTGGAAACTGTATCTGGTGATGTTGGGTTCCTTGGTGAGGGAGAGGATGAGCTGAGTGTCGTCGGCGTAGGTGTTTTCTGACTATGGTTGTGAGTGGGGTCATGTAGATGTTGAAGAGCGTGGGGCTGAGGGAGGATCCTTGGGGTACACCGAATTTGATCTCTGTGGGTACAGAGAGGTCGGTCAGCGAGGAAGGGGCAGATCCAGTCTAGGGCAGATCCCTGTATTCCAGCGTTTTGGAGTCTGGCGGCTAGTGTGTGGTGGGAGACGGTGTTGAATGCTGCTGAGAGGTCTAGTAGAATGAGGGCTGCCGTGTGGCCTTGGTCAAGGAGAGTGCAGATTTAATCTGTGGCTGCTAGGAGGGCAGTCTGGGTGCTGTGTTTGCTGCAGAATCTGGATTGAGAAGTGTCAAGAATCGAGTTGGATTCTATGAAGTTTGTGAGCTGGTTGTTGCCAATCTTCTTGGTGACATTGGCGGCGAAAGGGAGGAGAGAGATGGGTCTGTAGTTCTTGAGTTCTGTTGGGTCTGCGGAGGGCTTCTTGAGGAGGGGTTTGACTTCTGCACATTTCCAGTAATCATGGAATGTGCCTGTTTCGAGGGTGCAGTTGATTGAACGACGTAGTTCAGGTGCTATGGCAGAGGAGGCCCTGTGGAAGATATGCGGTGGGCAGGGGTCGGTAGGAGCTCCGGAGTATATGCTTCTCATGGTCTTTGCGGTGTCTTCTGTGGTGACAGGGGGTTCCAGGCGGTGATGGTTGGCTGGATTGCGTCGCTGGTGGCCGGTGTTGTGTCGGTGCCTTGGTTCTGTTCGCGAAGGTGACGTAGAAAGCCCTGATCTTGTGATGGAAGAAGGAGCAAAGTTTGTTGCAGAGGTCCTGGGAGGGAGGGACATCGAAGGTTTCGCTGTGGGGTTTGGTGAATTCTTGTGTGATGCTGAAGAGTTCCTTGGAGTTGCTGGAGTTGGAGAGGATTCTGTCCTGAATTAAGTTCATCTACATGGATCTGATGAGTTGGTGGTGCTCTATCATGGCTGTCCTGTAGGCAGTGCATGTTTCTGAGGTTTTGCTGTTCCTCCATGCCTTCTCGAGTCATCGCCACATGCCCATGGATTCTCAGAGGTCGGTGGTGAACCAGGTCGCTTTCATGGTGCGTTGCCTGTCAGAGTTCTGGATGGGTAGTCGAGCGTGTTAGCGCAGTCTGCGATCCATCTGTGGAGTTTGTTGGCTGCAGAGTTGGTGTCGGTTGTGGGGGGTGGAGGAGTGCAGCTGAGGGCTAAGTTGTGGTGCTCTTCGGTGATCTTGCTCCAGTTTCTGCGCGGGGCGAGGTGTATGTTAGTGTGCGGTGGGTTTCGAGAAGGAGAAGTGGGCGCAGTGGTGGTCCGTCTAGAGAAGCTGCATGGTGTGACTGAAGAGAAAGTTGTTTCCTCCTTTATCTCAGTCCATTACACACAGGCATCTCAACAGAATCCGATTGAAAGGACCCCCTGATCTGCCAGTGTGGCTCAAGACAAGAACTGGTTTCTTCCCCGCATTTATTTGTTGGCATGTGAAATACCAATGACACAGTGCTTCTGCAATCACGCAAAACCTCGGATTGAACCAAGCCTGCCTGCACAATCTCACAATTGCATCCCTTCCTATGTGAGCTGCTCCATGAATTTACCTTGCCATGGGGCTTAACAGGCAAACAGGTAACACTGCCCTACCATCAGCTGAAACCCATATGCCATTTGCTCCTTTCTCAGAGCCTGCTCTGATCCAACCGACTAGTTGCTGATCTATGGCTTCCATTTGCAGACGCCTGACTTCATCCCGTATGTCTACAACAGCTAGCATCATGCTGATTTCGGTCTTCTCTGTACTCTCGCCAATGTATTCCCCATTGAAAATACATGCATGTACAGCACAAAAGCGAGCAACTTCGTCAGCATATCTGTTCTCTGTGGTGAAAAAGTAATCTCCACTTCCATGGGCTGCGCACTTAATGACAACTACTTCCCTTGGTAATTGCAATGCTTCCAGCAGTTGTCTTACATATTCCCTGTTCCTAATTGGTTCTCCTGATGAAGTTAGAAACCCTTGCTGTGACCAAAGCTGTCCGAAGTCATGAACCACACCGAAACCGTACTGGGTATCAGTATAGATGGTGACTCGGATCTGTTCAGAAACTTGACATGCACTGGTCAAGGCAATGAGTTCAGCTACCTGCGCTGAGTGTACTCCCTGTAAGCAAGCAGCTTCCACCAATCCAGAGATGGTAGAAACAGCAAACGCTGCTCTCAAATTATCTTCATTGTCTTTTAGGCATGAACCATCAGCAAGGACTTGATCGGGATCAGACAATGGCTCATCGACAATGTCAGGTCTCGGCATGGTGCAATGCTCAGTAACATCCAGGCAGTCATGGTCTTCACAATCTTCCCCATCAGCATTTGGAACAGGTAACAAGGTAGCAGGATTTAACACACACACCACGCTTCAGGGTCACATTCTCGGCAGCAAGCAAAACCTGCTCACATCTTGTCAACCTGTTATTAGTCAAATGCTGTGTTTTAGTCCTCGTCATTAGGAGCTCAACTGAATGCGGTACATATACAGTTAGTGTGTGACCCATCACAATGCTTTCACATCATTCAATACTGACTCCTGTTGCAGCAACGGATTTGAGACATCCGGGCAATGCTGAAGCTGCAGAATCTAATGTAGCTGAGAAATAGGCCACTGATCTACGGGCACCTCCATGTGTCTTGGTGAGTACAGAAAGAGCATAACCCTCCCGTTCATGACAGAATAAGGAGCATGTTTTGTTGTAATCTGGCATTCCTAAAGCTGGAGCGCAACACAGGCACACTCTTAACTCCAGGAAAGCAAGCAAACCATTGTTATCCCAAGGCACCAGATCACAAACACCCTTGTCGGTCAGCATCTTCAAATGCTTTGCCATCAATGAGAAATTAGGAATCCATTGTCAGTAGTAGCCAACCATACCCAAGAACGTCCTGACCTCTATCTGGGTAGTAGGTAGATTTATTATCATCATCGCCTCTACTCACTCTGCTGACACCTTCCTCTTGCCTTTTTTGATTTGATTACCCAAATACTGTACTTCGTTCAGACAGTACTGAAGTTTACTCGGAGACACCTTAAGCCCCTTGTCAGCCAGATGATTCAGTAAGGTGATCCTATTGTCCTTACAAGCCTCTAGTGTTTCAGCACTGAGGAGGTCGTCTATGTACTGGATTAGCACTGAGTTACGGGGCAGAATCAAGCTCTCAAGGTTCTTTTTTAGCACCTGATTAAATATGGATGGACTTTCATTAGACCCTTGAGGGATACAACACCACCTTAAGACACAATTCTCCAGATGGATGGCAAATAAAAATTGGCTTTCCTCGTGCAATGGAATGGGAGAAAAATGCCTGACAGAGGTCAATCACTGTGAACCATTCAGCCACACATGGGATTTGAAACAGGATCACAGATGGGTTTGGTACCACAGGACAACATGGAATCACAATGCTGTTGACCTTTCTGAGGTCCTGAACAATGTTTCTCACTCGATTTCTGCAATCCCATGATGAGCGAGTTGCACAGACTTCCCATGATCTCCTTTAGAATGCCCTGTGCAATCATGGACTCAATTACAAGTGTAATCCCTGTCACCGTTTCTGGGGTCAGATCGTACTGAGGTGTTCTCAAATTCTGCATTGGGCTTAATCTGTATGCGGACTGGCTTGACTCCTCGTGTAGAAATACATCAGAATTAGCATGAAGCCAAATCTGCATATCCAATTAGGACAATGTAGCATAAACAAAACAATTAATTCAAGAAATAGGATGCAGAGGATCAGAAAGCATGAGTCCAAATTTCCTTGCATCGAGGGTTGATGAGTAAATAGCATTAATCTTTTCCTGCACTAACACTAAGATGACATCCCTACTTAAGCATCTTCAGTATGAAGGGTAAAAGGTGCCAGCATGTGGAATCTTCCTAAGAAGTCTCTCTACCATCAATGGCTCTGATAGCATAAAGCTATCAAGACAGAGCTTGCTCTCAGATGCTCTCTCTTCAAAGACAGAAGAAGAAGTGGGGCCTTTCCCTACTCCTCACATCACGTTATTCATAAGTAACCTTCCCAAGATTAATTGCGGATCATGCCATCTGCTCTGGGTACAATCCTAGAGGAAGTTCTTCCATGGGACAACAGTGTTCTTTCCACACAACATTTTGTCCTTGGTTCCCAGTCCTTCTCCTGTGTGAAGCACAACAACTTTCTTTTATCGACTCAGGCCACATGATTGTATCTCCTTCTCTCCTTGCCTGACTAGTAATACAAAGACATTATTCTAGCTAACAAGAACACTTCTTTTACCTCCAACACAACACATGAGAAAGAACAAATTCCACAGCATACATGAAATTCAACTGTTAATTCTACAGCGAGAGTTTCCAGGGAACTTCAATTCAGCCCTAAGAAATTTAGCTGCCAAATGAAAGCATTACATAGGTTTTACCAATTTGCATAAAAATAAGGCTCTTCAATTAATACATTTACCTACATGTAAAAAGACACAATTAATAAACACAGTTAATACACAAATAATTGTCAGTTTCACAACCGGAGTCCTTCATGTTAATGCTTTCTGCTAGTTACATTTATTTCCTACGATAATTTTCTCCATGTTACCATTCAATGGCCTAGAATACATCACGTTTTAGGTAAATGCATTTCAGGTTCTAACACTTCATGTTACTACAACAAAAGATTATATGCGGGTGCGCTCTACACATGTGAATATAATGCACCCCTACAAATAAAATGCAATTTCCGCTACATCACAATCAACCATCGAACGGGGTGTGCAGCAATAATGCTTTATTTCATACTGACCAGCAGCGATGTGTTTTGGCACAAATGTCTTTCTCAAACCAAGAAGTGACCCAATTTCTGAATCACTTCATTTTATGTATACAATGAAAACAGCATAAATACAATATTAGTAAACCAAAAATGTTTTCGAAACATTTAAAATGGTACATGCCAATTACAGACAGATACCAACCTCAAACTCTCACCCGTCTCAATTTTAAATGAACATCATCATCAGTGTACCAACCGGTTCATATATCGCAACACATCAGAGATTAAAATAGATCCTCAAAGCACAATAACATCTCTTATATCAAATTCTAATCACTTATAAAACAACAATCATTTCAGTTGTAAAAATCCAAGTGGAAAAGTAATACTCTTAGCATAGTTCTTCGCTACATCAAAGTGAATTTTTAACCACAGTGGGTACAGTATCATACATTTGTTTTTACCTCTCATAAAAAAAATTACATTAATTATTTGAACACTACATTTAATTACATTTACTAAACATTAATTACAAGTAAAATTGTTATGTAGCTTTTTTATTGTATTTTGTGTAAAAATTAATATTTGTAAAAAAATGAATAGGTTTAAAAGATTTAATTATTTAGTAAACATTATTTTGGAGAGTTAATGTGCTCTAAAATGTTATTTGATTAGTTCTTAGTTACAAATAATTAATTAAATGTTTTTGTATGTTTACATTTTACAATAAAAAGTTTTGTTTTTAAACAAATAAACTTTAATCATTTTCCGTATTCTTTCCCATAAAGACATCTCCACTGCTGTGGTGGAGATCTCCACCATAGTGGCAGAGATAACCACCACACTGTCAGAGACTTTCGCCTACACGTGAAAAGTTACAAGTAGTAAATTTACACTTGAAACGTTTGCCCCACTCTCTGGGTTCAGCGGGTGGAGACATGTAACTCTAACTTTGGAGTAAACTTACATTTTAGTAATGGTGAATAGCCAAAAGATGTAAATTTACTTCAAAGTGTAAGAGTAAATTAACATTTGTGAATAGGTCTCACAGCCCTAAACTGGATTGGCTTTTGAACTTGTAGTCAATGCAAATCTGACCAGGTTGGAAACATATTGGTCTGCCTATAGATCCCTAACATAATAAGAGCAGACAGGGTTTATGAGCTGCAGTTCCTCTTCATGAATTTTTGGGACACTTATATTCAATGAACTGCAAGAATCCAGTTGAGCAATTATAATAGCGTGGAAAACTGGAATTATTGAAGTTGATGGTTAGAAGACAATTTGTACAACTTTAGTTATTGAGTTTTTTGCCAGCGAAGAGCCAATTTCCATGCACTATAAACCCATAGAGATAGTAAGGTGGCAAAACCAGTGAGTATACACCCTGGGACAGAAGCCAGTGATAGGCAAGTTAACATCACAGATCATCAAGATGTTGGAATAAGCTTGATGGCTACTTGTTTCTGAGGATATGGTGCCAATGATGACATTGTGTTGAATCCAGTCCAAGAGTATGGATTGTTCATACCTGTGAGACTCCTTTCCTACCTTTCTTTAATTTTATATGTTGGGACGGAAAAGTCCCTCATATGGTGATGGACGTGTTCCCCTACCTTGAGTGCCCCAGTTGCAGTGATGTCTGGATCCCTGGTGCTGATTTTTTGTTGTAATGGACGAAAAACTGATCATCTGTATGCGCCATGACGTAGGCCTGTCTCACAGATTGCGGTCTTGTTGGACCGGGAGTGGCACCCAAAGTGATTCCTTCATAGTGGTGAAAGGCTACTGACTTTGCCAGGAGTTTAGTAGCACAAGCACGGTGGTGCCAGCATCCTATGTAGTGATCGTTAGAAGGAAACTGGCCTTTTTACCTTTGTCATTGGAGTGAGGCCTACAAGCTCCCTTATTCATAGTTCCGCTGCTGTGTGGTTAACTCACCCTTAGTCTGCACCGGCTTGATGTGTAGGACTATGCAGTGCGTGTACGTGATACATGTGCTGGGTGTATGTGTGCCTGTGAATGGTACAATACATGGAAGCTTCTAGGTTCTATTTTCGGAGACGCAGGGCTGACTGGAGGAGCATGAGGAGGTAAAGGAATCCCACAGACAGATTTGTGGATTGATGCATTCCTCTGAGCTGGGTGCGACACATTCTGGAGGAAGAAAAACCAGGCTCTTAGTAGAGAGGTCACTTGAAAAGGGCCGGGCGCATCTCAGGAAGGACATGGGGCATATTGGAGAGGAATGAAGAGTAGTCCTTGAGTGTCTGGGGTAACCTTATTATGCAGATATCACTGTGGCTGACATCCAGGCTTAAACCTGTAGTCACTCCCATGGCCTGTGTTGTAGGGCTATCAGAAGTGAGGTTGCTCCTGCTGTGACAGGCTGTTTTCTGGAGGAAGGGCAGGGCAGAGGAGTGAGCACTTCAAAAAGTAGCAGACCACCAACCCAAATAAAAACAAAATGGATTGAAAGAAGGGGAACTCATGGCCCCCAAAATTGTCAACTGTCAAGCAGCAAGTTGGGCTGTGAGAGGAGCAAAATCTCTGCAGGACTTGTGCCCGTTACCAGGACTGGAAGCTAAGGCCTGCCAGTCTCTCAACTGGGTGAGGGAAAACAGGGGGGGAAATGTTCGAGCCTACGCCCTGCAGTTTGCATGCAGCTCTCTGATGGCAATTCATAGGTCACTGTGCTATCTTAGGATTGTAACTTATGAACTGCAAGTAACCAAATGATATCTGTGTCAAAAGCAGTAACTCATTGAACTATCCACATAAAATACAGTTCTGCGATCTGCCTGTTTCACGTTCTTTGCAACAGGCATACTAACCATCTGAACTACTTCATGATGAGTCAAAACTGGCACTACCAAACTTCAATCTTTCCAGCAGGAACATTAATCATCAGTTACCATGACAAGTTTATTGTTGCCCGAAAACTGCTGGGCACATAAAGAACTCTGTAGCAGGCACTTTTAAACCCATAAGTAATTATAAATATGTGACTGGACCGGTTGCACCGTCCTAAAGACAGCCCTGCCTAGCCCATGTGCAGAGGGAAGTCAGTTACCCTGTATGCCAGGTGGGACTGCCATGAAGATTACTGCTGTGCCGATTGGGCTGAAGCCCTCTGTGGAGTGAAGTTGGACCCCTGGAGCCACCATGAAGATTACTGCTGTACCGGTCAGTCGTAGCTCATGTGAGGAGTAAGGATGCTGACCCCAAATGCCACATGGGGCCACCAAAAAGGACACGGCCAATTGCCAAGTTCAAGCCATCGTTGGAGGAAAGGCCACTGTAGTGACCCATGCGGGTCAGAGTCCGGACTGAGGATCAGATGAACTTACTGTCTCACCGGAGGAAGCTCTGTGGATGCCTAGCCACTGTCCTGGCCGAGCTGTGAGTGTTACTCAACAACAGAGACTCTGTCGCACCTCACAGAGCCTCCAGTTGCACCATCCTCACAGGAGAAGACAAGACTGATCGCCGGGCCAGAAGACCCCTGGAGAACTTGTTCTGCTACAGAGAGCTTCAGGAGCTGGAACACTGTTGACTTGTATCGAAGTCAGAATGGTACTCCTGAGACTCGAACTACTAATGTGCGTTGGGCCCAGTAGGTCCTGCTTGCTCCGTGACCCTCTGACTGAAATGTCTGACTGTGTTTGAAGTGTCAGACCAATGGTTAAAATGATAATGTATGATGTGAGGAACACGCTAATGTCCAGCTGTGACTTCGGTTTTAAAGTTTCAATAGGCCCGGACATATGGATGGGTATTTTGGAGCCCTGTAGCATGCAACAAGGCCTTCTATTAAATATTGTGAACAATAACTAAAAACACCTTCCAATACAGTCTTGGATGGACTTTGGCTAAACCAGTTGCCCCTCTTTTATTCTCCTTTTTAGGGACCAGTTGTGATAACGTCACTGCAGAGTACTGAAACACCTAAAACGTCACAGCCTCTACTCCTCCAGAGGGCTCCTTAAATCACAGATGCTGGCCCTTAGCTGAACATTTAAGTGTTCCACAACTACTGAAAGGGACACTTGATTAGACTCTTACACATTTTGGAGAGAAATTCCTTCAAGAAAGTCATCTTTCCATATAACTATCATTCTTTCAGATGGTCCTGAAGCTGTGGCTTCCAATTGGCTGCACCTGCCACTCCTGTGTCAATACTATAGACTTTTAATATAATTGGTGCTTTTTAGGAAGTTGTTTCTTCCATTGACCTGCACTTCTGCTAATTTCAGGTGGACTGTACACACTCATTATAATTGCCTGTTTTTATGAAGCTGTATCTTCTGGCAGGTTATTCCCCAATTCTTCCAGTTAAACCCACCAGGTTCACAGTACACCTGATGCTTTTGGAAACTGTTCCTTCTTTTGAGTTTCACCTGGTTGACTCCACAGGCTTTTTGTGGACTTCACCTTCTCTACAGGGTCACTCCCAAACATTTTGCCTTCTCCTCTCATGTTTTACTGAATTCTTGTTTTGTTGGCCTTAGTTCTCTGTGAACTTTACCACTGCTAATCAGTGCTAAAGTGCTTGTGCTTATTCCCTAAAGCATGGTAAAATTGGCTTACACCTGATTGACATATTTAATTTAATTATAAGTACCTAGTAAAGTGGTATACCATATGCCCCGGTCTAATAAATTAAATGCTGCTAGTGGGCCTGCAGCACTTCTTGTGCCACCAGCCTAAGAAGCCCCTTAAAACATATCCTAGGCCTGCCATTGCAGCCTTTAGCAGTTTTAAACTGCCTATTTGACTTGGCAAAAGAAACCCCCTGACAAGTCTAAAGCTCCCTTGGTAATACATACAAGTCACCCCTAAAGTAGGACCTAGACAGGCCACACGGCAGGATGCATTGGACATGTACCTTTAAGTTTTACATGTCCTGGCAGTGAAAAACTCACAAATTTGTTTTTCACTACGATGAGGCCTACCTCTCTGATAGAATACATTGGGTTCGCTCATTACATTTAATAATTGGTAACTTTGGTTTGGGGGCAATTAGAAATGCCATGTTTGGTGTCTAAGGAATTGCAATTTTAAATTATCTTTAATGGTAAAGTCAGAATTTCAGTCACAATTCGGAAAATACCACTTTTAGAAAGTCTTTTACCATTTGGGAAACATAAACATAGGAGTAGGATCTGCTATAAGGGACTAGTCAAAGTTCCAAAACCTTAGTTGCGTAAAATTGTGTTCCCAGTGGGCAGCAACTTCGAAAAGGATTGTATAAACTGTTCAAACAAATTATGAACATCATTGTTGCATTTGAGAAATAAATGACTGGTTTAATTTTCCACTGATTTACTTCATATTTGTATTATTTTGTCATGTTTTATGTGCATGACTATTATCCCATACGTGTGATGTATCTTTATTGAAACAAACATTGTTTTTCATGTTTCTGACACTTTAATGAAAAAGAAAAAGCCTAAAGAAATATACAGAATAATGGTTTAATAAATAACCAGTACCAATGATATCTGTTATTGGCCTTAGTCTGTTTAAGTAGACAACAGCAACACAAGTGGAAGCTATATACAATGTTGTTGTAGGCCCTATCTAGCCGACAATATTTGGGCCTACCCCCTTTACATAGTATAACTTTTAGAATGTCCGCATTTTCATGTAATAACCCTTTGGTGCCTGCAGCCTGTATCATGGGTCACATTACTAGATAAAATTGGCCTTTACACAATAGAGGGACTACGTTTTGACGGGTTGGGCCCTGTGGCACCAACTTGTCAACTTGTCAAGGGCTCTTGTTTAAGTTCTACTTTCTTTAAAATCTATGTAACCCCTCTTGCTGCTATTGCTAGATTCTTTGGTTTCAATATCATATCATATGCCGATGATACTCTGTTGATCATCTCCTTTGATAATAATGTGGAGATAATTAAGGAGCAGTTCTTCAACGGCATGAAGGCTTTTGCAGGTTGGATGGCTACCAACTGCTTACAATTGAATGCCGACAAACAGAGATTGTTATTCAGCAAAGCCTAGCTATTTTGGACCCCAGACTGGTGGCTGTCCAATCTCGTCTCGCCCCCTATGCCTTAACCGGTAATCAAAAACCTTGGCTTAAAAATTGACTAATCTGTTTCTGTCCTTAGTGGCAGCTGTTTTAACAAATTGCGCCTCCTGAAGAAGGCTTTCCCTTTTCTTCCTCCCTCATTTAGGAAAACGTTACTCCAAACCCTGATTATTAGTAAATTGGACTATGGCAATACTTTGCTTGCTGCTGCTAATGAGACTTTATTAGCAAAACTGCAAGTGGTCCAAAACACGGCCGCACGGCTGCTCTGCAATCTTCCTGCCAGCTCCGCTTCTGAACCTCTGTTGAGATCATTGGTTACTTATCAACAAAAAGGTAAATTTTTAAAACCTGTTCTTTGACCTATAAATCTCTAATGGGAAACGGGCCTTCTATTTAACCCAGAAACTCAAATGCTACTGCCCTACCAGGTACTTACGTTCTAAAGTCCTACCATCAGTCCCCCAAATTCGCTTTACGAGATGTGTGGGAAGATCGTTTTCCTACTTGGTACCGTTTTACTGGAACAATCTTCCACTCCATGTTCGCACTTTAAAAATGTTTTTATTTTTTATTAAGCTGATACATAGGGTATAATAATACATAGAGTAACTAATCACTACTTCATCAACAATATACATCATTTATTGAGACATTGGTTTCATATGGAAATTAATCATGAATTTTACTCCAGACGTGCATATAAATGCATCATACCAGTACAATATTAAAAAAGGTAGACAGAGTGCAGACGTGCCTAAGAATATGCATATTCTAATATTCCTAGTAACCATGTTATTCAATACTAAAGTGCAAATGTGCCTGTCACTCCTTGCCGGACCCACAAACTCATGTTTTACTTGATGGTTTGAAAGACAGTGCAGCTTTTGAGTGGGCTCAACTAGGCGGGGGCAGAGAACTCCACTCCGCTGGCGGAGCTTGCAGATTTTTGCCTAGTCCGCGTTCTGCTGAGAACGCGGACTTTATGCAAAACTCCAACTCCGCAGCAGAGCGGCGTTCAGCCCCGGGCCCCACAGTAAAAGCTCCCCACCTCCACCACCCCAATAAATATTTTAAATAGATAAATAAAGAAGATTAAAAAAAAACACACTTACCTCTATCGCGGCATCTCCGAGCTGCCCTCTTCCTCCTTGCAGTGGTCTTTCCTGCAGAAACCCCTACATCAGACGTACGTCATGGTAGGACTGCGCATGCACATGCAGTCCTATAAGACGTACGTCTGACATAGGGGTTTTGGTTTGCAGAAGAGACCACGGCGAGGAGGAGGAGGGCAGCCCGGAGACGCCGCAATAGAGGTAAGTGTGTTCTTTTAATCAATTAAAATATATATATATTTATTTATTAAGGGGGTAGAGGCGCGGAGCGGAGCAAAGTTTTTGCCCAACTCCGTGGAACTACGCCAGCTCCGCCCGGGCCTGGGCTCAACCCCCTCATTAAACATAGTGGTTACAAAGTATATGTCCCAGTTAAAGCTAAAGCACAGCCACAGCCTTCACTCAAAGATTTGTAGCACTCTTGCAGACTTCACAGAGGACAGCTAAACCCATCTCCTATTGGCCAAATGATAAACTCACTCTCAACCAACCCTTTACAACAGAGTAGCTAATTAATGTAAGATGGAAAGAATACGCAAATGCAAATATATCTTTCTCACATCTCATCACTTCTCTCCATGCTTCAGCACAGAAACACACATGCCACATGTTTGGACCACCGTCAACCTCACGCATGGCATATCGCTATGGTATGTATGTGTTGAGTTAGGAATAGTAAATCGATACGTACCTCTATATATTTACTATGAGTGTGAAAAATGTGCGTAATTTGCTTTTATGTAAAAATGCAAATTCTTTGCGGAAATTACCCAAAAGTACGGACAATTATGTGAAATGCAAATTTGTCATGTAGTGCTATATCTTCATTCATAGTAGGAAAAGCATCCTGATGTCAATTATTGGCGCACGAGGCATTCTGGGCTAAAAAGGCATGAGCAAACCAATTGTCATGAATTACAGCCACTCGCAGTCTGGTTGTATGCATTGTCCCTGTGCTACTGGATTATAATTTTCTCAAGAACTGTGATGTTATTACGTGACATGGAGTAATGACATAAATTTGTGAATTTCTCGTGACAAGCGTTACATAAAATTTCCGAAATTCCATGAATTACACTGGTATCATTTAAATTTCACCCATGCCTATTACTTACCTTGACAAGTGATAGTCAATATAGTGCATTCGATGTTGTTGATTTCATATAGTAATTTAAGACCCATAAGAGCTTAAGATCACTCATTGATCTCCCCATTTGCCATTTTAAATTATAAAACGACTGTGGATTATTCTGTTTACTAAGCTGTGCTGTGCACATATCCTCAAAAAATAAATCAAACACATTTATAAAGGTTCTGGAAGTCCATTTACAAACATACTTAATCCATTACTTTCAGTGCTGAAGATAGAGTTTATTTGAAATAAATTAGTATCTGCGAAATCTCCTGAAATAAGTTATTTCTAATTGAATCCAGAAAACAGATTAATGACATTGAGAAACATTTAATAGTAACAATGTGGACATTTGTATTTCAAAGCGCTGGTGAGAGGGGATGTTGAGTGCACATTGTGCAGAGCAGATGTTGATCCTTTGTTCCTTGGACTTCTTAATTTCAACATAAAAGAACATGCTGGCAGTCTTGTTAATCAGGTCTGACCATGAGTGGTGGGGATATTAGCTATGATGTCGCTGTCGTGAGCATACAGGAAGCCATTTCTCCTCCCATCCTTCAGTGCATTAGTTACTAACACATGTGAAGCCAACAGCGGTGCCAATAGTTGGGTAATTGTCCATATTGAAAGAAATCCCTTAAGCGATATCCTTAGATTATGTTATTGATAATGAAATTTACAATGTCAGTAGTGATGTCACTTATTGCCTTTTGGGATGTCTTATGGGATGCAATGTATGAAGTCAACATCTGCGGCTCTCCAAGTACGCAAGCACCATAAACCTGTCCCATAAACTCCCATCTACACTCAGGTCTGATTACATTGTTCTTTCTGATCACGCCTTCAGATTTCACATCAACGAAACCTTATATTTCATTTGGCTTCCACTACTTCACAAAGCAAAGCTGCTGCTCTTTGAAGAATTCATATCTCCACTTTCACAAACAAAAGACAACCTTTGAAAAGATGAAGGCCACCTGCAGTTGTGACGTGTTGTGAACTCTGAGGCGAGATATGATGACTTGGGGGCTCATTTACAAGCCCTGTGTGCCGCCGGAACGTCAATTTTAATCACTCGCTGGCGCCGCACACTGCAGAACCATATCTACGAGGCCACATAAAGTCACCCTGCCTGGATTTTCATGGCCTCATAGATATGTTTTGAGGCAACGTAGCGCAAGTCGCTGCGTTGCCACACTCTGCGATAGAGAGGCGTGCCATGGGCATTACGGTGGGGTGTTCTCATGTAACACCCATGGCATTTGACACATTCCCAGACTTACAACATGCTGCAAACCTGGGAATGCGTCAAAGGTCTACGACTCCCCAGGGGTGGCTTAACTGTTGTTTTTTGAAAGACGGTGTCCCTTCCTGCACAAAAACAACCTGATTTCAATGCAGGCACCCTTGCACCATGGTGCAAGGGTGCCTGCATTGGCGCTAGGCAGCAATATGTACGTTAGCTTAATAAAAGAGGACAGGAATGCGCCAGTTCTCCTAGATACGGAGCATTTTTTTTCATTTCTTATGACGTAGGGCAGCGCAGCAGGAAGGCTTGCAGCGCTGCCCTACCCCAAAAATAAGTTAATGAGGCCCTTGGCGTTTTAAGTTTAAAAAGCATTATACTCAATTTACTTACTATTATAAAAGTCTACAGGAACTGAACAAATGTGCTTAGTGCAGTGCGAGCACTCACTCAATCCTTAGCAAATAACTCCTTGCATTCTCATTTTCGACTTCACAAGGCCTTAGGAATCACCAGATGAGTTTACATTACGTAACAGTGCTGCAAAACGCGATTGTATTCTTCATATTACTAATGTGTGTCTTTTACTAGGGTGTACATTAGGGTTCTAAAGATAAACCGGTGCAGAATGTTTATTTAGAATTTACTTTCCAGTGCAAGCCTTTAGTTGCATTGGAAAGTAGCCATAACGTAACACAAAGTAGTGCTCACTTTTCTATGCATGGATTTGCATCAACGGGGCATACCATGGGTGGTAACTTGGGCATTACTATTTAACCACCCAGGATTCTTGATGCAAAGCCCTATCTATTATCATTTGCAGACAGTAATTTGCACCAAAAAATAACAACTCCTTGAGGCTGGCATTAAAAAGGTTACATTTTGTATTTCTTCAAACTTTTCTGACTTTGCATGTGTGCTGCACTGCACAGCACACATCAAAAGTAGGAAAAGTTTTAAAGTTTATCTAAGTGTAGTATTTTGCACTGAAATTATACCTTTGCAGTACAAAACCTGTGCTATAGATCACACGAATACCTTTGTACTACGTTAGAAAGGAGTGTATGGTGTTTGTGACTCTAGGCAGCCTGATTGTGTGTCAGAGCTAAGGAAGACAGGAGGAGCGCCATATCTGTGCGGATATGACACTATCCTGCTCTCCCTCTCTAACGCAACACAGCAAATTTGTTTGCTGTGCGGCATTGCATGCAAACTTTGAAAATCTGCCACCCATTGTTCCCATAGTTCTCATTATCATGATGAAGCCCGTAACTTCTATTCCCGGCCATAACCGAATTCAGAAGTCACTGGTAATGAAGGCTGAATATTTAACGTTTCTAAGCCTTATGCGCACAGGATTTTTCCAGTCACAATGCTTCTGATGCACAAATTGTCAGGTATTGTGAATGTAAAAACTCAATTTGCAATGTGATGAAATGACTGAATGAGGTGTAGCGAGTACGCACAAACTTTTGAGACTATGCGCCACTCGCATGGCATTCAGCCGCGACGGTGCCAACGTAGTGCCACTCGCGAAAGCAAACGCATCACTCAAGTATCTTTTGTGCTTGAGAAGCGCTACATCTATAAAAGGAGGTTTTCTAGTAGATTATTTTCGACAACAGACCACTTGATTTGTTTTTTTTTGTGTGCGAAGCCTTTTTTTAAGAACTTTTTTTTCCACCATGAAGGAAGTGCCTCAGAGACTCCAACTTCCTGTTCCTGTCGAGCAGGCTCCCCCCAGTGCTTTGTCCATCCCCTGGTCACTTTTCATTTAGTTTTGGATCTGGAAGGATCACTCTCTTTGTCTACTGCATATAAAGCATTGGGTTTAAGGACTTTGTATTTGAGATTTCACAAGTAAGTTCAAAAACTCTTGTATAAGGGTGTTATTTGTTTGATAGAGGGCATGCACCATTATTTATTTGTACTTTAATTCAAGTTTTCTAATTTATTGTGTGGATGGCCTGCAGTTTTAGTAGGAGCCTAGTTATATTTTTGCATTTTTCCTCTTTCGTAAAGACACAATGTTGTGCAGTTCAGTAAATTTTCACTATCTGGCCCATGCATCAAGCAAAATTGTGCTCGCTAAATTAGCAACTCGGTAAAATAGGCCGTTAGCGAGCGCCAAACAACAGATTCCAATGCATCAACCCCAATAGCGAAAAAACTAAAGAATCGCTTAAAAATAACCGGTAAATTACCGAATCGCAAAATAAATAATCGGAAATAGCGAAAACAACAATTGCGCTTGCCAATAGCGATTAGCAAACAAAGAATCTCAAATGAATGCATCAAAAATCGCTAATCCCGAAAATCATCCAAATCGCTATTTAGCATGAGCAGAATAAGGGGAATCTCAACCAGGAGGTAAAGTTGCTGGAACAAAAAAAAAATTAAAGTTCATCACAGGTGTAATGAATCAGAAACCCTTCAAAAATGGCACTGGAGACCCCGTATTCTTTTCCAAAATGGCAGCCCTCTATGTGCTTGCAAGGAGGATGAGATTAAATGCAGCAGCACAGCGCAGGAGGAGGATCCAGGAGAGGGTATTCAGAGTGCGCATTACATTGCTGGGCCAAAATGAGGATGAAGTATATGAAAAGTACCGTCTGAATCGTGCCATGATAATGCGCCTGATTGTTGACCTGGAACCACTACTGCAGCACCAGACCCGTAGGACCAATGCCATTCCTGCGCACATCCAGGTCCTATGCAGCCTGCACCTACTGGCGTCTGGAAGTTTCCAGGGGGTCGTAGCGGTAGTGGGAGGCGTCTCACAAACCGCTCTTTCACGCTTCTTCCGTAAATTCATTGATGCCATGCTGACAATGATACATACCCACATCACCTTCCCCACAACCTCACAGCAGTTGAACTAGACCAAACAGGACTTCTACCAGGTGGCCCAATTCCCCCATGTCATAGGATGCATTGACTGCACGCATGTCCCCATCTGTCCCCCCTCAGCCAACGAGTACATCTTCCGTAACAGGAAGTCCTAACACTCAATCAACGTGCAGGTCATGTGCAATGCCAAGCACATAATTACGGATATAGTGGCACAATTCTCAGGGAGCACTCACGACTTATATATATTCAGACACAGTGGCATCCACAGGCGTCTGCTCAATGGTGAATTCGGAGAGGGACATCTACTTGGTACATACTCATACCTATTCATTACATCAGTATCACATATGTATTTGCATTACTGCCGCTAAGCCTTTACTTCCCCCCCGTAGGTGACAGTGCATACGCCTTGCGGGAATATATCCTCACCAGTGTTCCCAGGAAGCTGCACGCCTGCGCGCCCGCGCACCTTTAAGGAACTGGGCACGCAGTGTCCCGTGTAAAGCGCGCACACGTTCGTGCCGCCGCCCGCTTTTAAAACGCGAGCGGTGAAAAACGGCAATTTGTCTGTTGCCTGAGGCCTTTGTGAAAGTATTCCTGTTAATCACAGCGCCCGTTATGCGCTGCAATTAACAGGAATACTTTCACAAATTCCCACAATCAGCCAGCAGCCTCTCTCTATTAAAAAAAGGCATGCATCAAGTCCAAAAGCATGACGTGTGCTTTTTACGTCATGCTTTCCGACTTGCTTAATTTCTTTTCTAAATAGAGCGCGGCTGGGTGCTGATTGTGGGCCTTTATGAAACTATTTATGTTAATTGTAGCACTGTTATGCCCTGCAATTAACATGAATCCTTTCACAAAGGCCCACAATCAGCACCCAGCTGCGCTCTATTTAGAAAAGAAATGAAGCAAGTCGGAAAGCATGACGTGTAAAGCACACGTCATGCTTTTGGACTTGATGCATGCCTTTTTTCAATAGAGAGAGGCTGCAGGCTGATTGTGGGAATTTGTGAAAGTATTCCTGTTAATTGCAGCGCATAACGGGCGCTGTGATTAACAGGAATACTTTTCGCTTCTTTCCCTTGTCTGACTGATGCGAGCGACGCTTGGCGAAATTGGGTTTCCCTTCGGGTAAGTGCACAAAAGCCAACTCGCTCGTGGTACTTCACATCCAAGAACAATATTGGCGTATGTACAGTGCACAGGTCAAAGCGAAAATTCTTGCATCACTCGATGCAACATTTCTTTCCTATTTCAATATGTTGAAAAGTTAGTTTTTTTAGATAATGTTTTGCATGTGAAATTTATGTACAGATCTGGTCGCAATTTGGCCCAACCGAATGTATTTAAATGTACAGAAAAATTTCTCGAAGTTGAGAAAGGGTCTAAAGGGGCGCACGGGGCCCTGCATGCGGAGACCACCGCCAAGTCTTAGCTGAAACGGGACACACGTTTTATTTAATAAAATGTACATTTGGCCCCTGAACGAGGCGCATTGAAGTGTCTGCGCGTCGTTCCCACAGCGCTAGCTTCCTTCATGGAGCACAGAAGATGCATACGCCCTCTCACCATCTTCCTGCACCCTAGAACTGTAACTGCAGACAGTCCCTGGTTTCTATTAACCACCGACTAGCAAGGTACCTCGATATCACACGGATGAAAAAGCTGCAGGCTGTCAAAGGGAGTGAAAGTGTAAAGCTGGGGTTGTTGCAGACCATCACCAGAGGGGAGCGATTTGTATAACTCCTGACGCTAGCATGCATGTCCCAGTGAAACTCCCGGGCAGGCACCTCTTTGAAGTGACAACACATTTTCTTGTGGGGAACACCATGTTGTTGGTGCAGTTCAGATTATTAAATTTTCCCCTGCTTCCACGGACAGAATGATTTCTCAATCACACGCACATACACACATCACACGCTGGTGGGGCCCATAACACCAACATTCATTCTCTCAAACTATCCGTGCCTACAAAGGGACATCAAATCCTAACCGCAACTGTTCGCTTTGATAGAGGAAACACTTCTACTGAATTACCCTAACAATTCCTCCATCAGGAGGTCAATCGGATCATTAAGTTGTTATTTAGTTTAATGACACCTTAACTCTCAAACCAGATCAATAAACATTTCAATGGAAATAATCACCGGACACAGTAATTTCAATAATGATTTTCTTTTATCTAATTTAAATGCAGGTTAAATCCTATTAATGCAAAATCATCTTTTGTCATATTTACCTAGTCTGGCTAAATGTCGTTCTCTAAGTCAGAACTGGTCCTCAGTAAATTCATCAGAGTTATAAAGTCTCCGTCCTCTTCCGTCAGCATAAGGATCTCTGATCATCGATTCTCCGTCAATAGCTTCGGCACAAAGTGACTTATAGAGAAGAGCAGCCTATTCCCTCTCTAGTCTACTAATATTTATACTAAAATTTACATATAACAGTTACATTTTCTCATCTCCCAGGCCAACGATTGGCTGAATTCAAATACATCTCAATTCATTAGGAAACATTTTCAAATTTTCTCCTGTGGAAGAAGTCTCAAAGTGAATGTATGGGAAAGACTAATCCCAGGTCCAAAATGTATCAGTTCGTTGGTAACAGGTTGAGTTTGACAGTTCATTCGTCCATTAGCAACATTTGCTTCACGATCAGGGACATTGGCACCTCGCCCAGGGTAGTCTTCATGGGCATGGTCTGACAGGTCACACAAGGGAAACGAACGAAGTCAGTGCAGGCGCCTTTCTCCATTGTTCAAATGATGAAGTAATGTACTTTAGTTAGGATTCAGTCGGCGGCCATCTTTTGGTAGGCCAGAATTGTCAACTTAAGCAAAGAAACACAAAATCGTAATTAATACATAGAAATGATTAAAACAGTGTTATTCCCTTGCTAATACCCTTATGTGTATGCATTTATCTAGCCATATGCAACATTCAAAGGCGTTAATGCTGGTTTATTTAAGCGCAAATCACATTAACACTGCTCAAGCAACATTTATCGTTTTAATATGCATACAACTTAGTTCACTTATTAATTTTAGCCTTGCAAATGCATTCCCACGTGTATTCTCTCGGTTAATAAGGTTGATTTAGTACCTTCACATCAAGCCATTAATTATTATAATTAATTATTAATCATTTTAATATAAACTTATATAAATGGATTGGGTATATAAAAAGAAAGCATTTTACCCGCTCCATCATTGTCACCTCATAGCTTTCATCACCACCACTTCGTTAAATGTCAACGTGAGTCAAATGTGAATGTAAAAGTCCAGCTAGTTATGTACTGCTTTAACATGTTTAGAGACTAGTTTGCGATGGGATTCCATGAGGTCACCTCGTTGTAATATTAAGCAGCGAACACAACAAAAACATTTCCATGTGCATCCTAAACCGTAGACTCTACAAACCCCGAAGTTCAGGTGTTCCTGCGGGTTTGTTTCACGCACTTGTGTGTTGTTGTCAGTGTGAAAGTTCCTGCGTGTTTGAAATGGCTCCTTCAATGTGCAAGTGAGGTGCAAATTCATAACGCACACAGAAGAACACGCGCTCTTTACCAACAGCAAATATTATTTAAATTCACCGACCTGTCCAAGGAGGGCAGCATTTGCATTCCTCTTTTGGCTCGCCCCTTCTACACACACTCAATTCTCACACCTCCTCACAGTCCCCGATTCGTCTTTCCTTTGCCATCTACTGCCTCCTCTCTCCACCCATTCTCCGCTATTCCATGTGTCTTCTTTTCACTTCACTATCTGACGCACCCATCCGCCCGCCATCCTGCACCTTCACTTTCTCCCTATCTTCCTCTCCCTACCTTATTATGACTCGCCCCACCCCATCCCCAGCCTTCGCTCTCTTCCATTCACCATTTTTCCCCGTCCTTTCCCCTCCTCCTTTCACTTAGTCATTCCATTCTTACCCCTCCTTCATTCACCACTGCCTCTCACCCTTCTGTTATTTTCTTTCCTACTCTCGCCTCTATCGGTTCTCTTCTTCTTCAGACCGTTCCCTCTTTGCTATCTCAGCCCTCACTACTCTCCTGTCCTCTCCTCCATTCTCTTCATCCGTTCTTCCTCCAATGTCTCCTCTCAGTGCCTGCAGGTGGTTTTTGCAGCTGTGTCGTTTATGCCCCGTGCCTGGCCGCTCCTTCCACCGTCTCAGATAATATAGTTTTTTTTTTAATTCTATGCCTTTATTTCTACAGCGTCCGTTACTGCACATGACCCCACGTCAGTGGCCTGCATATGTACCTAGGTGCTGTGTGAGCAAGATGTACACTTCACAGCCTCTTACAAAATTAGTTTTCTTTACCCCCTCACATGCAGTTAGAGTTTCAGTACCATCCGTCCGAAGGTGAAATGTATCAAACAATTTAGGACCAGTAGATGTTTGTAATTCCCAGGATAACGTACGTGCTTCATGGCTAAATACTTATAAGGTCCCAAAGGCGAGACCTATTGGCTAAGCCAATGCTTGTTTGAATGTGCCAGTCTCCCTACAGACTCACTTACTTTCTTAATACGCTCTAAGCAGCGGCTACATCAGGCTATTCTTCACTGAGCCCCCTTGAACCCGGATTGCTCCTTTCAAACATATTGCCACCACATGCAACCACGACAATGCAACCACTTATTCGAGACAGCGCAAGACGCAGCTCAACACTCTGCTTTAATTAACATGCTGTGAATATGCTGTGACAGCCCAGCCAAGTGCCATTCATTGTGCAACAATCTCAGGCATTGTGGTAATGCGGAAACTTTTCTTTAAATGCGTTAGTATAATGTGCAATGCATGGCACTTGCAGAGCTTCATTCAACGGCTAGGAGTGACACTTTCTCGCGAGTAAAATCAAGCAGTGAAGACAAGGGAAACATAACAATTTCAGAAATTGCACCCATTTAAGCAAAGAGAAACTCTAAAACATCTTAAAGCCACTATAAAACACAGCAAATTGCATGGCATTCCGTTAGTGGGGATGTGAGTGAAGGAAAATGTGCTCTGTAAGATAACCGCAAAGACATATAAGGTGGAACCGCAAGTGGTGCAGGTATGGGCTGCAAGAGCTTTTAAATCTCACCTCCAGCAGACGCCACAACCAAAAACCATAAAAAAGAACACATTCTCTATTAGCTGCCAATTTTCTTTTAGATATTATATTTCACATTTCCATGCTTTCTGTCTACTTAAGAGTGACACAAGTGGGGGGGGGGCGTGGCTTGGCGCCTGCGGGTGATGGCGGCGCTCGAGTAGAGCTCCGAGGCGGTGCTGAGAGACGAGCCGGTTCCTGCTTACGTCTCCTGAGGGCGACCGACTGAACAGGTGTCGGAACATGTCCTGACCTCGCCAAGCGTCATTGAGACTCTTTTCATGCCTTCGTGACACGGCAACTGGAACTTGTAAGTCCTGACAAGATTTTCTCGTATGCGGCCGCCATCTTGGATTCGCTAAATGACGCGCGTTCTGTGGCGGTTATTCCACCGTTAGCCCAGCGCTTTGAATGCCTAACTATACAATTCTAATGGGCTCATAAGTTACCCATCTGCTTCTGCTCCCTTGCACCGAGTCTCTGCATTCTGGAACTGCTCGTCCTCTGCGCAACGCAGTCATAGCGTCCCTTCATGAAGTGTCCCTGCTCCACATGACTGCTACTAAGCTGTTCTCCAAGGCATAATTCCATAGTTGTTATATCTGCGCTGCTCTCTGACTCCGCCCACGAGTGGTGAGGTGTCTATATGAAGCATGCCTGGTTGCTCTCTACTATTGGTACCATTACTCACTGCGGATTCCTGAGAGGTGTGTCACGAGGCGCTTCATGTCATCCTTTGTCATGTGGATTAAACCCGCTTTACATTATGCGGTGAGCTGATGCCAATTCTCTGCAATATATGCCGTATACACAATACCTTGATTTCCCCATGAATGGCTTCATTTGCTTTTTCATATATGCTTTGACGACTGTTCTTACTTACTATGGAATTGGCCGCATTCCTCTCATAAAATATTCAGTTTCCCCCGTTTTACTGCTGTGCTATATCTTGTGTTGTCTTCATTTTTGCTCCTGTGACATCTACTGTGTCAGTCATTCCGCGACTTTACTACATGGGTAGACTTAAATCAATGTCGCACCTGCCTCGTTCGACCAAACCCCAGCTTGTGAAGAACTCTAAGGTTTTCTCTGCTTTTTCGCAACTGGAAGACTCTCTTAATTCGTCTGGCTCAGACACGCCAATGGATCCTTCCAAGAATACGCCGGATAATTCTAAATCTACCACAAAAAGACTCAAGTCAAATTCTCTTTCACCTCCAAAGCACTCAGGACCAGTGTCCATGGAATTGCTGTTAGAAGAGATAAGATCCTTGCGTCCTTTCATGGAAGAAACCAATATTAAACTCCAGGTCCTTACGGATAATTGGTCGCAAATGGAAACTAGGGTAACTTCGATTGAAAAATCTGTTCAGTTGTTCCAAGAGACATCCTCTGTGGTCTCAAACCTAAAGTCTCAAGTCTCAGACCTTCAACAACAAGTGGAACAGTTGGAAAACAGAAATAGGCGCAATAACCTCCGTATTTATGGCCTGGTTGAGGGACTTGAGGGATCTGATCCAATCGCCTTCTTCAAGACGTTTCTTCCCAAGCTTTTGCGTCTGTCATCGGACAAGGCCCTTAACATCCAACGTGCTCACAGGCTGGGTCGACCACCTTCTTCTGTTTCTTCCTCACAGAGACCTAGAGGGGTCATTATTTACTTTTTGGAATACACTGACCTCTTGATGGTTCTAACGGCGGCTAAATCTTCTCCGAATTTAGCCTGGTCTGGCACGCCCTTGTTTTTCGCACAAGACTATGCTAAAGCCACAGCCACCCATCGTAAGGTTTTTCTGAGCCTAAGAGCAGATCTACGGGCGATGGGTGCGCGATATGGCCTTTATCACCCATGTCTATTTAAAGTTACCTATAACAACAAGACTACAACCTATGAAGACCCAGTGCGCTTACAAAGTTTCATCAATGCGCACAAGTCGTCTGCCATGGATGCCTCCGGATCATCATCCTCTGCCCATGGTTGACTAATACTTTCATAATCCTTATATGGCTGTTGCATTTTATCCTGTACTTTTTCAGAGACTCTCTCTTGGCTGCAGTTCACTCGAATTTGTCTGATTTTCCAGAAACTTACTTTGCTGGCCTGTTATTGTTTATGCATGATAGTTGTCCCTTGTTTTCTTGTTAGTCATGGTTCCCGCATGATTTCCTGATTTGTTTCAATTCTTGTTCTCCTTTTTCGTCTTACAGGAATTTTTCCCCGTGTTTGATGATGTCTCTTGGTCCCTGCCTTGCTGCTCCTGGATGTGCTGCCCCACCCATGTGGCTCCTTCCCTCCTCCACCCTTCCTCGTACCCTTCCTTCGTAGGTATGTTCTTTCTCTATTCCCTTATTTGTTTTCCTTGCACATTTGATGGTTTTTCCCTTTATCCCTCCCTTCTTCCTCTTCTCTTGTTCGTATTCTTGTTCACATGTTTATATTTTAGCATGCTATCTTTGACTGAAATCTTTTGCTTATGTAAGAGTTGCATTCCTTGTTCCCCCTGGTGCACCTGTTCTTCAGCTTCTTATTTATCCTCTTCTTCTCTTCTTCTCCAGCATATCTACACTGGTTCTCTCTTTCTTCTTCTTTCTTTATGTCTTTTCTACGATACATGGGCTTTTCATTCTTTGGTCATGTTTTTCACATTTTTTGTAGATAGGTTATTGTTATGTCCTTGAATATCTTGTCATGGAATGTGAAGGGTATTAACTCCCCGATCAAGCTTCAAAGAATTTTATCACACCTAGCCAAATTGAATGTTGATATTGCATTCCTCCAAGAAACGCACTTAAATGATGTAGAGTCAGATAAGCTCAAGCGTGGATGGGTGGGTGAACTCTTTTACTCGCAGGGTGATGGCAAACGGAATGGTGTGGCAATCCTTTGTCGCAAGTCTCTTTCATTTCAGGTTCTTACCCAAGAATCGGATGTTTCGGGTCGTTGGGTTTATGCCAAGCTATCACTCAGAGGTGTTCCAATTTCCCTTCTTAATGTTTATGGCCCAACTACAGGTGAGCCCTCCTTTTGGGCTGATTTTTCTCCACTCCTAACCAAATTTATGGATCACAACTTTATTTTGGCGGGGGATTGTAATCAACCCCTAGATCCCTTTATCGATAGGAAATCCACGGCCCCCTATATTCCCAACAAGCCCCATAAGCTATTTAGCCATGCTATCTCACAGCATAAGTTGGTGGACTCCTGGCGCCTTTGCAATCCCAAATTGCGGGAGTACACCTTCTACTCTCCCTGCCATCGCTCCCAGTCAAGACTTGATTATGTTTTTGTCTCCCACAACCTTGCTCAATCACTACTACATTCCGAGATAGGCCCGATATTGCTTTCGGATCATGCTCTCGTCCTTACGAGCGTTGATGTGTTCCCTAAGGTTAATGGTCCCAGAAGATGGAGATTTAATAACTCGCTCCTAACTGATCCCAAGTTTACGGCTAATTTCACTTCCTTTTTTGATGAATTTTTTCTGATTAACGACCACACCGATATCCCGGAACACACTATCTGGGATGCTTTTAAAGCGGCTGCACGTGACTTTATCATCAGTTACGTTGCGAATAAACGCAAGGCTGACAGATGGTCCACCAAACAGCTCCTTTTAAATATTAAGAAGTTGGAACACACATATTTTACCTCCCACTCTGAGGATAGCTTGACAGCCCTTGTTGCTGCAAAACTGAAATTTAATGAGAAATCTACGGAGGACGCTTCCCTGTACTTGTTAAAATCTACTGCTAAATTTTATGGGGGTAGGAATAAAGCAGGGAAGCTCCTAGCTAACTATTTAAAGATTAAGCACAATAAGTTAAATATTGAATCTGTTTACGACTCTAATGACACCCTGAAGCATAAGGATGTTGATATTCTGGCCGCGTTCTCTCATTTTTATGAAACATTGTACACATCTGAAACTCAACCCTCTCCCAACTCCCTTGCTCATTTTTTCTCCACCATTCACACGCCACCCACTTTTCCTCTTGACCTTTCCTCCTTAGAATCTGACATCACACAAAAGGAACTGCTCACTGCTTTGCAACACCTTAAACTTAATAAGGCTCCTGGCCCCGACGGTTTTACCGTTGAATTCTATCTTCATTTTTCTAAGTTGTTGATCCCACGCTTGCATTCCCTTCTCCATACTTTTATTGCTCAAGGTGCTTCCTCAGGGACGTTCTCGGATGCTCATATCTGTTTAATACCTAAACCTGGGAAAGATGTACAATATTGCAAAAATTATAGGCCCATATCTTTAGTCAATATTGACTATAAACTTTTTGCTAAAGTATTGGCGGTCCGATTGGACCACCTACTTCCTGATCCTCTCGGTGAAGAGCAATCCGGGTTTGTTAAGGGCCGACATATTACAGACAACACTAGACTTTTATTTAATATTCTATCAAAGTCTTCCCGCTGTCAACACTCACTTGCAGCGATTGCCCTTGACGCCGAAAAGGCGTTTGATCGAGTTGAGTGGCGATATCTTTTTTACACCCTTACTTGGTTTGGCTTTGGCCCTAAATTTATTTCTTTAGTTTCCCTGCTATACCTGCACCCTAGAGCCGCAGTAGTTGCCAATGGCCAAATTTCTTCTTATTTTAGTCTGGGTAGAGGCGTTCGTCAGGGTTGCCCCTTTCCCCCTTTCTTTTCAACCTTGCGTTAGAACCCTTTTTATCCAGAATACGTCAAAACCCCGCTATCCATGGCTTTCAGGTTGCGGACCTTCATCTTAAACTTGCTGCTTATGCAGATGATATCTTACTTTTTCTTTCTAACCCCACGGAATCTGTCCCTGCTTTTCTGGATGAAGTTTGAAATTATTCCTCCCTCTCTGGGTATAGACTCAACCATGATAAATGTGAGATCCTACCCCTGACCAAATTCACTTTCAAGCAAGAATTTTGTGACTCTCAATTTACTTGGTGCCCCACCCACATTAAATATCTGGGGTTATATATCACCCCCTCTATTCCTGACACTGTCTCTCTATGTTTGTCTAAATGCACACAAAAGATTACGGACCTTACTGCAAGGTGGCACCCCCTATACCTCTCCTGGTGGGGCCGTCTTGATACTATTAAAATGATGATTTCTCCCATCATTCTTTATACGCTATCCAATATTCCGGTATCTATTCCAATGAAGTTCTTTAAAAAGATTAACTCAACGTTATCTTTATTTTTGTGGAGCTCTAAAAAATCCAGAATGTCTCTTGCTAGACTTATTCGTCCCGCTTCTGAGGGTGGTGTTAACTTCCCTGATTTTCCTGCATATCAGAAGGCCTTTCTGCTACGTCAAGCCTCCCTCTGGTTACAAGATATTACTGTTCCTTGTCCTTTGTGTATTAAGGTTGAACGTACCCTCCTTTCTCCATTTTCTTTTACAGAGTATCTTGCTTTTTCTCGTAAACCTTCTTTGATTCCCACTCCTATTCACAAACATACCCTTAAGCTCTTGCTATCTGATGCCCCTGGCCCTCCCACGACTGTTGCTGATTTCCTCTCTTCCACCATTTGGCATAATAAATATCTTCTAATTGGTAATAAACCCTTCTATTGGAAATCATGGAGATCCCGAGGTTTGGTATGGATTTCGCAGCTCTTCTCTGATTCCATCTTTTTCTCTTTTTCTGATCTCAGTTCTTCCTTTGGCTTACCTCTATCCTTTGTCCCTAAATACTTATTACTTAAAAATACCGTTCTAGAGGTTTATGAGAGGCTCTCGGGTTCTTCTTCTCCTTCCCCTGTTCAACAAACCCCCATTTTCCAACTCCACTCTCTCCTGCGTACGATTCCCAAAGCATCCCTTATTTATAAATATCTTCACTCACACCAATCACTCAGACCTAAATCCAAGGTTGAGATTCAATGGGAGATTGATTTTGAAACAGAATGGCCGATATCTCTTTGGGATAAGATATGGGCAAAACTCCGTAAAACTTCCAGAGCAGCCTCCCTGACGCAATCCTTATTTTTTATTTACAACAGATTACTTCATACTCCTTCTACACTACACAAACGCTTTCCTACTACCCCAGACACATGCTGGTCGTGTGGCTCCCCCAATGCTACCTTATTTCATATGATATTTCTCTGTAAATATGTGCATGACTTTTGGTTACAGGTGTCGGCTCAAGTCAATGTTATTTTTCATGCCTGTATTCCTTTTTCTCTCACTCATCTTTTCTTGGGTAGTTTATCCCCAGGTTGGGATAATGTAGATATGTATGTTCGCATTGTAGATTTGTTATTAGCTGTAGCCTTTCAGCAGATTACTGTTAATTGGAAAAGTACATCTAATATTTCTTTCAAAGGGTGGTGGTACAATGTCTGTCACAATCATAGACTCGACAATGCTTTTGTTTTTCCTGTTCAATTAGCAACTAAACGAGCAGAATTATGGCTCCCCATTACATTGTATTTAGATAAATGTACTGCCCATCCATCTCGTCCAACGCCTGCTCAACAAGAGGTCTCTAAACCCCCATGATACCCTTTCCACATTCAAGATTTTCTAATATACTGTTTTTTCTCTTTTTCTCTTCTTTTTCAAATGCCCATGTTCAAATGTTCAAATGCCCATGATCATTGTTTTTATTGTATATTCTCTCTTACATGCTACATTCTGTTATTCCCCTTTTCCCCTTCTTCCCCACCTTCCCTCTCCCTTTCCTTTCCTAATTGATGTTATGTATTGATTCACTCTTTTTCATTGACTAATAAAATTTTATTGAACTTAAAAAAGAGTGACACAAGTGCCAGATGTTTGACAGTTAGTGTGGCATTTTCTTGAGAGTGAAACCAAGCGATGAAGTGCATGGAAAGAGATAAATATTGGAAATTACACCCTCTAGAAAAATAAGACCTACAATATCTTGAAACTGCATCAAACCCCCTGAAATGGAAAGTTAAGATACTGATATGATTTGTGTGCCCAGAAGAAATAAAAATAAAGAAATCATCCTAAAACATCTCATACCTCCTATGCCTCTGTACTTTATTGCACCTTAATACAGCTAAGCACATCCTGCTGAAATCAAATGAACACAGGGCGGATACTTTGATGTTGCGGACAGTACAACAATAAGCAAAATCACGTAAAGCTGGAATTTTTACATTTTAGCTGTACATACTACAATGAACAAATATGATTAGAAAACCGTTTTAAAAGTTTTCTGGAGGTGATCTATGAGCGACTAACACTTAAGGTAAACATATAAAGAAATGGCACGTTACAAATGAATAAATTCAATTTGTTTTCAGTCCTGTTTAGTATCAGGTCCACCTTTGCAGACTCTTTGAATAACAACTAATGGCTAATTTTTCCCTAGGGTGAGTTACCTGACTGCTGCTTTCCACCAGTGCCTGAGAGCAGCTTGTTTTAGTGCTTCAGCCGGGGAGGATGGGAAAAAGTCTATAGCTGCAATTTAAAGATGTGTCAGAGTGCATGGAGAGCCACAGGCAGTTCTCCTCAGGAGTTTCTCGCTCTGGCTCACAGCAGTTTTTGCTTCTTACAGGGCCCCTTGCATACTGTTTTATGGGGGCCCAGCCGCCCGCCCAAGCAGCAGCAATGCCTTTTTGGCTAAGGCATCCTGCATAGTCTTAGTCACCAACGCTAACAAAACTGTGAAGTCCAGTAAGCACAAACACAGTACATTGCCATTGAGGCCCCGAGTGTACGCTATGACACCAATCCCACACTCTCTCTGTGCCTGCAGCCAGCACTGCAATAAGAACCACTTAGTTCATAATTGTAGCTCAGTTCCTACTGTGGATCGCGTTATTCAGTAATTCTGTCAAAGGTGGATGTATTCGGTGAAACGTTAACATTTGGTGCTAGAGTACACACCAGGTAATTCACCAACTTGTGTTCTAAAGTCGGGCGTACTACCTTACCCTGTGTATGGCTTACAGCTTTGCTTAAGATGTTCCTCAGTAGGCAGCCAGGAACTTTTAATGAAAGAATATCACACTCTTTCCCAAAATTAAATCAATTTGATTGTGACTGTTATGCTGTGACTGACAGTGGCTGGTGGTTATACTTACAGTGTTTGTTGTGTAGTTCTTTTTCATCGCCTCGGCACCTTGACTCTCCACTGGTGACGACTGGCCCTCTCACCACTGTCTCCTGACTGCATGATGCAGCAGTGCACTCTCCCTTGCCCAGTGGACTCGAGTCAGCCGTCCGGGGCTGCTTGGAAATAATTCTCTGGCATGGCCAATAATTTAGCTCCTGCGCACCCTGACAGAGCGAGTGGCCTGGACAGGTCTGAGCACCATCATGCTTTACACGTCGTGCTTTTGGACTTGCTGCATTTCTTTTAGGTAACACATAAGTTTGAAAACTTTGCTTAGCTAGTGTGCCGCATGGCTGGTGTTTTGCTGCTTCTTTCTGTCTCTGCATTCAGATATATAATACAACAAGTAACATTACACCTACGGCAGTAAAATCTTATGATGGTACCACCGTTGGAGTCGTGTGCTTTTCTAAACTCAAAGTGTACTTGCCTGTGTTACCAATTCATGTCATGGCGTGTGTATCCAAATTGCAAACCTGCCTTAAGACCTTTAACGTGGCGCTGTATGTGTGGAAATGCAGTTTTTCCACTTATTTAAGCAAAGATTTGGAGTGATATTTTGCACTGCACCCGCACACGCAATCTGGTTGCTGGCGCACATAGCCTTCCCCGCAGCGCACATAGACCCTACACTGCCGCCCACAGAGGGAACAAAATAGAGGGAACATTGATCCTCACCCCCTACCTCAACCCAGCAGCACCACAGGAGCAACGCTACAACGCAGCACATATTAGCACCAGAAATGTGGTTGAGAGAAAATTTGGGATCCTGAAAAGTCGCTTCAGGATCTTACATAAGACTGGTGGTGCTTTGCAATATAACCCCGAGACCTGCTGCAGGATTGTAGCAGTATGTGCCATGCTGCACAACATTACAACCAGAAGGGGGATACCCATTGAGATGGACGAAAATGACAACGATCGGGATGACCAACCACCTGCACAACACCGACAGTTACACGTGCCAAACACAGCTGAAGGTCAAAGGAGACGGACATACATCACACAACATCACTTCAGAGCCAGGTAAGAATGAGCCATCACAATATATTGTGGAGAGCAAATGTTTAATTCACATGAGCACTTGTCAAAGTCAATATTCATATTTAGTAAACATGACGATGATTCAACACATTGTGAAAAGAAACATATCCGTTGACAGCACGGGAGTACAATCACAATATTTAAGTGGCCCATGGTTACACCGCCATGGACAAATGGGCGGAACTGCATGTCTAGCGCCTCTTTCCACGTACCACCAGCATCCTGTCGCATAGCTCCTTTACATCACCATGATGTGTGTCTGTGGCTGTAGAGCTGCGCGAACTACTGGTCTCCGGCATGGACACGCTACTCACGCTCGATGCCGCCTCACTGCCCTCCTCCCCTCCCAAGTTGCTAGCACTAAATGTGCCAGACTGTAGATGTTCCACTGCAGTGGTCACCTGGCCTAAGGCCTTCGCTACATCCCCGCAGTAATGTCCTAGGTCTATCTGCAGTGACACGAAGTGGTGTGACAAGACAGCAGTGCTGTTGTAGAGCTTGGTGATGGCCCTAGTAGATGCAGAAGAACGAAGCAAGCTCTGCCGATGCCTCCTGCGCTCGCTGTGTTGTCCTGCTAGGATGGCATGGGTGAGCTGCTGTAGGGTCTTGTTGATTTCATGATTCCCCTCTGCTACAACTGTGGTCAGGTGACGCACAGCGTCTGTCATCGTGCACATGTGTTTGGCCAGCATTTATCCTCTCCTTTATGCGCAGCCATATCTTGCGCTTCTCGGCTTCTGGCACCTTGAGGGACAATTTCCAAAAAGTTTGTCATGCTTGCTGCTCACCCCCTCTATCAAGTGTTCCAGTTCCCTATCAGAGAACTTCCTCTTCCTCTTCCTGGGTGTGGTAGATGAATTTGACGCATTGTTGTCCATCCTGGATAGCTGTAGTGTGGCTGAGTTGTGAGGGTGAAGTCTCTCAGCTCAGCTTCTGTGCTCTGCCTCCTCCTCTGAGCTCCTCAGGGCACTGAATGAAGCATGGGCTGGATGACTTCCTGGTTGTGATGTCATCAGCCAGCTTCCAGAGCGACCCGTTTTTTGCAAAATCGCTATTAGCGAGTTCGCTAATACCGAAATCGATAATACCGATTTCGGTAATAGCTAATATTTATTTTGAGGAATCACTATCGTGTATTCGGTTTGTTTTTGCGATTTTTACCAAATCGCTAAAATTTACCGAATATGTACATGCATCCCGAAAAACGAATCCTTATTTGCGATTCCTTATTTGTCGCTAATAAGGACTCGCTTTTCCGAATTTTGATGCATGTGCACCTTAGTTTGTTAAATTTGCAACATTTATTTATTTTATTAAGTGGCCGAATCTGCCAAGGGGCCATCCAGTCAGTAGGCCCAGGCCAGTACTAGTCATGGGTGCATGAAACAACTGTTTCTGTGGTATATTCTATTTTGAAGCATCATTTCGGGCTGGTATGGCATTGGATTAAATAAGAAAATGTGGTGTTTTTTTGTATTTCATGTTTTTATTTGTGTACAAAAGGTGTCTCCGAGGGGTAATATTTGATGCCTTGAGACGATGTGTGTTGCTGTAACATTTTTATAGCTTAGTTAATTTTTGGTTTTGGCAGTTCTGAATTAATGATAATGTTTTCTTCAGTGTTACCAAGCCTCCTTTGTCTGGCCAGTGACTGTGCTTGCCATAGGCCACCATTTGTCTTTGTTCTACATGCCATGAGGCCAGGGGCCATTTTGTGTAGTCTGTGTCCATAGACCTGAATGCGTTCTCTTTGTTCCCCATGCCTCCTTACTCGCTGTTGTTGTTTGGCCATGTGGCTGGCAGCCATTTTGTGCATCCGGCCAGTGTGTTTTTGCCTTAGGCTTGCATGTGTTCTTTGTTCCCTATGCCTCCTTGCTCGCTGTTGTTGTTTGACCATGTGGCACATGCTGACAGCCAGTTTGTGCATTCAGCCAGCATGTCTTTGTCATAGGCTTACGTTTGTTCTTTGTTCCACATGCCTCCTTGTGTGCCGCTATTGTTTGACCATGTGGGTCGCAGCCATTTTGTGCATCCACTCAGTGTGCCTTTGTCACAGGCTTGCATGTGTCCTATGTTCCCTATGTCTACTTGCTTGCTGCTGTTGTTTGACCAGGTGGCTGGCAGCCATTTTGTGCATCCACCCAGTTTTATAGGCTTGCATAGATGGATGTGATGTCAGTTTAAAAATATGCTAGAGGATCATTGTAGTATATGTATATTAAGAATATGATTTTGATCAACAGTGCTTATATATTACATGCACATTTTTATTTTGCACCTCATTGCCTTACTATAGGTTTCGCCTCACCCTCCCCTACGAACATAGGCAATCATTGATATTTTTTTATTGTATTTCGTTTTGTTTTTTACTTTTTAAAAGTTGGTCTACCCATCCATCTATCTACCATAGGCGCACAGCCGCCCAACAACATTACATTTTCATAGGTATAATTCCATCTCCTCCTGGACACCCTGACTGCGGTACTCTGCAGACACATCTGCATCATTCAGTTTTTTACGACTGTTCCATTTCCCCCTGGACCACATTGCCTGCCATAGGTGCACATTAACCTTAAAGATTATTATTCCATTTACCCATGCAGTTTCCTGAGTGCCACTGGTGTCTCCTTTAGAATATATAGCCATAAAAGAAAGAGCTCTATCTATATGTTGTGTTTTCCTGTTTTGAAATGACATTTTATGGTATGGTGGTGTGGTTTGACTTTAAGGTGGCTGATTTATTATTAGCTAAGTAACCAAACACACTAATATTGCCTTAGTCTGTACTAATTCAAACTGCAACAATGCAATATTTCACTAAATATTTTTCTTGCTTGTTTGCTTTTAGGTTCACAAGAGAAGAAGAGATATCACCCACAGTACTGCCAAACAGTACACCTGTACAGTGACATCAGTCCTCCAATCTCTTCTACATGTGCAGCTTAGTGTCACTGCCAACTGAGAGCTTTAAGATGGTCAAAGGAAAGTTGCTCTCAAAAAAGTGGTCAGTAATAAGAAGCATTTTTCCACCACTGGTGCGCAACCTTTATTGGGATCCGTGCCTACCAGACCAGAATCCGGGGAGGAACCTGGGAGCACCACTCCGCATCAACAGTACCACCTCAAGCTAAGCCCAAGACCATGTCTGTCAGTGAGGCAGCAAGTGCAATCATGGCGATGCCGACGATCAGTGATGCTGAATTGGATTTGTCCCTTTCACAAAGTACTACCCAATGGTTTCAGGAAACCGAGCAAAGTGGACATCAGCCATAACCAGCAATAGTACTTCTTGCTGATGTTAGAGAAGAGCAGGAGGCGGACTTCCTTCCGAGCAAGAAGCTCCTCTTTTAGAATCATTGGCTCCCAGATCTCCAGCAAGGAAAAGAAAGGGTAATACTCCAACATTTTCTCTAAGCACCATGTCTGATGATGATGATAGGGACATGGGGTGGACCCCGGCAGAGTTCGGGACATGCCAAGAGAGGCAAGGGAAAAGAAAAGCTCCTGAAAGTCTTAGAATTATGGAAGGGGATGATGAGGACTATGACGCCGAGGTAGTCCTTGTGGAAGGTGACACAGAGGAGTCCGACATTACTATTCAACCTGCTCCAAGGTATGTAGCACATGTAGCACCGCCAGCTCTCATATTTGCAAAGCCCCAGCTGAGACCTGCACCAACCCCTACCTCAGTAGAAGTATGCACTGCAGAGAGGCAATCGACGACACTCTCACCTACCTCCAGATCTTCTTCAGGCATTGACCCAATAAAAAGTACTTCTCCCTTTTTTGGGACTTTTTTTACAGTTAGTACATAGAGGGAGCACATTGCAATATGCACCATTTACCACATGAATGTTTGTCTAAGTAAGCCTGGTTCACATTATGGCACAGGAGGCCAAACGACCCATATGAAAAAACATCACGCCCTCCGGTGGGTGGAGCATCTTAAAAAAATTACAGGAACATTATGTTTGTGTCAGATTTATGCTGCCCACCATTTATGTAGACAGATATATGGGCGATTTGCAGTTGGACCAGTGTGCAGTGAAGAAGCCTCCACAATTCCTTCATGACATAGGAAACAATGCCTGTCTCCCTCACATGCCTATCCTTTTTTGCATCACATAGCAGGGATGCCCCAGAAGATTGTTGATTTATAAGAGTGTCAATACCATATTCCAATGTGTTGCCTGCATCACAGATACAATTGTGTACCTACTACCTCACCTACCCATGCTTGAAGTGGAAGAGGTAACTACAACTATTGCAACAATGAGTGAGTGATTGGGAGTGATAATTGAAGATTTATGTGGTGGCAGACAGCGAGAGAGGATGTTCAATTAATAGTAAACTTGATTTTGATGAATTGCAATGTTTGGTACCTGATGGGTGATAATTTTATCTGAAGATGATTGGCATTTCCAATCGTATTTTGCTCAAATGTACCTGTATGGTCCACCCCTTTCCTTCATTTTTCATCACCTAGAAGGGCTGCCCAAGAAGATCATTTGATTTGCAAGACTGCCAAATTCCAATGTGTTGCTTGCATCAAAGAGGTGATACAATTGTGTACCTACCACCATCCTTGGATTGGAACAGGTAACTATTGCACCAATGAGTGATGTACTATTGAGTGATTGTGAGTGATGATTGATGATTCATGTGGTGGCAGACAGTGAGGGAGGGTTTTCAACTAATTTGTAAACTTGATTTAGATGAATTGCAATGTTTGGGGCCTGATGGTTGATCATTTATCCTGAAGGTGTTGGCCCTTTCTCACTCTCCAGTTTTCTGGTTCTTCAGAGATTAGACCAGTCACTTTAGTTAACAAACACAAACCTATAAAAATACTGCAATTTTGTTTCTCTGCTTGTTCTTCAACAGCAGTGCACTACACATTCATCCTGCTCGCGCCTGGACTTTGATGGACTTACTCAGAGTCAGGAGGAGGACGGAAGGACTCAGGGTGGGACTACCTCATCAACAGCTAGTAGGAAGAAGTTATTGACTTCACAGGGAAACTATGACTCTGGGGACTACCTCTCAGCTATGTGGAATGGAGAGAGGTGCATTGATCTGGGAATTGGTGCTGAGTGTGTGTGTTGCACTGGTGGCAAAAGTGAACTCTGAGTCAGCTTGTTGTTTGCTCTGCCTCTGAGCCTTCTTGGTACACTGCTCATGGAGCTTGCCTTCCTTCTGTCCTTCTCCTTGACTCTACAATACAGTTTCTGTTTTCCAATCTGCAGGCCCAGTCGTCTTCTGCACAAATTAAAGGGGAACGCTGAGCTCAACACTCCTGCTTACCTACCAGACTGGTCCAGAAAAGCACCCAATGTTGATGGACATTCCCGAGGAGAATGCAGATGCACCACCCAATTTGGGAATACAGTATAATTTTTCCTTTAACAATCATGGCAGATTTACATGCCCCTTGCGACAATTTTACTCCACCGTTGCCTCACTTTTTGTGACGTAGTGGCAGAGTAAACGTTGCGGCCAATTTACAACGTGGCACATCTAGGGAGATATGTCACCTTGTAAAGTCCTGCGCCACATTATGCCTGCGTCAGGTATAATGTATGCAGGGTGGGCGTTCCCAAGCAAAAAACCATGTAGAACTGATGCAGTTTCCTTCCACAACAGATTGATGATGTGCTGCTCATCACTCTCATGAATACAGATTTTGTGTTGTGTTTGTCTGTGTCACACCTTTAGCCAAATCCTCTTTCCCATCCATTCATCAAACTCCTAAATCTCTTACCCCGGGCTGTGTGATTTATTTGGAGTTGTGTCTTAATGTACACCAAATAGATCACACACTTGGTGGGGCAGGTGTGGTTAAATGTGCCACCAACTAAATGCAGGATCTTCTATTACCTTAGCAATAGCCCACACCAGCCCCACTTACCCAACCACGAACAACGTCATAGCTCAGCAGCATCATTTCGGACCTTTGTTATGCATAAATAAACCAATGAACCTTGTTGAATACAGAGTAAAGACATGAGGCCCGTTTCACAAAGGCAATCTGAGACAAAAGTCTAACTTTACGACTTTTGGTATTCACAGAGGTCATTTACGAGTCGTATCTTCATGTCTGCAATCGGGCCAGAATCTCCGTCTTTGGCCGTACTCTCCGCACCCAGGCCGTACTCTCCAGCTCGGGCTGGATGAAGTGTAATCAGTGGGCCGGAATGCAATTTTCACAGAAAGGAACTAGGAACTTGTGATACATGGTAAAGGAGATCATGAAAATCAGTTTGGGCAGGGAAAAGGGTGCGGCCGGACACAACATTATTTCCCAGAAAATGTTTGCTCCTTTGCATCATGGTACATGCAGTCCACAATTTGTGCTCCCCTCAGTATTGTCAACACTACAGTCAACACTAAGGGGAGTGCAAATATGGGGCAGCGCACAATTAGGAACAAAAAACCCTGGCCTTAACAGGGCGATACAAGGAGAAATGTCAAATTTCTCCTTGTTTTTGCTATGTCTATGTGTGCTGTATTGTGCATCTCACATAGAAACAGCAAATCACAATGAATGATTATTTATGTGCAGGAAGGTGTGCCTTCCTGCACATAAACAATCATTAAACAAATTATGATTTGCAACTTCTATATGTACTGAACAATGCAGCACACATAGGAGTTACAAATCGCCATTCTGGATTGTTTATGTGCAGGAGGGAGACCTTCCTGCACATAAACAATCATTGCGTCCAATGCAGGCACCCTTACACTTTAGCACACGGGTGCCTACATTGCCACTAGGCAGCTTAAGTTAGTGCCAGTGCTAAGGGACACGCAAGGGTGCGCCGTATCATTGTGAATATGGCACATCCCTGCGTTTTTTTAACTGACAGAGTACGGCGTTAGCAATTTTGGAGCTTACCCGCCCTCTGTCAGTTCATTCTACATATGCTCCTTTTCCAGGAAAAAAGAACATTAAATACTCTGTTTAATGAGTAAGGCATCATCCACTATAGAGTACAAGTATTCTATTCCTGTTGTGCTAAATGACTGGAAGCGTGCTAGCCAGCACAACAAGTACAAATTTGCTATTCTCTGCAGACTGCAGCCGGGGCTTCTGCAATGGACACAATATTATCACTTATTTCAATGGCCCTGCTCTTCTCAAAATGTCTTTCATTTCTACCCTGACTCCAAAGAGGCAGATGATTAATAATGTGTCACACATGTCATGCATAACAATGCCTCTATTAGATACTCTGTCTGCCGTAAGTAAACGGTGGGAAAAACGATGCAGTGTAGGAAAAGGAATGGGATATAGATTTTTTTGGGCACGTATCCCATCCACAAAAGACAAAATCACGGACACTGAATCGCACCTTACCTCCTGGCCTCACCCTCTAGCAAAAATGATTTAAATCAAATGCATTCGCTTGGCTGTAAGGGAAGGAAACTCGACTTTGGGACTGATTTAGACTAGTGCTTGTTAGAGAAGTTACTCCATTACAAACGTTAGAGGTATCCCATCCTCAGTTTTATGATTCGTAATACGGAGAACGGGATATACATTTTGTTTGTGATGGAGTCACTCCCTCTGCAAAACTCTAAAAATCAGACTATTTGTCTGCAGCAGCGAAAGGTTACAGGGAAAAGGTTGGGTAGGTATGGCACAGGTTTTGCTATAGAATAGTGGGGGGAGTGAGGTCTTTACTGATGCTGTAGATCAGGCTTAGTCAGTCACTGTAATTGAAACTGAAAGCTGATGAAAGTGAAATTTGAAGAGGCGTAAATTCATCATGGAAGCCATTTGAACAACTTGTCCCATGACATGCGGTGCATGCTATAAATGTTTTTTTTCAAATGTTTCTGGTAGGCCGGGACAGAAGAACATAGGAACAAATGAAGGAGTGCGGTACTAGGAGGTGATTGACTGAGTGGGCCCTGGGAGGAACGAGAAAGACCCTTGTTTTCCTTTCGGGTTGCCATCCATTGAAAGCTTTGTAATTGCTACATTAACAGAAGCAGACGCACATTACACAGCAAGCACTTCAGTGCCAGATTCAACCATTCTGCAGTTGGGTGGGGTCATGGCCCATGGGTTGCGACTCGCTAAGTGCCATGGGCAGAGAGTTCATGGGTGAATGATGGGCAGGATCTGTCTCTCTTAACAAATACAGTGACTATACTAGTAATGGTCAATAACCAAGCAATGTCACTTACCGTTGCCCGTCCCTGTCGCCTCAGAGACTCCCCCTTCAGCTTCTACTGGCACACTGGTGCGGCTGGCCTGTCATTGGTGGTATGTGCTGCTAGAAAAAACATTACACATTTATGATGCCGGATACACCTCCCCCTTTTAATTTTTTTAACAACATACAGCAGCAACAAATGACTACAGTTCATTTTGCAGTATTTTCTCTCCCTTCTAACATATCACTTTGGGCATTTTGCTGGTTGACAATGCTAGAAATGCCAGAAGCTAAGCCAACCGCAATGGAGGGGCAGAGATAGGATGACTGTGAGTCATTTAAAACACAATGAAGGGGTAGAATAAATTGGTCAATCAAGGATATATGATTTTGTTTGGCAAATGGAATGGGACCATCCTCTTACTGCTCTCCTGCCATGCTGCTCTGTCATCGAAACTGCTGGGATTATAGAATAAAATGACATACAACACAGCATTGGTGGTGCACCATAACCATGGCCGCTCTCTTGTCATTTGTGCATGAGCAAGAAATAGAAAGCCTTCTCAACAAACAAGCATAAAAGAGCTTGCTTGAGTCTATAAACTCTGCAATCTACACAGTAGACTACATAATTTAGTGTCTTAGTCATACAGTACCAGTCAACAGGGTATACAGCTAGGGGAGAGGGACAGCATAACCAAACAGAAGAAAGCTTAATCTACAGAACAGTACAGACACAGGAGAAAGTCAGCAACAGAAACAAGAAATATACGTAACAAAAATTAACATTGAATAGAACCACGAGCGTTTAAAAAGTCACAGTATAACAGAAAGGAGAAAAAATTAGCTAAAGGGGAAAAGTAAAAGGTAGAGAAACAAAAAATATTAACAAGAGCATTCTGGGGTCAGCAAAGCCTTCCGCAGCAGCCACTGCACTGATGGTGGTGGAGCTTCCACACACCGCAGCACTGGTGGTGGCACCATCCTCTGTCGACCCTCTAATGCCCTCTTCTTTCCCTTGGGTGTGGAAGAAATTAAGAGAATAAACAAAAATAGATTAGTGGTACAGTTACAGAAAATATTTTGACAGGCAAACGCAGTAACATATTGAAATTCTACTTTTCTAAAACAGAATGCCTAAGTATTCCAGTTGATCTATTCCTAATTTCCGAAACCTTGCCTAAGCCCTATTCCAAATTTCGTAAACTACATTTGGAAATACTTAATATTTGCTTCACAAATCTAAACCCCTTTGATGAGCCAACTCAGTCAGTTTCCATTTTCAATGCATAGATGCATATTTTGCATACTAAATCACTGGAAGATTGCTTGGTATTGTACAAGCTACATAAAAAGAAACACACAGAGAATGCTAACTCACCGATAATACATTACTACTACTACCACAGTACCACTATCTTAGTGACAGGTAGACAGAGGATTCAGCATAACTTTCGTACAAAATTAGCCCAAGTGAGCGCCTACAGCAACGAGCAGAACTAGGTAGCACCAAGGACCTGGCTTGCTCAAATTGGATCACATAATATTACTTTACATGAACTTAATTTACCATTGAGTGTGAGTAGCATGCTATTTGGAAAAAAAGTAGCATTAGAGGCTAGGACATAACAAAATAGTAATAATTAATTACTAGTACTCACCAAGCCCCGCAACCTGGACGCCCAGCAGGTCGAGCAGGTACTTCTACCGGTCCAGGATGTCAGCCCAGCGGTGCATCAGCTGCTGCTGGATGTCCCGAACCCCAGTGCATTGGCCAACGCAATGGTGCACACTCCCCCACAGCAGCTGACGTTCCCACAGGCCGTACCCACTCCCGGGCCTGCTGCTAGCATGGAGGGGAGAGGGTGCTGCACAAAAAAAAACTGCGGCCACCTGATCCTCACGAAAAATGGTGTGAGGCTGCACCCCTCTCCCAGGTTCTGGCCTGGCGCTGAGTGAACAATAAAAAAGAAAGACAGGAAGAAGAGAAGGAATAGACTATAGAGGGAGAATTAGGAAGTTTGGGGAAGTTGGGGGAAAAGTAATAAAAGTCTGGGGGAAAAAAAGAGGCAAAAACTTAAAATACACCAACAAAAATACACACACTAAGAAAATAAATGTAAAACAGGGGAGGATAAGTTAAATAAAGTTAGGATGGCAAAGATATAGTTAGGATTCAGAAGTAGGCCCAGCACTATGCAGAGAATATGTAAAGCAAAATGGCCGTGCATGTGAGGGACTAAGTAGTGCCGTCCGCGCGCCCATTGCTACAGGGAGAGCACTAATCGCACTAATCTGCATGAACGGGTGGCTGAGCACAACTCTAACCGCTTATGTGGAGTTCACAGAGTTTTCTTTCCACTCAACGGGATTCTGCGGAGGAGAACTCCACTAACTCTGCCCACCACTAATTAACAGACAATATTTCAAACAACCCATTTGGCTACACAATGAGGACCAGGAATCGTTAGCCAAATTTGAAAAGTTTATTACAAGTGAATAATCAAATTCAAATAAACAGCTCCTAATACAATGCTGTATAGATACAGAATGAAAACTGGGATCCCCAGATGCTGAAAGAAATGAAGGGAAATTAGTATCAAACAAACAAGTAATTATGTGATGGATATACAGAACAACAGCATCAGAATCTGATGCCCAGAGAATAATTTAAGGTTCCCTCTCCTGTACATTATTAATTTAGAAAAGTACAGAGGATGGTTTGAGAAAAAGGTGGTTCTAGTAAATTAGGGAAGCTCCATAAATGAAGTCAGGTCAGGACAAAGAGGAATCCAGTAGGAAAGCATTAGCATCTCAGAAGCACGATCAAAGGTCTTCTATGGGTCATGAATTAGGGGCCGATTCTGATCCGGGTTGGAAGGGCACCGAACGCGATCCAGCCGGAAAAACTACGAGCCGTACGTGTGTTTTCCGCCCGACTCGTACAGCTGTACGAGCGAGCAAGTACGATGCGAGCTACATGAAATTCACCGACCGAGTCGTTTCCGGGTCTGAACCGCTCCGTACGTTTCAGTCGTAAGCTAACCGTGGCGTGCAATGGATGTGATTTACGACCGAGCCAGTACGATGCACGCGTCGACCAGCCTGTGCGAGCCGGAGTGTCCGGCTCGCAAAACGTCAAGGTGGTTGCCTTTGGGGGTCTGCGTCGGACCCCCTGTCACCCGCAGCCCTATGACTCGGACACAGGGGGAGACCAAGGGTCCCCCCAACACAGGCATGTATGGTGCGGATGGCACAGATGCTTTCCCACCGTAGGGGGCTCCCTTGCGCGAGACGTACCCATTCAGTCAATAGGAGCCCATGTACGCGTCGTACGACCGGCTCCCATTGTCTTCTATGGGAGTCCGACCGAACCGAGTCCGGCAGCATACGGCCGCATCATACTCGCTCGGTCGGACTGCAGGACTCCGGCTCGGTCGGAAAACACTCCGGATCCAGCTCGGTCGGAGTGCTTTCCGACCCGGATCGGAATCGGCACCCATGTGTCAGCCTTAGCCACACTTAAGCAAAAATCAGAAAAAGCATTGGGGAATAAAACCTCTCAAAGTCCATTCAGGTAATAGGGCACAAAGAAGCAGGAAAATCAAGGAAGGTGACTGCAAGGAATCTGCAAAGGGATGATGAGGATCTGAAAAGGGATCTGATAGGAATCTGAACAAAGTCCAACGGGAATGGCATATCAAATAATGCAAAGTCCATTGGGCCACACTCCCTCGATAACTCCGTCAGGGGTCCATTGTAATCCGAGAATCATCACGTTACTGACTGCAACGTTTCCAGTTTATCCCACACTGGACAGGGGAACAACATCTTTCCCTCCAACACAAGTAGATGGCAACTTTTGGACAATCATCCATTCAGTTAGAGCTCTATCTCTCTGTGTACCTTAGTCAAGGTCCTTTTCTCAAGCTCCGGTCCCCCCATCTCTAGTGCAGTAATGTATCTGTTCTAAACTAACAATGCATGTGAATACCTGCATGAAATGTCAAGTTAGCAGAAAAGTGAAATCAGCTTTATGCAGCATAGGGAAATACAGGCCTACTTTTGGCAAGTTAAACATTAACTTCAATGGTGTTCATTTAATATGCATGTGCACAATTAAACACAAATGAATATATGATTCTAATGCATTAGGTTTCATACTACATGAAATATTTAATAAGTCATCATAATATTCAATGGTAAATATGACAGAACTACATTTAAATCAAATATATGGAAAGTTATTGCACACATTGTATAAATCAACTATAGTTTCTAGTAGGATTATATTCTACGTATATGAGAAAGTGTTTAATCATAGTTTCAATTTGGCACAGTTTATTCACGTGAAGTAGCACACACACTTAGAAAGTCACATTTCATCTCTATGGTGAGTAAATTTTCTCCTAAATTAAGATGATTCTTTATTAACCCCTTCGCTGCGGCGGGAATTCCGCCGCAGCGCTGGGGGGTGTGGGGGGGCAGCGCGGTGGCGCTGTGCTCATGACGGAGCCACTCCGTCATGAGCCACGGTTGAGCTGTGCTCATGACGGAGTGGTTCCGTCATGACTCCGCCCAGTTACATTGTCCCCCCGCACAGGCGGGGAAACAGCGCCGCGTGGGCGGAGCGGCCACCAACGGTCGCGGCATGACGGAACCACTCCGTCATGAGCACACGGCAACCGTGGCTCATGACGGAGTGGTTCCGTCATGAGCGGGGAAGGGGTTAATCACACTTAATCAAGGCAAGACATTTATGTAAGTAATTTCTCTAATCCTACAGTACATGTCAAGTGCAACACTTACACTAATTTGTTAAACCATACATGAATCATTTGCTAAGTGCACTTTCATACACTTTATTTCTTAAGTATCTGTGGCATTTGTGACGTATAAAGGGTGGGCATTCTTTGTGCTGCACGAATTCGGACTGTACCAGACTTTTCAGTATTGCAGCCCTTGTCCATTCCGTTGTAAGCAGAGCCCAAAGTCGCTGGAATCAGCTAAAAACTATGCAGTTTGATTGGGGGGATGGAGCCAGGGCCCAAGGCTTGGTTTAAGGCTAGACCATTCACACAAAGAGCATCACAAAGGGTTAAAGGCCATGCGCTGATAATTTGGATTGGGTGGTGTTGGAGTTAGCCTTCTCTGCAGGGCAACATGAGCTGTTACGTTTGCAAACCATTAGTGAACGAGAAAGCATCTGAAAGAACATAGAATATGTTTGGCTGTATGAATCTAAGCATTTTGGCCCATTCTCAAATTTATGATGTAGGTGAAATCTGCAGATTGCAAGTAAGTGAATATGTTTGGCTGTATGAATCTAAGTATTTTGGCCCATTCTCAAGTTCATGATGTAGGTGAAATCTGCAGATTGCTAGTAAGTGACTGCCCATTGTTCTGAGAAAATAATCCTGAACTCAAGGGGATGGGTGAGCACATTCCAACCCTATGGAAGACCGCATTGATCCACAGTAGGATGGAAAATATTTGCCCAGAAAATTGACTACATTTAGCAAAGTTGGTTGTGAACGCTCCATTGACAAAATACAGTATTTTTCTTTCTAAACAATGAAATTAAATGAAAACTAAATTTTCTGTTTGTGGAAATTTCTGGGCAAATATTAATACTACTGACAGAAATGTTTACAATATTTTGTAGATTCTGGAGATTTTAGGGTTATTCTTTCCAGTGGTCCTTAGAACAACAAGTTTTATCTTCCTGCAAAAGGCTGTTGAAGCCATGTGCAACATCGCCTGAGAAGCGTAAGTTATTACTGGAATGGTTTGCTATATTTGCTCTCCAAAGCCTGAAAATGATAAGAAATGCTTTAAATGCTCCAAAAATGAATATATTTTGTTTCTCTCAATAGAATTTCTGGAATATTTAAAATGACCCCCTCCTAGGGTGACATCACCTTGACGTAGCTACCTTGCACCCTAAAAATAGCCTGCACCTTATCCCTATTTCTAAACCTATTGCTCAACCCTGGCCCTAACCCAAACTCTGCACTGGTACTTTTATAAACTGCTTAGTTTGTAAGCAATTATTTTCTTATGGCTACAAGCACTGCCAATCACTATGCATCAATATGAAAAGATGCGCTGGTACACAAGACTGGTAAGGAAGTTTTATTTCAAGGTAATAGGAAAAACAGGAGGGAGCTACCAGCCAGCTTCCCAACAGTCAAAATCTCACCTGTCTCTCAGAATTTTCACAGCACATGCAACGTGGAGCATAGCCACACGATAAATGTCTCATGAAGCAGACTCGAAAGAGTCTAAATGTAATACATCTCCCTTCCCATATTAATCCACAAATCTTGGTAAGCTCAGTAACCACTAAAAAACAAAAATATTTAAAAAAAGGAAATATAAATATAACAAAAACAATATACAAGACAGTAAATAGATAGATATACATATATATGTACACAATTAACAATCAAGCAAAAATTTGCGCACAACTAACATCAATATATAAAAGTGCATAATAATAAAACAAGTATAATTTATAAGAATGACTCTACAATTCCACATAAAATGAACAACTACACTTGATCCATATTCTTCATATCCACATGTATTGATTCACCCCATGACATAATCTTCATGCCAAGCCAGCTTCTGCCCATCACTTGTGGAACGATGCGTAGAATCACCATCACTATGTTCTTCACTCCTTTGTCCCATTTGTCTCTTTCCATTCTACACACCATGCTCATCCTCTCCATCTACATCAATTCCACCCTCCATTCCACCTTTTAAATCAGCAATCTGCATTTTTCAACACTTATTACAATTCCACACATTTCCATCACTTACTAATACAGTATACAGATACACCTTCTCCACCTGTAAAGGATCAAAGATCTTAGCCAACATTTTGTCCACAGTGCTTTCTTTTCTTACACGCACCCATTTTCCAATTCCAAACCTTTTCCCACATACAACAACTTTCTCTGCCCAATATCTTCTTTCCACCCCTTTAGACAACAACCCTCTCCCTTTTCTTCCATGCATAACATCGAACAGCACCTTTCCTGTGACACTGTTGGGCGTGGTGCGATAAACCCACACCAATTTCTCCACCGCTCCCTTCCATTGACAACCCTGGTTTAATGTCAGTTGCAGACCCTCTTTCAAAGTTCTGTTCCACGAGCCCATTACTCGGAGGAAAATAGACCAAAGACCTAACATCAATACCATGCATGACACATACCATACCTGACAAACACCATGCATTCTAAGGAAATCCTTCATCTCCTGTGACATAACATGCACATCATTGTCTATCACCAGCTGTTCAGGTATCCATCCCCTATGCCATAATTCTTCCAAGAATTTCATTACCTCCTGCGATGTTACATGATCCATAAATTTCACCTCTGGCCACTGCAAATAATAATTGTAGGAGAGTAGGATCTGCGCTTATGTTGCCCCCACTTTTTTTCTGATGTTAACACTGGTTTCTGGCTATAGTCTGGCTGCGTCCCTGCTAATCAGGGCCCCAGTCTCTTAGTTCTCTCTAAACAACTTGGAGTGCATATTAGATGCACTAGTGATTGGATACTGTGGTACCTTATGAGCACCTGGTTTATGGTACCTTAGGTACCAAGGGCATAGGTAGTTCACAGGCCTACCAGGGGCTGAAGCATGTATTATGCCACCCCTGGGAAGCAGACTAAATCTGACACCACAGGCCTGCTACTGCAGCCTGGGTGAGGTAGTGTTAGCACTCCTCACTGAGGTATAGGTTCCTATATCTCACCATACACACACATATAAACCTATCAGCCACCCCTAAGGCAGGCCCTATCAATCCTGAGGGCAGGGTGCTTGGTTTACAATGTAAGGGGGTGCCTCTTCATGAGCAGGGCCCCTCTGCAGCTGGCAGAGTCTATTCTCTGTGGGTGTTTGTGGATGCGGTTAAACCATATACCCTTAAGTGCATTTTAATCTACCGGTAAATGCTAACTTTGGAATGACTGCATCAAAACATGTCGTGTTTGGTGTCAAACAACTATGATCCCACCCTTCTAGAGGGGACGACATGTACCCACTGTGGAAACACGGTTGAAATCTGAAAGAGCCCTGGCATCACAAAATGGATGCCACCAGCACAGACACTGGGCTGCCCTCCTGCTGCTGACTGAAACTCGCAGTGGAGGAGGCCCAACAATAGGCATCCTGTCACAGGGAAGTGTCACCACCTTGCAGACAGGATTTAGTGTATTGGGGCTGGGTGGGTGCACTCCTAGAGTGCTTTGAAGTCCTGCACTGGGGGAGCAGTAGGCTCCTCTGTGCATATGCCAGCTCAAACCGGTTCAGGGGCTACCTGTCCCTGCTCTGGCGCGAAACTGGACAAAGGGAAGTGGGTGTAACCACCCCCTACCCTGACCCTCCCAGAGGAGTGGTCATAAAGCTAGTCCCTCCCTTTCTTTTAGTATAAGATAGGGAACCCTTGCCACTGCAAACTAGATATCCCTGGACGACGCTTTACAAGAAGAATCCTGGCCCTTCGACGTTCCACTACCTTTGGAAGACAGAAGAATCTCCCTTGGAGTCAAGGAGTGACTCCCCTGCTTGGCAGGCACCAAAAACTCTAATCAACGGTTGCAAACTTTCCCACTCCCGCTGGAGTCCGAAGTTCCTGCAGCCCTGGATTGGATTTCCTGACTTCTTGATGGCCATTGTGAGTCCCCAGCAGTACCGTGCACTATTGTCAAGTGCAACCCCTTCACGACGTTCTATGAACTTGTGCATTGGACCACTTGTGGCCCAAGCCTCCAGGAAGTTGTGCACTGAAAATCAGAGGCCCACCCCATCCCGAGTGACCGTGGGCTCATGTAAAGCATTTCCTCATGAGGCGTCTTTGCAATCCCTTGCCCGTTGGCTTGTGGGTCCCCTGAAGACTTTCTTATCAAACCAATGGACTCCCCTAGTTGCTCCAGGCCTGCCCTCACTCACCCTCGCTGGGTGAGTCCCTCAGACCTTGCTGGTCTGTACCACTGACTTTATTCACTTTCCACAAGACTTGCTGTTGCCAAGGCTTGTTGGCTCCAATCCGCTTGCCGACACCTCCGTAAGCTGCAGACATTTTGTGACACTCCGAATCCAGCTACTGGTCATCGCCGATGCCTCCTGGACCTCGTGGGTGAAGAGTCAAAACACCCTTGATCACCTGAAATCACCCGACTTCCGTCGGCATCCATCTTCCTAGCCCCGGGTCACTGGCAAGTGACTGTGAACACTGTCGCTTCTGCTTTCAGGTCATCTTCATCTTGAATCCAGCCTCGGATTCCACCGGACACTTCTCCAGTCTTCTCAAGCAGCAAATCTTCTTTGGCTTCCATAGAAAACAGCGACGCGACCCGACACCAAAAGACACCTATGCACCCGGCTTCCCTGGGTGAGCTAACTCGTGCACTCCGGTGCCCTAGTGTGTGTTGGCCCTTGAATTACTTACCTTGTAAGTGGCTTGCTTGTAGACTTCCTCAAAGTACCCTAAAACTTTAAAAATCCAACCGCGACTTGCTCCATTGAAATCAATGGGGAACCCGCGGCTGTGTTCTCACACTGCACGCCTCTCCCGTGGGTCTTTTACTTACCTGCCTTGGGTGGATTGGTGAAGCCCCAGCGATTCTACAGGCCCTAGGCCTTGTCCCTCTGCAAGTCGACTTTCCTAAACCTCTTTTTTAGTATATGGTCTGGTACCCCCCAGGGCCCCAGCCATATTTGTGCTTAACTTATTGTGAAACGTTGATATTTAAATGTGTTCCTGACTTCTAATCTCATAAAGAGATTAGTAGAGTGTGTCTAGAAATAAATACATATATATTTGATATATATACCGTGTGGTGTCCTTTCATTTGGTAATTCAAGAGATTATAAGGTAAAACAAGCTGCTTTACATTCCTCAGAGACTTAGCCTGAAGGTTGCTCTCCACAGCTACCACTAGGATAGCTTTCTTTAAAAGGTTGTCTTAAACCTATCTTCCATAAGAGTCGAATTGGACTGGTGCAAGGTGGCCACTATAACTAGTGACCAGTATATGCCAGGCCAACTTCTCACAATAATCAATGGCCACCACATCAAATTTAGGACATAACCCCAATACACAGTATGGACCAGAGTTGTCCAACTCCCACTTCTTCCAAAGTGCATTTTATTTTGTTCACTTCCATATGTGTGTTTTCTACTCTTTTTAGGATTTGTCACTCCACGCACACAATAAACAATCTTCTATCGGCCTTTCCACTCCGTTGTCTAAATCTGCCCACCAGTACTCCGAACTAACCCTGTGCTTGGTTTCACTCATGCCAGCATGACTCTTGTGTGCCAAATCCACTTTGTGATTCCTCAATACCTTTGATGCAAAACAATTTCACCAATGACAGATAATTCTGTATCAACATTCCTGAACGACTCACCCATATCAGATGCTTTACCCTTGGCAGGCCCTCCCTTAACCATAGACTCCTTCACCTCCTGCAATGTAGCATCCTCAATGACCACCAATACCCACTCCAGATGGGATATCCAACCCTCAGTTTGCATCTCCACACTAGCCACATGCTAATGCTCCTTCTCTTCAACCCCTTTATCCTCCTTTTCCAACGCTAACCTTGACAAATAGATTGCAACCACATTTATTCTTCCTGGCACATACTCCATTCTCAAAAGTGTATTAAATCGATCTCAAAACCCACTTGGTATTTCGAGATGAAACCTGTCCAGTACCTTTTCTAATGAACACATCCACCAAGCGTCCATGATCAGTGTGAATCACGAAGTCCATCCCCCACAAAATCTTTCGAAAGTGACACACACCCCACCAACAAGCCAAGCGTTCTCTTTCAATCATAGAATATGGAAACTCACACCTCTCAAAGGCCTTGAGGCATAGGCTATAGTCACCTCTTTTCCATCCCTGTGTTGCAGCAATACAGCACCCAAACCTATGCCAATAGCATCAGTGGATAATATTCATCCATCTCTTGTGTCGAATGGCTTCAATGTTGGGGCCAACGCAGTAACCTTTTGGATCAAGTCAAATTCCTTCTGACATTCCCCATCCCATTCAAATTGGACATTTCTTGCCACAAGTTTTCTCATAGATACTGTCTTGCCAGCGAACATTTGAACAAAGCATGAATAGCACTCAGCTAGTCACAAAAATGACCTCAATTGGTCTTTGTTCAGCGGAGTTGGTGCCTTCTCGATGGCCATTACCAACTTCAATTTAGGCGCCACCCTCATATCATTCAACCAATGTCCCAAGTATTCCACACTGTCCACTCCAATTTTGAACTTCTCTCGCCTGATGGTCTGTCCACACTCCTGCTAAATTCTCAGGGCTCTCCTCAACACCGCATCATGCTCTTCAATGTCTTTCCCAAAAACCAGGATGTCATCTTAGAAGTAAGTCACCTTATCTTCTTTCTTAAACAATTAGTGCATGGCCCTTTGAAATACCGCTGCTGCGGATGTCAGTCTAAAAGGCATACGCTTGAATCAGTATGCCCCTTCAGTGGTGACAAAAGATGTGAGTGGCCTTGACTCCAGGTATAATGCGATCTGGTGTTATGCTGATGACAGATCAATTGTAGTGAAATACTTAGCATCTTTGACTGTCATCAACATATTACCAATGTTGGGAAGAGGATGCCGATCAATCCAAATAGACTTGTTTAAGTCACGCAGATCCGCACCCATCTGCAAGTCCTCATTTCCCTTCTTAGCTAAAACCACTGGAGCAACTAGAGCAACTACTCTGAAGTTTCGATTTCCTCTATGACATCCTCTTGGCATAATCTCAGCAATTCCTTCCTCAAAGGTTCTCTCAACACCAATGGCACCCCCTGAGGTTAGTGTGTTATGTGACTAACATCCTCCTTCAAGATAATGTTGTGTGCAAACCACTTTAACAAGCCAAATTTTTCCTGGAAGACCGCCGAAAATTCACTCTATGAATCAGTCTCCCCTGCTACATTCATACTGGTCAATGCCCCCAACATTTGATCAGGGTGATTGGAGTCTAATATGATTTTGAGCTCTCTCTGCTGTGACCAACCCTGCTAATTTGACCCATACTTGGCCACATACACTTTGGAGAACATCTTTTCACCTTGAAACTCCAGTGTACCCAACCAGTAACCCACCAAGTCAATGGGCTTGTTTCCATAAGCTACAAGCTTGATGTCTGGAGTATATAATTCTTTCTCAGGAAATTTTCCTGCTCACTTTTCTCCCACCAATGTGTAGCATGCCCTAGAATATGCACTTCCCCCCATCGATGGTGATATCACAAAACGGATGATCTCTCACCCCCACATCTCCCACCTCATACACTTTCAGAAGGAATTACTCCCGCAAATCTTGCCCCTCTTTCTCATCATGCAACATGTTAATATCTTTCCCGTCTGCAGATGAATTGGCTTGAAACCGCTTTCAAGAGAATTTCTCTTTTTACATATTTGTGGTACCCTGTCTCTTGGGCAGTGGGGTCCCTCCCATATTTTTTACTTACACATTGAAACCCCTTTCCTTCACAAACTCTTGCAAAAGTCCCTTCATTTTACACCTCCTAAACACTTGACCCACAGCCGGACATGTAGGATCAGTTGCTACATGCACCCTCCACCCGCACTTGTAGCATATTATTGTTCTTCTCTCTCCCCAATTAGTTTTATTTGGGAAATCCATCAACTCCTTCTCTCTGGATGCTTTTTTACACTAAACTCTGAACCCCATCCAGTTTCTTCACATCACCAGTCACCATCTTCTTCAACCCTTCTTCTGTACTTTCATCCCTTTTCTCTATTTCGATAGCTTTCTGACAAGTCAAGTCCTCTGTGTTCAACATCCTTTCCTGAACCCTTTTATCTCTCAATTTTTGTGCAAATTGGTCTCTTAACATCTCATCGAGAAACTCCGTGTAATTGCAGGTAGATGCCAAGAACCTAAGTGCTGCTTCAAATTTCTCAACAGACTCTCCTGACAACTGTGTTTTTTTCAAAAATGTATAATGATCCACCGCCTCATTTTTCTTCTTTGCAAAATTTAGATCCAATTTCTGCATTACCACCTCATAGTCATCTCCTTCTGAATCCTCATCACCTTCATCAAGTAATGATGGCAAGTGTTTGAAAATGCGTCTTCCTTCTGTCCCAAACAGTGCTTGAGGATAGCCAATTTCTGTGACGCAGTAAAGTCTTCACCACCACAGCTTCCACATATGCTTGGTAACCTTTCTTCCAATCCTCCCAAATAATATTTGGTTCCCCTGGCAAGTTCAAATACGATGATGGAGCCATTAACTCTTCCATTGCACAATATAAGGCCCATCACTAAGATTAATGCTCAGAAGGTTGCAAAAACAAACTTTCCTCAGTGAAACTTATGTACTTAATAGATTTAAATAGAAGGTGTCTGCATCATCGCAAATGAGCACAAGAATTGCTAAAGCTGCTTATATGTTCCTGCAACCAGAAGTAAAAAGTGTGCTTCTCACTGGTAATATCATCACTCCAAGCAAGGATCAGTGGACAGGCAAAGCTCACTTTTAGGCTTAGCTGTGCCTGTCACGGTAATGTAGACACAGTGTTTCATAAAGCCTAAAACATGCCCGCAGTAGCAATTGCACTCAATGGGAACTTTTCCAGTGCTTTAAAATGGCCGCTCAACATGTCATATGTGCTTTTCTGAAGCGTATTGGGTTTGATTTGCGATGCTGCAACACCTTCAATATGGCCTCTCAAGGGTGTCGGTCTGCGTACTTGTCAACAGCACCCAGTCATGCGCAAACTCAAACACGGTTATCTGTGCCACACCGTGCTTTACCAGGAAGACACTGCAACCATACACAACGCTAGATCCTTAGTCGCAATGAAATTAATTTAAACAATTTTCCTTAAGCTCCAGCACTGCAACATTGTAAGCATCCCCTGTCGTTTAAACCGCTGGCTCCTGAGCAGCTAGTTCTCCTTGTCACCACTGAAAAGATGCGCCAGTACACGGGACTGGTAAGGAACGTTTATTTCAAGTTAAAAGAAACAACAGGAGGGAACTGCCATCCTGCTCTCCAACGGTCAAAATCTCACCTATCTCTCATTAGAATCTTCACATTATGTGCAGTGCAGAGCATAACCTTGCAATGCATGTCTCGTGAAGCAGACCTAAAGAATCTAAGTGCAACACAATTATTATCGTATGCTACACACACTGCCGATCACTATGCACCAGTATCAACTAGTACTATGGCCAGGCATGACATTTGTACAGTTCATGCTGGTACAGGCTGAAGGGTATTGGTCAGGATTACCATTATAGAGTAAGAAGCAACAGATATGTCATCACTGCCTAAGTTTACCTTTAACCCGTTTGCTGCTAGGCCCCTCCTGTGCTTGCCTTTTTTTGGCTATTTGGGGTAGTTTGTGTTCGGCACCTATAACTTTTTGTCCACATAAGGTATCCACGCCAAATTTGCGTCCTTTTCTTCCAGCATCATGGGGGTTTTAAAGGTACCCAGGCAGTGCTTAATTTGTAAACAAAATTGTGCCAGGGCTCTCGTCAGGAGGTCAATGCAGCTTGCACCAACCATTGCCCTTGCAATGCCACCACTGATAGTAACAACACAACTACTAACCATCACACTCCTACAAGTGTGACAATTCGGACGTTTTCAGGACACCAAAGCTATAAGAATGGCTTGGGCGGCAGGTAATAGTCATTTTTAATGTATATTGATTTAATAATTAACTGTTGTTGTGGTCATCTCTAAATTACCCAGATAGCGCCACCTTGCGGCAGACTATCACAAGCTCCGGTGTTGACAATTAAGTGCAATGCCGAGCACTGGAAACCACCGGCTCATATTAAGCACTGTGCCAAGGTTTTGTTGATTCCCCTGGAGTGGACCCAGAAATTCGCCAAAATACAGCGACATTTTAGTTTTTTAGGGAAAAATTTGAAAAAAGTGCTACAGAAGAAAGTGTCTGTTTTTTCTCTGCAAATATTATCAACAAAGGGTTCGCTGTGCTGAAATCACCATCTTTCCAGCTTTCAGGGACTGATAGACTTTTTCAGAAAACCAAACTTTTTTACACAGTTTTGGCATTTTCCTGCAACAAAGCTTATTTTTGCTATTTTTTGTGCTTTCAACCTCCTTCCAGTTAGTGGTAGAAATGGGTATGAAAGCGATCATGGACCTTGAAAAACTATACATTTCAGAAAAGTAGACAAAATTCTGAATTCAGCAAGGGGTCATTTGTGTAGATTCTTTAAGGTTTTTTATAGAAAATAACAGTTGAAAATAAGAAAAATTGAAAAGGAGTTGAAAAAAACTGCCATTTGTGCCAATCTTTTCATGTGTAACTTCTTCTAACTATGATAGATGTTTGAAAGCAATTTACCGCTACATTGGCAGGACCCTTCTGATTGTGGGGATATATAGGACTTGTAGGTTCACCAAGAACCTGAGGAACCCAGAGCCAATAACTGAGCAGCATTTTGCAATGGTTTTTCAGTGTGTACCGAGTATACAGCAATTAATTTGGTAAGATATAAAGAGTAAAAAAATAGGTATGAAAGACACCTATGTATTTCGGAAATGGGAACAAAAAATAGAGTTTAGAAACAGTAGCTATTTGCACATCTCCGAAATTGTGGGTACCCAAACTAGCATGTGAATTATAGGAAATTTTTCAAAGTGACTTCTTTTTTACAACTTGTCTTACACTTGGAAGGCAGAAATGTATCAACAGTCAATAGGTAATAACAGTTGCTCTACAATTTTGTATTCCCCTAAGTCTCCCAATAAAAATGGTACCTCGCTTGTGTGGGTAGGCCTAGTGCCCGCGATAGGAAACGGCCCAAAACGCAACGTGGACACTTCACATTTTTACAGTGGAAACAGACCATTTTTTTGCAAAGTGCCTAGCTATGGATAGTGAACCCTAGCTAAGCCGGCACCTAGAGAAACCTAGCAAACCTATAAAGTTTGTTAAACTAGACACTCAGAGGAATCCAGGATGGGGTGATTTGTGTGGCTCTCACCAGGTTCTGTTACGAGAATTCCTTGCAAACCACAAACTTTGTCAAAAAAACATATTTTCCCCACATTTCTGTAATGGAAAGTTCCGGAATCTGTGTGGATCCACTAATTTCCATTAACCCCGCATTCCCCAAAGTCTTCTGATAAAAATAGTGCCTCACCTGAGTGGGTAGGCCTAGTGTCCGCAGCAGGAAGCAGCCCAAAACGCAACCTGAACACACCACATTTTTACACGGAAAACGGACCCTTTTTTTGCAAAGTGCCTAGCTGTAGATTTTGAACCCTAGCTCTGCCGGCACCTAGGGAAACCTAACAAACCTATACATTTTTGAATACTAGACACCCAGAGGAATCCAGGAGGATGAGACTTGTCTGGCTCTCACCAGGTTCTGTTACCTAGAATCCATTGCAAACCTCAAACTTTGAACACATTTTCCTCACATTTCTGTGATGAAAGTTCTGGAATCTGCATGGATCCACAAAATTCCATCCACCCCGCATTCGCCAAAGTCTTCCAATAAAAATGGTTCCTCACTTGTGTGGGTAGGCCTAGTGCCTGCAACAGAAAGTGGCCCATAACGCAACATGGACACTTCACATTTTTACAGTGAAAACTGGCCCTTTTTTAAAAGTGCCTAGCTGTAGATTTTGAATCCTAGCTCTGCCGGCGCCTAGGGAAACCGAGCAAACCTATACATTTTTGAAAACTAGACACCTAGGTTAATCCAGGAGGGCTGACTTGTCTGGCTCTCACCAGGTTCTGTTACCCAGAATCCCTTGCAAACCTCCAACTTTGTCAAAAATAACTAATTTTCCTCACATTTCTGTGATGGAAAGTTCTGGAATCTGTGTGGATCCACAAAATGTCACCCTCCCCACATTCCCCAAAGTCTTCCAATAAAAAATGGTACCTCACTAGCGTGTGTAAGCCTAGTGCCCGCAACAGGAAATAGCCCAAAACGAAATGTGGACACGTGCTCACTACGCCACTGGAGTCAAGCTATCATCTTGTGTGTTTTGCTGTTCGCCCTCTGTGGGAAGGGTATGCCCAGACGTGGGTCCTGTGCTCACTACGCCACTGGAGTCAAGCTATCCTGGCTGAAGAGGGGTGAAACCCTGAAACCGGTCCTAGGATGCTTGATTCCAGTCCAGGGAAGACATGGCTTGGCAGTTCGGGCTGGACTGTTCCCATGAGGCACAGGGTCAAGACTGATTTGCATATGGCCATGTCTGAACTGGGGTGGCGTGGTGAGAAAAATAACGATGGATTAAACCCAGATCTGTGACTGGGGGTGAATGTTTTGCCAATGTGCAACATTCCGTCCATCATCTTGTGTGTTTTGCTGTGTGTGTGTGGAGCGTCAGTTGATGAATGCAGGCTGAGCAGCAGGGAGGCTGCTCCTGGTGGGCCTACCTTTCATCTATTCTTTACCTTCTACTCATCTATCCTGGAACTAAGCTACAATAAAGATATCGCCTTTATACACCCGGCCTGTGTATCATCCATTTACAACAGTAGTCCTAGTACCTGTGACAAAAAGCGGCCCAAAACTCAACGTGGATCCACCACATTTTTACAGTAAAAACTGACACTTTGTTTGCAAAGTGCCTAGCTGTAGATTTTAAACCCTAGCTCTGCCGGCACCTAGGGAAACCTAGCAAAACTATACATTTTTTAAACCTAGACACCAAGGGGAATCTAGGAGGGGGTGACTTGTCTGGCTCTCACCAGGTTCTGTTACCCAGAATCCTTTGCAAACCTCAAACTTTGTAAAAAAAAAATAGAAAATTCCTCACATTTCTGTGATGGAAAGTTCTGAAATCTGCGTGGATCCACAAAATTTCACGCACCCCGTATTCCGTGAAGTCTTAAGATAAAAATGATACCTCACTTGTGTGGGTAGGCCTAGTGCCCGAGACAGGAAGCGGCCCAAAACACAACATGGACACACCAAGGGCCATATGTGGGTAGCTAAATACCGGTCGGTAACGGCCGAAATTCGGTAAATATCCCATTACCGACCGGTATTTAGTCAAGTGAGATGTAGGAGGCCAAAAACCAGTTTTCGGTAAATATGAAGCGGTAAATACCGATTCATATTTACCGATTTCGAAAATACCGATTCATATTTACCGAATACATATTTTCCGATTCGGTAAATATGAAGTGGTAATTATGAAGTGGTAAATATGAAGTGGTAAATATGAAGTGGTAAAACGGAAAAAGACATGTAGGTAAATTCGGTAATTAAGAAATCCATGAAATTCGGTAATTAAGAGTCGGTAATTAACACAGATTGAAAGCAGGTGGTAAGCATCAACAGTGCATATAAGCAATCCCAAAATGCAACAGCGTGGACAACATGGCCGCTCTGTATGTCATTGCAAGGCGCCTACGTCTACAGGCAGCGGGTCTGAGGATTTGGAGACGGGAGGAACGCATCTACAGACAGCGCATCACACTCTTTCAACAGACTGACGCAGAGATACATGAAAGGTACAGGCTACACCCACAAACCATCATGGACCTGATAAGGGACCTGCACCCACTCCTGGACCAGCCAACAAGAAGGGCGCATGCCATACCACCACATGTGCAGGTGCTCTGCAGCCTACATCTACTCGCATCTGGTAGTTACCAGGGGGTGATAGCTGCGGTGGGCGGTGTATCCCAGAGTTGCCTGTCCCGTTTCTTCAGGAAGTTCCTGGATGCCATGATGCAGAGAATGCACCACTACATCAGCTTCCCAAACACACAGGCTGAACTGCAGAAAACTTAAACTGACTTTTATCACATGGCACAGTTCCCCCATGTCATTGGCTGTATTGATGGCACACACATCCCAATCTGCCCACCAGCTGCCACTGAGCACATCTACAGGAACAGAAAGTCCACCCACTCCATCAATGTGCAGGTAATCTGCGATGCAGGGAACATCATCACTGATATTGTTGCGAAGTTTCCTGGGAGCACCCACGACTCCTACATCTTCCAGAACAGTGGGATCTACACACGACTGCTTGCCGGAGAATTTGGAGAGGGATACCTGCTAGGTAAGTAACAGTGACGCCCCATGAAACTTGCAAATCATAGTGTATTGAGGCATGTGACTGATGGTTCCCTTTTACTCACCTAGGCGACAGTGCATATGCCGTGCGGTCATTCATCCTCACTCCCTACCTACACCCATCAACCCAGAGTGAGAGACGATATAACGTGGCACACAAATCTACACGCAACGTGGTGGAGCGCACGTTTGGACTATTGAAAAGCAGGTTCCGCTGCCTCCACAAGAGCGGAGGCGTACGCCAGTACACACCCATCATCTGTTGCAAGATCATTGCCACTTGTGCAATGCTGCACAACCTTGCCACGAAGAGAGGTACAGAGGTGGAACTAACAGATTTTGAGGACAATGAGGATGAGTCAGGTCAGCCAGAGGCCAACGCAGCTGGAGTGCCAACAGCAACAGATGGGAGAGAGAGACGGGCAGAGATCACATGCAACTATTTCTGAGTAAGTAAGGGGACACAGCCAGTTGTTGGATGTCATGACGTAGTTTAATAATGCGGCACTACGCCACAACACCAAGAATATGCCATTCTGGCAACATTGCGTAATTACAAGTAGTAAGTCCAGGGTTACGTCACCCAATAGTCTTTGGCTATGCGGTGCTGCATTTATGTTTGCGGCCACGCGCTACAGTGTGGGATGGCACGGATTGAGCCTCCTCACTAGTGCCAGCCCCAAGCCGCCTGCTGCTCCTGCGTGTATCTGGGACCGGGGGTGTTATGCTGCTCCTGCTGCTGGTGTCGATGCTTTCTGCAGCATCCCCGGCACCAGTTGTGGCCGCCTGACTTGTCAATAGCACCTCAAGTGCACTTGTGACCTGCACCATCCCCCGAGACACGTCGCTGCTGCAGTGTGTCAGGCCCTCCTGCATAGACACAGAGCACCGGCAGAGTAGTGAAGTGGCAGTTGCCAGCCGGTTGAGTGCCCTGGTGTGACTGTCTCTCCTCTGCCGTTCCCGGCGCCGTGCAGCTCTGGCTGCATCATATTTGCTGCACAACAGCTTGATGGACTGGGACATGTCCCGAATGCCCGCTGCCATGTCACCCATCCCCACCGCCATTGCGCTGATGTTCCTGTCCATGTTGACAAAAGTGGTTTTCAGTCCCCGCATATGCCGCTGAACTGACATAACTGCCTTTGTTTGCAGGCGCTGTTGCTTCAACATGTTGCCCTCGAGCCCCGAGAAGACCCCATGGCTGTCAACGTCTGCTGGTGGACTCTGCACCCGTAACCTGCGGCGCCTTCTTGCACCCGTGTGTTCTCCCTGTGAGGTGGAGGGCACAGTGGCATGGCTCCCATCCTGGGGAATAGTGTTTGGCTCCGGGCCCCTGCTGTCGTCAGATGAGGTCTCTAACGCTTGCAACCTGGCAGCAGCACGCCTCCTCGACCTCACAAATGCAGGCGGTGATGTGGCCGGTGACTCAAACATGAGTGGCGATGCTGGCTGTGGTAGAGGTGATGCTGGCTGTGGTTGAGGTGATGCTGGCTGTGGTAGTGGTGATGCGGGCTGTGGTGGTGGTGATGCTGGCTGTGGTAGTGGTGATGCGGGCTGTGGTGGTGGTGATGCTGGCTGTGGTAGTGGTGATGCTGGCTGTGGCAATGCTCCCTGGGCAGAACTTGTGCTGGCCAGAGCTGACCTGTCTTGCCGGTGTGCCCTCTCTCCTGTAGCATGTGCAGTCCTGCGCGATGTTACATCTGTGGACAGAAATGCAACATCAGCTCAGTGTACCTGAAGCCCTGCATTGCTAGCATCACAATAAATTAATGTAACACTCTCACATTGTCCTCTGCCTGCTTTTGGCTAATGTGTGTACCATGCATTGTTGTTCTGTGCTATTTAGTTCATGGTTGGGGTTTCCCTGACTACATCTCCCATAATGCATTGCCTGTCTGCACTAACACATGGATTGGAGTGGGATACTCATTTCACAATGGGGGATGTGGGATAGGGGTAGGGGGGGCTACATTGCTGTGCATTCGTCTTACCTTGTTGGGTGGCGGCTCTGGCCGAGCTGTCGGCATCCCCAAGCCCCATGACACTCTCGGGCTCTATTGTGGACTCCACCAGCTCCTCCAGTTCGGTGAGGGCAGGTGCCCTGTTAATTCCACCTCCTGTCCGGCTGGCCTCCTTCTGTATTTCCCCCATCTTCCTCTTTGTGACGATCCTCAGGTCGTACCAGCGCTTTTTAAGTACCTCAATGTCCCTGGGGGTCACTCCAACAGCATTGACCTGCGCCTGGATTCCCAGCCATATATTGCGCTTCTCTGACTCTGGCACTTGCAGGGACTGCCTCCCAAACAGCTTCTGGTGCTGCTTCACCACCTCCTCCACTAGCACCTGGAGTTCCCTGGGGCTGAATTTCTGCTTCCTCCTCCTTTCCCCTCCATCTCTCTGTGTCCTCTGGCTGGACATAGTGATTTTGAGCTGCACAATCAGGCACTGGCTCCCTGCCTCTCCTCTGCACTCCCAGCCTCTCCAGGGTCTGTTGATTGTGTGCACCTGCCTGGGTGTGGCCACTTCCTGGTTGGGTGGGGTGTGGTTGCACAGGATTGGCTGTTTCATCCAGTCATGTGTTTTCGTTTTTCCTATTCGGTAAATACCGATTCGGTATTTACCGGTTCGGTAAATACCACTTCGGAATTTACCGATTCGGTAAATACCACTTCGGAATTTACCGATTCGGTAAATACCACCTCGGTATTTACCGAATCGGAAAATTCCGATTCTTGAATACCGAATGTTACCGATTCGGTAATTATTACCGAATTATTACCTACATAAAACTTACCGATTCATAAATACCGATTCGGTAAAGTTCGGTATTTAAGAATCGGTAAATTATATTTACCTACATGAGGCCCCAAATGTTTACAGTGAAAAAGGACCCTTTTTTGCAAAGTGCGTAGCTGTAGATTTTAAACACTAGCTCTGCTAGCACCTGGGGAAACCAAGCAAACCTATACATGTTTGAAACCTAGACACCGAGGGGAATCCAGGAGGGGGTGACTTGTCTGGCTCTCACCAGGTTCTGTTACCCAGAATTCCTTGCAAACCTCAAACTTTGTAAAAACAAAACACATTTTCCTCGCATTTCTGTGATGTAAAGTTCTGGAATCTGCGTGGATCCACAAAGTTCCACCCTCCCCACATTCCCAAAAGTCTTCCAATAAAATGGTACCTCACTAGTGTGGGTAAGCCTAGTGCCCGCAACAAGAAATAGCCTAAAACGCAATGTGGACACACCACATTTTTACAGTGAAAACTGACCCTTTTTTTTGCAAAGGGCCTAGCTGTAGATTTGAACCCTAGCTCTACAGGCACCTAGAGAAACCTAGCAAACCTATACATTTTTTAAAACTAGACACCCAGGGGAATCCAGGATGGGATGACTTGTGTAGCTCTCACCAGGTTCTGTTACCCAGAATCCCTTGCAAACCTCAAACTTTGTCAAAATAACACATTTTCCTCACATTTCTGTGATGGAAAGTTCTGTTATGTGCGTAAATCCTCAAAATTCCACCCGCCCCGAATTTCCTAAATTCTTCAAATAAAAATCAAACCTCACTTGTGTGGGTAGGCCTAGTGCCCGCGACAGGAAATGACCCAAAACGCAACGTGTACACACCACATTTTTACAGTGAAAACTGACCATTTTTTTGCAAAGGGCCTAGCTGTGGATTTTTAACCTGTACATTCTTTAAAACTAGACACCCAGGGAAATCAAGGATGGGGTGACTTCTCTGGCTCTCACCAGGTTCTGTTACCCAGAATCCCTTGCAAACCTCAAACTTTGTCAAAAATATCACATTTTCCTCACATTTCTGTGATGGAAAGTTCTGGAATCTGTGTGGATCCACAAAATGTCACCCTCCCCACATTCCCCAAAGTCTTCCAATAAAAAATGGTACCTCACTAGTGTGTGTAAGCCTAGCGCCCGCAACAGGAAGTAGCCCAAAACGAAATGTGGACACACCACATTTGTACAGTGAAAACTGACCCTTTTTTAGCAAAGGGCCTAGCTGCAGATGTTGAACCCTAGCTCAACTGGCATCTAGTGAAACCTAGCAACCCTATACATTTTTTAAAACTAGTCACCCAGGGAAATCCAGGATGGGATGACTTGTGTACCTCTCACCAGGTTCTGTTACCCAGAATCCCCTGCAAACCTCAAATTTAGCTGAAATAATTACTTTTCCCACACATTTTTGTGTGGGATCACCGTGCCAGCACAAATGAGGGGAACGTTGGTTGGTAGGAAATTTGTGTTAGCCCAGTGATCCTACAACTTTCCCACACAGAAAAGTGAGGCAAATGCGATTTGTTTCAGCAAAATTTGAGGTTTGCAGGGAATTCTGGGTAGGAAAACCTTTAGGCATCCACGCAAGCCATACCTCCCTGGACCCACCCAACCCCTCCATCAGGTCGCTAGTTTTCAGAAATGTGTGGGTTTGGTAGGTTTCCCTAGATGGGCGCCAAGCGCGGGGCCAAAAACCCAGGTGACCTCCATGCAAAACCAGGTTCTTTTGTGATAGGTAATTTTGATGTCTCCATAATACGTTTTGGGCCCTTACCTGTCACGGTTACTTCTCTCACCCACATGAGTGAGGTACTATTTTTATTGGGAGACCCGGGGGAACGCTCAGTGGTAGGAAATTTGCGTCACCCCGGTGTGTCTACAACTTTCCCACAGAGAAATTCTAGAAGAATTTGAGTTTTGCAGCCAAATTTGAGGTGTGCATGGGATTCTGGGTAGGAAACCATTTGGAGTTTCACGCAAGCCACACCTTCCTCGACTCCCCCGGGTGTCTAGTTTTCATAAATGTGTGAGTTTGGTAGGTTTCCCCAGATAGCCACCGAGCTCGGGACTAAAAACCCAGGAGCCTCCCCCTTGCAAAAACAGGTCATTTTGTGATCGGTAATTTTGATGTCTCCACAATGTGTTTTGGGCCCTTCCCTGTTGTGGTTACTTGGCCCACTCACATAAGTGAGATACCACTTTTATTGGGAGATCTGGAGGAATGCTGGGTGGTGGGAAATTTGTGTAGCCCCGGTGATTCCACAACTTTCCCAGAGAAACGGGAGAAAAATGTGATTTCTTTCAGCTAAATTTGAGGTTTGTATTGATTTCGGAGTTGGAAAGCATTGGGGCATCAACACAAGCCATACCTCCCTGGACTTCCCCGGGTGTCTAGTTTTCAGACATGTTTGGGTTGGGTGGGTTTCACTAGATGGCCGCCGTGCGGGTGGCCAAAACCCAGGTGAACCCCTTTGCAAAACCAGGTCATTTTGTGATCAGTAATTTTGATGTCTCCACAATACGTTTTAGACCCATGCCTATCGCGGGTACTTGGCCTACCCACACAAGTGAGGTACCATTTTTATCGGGAGACCTGGGGGAATGCTGAGTTGGGGGAAATTTGTGCCGGCCCAGTGATCCCACTACTTTCCCACACAGAAAAGTGCGTTAAATGTGATTTTTTTTGTGCTAAATTTAAGTTTTGCAGGGGAATCTGGGTAGGACAATGTTGGGAGATCCATGCAAGCCACACCTTCCGGGACTCCCACGGGTGTCTAGTTTTCAAAAATGTCTGGGTTTTGTAGGTTTCCCTAGATAGCCGCCGAGCCCGGGGCAAAAAACCGAGGTGCCCTCCCTTGCAAAAACAGGCCGTTTTGTGATCGGTAATTTTTTTGTTTCATAATTTTTTATTGAGAGCAAATTTATTATACATAAAAAAAATGAGTACATACAGAATATCAAAGAATACCATAGGGCAGATCTACAAGGAAGTGCTGCAGCGCGGCAACGCAATCCCTTTGGCTGCGCCACGCTGCAGCACTTCCGAAGCACAGGAATACAACATATATACAATAATATGTCGTATTCCTGTGCTTCCCCCTGCGCTGGCGCACAAACTGCAGCCATGCGCCGGCGCAGGCACCCTTGCACCATGGTGCAAGGATGCCTGCGTCATGGGGGAGATTGTTTTTGTGCAGGAAGGGGCACCTTCCTGCACAAAAACAATCACAACAGGCTTTTTTCCTCTTTCAATGCGTGCTGTAGAATGCAGCACACTTTGAAAGAGGAAAAAACGAGGAGAAATGAAAACATTTCTCCTCATTGCGCCTCACTACGCCTCCCCTGGGGAGGTGTAGCAATGACACGCATTTCCAGATTTGCGATTCCTCGTAAATCTGGAAATGTGTCTCGTTCCATGGGTGTTGCGTGGGAACACCTACAGCAACACACATGGAACGCCCCTTCCACGCAAAGTGCTGCGTGTAAAGGGACCATATTTATAAGGAGAGGAAAAGTCACGCATGGTGGCTTTTCCTCTCTTTGTAAATATGGAGAAGTGAAATGCGCCTCCAGTACGTCACAAAAAGTGACGTACTGGTGGCGCAGGGGGCTTGTAAATCTGCCCCCATTAATTCAAACAGGGTAGTAATAATTCAATATTAAAGGGCTAGTAAAATGATAAAGGGAGAGATAAGTTTAGTCCATAGAAAAGAAAATAAGTGACATAAATTTAAAGTTAAAAGAGGAAGGGAAATGTGATAGAGAACTCCTAAATAGATAAACAAAAATGAAAGAATATATATATGCATAGAAATATATATAGATAAACAAGTGAGAATATGAAGAAGGGAGAAAAGAATAGACTCTTTAACCGGATAAAGTAAGTATATAGGTAAAAGAGAGAAGAGGAAAGCAAAGATATTGGGTTGAAGGGGCATGAAAATAGTAGGAAGAGTTCAGGGATCACGAAGAAAAGAAGCCCATACTTGCTGGAAGATTTCCTCTTGATCCTGTAATCTATAAATAATACGTTCATGGGAAGCGGCTTGAATCATTGCTACCATCCACTCTTCCTGCGAGGGAGGATTAGACGATTTCCAATGTCTTAGAATGCAAATTTTAGCTGTGGAAAGTGCGGTGTGTAGAAGACTATGTTGCGGATGTGTAATAGTTGAAAGACTTCTAAAATCATGTAATAGGAGGAGTGCTAAGGGAAGTGATTAAACCATCAGAGTGTCACCTACATATGTCCAAAAACCCTGCATGGAGGGACAGTCACAGAGTATATGAAAATGGACACAATTGATTCCAGGACATCTCCAACATCGAGACTGTGGTAGTAGTCCTGCTCTTTGCAATTTTAGAGGTGTCCAGTGCCAATTGTGCAAAGTTTTGAAAAGACAGAACTTCAAACGAGCCTCTCGGGTACCTTTGCCAAGGGTTTCTAACATATCTGACCAGTCATCTTCTTCAATTGTGATGTGTAAGCGCTCTTGCCATTTCTCTTGGAGAGCTGTAAGAAGTGGTTGTGAATATAGATGATGAATTTAAACACCATATAGACCTGACAACACTCCTTAATGTCGACCCCAAGTAAGAAGATAATCTAAAATTGGTGAAGAATTCAAAGTCAGGGAGGAGAACCGAGACATCTTTTCAGATAGAGCTGCAACTATGAGTGGCGCATGGCCTGATGTGGTGGAAGATCAAACTTTTCACTAAGTGAAGCAAAGGATTTTAGCTCTCTGTCTAGTATAACTTGATCAAGTGTTTGAATGCCTCTTGATTTCCAACAAGACCATTGGAGCCCTTGACCATTTATTTGGATACTCTCATTACCCCAAAGTGGAGCTTTATAGTGCAGATGGTGGGCTACTCGGATAAGACGATGTACTTTTTGCCACGTTTGATAAATGGCTTGCATCACTGGATGCGGGGGAGAGGAATGTGGAGTTCGAGGTCCATAAGGGAAATTTAGGCCATCACTTCGATTAAGTAAGGAGTGTTCCGTTGTGAGCCATTGTGGTGGATCAATCATACAAGGAAGTAAATAAACTAACTTGCGAGAGGTGTAGAGCTAAAGCGTAATGTTCAATGGATGGTAATCCCAAACCCCCATAAGAACGGTGAGCCAAAAAATTAGAAGTAGCTAGATGAGGGCGTGTGGATCCCCAAACAAAAGATCGAATTCGGGCATCTATTCTACGAAGCATAGATAAGGGAACAAGAATTGGGAGCATGTCAAGAATATAAGTAAAGTGAGGTAAGGTAACCATCCTAACGGCTTGCACTCTTCCCCACATGGAAAAGCCCAAGAGAGACCATTTTGCAAAATCAGTTTCTATTTGCGTTATAAGGGGTGAGATATTTTCTGAAACCATACTTGACAAACCTCTATTAACCAGAACTCCTAAATATTTAAATTGGGATGATTTCTAACAAAAAGGATATCCATCAATTGACGCTTTTGTAGTACCAGAAGAAATAGGGAGTGCCTCACTTTTATCCCAGTTCACTTTGTACCCAGAGTGAGTCACAAAACCATTAATAATCTTAAGGAAGGCTGGTAAGGATTGAGGAAGATCTTTTAACGTGAGGAGAATATCATCGGCATATAAGTATATTTTAGATGTACCACCTGCTATAGGTATGCCTTGAACGTGTGGAGAATGCCGAATGAGTGAGGCAAAAGGCTCTATCGCTAGCAAAAATAAAATAGGGGAACGAGGGCAACCTTGTCGGGTACCCTGTGGGATTCTGGGTAAGAAAGCTTTCGGGGATCCACACAAGCCATACCTCCCTGGACTGCCCCGGTAGTCTAGTTTTCAGAAATGTGTGTGTTTGGTAGGTTTTCCAAGATGGCCGCCGAGCCCAAGGCCAAAAACTCAGGTGACCCACCTTGCAAAACCAGGTTGTTTCGAAGTAGGAAATTTTGATGTTTCAACAATACATTTCGTGCCCTTCCCTGCCACGGGTGCTTGGCCCACCGACACAAGTGAGGTACCATTTTTATTGTTTAATTCTGGCACAGTAACGCAAGGAAAATGTCACATTTTTTGATTTGCAGGGCATTGTGAGTAAGAGAATTTGTTGGGATCCACGAAAGAGACTTCACCATGTACTCCCCTGGGTGTTTCGTTTACAAGAATATCTAGAGTTGGTAGGTTTTTCTTAGATGGATTGTACACCTTGGCAGAGATAGACAGAAAAGACAAATATTACTGCACAACAATCTATTCCTCAAGCACACACACATACTGGTTGGATTTGGCACGAGGGTGAGTGCTGGTTCAGTATATAAAATTTTATTAACAAGAGATTTCACAAAAATGAAATGCACTGTCAATAATTGAAAGGACAAAAAAACGGACTTAGTGACTCACAGCTCATGAGCTGTAAAGCCGTGGCAAGGCCACAACCGCTTTACAGGCCATTCACTTACCTTTCACACGTGACACACACAAAACCATTCACACCACCAGGCACAGAACCAACACATTACAACATTCACAAAAAGAGACAAGGTACACCCTGCTTGAGAAAGACAGAAAAGACAGTGCCTGACACAGCAACCACACCAGCATATCGAATGTGTGGACTGGCGTGTGGCTACCAGGGTCTGCAGTGACCAGCAGCAAGTCACTACTCACATACCACCAGCCAAGCGCCAGACCGCGCACACTGCCAGCCAAGCGCCAGTTTATGCACAACGCCAGCCAAGTGCCAGTCCATTCACACCGCGAGCCAAGTGCCAGTCCACGCACACCGCCAGCCAAGCGCCAGTTCACGCACACCACCAGCCAAGCACCCGTTTATGCACAACAACAGCCAAGTGCCAGTCCATTCACACGCCAGCCAAGTGCTAGTCCACGCACACCGCCAGCCAAGCGCCAGTTCACGCACACCGCCAGCCAAGTGCCAGTCCATTCACACCTCCAGGAAAGCGCCAGTCCACGCACACCGCCAGCCAAGTGCCAGTCCACGCACACCACTAGCCAAGTGCCAGTCCACACACACTGCCATCACATTTAGGGCTTTTTTATGCAAAAAGAAAACACAAACAAATTGTAAGTAGATACAAATCTACTAACACAAAATCTGAAACTAAATACATTGCACTAATTCCAACCTTGAAACTGAAGAAAAAAAATAAAACAACACAGACCAGGCAGTTCACTTTACCACTCATGGATGCTCCCAATTGTTTTTGTTGCGTGTGGTACATTCTAAAACAAGCAGGCACACACAGCGCAGGGTTAGAAGGACACACGGGCAGTACATACCTTCGGCGTACCTCTTTGCCAACAGACTCTACATCTCCTACTTGGTAAGTCTTTTGAGGGCATGGGAGGAATGTGGTCAGGAAAGTGGCGATCTTTCAATCTAGCCACATCCTCCACCACTCCAACTCTAGGAACACTTGCTTGTTCCACTACAACAAGGCTTCCTATCACAGACTCCTGAAACTTAACAAATGTCATTGTTGACTCAGGACAACAATCCTTAAATACAACAAAAGCATTAAAGGTTGCCAAGTGGAAAAGATGGATAGCCAACTACTTATAACAAATGTAAGCCTAACAAAGAGCAGTGTAAGGTTCCAACCTCTGATCTACTCTATCAACACCACCCATGTGCCTATTATAGTCTAAAACGCACACAGGTTTGCGCACTTCAGCAACCTGACCCCAAACAGTCACAGGTGAAGTGCTTTCATCGTGGATGGTAGTCAGCATGTAGACATCTCTCCTGTCTGCAAACTCCACAGCTAGAAGTTCCTCTCTGTTCAACACACTGCCCCTGCAAAAGCTTTTGACAAACAAGTTATTTTGGGAAATCCTTCACGGTTAGAGCAGATTGTGCCACAAGCAACAGTGTCCACTTTGGCCACTTCCCTGAACAACTGCACACCAGTGTGGAAGTTATCTACATATAAATGGTGCCCTGTGTCAAAAGGTCCTCTACCAAGTTCCCAAACAATTTTCTCACTCATTCTAAAAGTGGACGGACAACCAGGGAGGTCAATCTTGGAATCCCTACCGGTGTACACCTTAAATTAGAGACGTATCCAGTCTGACTGTCAAACAGCATATAGATCTTAATTCCATAGTGTGCCCTCTTGCTAGGAATGTACTGCCTAAAACCCAAAAGGCCCTTGAACAAGACCAAAGACTCATCCACAGCTATTTCTCTCCCTGAAGCATAGATCTCAGAAAATCGATCTACCAAGTGATCAATGACAGGCCGAATCTTAAAAAGACAATCACAATCAGGGTGATCTCGTGGCAACGCTAAACCCTTATCGAGAAAATGCAGCATCCGAAGAAGAAGCAAATACTAATCACGACTCATGATTGCCGGAAATATAGCCGTTGCTATCAAGGGACTAGTATACCAATATGAAGACATCGATGGTTTCCTTAGCAAGCCCATCAAAAAAGTTAAACCCAAGAACTTCTTCAACTCATCCAGATTCATGGGAGTCCACTGGGTCGCACTAGAGTGGGGCCTAAGGCTGGCAATGTTGTCTCTCAAATACTGTTCAGCATACAAATTAGTCTGCTCAACAATTTCTGCCAAAAATACATCGTCTATAAACAACTGAAAAAAATGTATAGGCAAAAGGTTTTCAGTTTCGACTCTACAGCCTGGAACAACAATAAAATCTGGCAATGCCAGCTGCATCATGCCTGGGGCAACCCAAAGGTCAGCACTTCCAACGGGAAGCCTTGCAGCCCCAGGCTGCAGCCCAGATGCCTCTTGCTGCACTATTGGCACATCAATGTCCTCCTCTAAAACAGGCACTTCATTCACACTGAGAGTAGCCCCATCTGCACTGAGAGTAGCTTCATCATCCGATGATTCCTCGTGGAAAGAAAACTCCCTGCCTCAATCTTCCACTCCCTCCTCTGCCTCAGATGCAGAGTCAGTCTCTGAACCATGGTCAGAGAAGACTCAAAAAGCATACCAACAACCTGCTGAGCAGTAATCCTGCGGTAAGCCATAATCCTTATTAAGAAAGAAGACTTCACAAACAAGTCAACAACAACCAACACTGTGCAAAATAGGTAGGTAAACAAGGTGTGCCTTTATCACAAAGATCTATATGCACAAAAACTATACGATCCACTTGCAAGAGACAGCTACACTCACCAGCACCTATTCTGCAGAGGCACAGCAAAAAGCAAAGATATCCCACTAGAAAGAAAAAAACAAAATTACTCACAAGACAATAAAATACACCTCGAATACAAATGCAAATGCAAAATGTTTTTCACACTCAATAAAACAGAAGCTAAACATTCTAAACATTCTACTCTTATTACACAATTTACAAAAACACATTCATGCAGGGAAATGAGTAAATAGTACAAAAAACATGTTCTTACCAAACACAAGCAACTGCACAAACTGCAGAACCACCAATGATGAAACCGCAACCTGGAACATCCGTCAAAAGCCTAGAACTAGAATAAAAAGGAGAAGTGAAACATTAGACATTACAATTGCAATTCACAAGAAATAAAACAATTAACATTATAACACGCTATGCCACTACTCTAATGGCCAATCTGCCAAGGGAGACAGGAAAATAGCCAAAAGTAAATAATAACTGATGCCCCATCCCATTGGGGCAACTCTTACCCAAGGGGCCATGCCAAAACATAAATATATACATATAACTGGTGCAAGTGGGTTTTCTACCCCTACCCCCCCACAGGCAGGTGGGCATTCAAATAGGGTTGATTCTCCTCCCGGGGGGGGGGCAGAAACTGGCACAAGTATAAAAAAAATCCTTGCCTAACAGATCGACCCGATGCACTAGAAAAACAAATCCTAGTGGGGGTTTCTACCCCCACTGGGGACAGAAAGGCCAAAAATACGGGCCGATCTGTCCCCAGGGGGGCAGAAAAAACATACACAGAAAATATACTCCTAGGAAGCGACCCTTGCCCAAGGGTTTGCTTCCATTCACAAAAACCAAAAATCACTGGATCCTGTGCTTGTGACTGTTTTCTGACCCCCCCCCCCCTCCCTCCCGGGGCAGAAGGACCTAAAAATGGGCCACCAGGGGGAGAAGAAAACAACCACAAGTGCCCAAAAAAAATGGGGGGGGGGGCGATCCTTGCCTAAGGGATCCAGTGACTGGCTATTTTCTTCTCCGATTGGGAGCAGATTGGCCTAAAAAACAGGCCGATCTGCTCCAAACAAAAAAAAATGGGGGCCGATCGTTGACTAAGGGACCGCCCCCATGCACAATATAAACGTACAAACGAATCCCTGGCTCTAGTAGGGTTTTCTGCTCCCCCCCCCCCCCCCCCCCCCCGGGGAGAGAAAGGCCAAAAAAACGGCCGATCTGTCCCCGGGGGGGGGGGCAGTAAATACATAGCCACAATTTCCCCCCCCTTGGAAGTTACCCTTGCCCACAGGGTTGCTTCTATTTCTCCCCAAAAAGATACCTGCTGCACGATCGCGACGCGATGCGCGATCGTGCAGCAGGAATGCCCTGCAAAGAGACTTCGCGGTGTCCCCGCTGCCATCCCTGCTTAGGGGTGTAGATGTGCTGCCCATGGGGGGAGCGCCAGCCCTTCCCCCATGGGTGGGTGCCATGACGGAACGGTACCGTCATGAGCACACGCCCACCGTGGCTCATGACAGAACCGTTCCGTCATGAGCATAGAAGGGGTTAAATGAAAAACGTGCGCTTTGTTTATTGAATGTAATAAAAGGACTTGGATAGATATGATCTTTTATTCTGGAAAAACCTGTTGTTAACCTCCAAAGTGTTCGTTGTGCATGTTTGTGCATATAGCCTGCATGGGAACCAGAGCAATGGAGGCCTATGGAACCCATTTTGAGATGCCTCTGGCATGGCCTTTTGCAAGAGGTGAGGTTGCTTTCTCAAACAATGGAAGTGTGTTGCCCACATTCCTGGAGATGGAGGAAGAAGACCTAGACACTGAAGTGGTGGAGAGAGGAGACTAGTCTTCTATTTAAATTTTATTATGCCTTTTGCTGACAGGAGCTGCTGCTAGGTGTCCTGGAGCAAAGTCATTTTGCAGATTATGGGGTGAAGGTGGAACTGCAGTTTCTGTTCAATGTGAAACTGGCCCTGTAGGTGAGGCCAATCTCTTGTCTTTTCCCTGATCCCTCTTCAATGTGTCTGGTAACCATGAGGTGCAGAAACCTCAAACCTCTTTGCGCCTCTCTTGTGGGTGCTCCAGATTGGAGCCTACCCTCCTGTGAGGATTATCACTCTACACACAGATTGAGTCTGGAAAGCACTGTAGTGAGGACACTTGATCGAGGAACCACCCTAAGCCAGTTCTGAAGTGCAAACAGTGGATCCACATCTGTCTGCTTTGACTGTATAACAGTGGTCCTGCTACCCGATTTGTTGTTCTAATTCCAAGTACTCTTTCACCAAGGAAGGGTGTGTTCTAGACCTGGAGAAAATGTATATATTGCAAGCATAATTTTTGAATTTTCACATTACTCTTGTTAAGTGAAACTCCCGAAATTACACCATTATGGCATTTCATGTAATTATGCACCATTCACAGTAAAAAGTTACTGAGAATGCACCATTCGCTGTGAACATTAACGATGAATGCACAGGATCAACAGAACATGCGCAGTTGTTTTTCACTGAGCTTTTGTTTTGCGTTGACTTCTAGCACAAATACACCCTCGTGTCACAAATTGACAAATTACGTGCAATTCAGTTTTTTTATACCATAGATACAAGGACTGGCAAATCTAATAGATTTAGGACCTGATGTATCAAAAAAGCATTTTGTGATTCCCAAATAACGATTATTACCGACTCGCTATTTGGTAATAGCAAAATGCAATGCAGGAAAAAGTCGCTAAATTAATTGCGATTTGATAATATTTGCATTCACAAATACGGATTCCCAAATAGCAATTCTGTAATACCAAATTTGCAAAATAAAAGATCGCAAATTTGCAAATCTGCTCGGATACAGCTTGGTGACCTCACAATCAGGAGTTTCCACATGCTGTCTCTGAGTGCCTGAGGCTGCGTAGGAGGCTGAGAGCAGGAGCACACCACTCAGGAGAACATCCAGAGTGCAGAGACAGGCACAAATACACAGCATGGCTTCACAGGAGAAGGCAAAGGAGGCTGCAGGATGCAAGAGAAAGAAAAGGTTCAGTGAAAAAGAATTGGAGGTCCTAATTAAGGAAATGGCGAAGAGCCATGGGCAACTCTTTGGGAAAAAATCCCTTCACATCCCTGAGTCAGAGAAGACGAAGATCTGGCTGGACATCCAAGCCAAAGTCAATGCCATAGGGGTCACACAGCGCTCCATAAAAGACCTACGCAAGCGCTGGCTCGACTTGCGCTCAAGGGCAAAGGAGAAGGTGGCAAGCAGGCTTGCGGACCCCAAGAAGACCGGTGGAGGACCATCAACACAGCCAGCATCCACCCTCCTTGAGGACTTGGTGGAGTCAATCCTACAACCTGAATCCATCAGTGGTGTAGCAGACAAGAAAAGCTCAGCCATAGCCAACACCAGCCAAGGTAGGATGCATGCAAAAATACACCTGCCCCATGACTCACAAAAACCCCACTTAGAAATAACATAATGAAAAAGTTAAATTCCAACTCCAGTCCACATTTTGATTACCACCCAGCAATCCATCCTGGTAGATGCAGTCAGACACATAGGATAGGAAAACAATGATTCAAAGCAACATATCCGCAGTTGAGACCCACCAGTAAATAACCAATTAAAAAAAACATTTCATTTTCAAATAACATAAAGCAGGACACACAATAAGTAGTTTTGTTATATTCACAGATGAACCTGTGCCACAGGGTGAAGACACACACACCATTAGATAAGTCAGAGGAGATCCAAGAACAGGCAGGGGAAGAACAGACAGACACCACAACACCAACAACACCTCCACCAAGACTATGCAGGTACACTGTGGCTCCACTGCAGGAGTTGGAGGTAGAAGGGGAAGACATCCAAGAAGAGCCACAGTCAAGGCCTGATGAGCAGGCACAGCCTGAAGGTGATCAGTCCCACTTGCAGGGTAGCAACACGAATGGCAGGAGACACAGAGCAAGAGCACACAGTGCTGCTCAGGAAGGAGAGGGATACTCTGTTTTTTCTGGGCTGGAGGGCACTGTGGTGACGGTGCAGCGGCTGGAATTGAAAAACATGCGGTCAATGCAAAGGCAGCTGGTGTGTCTGAATCATAACATGGCTGACATTAAGGACAGCATCAGGGAGATTAACAACACAGTGGCAGAGGGCCCTAGGGAAAATACAGAAAGTATCAGGGAGATGACAGCAGCAATTTTAAAGATCTCTGTACCACCGTGCAGAGGGAACATGCCTCCAAACGCCGCAAAAAGCACCAACTATTTAGCCATTTGGATGGTTACACAAAGGCAGTTTACTGTCTGAGCATTGCCACGGCTGTCCTGTCCAGACGCACTGTGTCCATGCAGGTGGAAGTGGCCCACTGCAGTAATGATGCTGCCAGGGGATTGGTGCAGGTCACCACTGCTGTTGAACAGCTGCAGACAGCTACTATAGCTGGGACAAGTATACTGGGTGCAGGGGATAGTGAGGAGACCTCAAGCCTCAGCAGCATTACTGCATCGGTGACTGTGCTCAGACGGCGGAGTGCAAGACAAGGTACGGCATCCGAGGCCTCATCAAGGGAGGCCAGTGTACACAATGACCCTTCTACTGATGTGCGTGGCCGTAAAAAGAAGTCACTGGTTTGACAGAGGCATGCCAATGGGTGAGGTAACCCATTGCATGTGATGATCAGTGCTTTATGTTGTGCATGGTCAGTGAAAATGCCATGTTGACCTACAAAATACACACACAGGAAATTAGTTGACAGCTGTGTGCACACAGTTTACCTGATGTTAAGGTGAATAAAAACACAGTTGAACAAAAGTCATAAGGTGCATTGTCTCATCAATACTCACCTAGAAATAGTTGTGTGTTATTTCATCACGTCTCAGTCTGCCATCTGCTGCACCTACACCACCTGCTGCTCTGCAAGGTTGACTTGTTTCATCCTCTTCATCAGACTCCGAACCTGTGAGGTCCAATGGTATGCCATTGGTTGTTACTAGGTTGTGCAGCATGGCACAAGTGGTCACAAATTTGCAACAGATCTCTGGCCTATACTGCAAGGCACCTCTACTTTTGTGTAGGCCACGGAACCTACTCTTCAGTAGGCTGAATGTCCTCTATACGACATTGCGTGTCGACTTGTGTGCAGCATTGTATTTCCTTTCACTCTGAGTTGCAGGATTAAGGTATGGTGTGTGTATGAAGGAGCGCACAGCATATGCACTGTCACCTACAGGATGAAAGGCTATAGATTATTCACTATCCTATTTCTTCCGTTCCAAGGAGTCTGTGAGAGTCAGTTACATGCAGGTATCCTTCGCTAAATTCACCCCCAGTGAGACGTTCCTATATTCCACTCTATCTGAATATGAACAAATCATGCGTACTACCAGGATATTTGGCCACTATGTCAGTTATCATGTGTGAAGCATTATACATGACCTGGATGTTGAGTAAATGGAAGGATTTCCTGTTCCTAAACACATACTCATTAGCTGAGGGGAGACAGATGGCTACATGTGTCCCATCAAAGCACCCAATGTGGGAATTAGGCTATCTGGTTGTAATCCAATTTGGTCTGCTGCAATATCTGTTGTGTAGTGGGAAATCTGATGTAATTGTGTATCCTCTGTACCATTGCATCCAAGAAGGCATTTAGGAAGTGTGAAACGCAAGTTTGAGACACCCCTTCTGCTGCAGCTATCACCCCTTAGTAGTTCCCTAATGCTAGTAGGTGCAGTGAACATAGGACCTGCACATGTGTAGGAATTGCGTGGGTCCTGCTAGTTTGATGCTCCAGTGTTGGATGTAGGTCAGCTAGCAGGTCTAGTATTGTTGCTGAGTCTAGTCTATATTTGTCATGGATTTCTTCTTCTGTCTGCTAAAACAGGGTTATGGGCACTGTAAATGCGTTCCTGCCTCCTCCTCCTTCTCTGGGCTGCTGCTTCAATCGGCATCCTCCTAGCTATGACATGCAGCACTGCCATTGTGAAACATTCTGAGGCCTTCTGGGCCTGTTTAAATAGTTTGCACCTGGTTACCACTAGGGGTGGGCGGAATTTGCGTAATCGCGTTACGCAAATCTCCGCGAAACGGTAAAAAATCTCCACGAACACGCAGAAATTCCGCGAACACGCGGAATTGCTTGTTCGCGATACTTTTTTCCTGTTCGCGATCGCTGTTTGCGTGCTCGGGGTGAAATATCTCGTGAACACGCATATTGAGAACGCGAACAAGCAAAAAATTTCGCGAAGTCGCGGAACGCAGATTTTTGGGCAATTTCGCGTTCTCCGCAAATTCCGCGAACAGAACGGAATTTACCGCCCAGGCCTAGTTACCACCTGACTTGAGTTGGTGGTAATTTGCACGTGCAAAATTGAGAACTTTGGTTCATTCGCAATTTGGTTCATTCGCAATTTGCAAATGCTTCATACAATGGTCTGAGATTCCCAAATTGCAAATTCGCAATTTGAGATTCGCAAAATTAGAATTCTCAAAATTAGGATTAGCATTTTTAGCAATTACCAATTTTGAGAATGCTAAAGCTTTCATGCATTGGATTAGGCCATTTTGCGTGCGCAAACGGCCAATTTTTGCGAATCGCACCATTTGTGATCGCAAAATAGCTTGATACATCTGGCCCCTAGCATTTTCTGCCAGCCTTTTGGTTTTCTCAATGTCTTACTTTAGCATTGTTTTTGTAAACCTTTATTGTTAGGGGAGGTGCTTGGCCCTGGCAAATATCAATAAAACTTCCGCTAAAATCAAAAGAATTTATTTTTTATTTTAAAAAGCACACACTGGCATTGTAGTCAGTCTCACTAAAGGGAACTAATTTGTGTGCGGAGATGCTCCTTGTGTCAAAGCTGAATGCTGCCTAAGGGTATGCAAAATTGGCAAAATTTGCTTTGGAATATTTACATACATTTCAGGAAAATTGCTCAAAGTTACGTGAAATGTAAACCTATCAATTAGCGCTATGTTGTAGGTCAAAATGCCTCTTTGCATTCTTGTTGTGAGGATGAATTGTGAACAAAAAAAGCACGAAAAACACAAACCATTAAACAACAACCACTTGCGTTTTGATTGTTCATTATGTTTCCATGCTTTTGTGCTTTACTATAGGTTTTGCCACATAATTACACAAGATGGCGTAATTTTAGGAAATTCATACAAGAAGCTTGATGCAAAATTCACAAAATTCACAAATTATGCTGCTGTAATTAAAATTTTACTCAGGAGTAATGCTGTCACTCAGAGTATTTAGCCAATGGCTAAAGTTGCCTGATCAATTACCTCATCTTGAATGCTGTAGTGGGCATATAACAAATGTTGCTGACAAAACAATGGATGAAGAGGGCTGGCAGCAAGCCTCTAGTGACATAAAGTCCCTAAGGCACGACTCGATCTTGAGCAGGCCGAGACCTAATTTGTCTGTATTTTTGCAGAATCATTGACATGTTTGCCTTTGACACCGATGCCTTCTTTCCTTATCATTCCAAGAACCTGTGAAAGTCAAGTCATTCAGACAACGGCATCGATACAACAACATCAGTCTGGGACATGTACCTTGGTATCTCTATTTCAAGGTGAGATAATAACAACATAAACAGTGTAGTCTGAACTGATGTGTTTTTAACTTATTTTGTTTTAAGAATGCAGCTAAGACTAGCATATTGATGCACACAGGTTATGTCGGACATTCCTACGGTTGTGTCAGAAATTCCAGTCTCATATAAGAGATAGTTTAAAAGGCCTGCAAATTGACCACTTGTCAGGAGAGGTCTTTTGCCCCAGATTATTGCACAAGATACTGCCAGAAGGACTTCAGTCTGCCATGATGCGACTGCTTCTCGTTCTGCACTGAAATCTGAGCTAAGTCTGGGAGGAGAGAAGCTACAGCTATTGTGTGTTTTTCTCTCGCGGGAACACTTGTTTCTGACTGCTGATAACCAAAGCGTTTTACAGGAAACAGGTATGCAGGGCATTGATTCTCCCTAAGAAACTCTAGATGCACGTCATGCTTCTCCATGCTCTAATAGTATAGCGCTTAGAAGTAGGTTTTAGGGTGTTAGGTTGGTAGATGATATTTTTACTTTGGTAGAAATGTTCATTTGATTCTCGCTGTTCACAACATGCATTAGGGGTGTTTTATTAATATGTTGTGTGGCTATTTTAGATATGCCAAGCAACAGGATGAGACTGAGTGAAATAACCACAACACATTTTTTAGCTGAAGTGTCTTTTTCTTCGTGCAGTTATTGTGCATGATATTGTAAAGAACGAAATTGTTTTTTCAAAATTACCACTACATCCCTAGAACCCTGTTCAGGGACTGTGAGTCACCTAAAAACACAGACATCAATTTAACTATGTATTGAGTGGGGTTGTGTGGGGCTTTAACATCCTGCGTCTTCACATTCAAGTGCTGGTGCATTGAACTGAGGTCACTCGTGGCACCTGTGGGTGTGAAGGCAGACCGTGAAGAGCTAAGCCAGAAACGTAGGGCCTGATTACGAGTTTGGTGGTCCAACCGCCCAGAAGCGGTCCGCACCCGCCAGCAGACCACAGCGCTGGCGTTCTGAAAACCGCCATATTAAGAGTTGACCACAGTGCTGGTGATGGAGATGGGGAGATCTTGCGGCGGAGAGTACTTTTTTCTAATATATCAATGCGTGTGTGTGCATTTTGACTGCATAAGTGTCAGATGCACACATATGCATGATACACATGGAAAAATACCATCTACATATTGCTGGTATCCGGCCCATATATGGCCAGTCCTGGCAATGGGTATATGGTATGAAAGGGACTCACTTGTAGATCTTCGCAAACAGGGTGGTAATCCTCAAGATGAAGATCCTGCTGTGAAGGGGGGACCTGAAGAAAGGGATCCATGATGGACTCTGCCTGGAAGAACAAGAAAGGGGTGAGTTTGCATCCCAGATTCTTTATGTCCGCCACCTGGAGTCAGGCGTTCAGACCGCTGTGGTCAGTTTGTGGAAAAGGCAACTCCTAATATGAATGGCGGTGCAGCTCCCATGTGCCTTTCCCCGAGGCGGATCTGGCAGTCTATGGAGTGATCTCAGCGGTTCAGCCACAGTCTTCACAAAGGCAATCTGCCCTACTCGTAACCTGGTGGTCAGACCACCGCGCTCTCCACGGTCGGACTACCACAGCCGGTACAGCCATTTAAGGACCGTAATAAGGCCCTTAGTTTAGGCAACGCTAAAAGTAAATATATTAAATATGTAATTAGTCAAATCAAACGACTTTGGCTGACACCAGATCTAAAAATGTGAATGTGACTGTGAAATCTTAAAGAGAAGCTAGAGAAAACCACTGCATTGCTTTAGAAAAATAGTCAATGTCCTTATGACATAAATGACTTTTTCAGAGACAGGCATGCTTCAACTATGGAAAGAATCCAGTCAATGGGGTGGGGCAGCCTCATGAATTCTTCAGTGGATAATGATAAAGTGGAACTGTCAAAAGATGCTTTTTTTCAGGGGAACATTCTTGCTATAGAAATTATCTTTATAGGGTGGGACAGGGTGGGGCTGTGGAAAGATGTTCTTGTCATGACAATCCTTTTTGATGGAAAACCGGTTGCCCATCAAAGCAAAATCACAGCCTGAGTAAAGATATTATTATGGGGAGGAGGGAGGTTAGGAGTGGAAGTTAGGTAAATGGGAATTGGTAAAAAAAAATCTCATAATCTTCACAAGGTTCTATTGAAACTTCATGATGTTTTACAGTTATACTTTTCTCAGGTTCGTGAAGATTGTGACTTTTTGCAACAAAAGGTAGACTTCAAAGAAAAATTCTGAATAACTGTTCCATTATACATCAAAAAACCTCTCTGTGCCATAAATTCGTGAAGAGAACTTCTTCATGTATTTTTAATCTTGGCTAGGTTTGAGTAGAGAAAAAATAATCATGCAATATGCAAAAAACTTAACACGAATGCAGGCAAGTGTTGAAAAAAAGCGGAAAGTTTCACAAAGTGCAAAAATCGTGAACTTTAATGGTGTAAAAAAAATTGGGCATATCCCTATAATAAAAAAGAGCTACTGCATTCCGGAGAGCACTTTTGGATTGTAGCATGAATGTATTTTCATTTGGAGTTTTTATTGCAATAACTATTCCCACAGTTTCCAGCACTAGTGGTGTGAGGTGTGATGTTATTAAAGAATGTTGTTTTTGTTTGAAATTCTGCCTTGGTTGTTGCCCCCAAGGACTGTGAACAATTTTACTATAAAGTAACATTATTATCCCAGTAGCTATTTTCAAAGGTGGCGAACTGTGGACAGAGCGCATAATTAAAGAGTGTTATTAACACAAGAATGGATTCTACCTGAGGTGGTGAGCGGGGACAGTGGGAAGATGGTATTATCAAGAAGTGATTTTAACACACAGAAATTGATTTTACACGAGGTGGTGAGTAAGGTCTGAGGAAAGATGTATTATCAAAGAGAGCTAGTATTATCTTATCTTAAATTTAGAATGAATTTCTCATGTAGAGGATCCATGGGCGTGGAGATGGATCCAGGGATGTTCCGGTAATGTGGAGACATGGCAGTATTACGGAATATTCCTACCAAAGGATTTGTCAACAGAGATGCTTGTGCAGGGACTGTGACCAGGTGTCCCTAACACATGTTTCTTTGAATCACTTCCACCATGCAGGAGCTTCGAACAGGTGTCCCTAAGACATGTTTCTTTGAACCATTTCCACCATGCAGGGGCTGCGAACAGATGTCCCTAAGACATGTTTCTTTGAACCACTTCCACCATGCAGGGACTGCGAACAGGTGTCCCTAAGACATGTTTCTTTGAACCATTTCCACCATGCAGGGGCTGCGAACAGATGTCCCTAAGACATGTTTCTTTGAACCACCTCCACCATGCAGGGACTGCGAACAGGTGTCCCTAAGACATGTTTCTTTGAACCATTTCCACCATGCAGGGGCTGCGAACAGATGTCCCTAAGACATGTTTCTTTGAACCACTTCCACCAAGCAGGGGCTGCGAACAGGTGTCCCTAAGACATGTTACTTTGAACCACTTTCACCATTCAGGGACTGCGAACAGGTGTCCTTAAGACATGTTTCTTTGAACCACTTCCACCATGCAGATCTGCGAACAGGTGTCCCTAAGACATGTTTCTTTGAACCACTTCCACCATGCAGGGGCTGCGAACAGGGGTCCTTAAGACATGTTTCTTTGAACCACTTCCACTATGCAGGGGCTGCGAACAGGTGTCCCTAAGACATGTTTCTTTGAACCACTTCCACCATGCAGGGGCTGCGAACAGGGGTCCTTAAGACATGTTTCTTTGAACCACTTCCACTATGCAGGGGCTGCGAACAGGTGTCCTTAAGACATGTTTCTTTGAACCACTTCCACCATGCAGGGGCTGCGAACAGGTGTCCCTAAGGCATGTATCTTAGAACCAGTTCCACCATGCAGGGATTGTGTTATGTTTCTTTGAACCACTTCCACCATGCAGGGACTACGAACAGGCGTCCCTAAGACATGTTTCTTTGAATCGAACTACTTCCACCAAGCAGGGACTGCGAACAGGTGTCCCTAAGACATGTTTCTTTGAACCACTTCCACCATGCAGGGGCTGCGAACAGATGTCCCTAAGACATGTATCTTAGAACCAGTTCCACCATGCAGGGACTGCGTGATGTTTCTTTGAACCACTTCCACCGTGCAGGGACTGCGAACAGGTGTCCATAAGACATGTTTCTTTGAACCACTTCCACCATGCAGGGACTGCGAACAGAGGGTCCCTAAGACATGTTTCTTTGAACCACTTCCACCATGCAGGGGCTGCGAACAGGTGTCCCTAAGACATGTTTCTTTGAACCACTTCCACCATGCAGGGGCTGCAAACAGGTGTCCCTAAGAGATGTATCTTAGAACCAGTTCCACCATGCAGGGACTGCGTGATGTTTCTTTGAACCACTTCCACCTTGCAGGGACTGCGAACAGGCGTCCCTAAGACATGTTTTTTTGAATTGAACCACTTCCACCAAGCAGGGACTGCGAACAGGTGTCCCTAAGACATGTTTCTTTGAACCACTTCCACCATGCAGGGACTGCGAACAGGTGTCCCTAAGACATGTTTCTTTGAACCACTTCCACCATGCAGGGGCTGCGAACAGGTGTCCCTAAGACATGTATCTTAGAACCAGTTCCACCATGCAGGGACTGCGTGATGTTTCTTTGAACCACTTCCACCGTGCAGGGACTGCGAACAGGTGTCCATAAGACATGTTTCTTTGAACCACTTCCACCATGCAGGGACTGCGAACAGAGGGTCCCTAAGACATGTATCTTAGAACCAGTTCCACCATGCAGGGACTGCGTGATGTTTCTTTGAACCACTTCCACCGTGCAGGGACTGCAAACAGGTGTCCCTAAGACATGTTTCTTTGAACCACTTCCACCATGCAGGGACTATGGACAGAGGGTCCGGTCCCTAAGAGATGTTCCTTTTAACCTATTCCACCGTGCAGGGACTGCGAACAGGTGTCCCTAAGGCATGTATCTTAGAACCAGTTCCACCATGCAGGGACTGCGTGATGTTTCTTTGAACCACTTCCACCATGCAGGGACTGCAAACAGGCGTCCCTAAGACATGTTTCTTTGAATTGAACCACTTCCACCAAGCAGGGACTGCGAACAGGTGTCCCTAAGACATGTTTCTTTGAACCACTTCCACCATGCAGGGACTGCGAACAGGTGTCCCTAAGACATGTTTCTTTGAACCACTTCCACCATGCAGGGGCTGCGAACAGGTGTCCCTAAGACATGTATCTTAGAACCAGTTCCACCATGCAGGGACTGCGAACAGGTGTCCCTAAGACATGTTTCTTTGAACCACTTCCACCATGCAGGGGCTGCGGACAGGTGTCCCTAAGACATGTTTCTTTGAACCACTGCCACCATGCAGGGACTGTGAACAGAGAGTCCCTAAGACATGGTTCTTTTAACCTATTCCACCATGCAGGGACTGTGAACAGAGGGTCCCTAAGAGATATTTCTTAACACTTGCACCATATTTTTTTTCTGTGAACCTGAAAGATGTGTTTTTTTAACTTCTTATAACAGGAGCACATGGCAGCAGAGATTCAGATAACGTTTTGAAAGCAGGAGTCAATTCAATTCAATTCATGAAGCTTTATTCGGTTCATAACATATAATGACCATAAAAGCGCACAGCAAAACACAAAGATACAAAGATACATACTAATAAAGGAACACAGGAGCAGGAGTCATAAGTTCCTATAACAAAAAATATGACATACGTCCACTTTTCTGTAGCTATACTGAATTCCTTGATAAAAAGAAATGATGCAATAGTCAAGTGAGGTAACAAGCAGAACCCTTCTGCTATTCGTTTGTAAATTTCTAAATCTGAGGCCAAAACGTAGTTTTCAAAATCGTGGTGTACCAAATGGGTTGAAAAAGATGTACATCCCTCAAATCAAGAATAGTTTTGAAATCTCAAGGCCTGGAGACATGCAAGTGATAATTTAAACAATTTCTCTCCATAGATGTCTTTGTGTCCCTGCATCATATTTTTAAATGTTTTTTTCTTGATTTGAAAAAGGTCACAATTGGTTTTATTGAAATATTGCATAGGAGGAGAGAGCAAGAGAGAGAGATGGAGAGAGAGAGTTGGTGTTAATTGAAAAGTACAATTACATCATAAATCTTTTTTATTCTGACCTGGCAAACGTGTTCATTCACTGCTCTTATTGCAGAGCTCCTCCCTGAGGAAGGGAAAGCTGGGCTTCTGGGGAGATTTTATTCTTTTACACAGATCAGAAAGTAAATGTCCCTAAATCTCCAATCCCACCATCCGAAAGGGATATTGTGGGAGTGATATTAGCATATTATGCCCCCATCTGTCAGTCTGCATTCACAGCAGTGTCAGCGACCCCTCCACTTCAGTCACAGACCCCTGGCGAGCAAGGGCAGGCCTGTTGGCCAAGAAATTAACTCTGCTGTTCAAGGACTGCTGAGTGGGCATTTCAGGGGCCGGGCAGTAGAAGGACTCGCCCGCCCCCTTTAAAGCGAATCCGCCTCTGCCACTGTTTTACGCTCCGGGGGCCCAGGGAAACCCCGTATTGATATCCAGCACGTGGGCGCATAACAAACTAGCCCAGTGTGTTGAGACACAATGGCCACCACCTTCAAGGTCAGCTCTGGGGAGGAACCCTTCCGCCCCTCTGCGGTGGAAGGCTTGACTTGTTTCTTTAGGGAGCTGATGAAAGGAATATGCAAGTGCCCATCAAAAAACACTCGAGATAGCTTTATTGAGCCTGAGAGAGTTACTGCCCGCTGCAGAGTTTTCGGAAACACGATTTTTTGTAGAAATTAAGAGATTCAGCTTTTGAATAATGAGTTAATTTGTTTTGGTCAAATGGGCACTCACCGATATTATTGTATTCTGTTGGTTTGTAAAGCACTCGTTTTGACCACTGCAAGGCTCATATATGTGTGTGTGTGGGTATATGTGTGTGTATATATATATATATATATATATATATATATATATATATATATAGAGAGAGAGAGAGAGAGAGAGAGAGAGAGAGAGAGAGAGAGAGAGAGAGAGAGATATATATATAGATATATAGATATATATATGTATATCTATATATATATGTATATGTGTATATCTATATATGTGTGTACATATATTATACATATATATATACATGCACACACAGACATATATATTTTTTATTTATTTATATGGTGTGGTGCAGCGGCCAGGGTGGCTGATTCCGGAACACTGGGGCTCACGTTCGATCGCCGGCAGCTGCTTAGCCCAGCACCTTGTGACTCTGGGAAATAGCTTGATTAATCTTCCCGACGGCCCCCAGCGCCGTGACACCTCTCCGGAGGTAGCTGTACGCTTTACAAATGCTGGCATTTCATTTCATATATATCTATATATATAAATATCATACATACCTATCACTTGAAATGTCTCTCCTTCTCTTGTCACTCCCCTCGGCAAAGACCTGAGCTGAGCGGGAAACAGAGTAACCAAACCATCTACAGTAAATTTTAAGACCTTTTCATATAAATAGTCAAATATATATGAGCTATATGCAATTGGTAGCACATGTCCATTGGCCAACGCCGGGGCAATAAAATGCCATTGATGTCGCCCTCCCTTCCAGTCTTCCCTGAGCTGTATTTATGTTAGTTTGAAAGGACTATACTTCCCATTACAATAGCACTTTAGGCTCGTGACAAAACAGCCATGAATTGCCAAAGTAAATACATCAGTGACAAAATGAAAGGCTAATTACAGTCCTTGTATGTGCAGTTTCCTGGTTGTTTTGTGCGGTTCTTTTGACTTTACATTTGATGCTCAGACTGACAAACGCTGCATTTCCCCGCCCGGTATTTTCACTGAGACTTCCAGTTATTCCTCCTTTATGTGAGTCTCTTTTGCACATGGGAAGGTGTAGTTATTGGGTGTCTTGAGCAATGTGGGCGGGGCAGGAAAAGCCTGTCAGTGACAATGTTTCTTTGTGCTACTCAGGAAAAGGTGAGCCTGTCTCAACCTAGTTATGAGAAGGGGGCGCATGAAATGACATTTGTTAGATGGAAACTGAAAAACATAAGCAATTTCGTTTGAGAACAATCGGTACATGGTCTCCTGAAAGGCAAAATGAGTGGTAGTATTTACTTATTATGTGTGTATTTATATTTAAAGCAGCATAAAGAGACACAAGGTAGGTTTTATACATGAATATATGAATGTAACTGTACATGTTTAGCGCAAACCGAGCAGAGGAGCAATGAATCGGGCGAGTGCTTAATTTGTGCCGGTGGTTGCAGGGGTGGGCACCAGTACTCATTTTTTAGGGACTGAGACTTATTTTTCATCAGGCTTTGACCCAGAGCTAGAGAGAAAGGGAGAGGAGGGAGAGTGAATGAGAAAGATAAGAAAACTGACAAATGGAGAAAGGCATGCACAAGAACCTGCAAGAGTTAGACAAGGAGAGAGGAGGTTTGGGATGGTGGAAGAAAGAGGCATGAGGTGGAATTAAGACTAGACAACCTTAGTATTCAGCAACCATGGCGTTCAGCGCAGCTGATGGTGGGCTCCTAATTAACATTCTGGGCCACTGCACTTAGTTTTTGGAGTGGGGCATAACAACTGTACAAAATCAAAGGCAGGGCTAAAAAGTATTCAAAGTCTTGCATTAATGGAGATGGAAATGGGCCGTCCAGGTAAGACCACTGGTACTGATCTACCCCGAAATTGTGTGAATCTTCAGTTTTCCTCTTTGTGCCTCGGATTCTCATGGCTAGACAAGGGAGTGAGAGAGCAAGGACTTGCGCAATCAGGACTGCCCATGCCCATGCTGCCATTGGAGCCGCCACACACACACTTGGTATGTTGGCGGTGGCATGTGCTGTCTCTCTTAGACACATGTGTGCAACTGGTACACTGTCACTGCGGGTAAGCCTGGTGTAGTCTATCCCTTTGGCACTGTCTTCTGGGAACCTAGTGGCAATTTTCTGCAGCAGTAAGGAAGCAGGACAGTTACAGGCTGCAGAGCGCAGGCCCCTGTGCCAGAGTGCAAGCTGATCAGCAATCTATCAACTCAACCAGTGCCAGCACAAGCAGCACTCAGACTGCACACACGGATCGCAGTGTGCAGTTTGCATAGGCTAGGTTGTGATTGTGCCGTGCCGAGCTGAAATTCAATTACTGTGCAAACAAATGAAGTTGAACAAATCAAACATTCACCCCCAGTCACAGCTCTCGGTTACATCCATCTTTTTTTTGCTCACCACGCCACTCCAGCTAGGACCCAAACATATGCAAATCAGTCTTGACCCTGCTCCTCATGGAAACTGTCCAGCCTGAACTGCCAGAGCAGGTCCTTTCCCAGACCAGAAACAAGCCTCCTGGGACCAGTTTCAGGATATCCCCCCTCATCAGCCAGGCTACCTTGAGTCCAATGATGCAGCGAGCACAGGACCCACGTCTGGACACACCCACCCCTCTTAGGACAAAAATTACTATGCAAACAAATGGGATGGAATGCTGAAAAAAATCAAACATACACCCCCGCTCACAGATCTGCGTTAAATCCAAGTCGGCCATTGGAGCCGTCAGTCACTGCAGTCTCTACCTAGCCTGCTCATTGACTGTGTGCTAACCAACATCAGTGTGCAATGCAGTGCACAGCACCTCACCAACCAACCTATCAGCTTTCAGGAGCAGAAAGTAAGAGGACAGAGCAAAGCTGGGAGGGATGGGAAGAGGTACTATATGACTTAGAGCATTGTTTGATAGTACTGAATGATCTGGGCACTTGCTGTCCTATCATCTTCAACAGGTATGTTTGTTAGAAAACCAGTTAAATAGCAGTACACAATAAACAGGACATTGTTCAGGTACTAAGCACAGCAGAGATAACCAATGTGGGTTGGTATCACCATGTTCATAGCACCCGTGTCCAATGAAATACAATATACACCATCCAAAACTAGAACTCTGAACATACTTCCAGTAGAACCCAACTATGCTTCTACCTGGCTAAGAAGGCCATCAAATTAATTTGAGTTTTATCTGAACGCATGTGCAGAAAATATGCAAATTATTACGTTATGTTCCATGTCTTAGCTGGTCACCTGCTCTGATTTACAGTTATTTCCCAGCTTCTTACCACATTCACTTGAGCAAGCAATGGTACGCATTCCAGGTGCTCTATCAAGGTTGAGAGGTACATGAGACTCTCTTATAGATGATCCTACCAGTTTAGCTCGGTTTCTCAATCCATGTTTTGGTTTTAGGTACTTGGATAGCATGCAAATTGATCACTACTGTCAAGGCCCATTATTCTACCATTGGATGATAATATGCGCAGCGGGGAGCTGCTACTGAGGGCAAAAGATGGAGCATCAAGCCCAGGAGCGGCCGGTCTGGTGAGGCAGGGTGGGGGACGGGGTTACTCGACAGACGGTGAGGAGGGAAAATAAAATAAATAGTTAATTTTACCTCGTCGTTGTCTGTCGAATCCCCCCCTTGCCACCCCGCCCCAATGCTCGTACCTGCACAGACCGCTGCTGGTCAATCCCCTGGTCAATGAAAGCTTAACTCCAATTGGTGTTGTTGAGAGGCACAAAATGTTAGGGACAGGTTTATTTGTTGTATCATTAGGTAGCAGCGTAATGACAGTAGGGTAGTTGAGGAAAGTTAGAGAGAAAAAGCAGATATTTTCAAACTTCTTGAAAAGGAAGAAAATTACATTTTCCCAAAACCTCCCGGAAACAATTGATGCTCATAGACCATAGTTCAGAGTTAGAATGCCAAAAGGTTTTGGATAAAAATGTTCTCTGGCCATGATTACAGGGCTTGATTTGATGAACTTTATTAGGAGGGTGTATGGTGATGAGGTGAGCTGTTTCCTTGTACCATCTTGTTTGGGTCTTCAGCTAGTGATTGGTGGAAATAACACTTCTTAAATATTACTGGGGATGTGAAGACTTACTTTGTCAAGAGTAGCAAGTACCAATGAATTTCAAACCTCACATTTAAGAACAGCACCTCCTGTCAGGGAAAACGGCTGATGCCTTTATTTTGGGATCAATGGCTATTCAGGGCACATTCCAGAGTCATGTAAAGTGCCACGTTCCCCTCATATTATTGGGGTCACACTGGTAGACCATTAACCCTGAAAAGGTAACTGTGTTATTTTCAGTGAAAAGGAGAACTGTCAGGTGTCTCCCACCCCCTCCACTATTGAGTTATGTTGTAATAGGAGGTCGTATTAGGAGCCACACATGTCAGAGAACCTGTCATCTGCAGGTGGTATATGCGAAGCTTAAGCCAGTACAATAACATCAGTATGCATACATAATAGTTGGATTATCACACATTATGATCATAGCATTCTATTGATGTAGAAATCATGGGGCAGATTTACAAGAAAGTGACGCATCTGTTGAGATGCGTCACTTTCCCTGCGCCACCCTGAGAAACCCTTGCTCCACCATGGATGTGCTGTATTTACAATACGGCGCACCATGGTGCAAGGATTGACAGATGCGTCAGAATTTCTGACGGATCTGTTGGGGCAAAAGTCACACATTGCTGGAGTTGTGTCGCAAACACGACGCAGCTCCAGCAATGCATTTGAGGCCTATTCCTACTACACTGCGTCACTCCTTACGCCAGCTCCAAGCAGGCGTAAGCTTTTGATGCAGTGGCTTCCTAGAAGTGACGCAGTGAAATCTTGTAGATTTCACTGCGTTACTTTTGCAAAGCTTTCCTGCATGGGAACGCCCACCCTGCATACATTATACCTGATGCAGGTATAATGTGACGCAGGGCTTTGCAACGTGATGCCTCTCCCTAGCTGCGTCATGTTGTAAATAGGCCGCATTTTTTAGGCCGCTGCTGCGTCACAAAAGTGACGCAATGGCGACGCAAAAGTGTCGCAAGGGGCTTGTAAATCTGCTCTTCTGTGTGCTTAAATGATTGTATGTATTATAAACAGCTCAATAATAGCTAAACAAATCATGCCAAAGGTTACATAACCCCACCTTATTTAATCATGCTTTCTTAGCCAATCAGTTCCGAACCTACCTAGTGTATACCCTTCATAATATACTCAGGTACGTAATGCTTTCACATGCACCTCATTGTGCCATCAGAACTCAGTAATTCAGCACCACCTTCGGCATTGGCTCATCTGTCTAAACCCGCACCCACAACAATACCTCATACCAGTGGTTAATTTGTAAAAAACATAAGTGCCCGGAAACTGGTCAGGAGGCAGCTTGCACCAGCCCATTCCTCCTGTTAGTGACGCCTAAAACAAACCAACGACTAGTGCTTAATTTGTGCCGGTGCTCAGTACCGGCACTTCAATGACAGGGCTAAGACTATAACTTTTTTCTCTTCCGCTCGGAATACCCAATAACTGCTCAAAATAAATATACCGAGCTGGGTGACTGCGTGGCATGCCTCCACAGATTAGCCCACCCTGGTTCAGGCATGGTGAATGTGTACTGCTCATCACGCTGGTGATGTCCTCATGCCTTGTTGCCACAACCCTGAGCAATCACTGAATAATTTTGCTGTGCTCTCTAATCTATTCATCCCTAGGCCTGCTGAAGCTGCATGTCTGAGCCCCCAGTTAAACAACTGCAGCGGGGGTTGGCTCATTGTTGAACTGAGCCAGGCAGGCTGTGAAAGCACTGGGGCAGGGCAGACTTGGCAGGGAGGCCAGGTGAGGAATAAATAAAAGTGCAGTCTGTGTGCCTGCCTTGCTGCCTAGCCCAGTGCACAGTACTGGACATAAAACTGCCCTCGATGTGTTGTAGTCACGGCTCTCTGGTCGCACCTCTCGCTCCACCTTTTAGCTGCGTGCAGGAGACTATGGGGCATATGTACAAGCCCCTATCGCCACCACAACGTCACTTTTACCGACATGGTAGCGATAGGGGCTGCTCCTTATGTACAAGGCAGCTTTAAGCCACTTAACGTAAATAAGGCCCCCTTTTACACCATAGTTAGTGTGAAAGTGGCGTGCAGTGGGTGTTGCGGTGGGTGTTCCACCGCAACACCCAATGTATTTGACGCTGCCCCCTATGTACAAAGGTGGCGTACATAGGAGGCAGCTCCAACATCAAAACCCTGGTCTTAAGTTAGCGAAACGAAAAGAAATGCATTATTTCTCCTCGTTTTTGCTTTTTCAATTTGTGCTGCCTGGTGCAGCACACAGGGAAAAAGCAAAATGCCATGGTTTGTTTATGTACAGGAAGGTGTCCCATTGTGTACATAAACAAACCTTTTTAAAAAATGCCATTTTGTCACTTCATGTGCTCTGCATGAAGCAGCACAGATGAAAGTGACAGAATGGCATTTTAGTATTGTTTATGTGCAGGAATGAACACCTTCCTACACATAAACAATCCTCCACTGCACGCAGACACCCTTGCACTCTGGTGCAAGGGTGCCTGAGTTGGCGCTAAGTTGCTAAACTAAGCGCCATCGCAGGGGGAAACGCAAGGCTGCACCACATTCTTGTAAATATGGTGCAGCCTTGCGTTTCAGAAGTGGCGAAGCGTGTCGTTAAGCCAAGGAGGCTAACAACACGCTCCACCACTTCCTTGTACATATCCCCCCTATGTCTGACAGTGGGCCCTCCTCCCCAGTTGCTGAGCTGCATGAGTGTGGCAGCAGTACGAGGATGTTTTACTCCTATTTGAGTTTCTATTGGAGTCTTTCCGATTGTTTAAAGGCTTTGGCTGTGTTGTAGATGTTCATTATAAGTGCCTTCAGTAGTTTTGTTGTATATGGTAGTTTGGCTTCTGGAATTAATGCAGTTTGGGGATTTTGCACGCTTTCGCATTGTCCATGTAAGCAGTGTCATGACAATGGCACAATTGAGCGGTGCTATGGATTTAACTGGAATGACAATTAGAAGTGGCAGCAGCCTCCTAAGAAAAAGTTTAAGCACGGGACATCATCGTTTACAAATTAGGCACTGTTACTAACCCTGAAAGTGGGGAGAATGTGGCCCAATGGCCAGAGCTACCGCCTTCAGAGCTGGGGAACCAGCTTTGAGTCTCCATGTTGGCTCAACATCCTGTGAATCAGGGCGAATCACTTAACCACCCTGTAAGTGAATGTGTCCTTAACTGGTACTCATCAAAAGCAGGTGTTGATGATTTAGTGCCAGTGGTGGGCACCGGAAACCACCGACTGAAATAAGCACTGCCTCATACAACTGTGTGAAGGATGGTATCTAGTATTGCAAGAAGAGGTTGGCTCATGTTTGGCCCTTTTATTGTTGCCCAGATTAATAAACAATGCTTCCTGCTCAAAATGTAATTGTACTGCTACTTTCCTTCCCTTAACAGGCCATACAATCTCACCTTTCCTTGTGCCCACCAGGGGTGTGTAAAATTTGAGTAAATTGATCAAAATTACGCAAAATTATACATAATTATGCGAAATCCAGATTGGTCATTTGACACCACATTTTAGCGTGAAACGTGTTCTCATGGAAATTTTTGACACAAGGATACATTTCAAGCAAAAAGCTTCTTCCTATTGTTCCTATGCTGCAGTGCTATTATATTGCAGTGAATGGCGGCATAGCTACGTGATGTTGCATAATGGCATAATTTGAGGAATTTCACTTAACAAGCATAACACGAAATTACCGAAAAGACGCAAATCATGCTAGTGTAATTTACATTTGCAAGTGTAATTTACATTTCTCCCAATCCGAGTTGCCACATTCCAGGTACTATCAGGCACACGCATCAAGCACAATACCGGTCGCAAACGGGCAGATTCTCAGAATCTGCCCCTTTGCGACCGGTATTTTTGCATTTGGGATGCATCATCCCAAATGCACAAATCGCTATTTAAGGAATCTCAAAATAGCGATTCCTTAAATAGCGATAGCATTTAAGGAATCGCTAATAGAGATTTCTTAAATGCAATGCATTACAGTTTTAATAATAGCGATTTCGCTATTAGCGTGAGCAAATTACCATGAAGCTGGACTTCATGGTAATTTGCGAAAACTTAGAAAAATGCACTTATTTGCATTTTTCTAAGTTTCATGTTGCACACACACATGCCCTTAGAGCATGTGTGTATGCAACATATGTGCAGAGTTAACATACATGGGTGCAATAGGGTGTCATTTTGACACCCTTGCACCATCGAAATTGCGGGAGCAATTTGCGAGTACCTACTGGAACTCGCAAATTGCTCCCGCAATCTCTAATTCATTCCTATGGGCCTGGAGGCCCATAGGAATGAATGGGAAGACATTCCTTAATTGCGACTCGCAATTTGCTAGTCGCAATTAAGGAATTTGTGGGAATCGCTATTTCTTTAGCGATTCCTACATGCATAGGGTTTTGCTATTCCTTAATTGCGATTCCTTAATAATCGCAATTTAGGAATCGCAAAACCCTATGATGATGCATGTGCCTGTATGTTTATTAACAGTGTGCACACCAGACAATGCAACGTTTTCCTTCTCTGCTCTGTTAAATTAAGAACATCATGGTAATTGAGCACATGCTAGATGCACCAAACAGACTAGCCTACCTTCTAGGCCCTGCACTTGCAATACCCACTCTAGTATTTTAACTACACAGTCATCATGTTATAACATTTAAGAATACATATAAATGCCTTTTTACACGAGTCAAAGGGGATGTTTTTTGTCCATACATTAAAAAATGGAGATATTCAGTCAGTGATCAATTTCTAAAAGAATAATTGCTGGGGCCCGGCGTTTTGCTCAGAAACCTTCAGTCTGGCTATGAATGTCAGTGTGAAGGGTGCATAATCCTATTTCCACCCCTCATGGTTCTTTCATCCACCACCAGACACTCTCTTCTCCTTTATCACATTCTTACTGGTTCTTTTAATCTCTCCTTCCTCCCTTTGTCACTGTTTTTCTTTCTATTACTTTCTTCTTTCATTCTTTTGTGTTTCCCGCTTTCTTGTCAACTGTTAAAGGAAAATAAGTGGCAGCTCTCAAAAACAAGCATTTGCAATGCATTCGGTCTCGCCTTTGGGACCTTATAAATAATAATAATAATACTGATATTTGTAGAGCGCGAACAGCTACCTCACAAGGAGGTGTCCCGGCGCTATAGACCGCTGGGGAACCCGTCCTGGCTATCCCTGTGAGATGGTCCCGTTCTGGGTATCTCCAAGGTGAAAACCAGGCATCCCCAGCGTCTGTGGGGGGCCGTTGTAGAGATGAGGCAAGCTTAATGCCCAGAGTTGCCGAGCGTGTTCCTGGTTAGAGTAGGTACCGAGGCGAGAATTATCGAGTCCGTTATGACCCTGGTCCACGACCCTGCCGCGTCGGGAATTGAACCCTGGTCCCTGGCCAATTCTCTGCTTACGGGTCTGCCGCCTCTAACCAGTGAGCCACACCTCTCCACATGTATTTAGCCAGGGCTTTAAGTGGACCGGGTCTCTCCGGTGCTGAGCACCGGCAGTTTTTAACAAGCATTGGCATAGCCAATAGGTCTCGCCTTTGGAACCTTATAAGTGTTTAGCCATGCAACAGTTGCATAACTAAATACTTGTAAGGTCCCAAAAGCGAGACCAATTGGCTATGCCATGCAGACGTGCGGCCACGAAAGTGATCGCGATTAAACATCAAAGCGGCCGGGCGGCCGCGAAAGTGAAAGTAATCGCGATAAAGCGCAGCGCGCGCGCCCGCGCACATGCACTGTAGCTCTAGGCTGGCCTGGTAGCACTTTTTGGAGCCCTCTCAATAAGTCTCGCCAGACCAGCGCATGCGCTGGGTCAGGCGAGACCTAAAAAGGGGCCTCGAAACGGGTCTCTATCGGGCTCTGTCTTGTGCCCTGGCACAGGCGGTTCGTTTTTTTCCAGACTGCAGTGACAGCAGGCACATGAATGTGCGCCTGCTCACACTGCATACTTCTCACTATTGGAGAAGTTACGACATTACGTCATGTCAGGTGATCGTTGTAGGGGAAGAGATATCCTTTAAAGAGAGTAATTTTCTCTCTGGATTTCCCTTCTCTTTTCGAAACTCAGGAGCAGCAACATTGTCGTGGTGTCACCAGGGCTTTAAGTGGAAACTTTTTCAATATATTCTATACAAGCCATAGTTGCTGCTTATTTATCTTATGCAACTAACAACCACTGACAAAGCCTATAGTCCTGACTTGTTGTAGGTATAATGTTACTTGTTGACACTGCTAAGCACAGATTTTTAGTTTACGTGTGTTTAAGCCACGCCCTTAATTACACTGGCCACGCCCCTTTGAGAGACCCCCAAGTTTTTTCATCCCTCTTAAAGCCCTGTATTTAGCTATGCAGCACAGTATCCAGGGTGCTGGAACATCTACTGTTCTTTAACATGGAGGGAAAGTATGCACCAAACTGCGTGACACGCCAGGTATGGGAACACCCAGAGAGAAATATTGCCTTTCATCAGGAAATGGTATAGTCCAAAGCTCTGTTTTTATTATAAAATCAGGGCCTTCGGTGGTCATATCACTGAAAATACAAGATTTGAAAAAAATATTATTGTCTACGGGTGCTCGTGGAAGACAATTTCTATGGACTGGAATCTAGAGAATGCTAAAGTGATTCTGGTATTTAACTGACGTCTGCTGGTCGATCCTGGCCCCTTTACCTGGGCCTCATAACACTTAGGTCCTGCATGGTGTAATATTCCGTATCCCTTCACAAGACACTTTGGGCACATGGAGACATAGTAAGATGTTTGTTGAGGATTGGGGGACTATTACTAACATAGAACATTTAAAAGACGGACATAGAATGGCTGGATTAGGTGCTTATATCTCTCCCCCAGCCCCTTACTTTTTCTCTCTGGTTCTGCCACTTTTACATCCATCTTTCCGCTCCATGCTCTACTCTTTACCTCTCAATTTTCCATTCAGCCTCTCAACTCCTCTTGCTATTCCTGCCCCTGTTTCATCCACATCTCTCTTCCCTGCTCAACTCTTCACTTATCAACTCTCCACTCAGCCTTTTATCTTTTCTGCTGGTTCGACACCCCTAAATCCACCTATCATTTCTCCTTTTCCCCTTTATCTGTCCTGGCTGGTTGTGCCCCTGTTGCATAATCTCTCCTCTACCTCCTTCTCTTGCTCTGCTTACCTCTTCTTATTGGTTCTGCCCCTCTTTGACCTCTACCTTCCTGATCAACTTTTCATCTCTCCTCTCTCACCAACCCTTTTAATTTCTCTTGCTGGTTCTACCCATCTAATATCCACCTTCCCCATTTTGTCTTCCTCCCCTCAACATCTCGCCATCTTTTAGTGATTCTTCTCTCTTCTGTCCACCTCTCACAAATGCTGCTCTGTCCTGTCCACTCTTCTTATGTTCTCTAGCTGGTTCTGCCTCTCTTATATTCACTCTTCTCATTCATACACTACCTTTGACCTCTCATCCATCAAGGTCTCATAACATCTCTCACTGGTTCTACCTCATTTACATCCACCTCTCCCCTACTATCCTCCTAAAGCTTCTTATCTTTTCTCATTGAATCTGCACCCACCTCCCCTCCATACTCAGCTCTTCTTCTCGTCTCTCCCAGACTCTTACTTGATCTTGTGCATTCTACCCCTCTTACATCCATCTCTCCCATCTTTTTCTGGTTCTGTCCCTCAGATATCCACATTTCTCCTCCATTCTCAACAGTCACCTCATCTTACCATTCTCACTGATTCTGCCCCTCTTACATCCACCTCTCAATTTTCTTTCTCCCTCTCCTCTCAACGTAGGTTTCCCTGCCTCTCTTACATCTAAATCTCCCATTCATGTCCTGCCCTTCACCTCTCATCTCTCTCTCCAGCCTCTTACATTTTTTTCTTCGTGAGTCTCCTTCACGCCCACCGTTCCTATTTCCCCCTCAAGCCTTTCACTTTTTCTCACTGTTTCTGCCTCTTTTACATCCACCTTTCATTCCATGATTTACACTTCACCTGACCCCTCCTCTTGCCTCCCTTAATTTGTAAAATAATGAGTGCCGGTGCTGAAATCGCTGCTCTGAAATCCACGGTCTGCGCTACTAAGTATCAGCATGCCGAAAACCAAGGCTACATAGTCCTGAAACTAACTCAAGCTTTTTTCATTCACTGCTAGCCACTGACAACCTTTTATCTCACTCTTAGGGGTTCTTGCTTTCTCCCCTGGTGACTGTTTTTCTGTTTTACTCCTTCTTTCCTGTGGTTTCCCCTCTCTTGGTTTCAGTAAAAACCTGATGCAGAAAAATAAGTGCTGGCGGTCCCCAGCGGCAAACACCAGCTCAAATTAAGCACTGCTCTTACCTTGCTCTCTGATTCTGGTCCTCTTCATCTTCCTCTCTCTCCTGCCTGCTGGTCCCCTCACCTCTCATCTATATCCAGCCTCTAACCTCCCCTTGTTGGTTTGCCCCTCTTACATCCATCTCTCCCCCATGTCTCTCCTACAGCCTCTTACCTGTTCTTGGTGGTCCTGTCCTCTTGCATCATGGTCTACCTCTCACCATTCCCTCTCACATCACTGAATTTGTTATGATCCTGCCTCTCCAAGCCATGCTCTACATTTCAGCTTTTATCTTTCCCATCAGCCTCAACATCTTTCACTGATTCTGCTCCCTTTACATAACCTCTTCCCACCACATTCTAGTTTTCATGTTTCATCTCTCCCCTGCCTCTACTCTCCTCTTGCTCGTTCTGTCCCTTTAACAGACACCTCTCGCCTCCATGCTCTTCTCTTCATATTTCATCCTTCCTCATTGTACCATCATCTCATTGGTTCTGACCTTGTAACATCCCCTCCATGTGCTGATCTTCACTACTTTTCTCCACAGCCTCTTACCTCACTTCACCTGTTCTCCTTCTTTATATCCACCTCTCCCGTTCTGCACTCTCCAATCCTCATACCATTTTGAGTAGATTCTGTCCTTCTTACATCCCTCTCTTTTGCATACTATGCCCTTCATCTCATCTCCCTTCCAGGGACGTAGCTACCATTTGCTGCGGCAGATTCAGTGGCACCAGGGTCCAGAGCTTTAAGGGGCCACTGAGCCCTGATAATTGCTGTTTCTTACAATGCCAACAGCAGTCTAAGGGGCCATTTTCCTTCCTTGCATCAGGGCCCATGACATCCTTGCTACGATGCTGCTTTCTTCCATCCTCTTTCCTTCTCTCACTGATTCTGCCTCTTTCAGCCACTTCTTTCTCTTCCCCACCTCCCCTTCCTCCAGCCACTTACTCTTCCGTGATGATTTTGTCTATCTCTCTTTCCTATCAGCTCGTCCCCTTCCTCGCACCTTATACCATTTGTCTTACCCATTTTATAATCAACTCACCTGGATATGCTCTGCTCTACTCCTTTTCCCTTCACCTTGGTGAACAGTCAGTAGCGGCCGGTGTCTCGATAGATTGGCGGGCTGGAGGAAGTGGAGGATGGACAAACAAAGAAAAACAAAAAACACTTACCTGTCGGAATGCGCTCCTCTCCACTGCAGCCACAGGCTCCCAGACTCCACTGCGGCCAATCCTGATGCTGCTTTCGTGCATGAGAGCAGTGTCAGGATTGGCCTGAGCACCTTTGATTGGCTCTCCCAGTTAGACTGGGAGCTTGTGCCTGCTCTCTCTAACCCGGCACCGCAGCTCAGGTTGGAGACAGCTTCAGTGCGCATGACAGCTTGGCCATCTTGAGACGGCCGGCCAAACCGTCATACGCACTTAGAGCAGTGCAAACACTTCCCATTGCGCCTGTCATGCCCTGGCCCTAGCCCCACCCCTAAGCATCAGCTCCGAGAGCAAAAATAAAATGATAATAAAGAAGGGTTTATTATCGTTTTATATTACATTTTTTGGGCTGCTGGCGAAGGAGGGGTAGGGGGTGACGCTTCTCTGCTATGGTAGAGGAGCCATCCATTGTGATTCTATGTCATTCTTTGTTTTGAGTGTGAGCCCTGTAGGATCCCCTGCATTTTATTCATGCAGGGGCAGAGAGCACTTAACACTTAACACTTAAGGACACTTTAAGTACCCGTCTAAGAATTGTTGTCATTATGCAGATACATCGATTAGGCCAAGAAGGGAAGGAGATAAAAAATGCAACTTATTGAGCTGAAATTTCTCAAGCGAGCCAACAGAAAGTTGCTCAGTGGAACTGTAATACCAGCCAGCAACCCAGCCCATGCACCTGGGAATGGGCTGAAGCCCTTTCTCTAAATGGCTGTGTGGGGCCCAGAAAATGAAGGCCTCCTCTTTTGGGTTTCGCAGCGCTTGACCATGGATGGGAAGCCTAGGTAAGGGGGCTACGCCTGTAGCACTGAAGTCTTTTGGTGCGCTGCCCCCATGCGTGGGGCCCTGGGCCACTGCCCACACTGCCCATGCCTATCACCAGACTGCCTGCACCCACTGACTCCAATTAAGCACTATATTTAGTCTTCCTCAAAATATTACCTATTTTAAATAATTAAATATTTTAGTTGGGTCTTTGCAGAGAAATTGCTGACTCTTGTAACTGATTGCTTTGCCGCTAAATGAGTTTTAGAATATCCTTATATTGAATGTGGACACAATTGGCGCTCAAAAAGAGAGTCTTTTGTTTGCGAGCATAGGAAAGCAACTTCATGAAAAGTTCTCACAGCATCCAAATGACTACTTCATTTAGATTCTGCTTTTTGAACGCGGAAAAAAGAAGCATTTGAGGCCTACGTGAAAATTTGCTGAAGCATTATTATGTTATGATTAATATAAAACACACATTAATATGAATAATTACATTTTTCTTCCTTTAGAAGTTACATGTCAATATTAAGTAGTACTAGAAAAACTTTTCACACGTTCTTCATTTTCAAACAGATTAATATGTGTGTCACTTTTGTTATACACATTTATATCCCATAATGCTAAAGTGAAACTGCGAAACTTCATGTTATCAAGCATTCATGTACTGAGCATTTCAACTGTTTTCGAATGTGCATTACGTGAGTATTCATTTAATTTATCACATTTAGAAGTCATCAGCAGCACATTTTCTAGCTTAACTAATGTTTAAGGGCCAGATGTATCAAGCGTTGGGGGCGTGGCTTGGACGCCGAGGGAAGATGGCGGACCCTGCCTGAGCTCCGCTTCATCGCGGGACTCGGATCCTGCTCGTACCGTCATTTCGACAGCGGTGCTGCTGTAAGGTACTGCAAGGCTATGGGGACATCGCGGTGAGTCTTTTGACCGCCTCAGCTTCAAGTTTCCATGCGTTGGACGGTTTTTACTCGCATCGGCAGTTTCTCCTCATTAGAGATGCGAGCGGCCGCCATTTTGTTTCGTTTTTTGCGGCGCTCGTTTTTTCTCTCTTCAGTCTCTGTCGTCTGCCACATTGAGGATGTGTTACCTCCATCTAGTGCCTTTATGATGCCTGAGGTCCATTTTTGGATGTATTACTGCTAATTTTAGCCGTTTTTTACCTCTTCCGGCTGCTGAAGTGCTCTGAACCGCCTCTTCCTTCAAATATGCAGTGCTTCTCCTCACATGGGCTGTACTTCATGAGGCGCATTTGTGGCTAGTGTTTTCTTCAGTTTCTGCTGCTTTCACCAGGTGCTCTTTGTTTATTATTGATGGACTATTTTTATTCAACGCTGGGGTCCACTGTTCTTTTATTACTTGCATCAGTGCTCTGTCCTTGGGGTACTTCCGTCCTGCTCAATCCAAAGCTCTAGTCCATTTCCATTCGCCAATCCCTGAACTGTTTCAGTGCTCCTGCGTGAGTGGCGTACTTACCTCCCTACATTGCAGTTCAGTCACAAATTCTGCTGCCTTGGATTTACTTGCTCGTTTGCTTTTCTGGCTTGACCTTCCTGTTGTTTTGATGATGGCTAGCGACCCTCATTCTTCCAGACCATCGGTTTCCGGCACAAAGCCGAAACGGCACAAAGATGATCCACCTTCACCAATTTTATCTTCACAAAACCCAATCTTGGATACCATTTTGGATGAGGTCCGTGGCCTTCAACCCTTTATGACTGCTACCAATGACAAGCTTAGGCAAATTGAGGAAAGATGGATTGTTATAGAAAGTAAAGTTCTTGATCTTGAGCAGCGAGTTAGCGACATTCAAGATATCTCCACAAAGATTCCTCTTCTTGAACAAGAAATTTCGAAACTAAAACTCCATACTGAGGATCTTGAAAATCGCAACCGTAGAAATAACCTACGCCTTTTTGGCCTGCCGGAAAATGTTGAAGGGTCTGACCTGGTCTTATTTCTACAGAAATTTCTTCCAGAGCTTTTGGACCTTCAGTCTCTACCTAATCCTCTCAACATACAAAGAGCGCACCGCTTGGGTCGGCTTCAGCCATCTGCTAATAAACCTCGTGGTATTATAATGTTGTTCTTGGAGTTCACCGAACTCATGCAAGTTTTGAAAGCAGTCAGATTCAAACGTCGCCTTATTTGGTCAGGTCATAACATTTTCATTTCTCAAGATATATCAAATGCTACTAACGCCAGACGCAAAGAATTCCTTGCCCTTCGGCCTCAATTGCGACAACTCAACATTCAATATGGAATTCTTCATCCCTGCCTCTGCAAAATCACCTATGAAGGTCGCTCTCGCTCCTTTGAGGATCCGGATAAACTCAAACTTTTTCTTCATAACTTTCCTTCACATGGCATGGATACTGGTTCTTAACTTCATTTACAGTATTGGATTGTTCCTGCTTTCATTGTTTCATTGACTTATTTGTCTTCAAATGTTGATTTTCTGTCCTTCTTTATTCTGATGGGGCTCATAGTCCGTTTCTTATTTCTTCCTCTGCACCTGTTTTCATTGTGGTCCGCGTCCTTCGGTGTCACTACGTTTCCCTGCTCTTAGATCTTCTTTCTTTTTTTCAGGTCTGGATGTTCGTCCTTGGTCTGTTTACTTTTCTCTTCTTCTCTCTTTCACACCTCCTCCCTCTTCCTCTTCCTTCTTTCTATTTTTCTTTTCTTTATTCTTCCTCATGCTTCATCTTGTTAGCTAAGTCTGGATTATTTCATAAGTCATGTCTTTCTGTTTTGCTTAATGTAACTTGTCTTTCCTTTTTTCTTTTTGTCAATCCTGCAGTTTTATGGCACTATGTTCGTACGTTCACCTGTTCCCGGAAATATGGTTAATGTCGTGTCGTGGAATGTTCGTGGTCTGGGTCACCCTGTCAAGCGTCAAAAGGTATTGTCTCATCTAGCTAAACTGAACACCCAGGTTGCTTTTTTACAGGAAACGCATTGCAATGATAAAGAATCACTTAAACTTAAACGTCAATGGGTCAATCAGATTGTTTTCTCTCCTGCCAATGACCGACACGGTGGTGTCGCTATTTTATTTCATAAATCCATTAATGCTCAAATCCTATCATCTGAATGTGATCCGACTGGTCGATGGATATTGGCTGAGGTTATCATTAATAAACGACAACTGACTTTTTTCAATGTTTATGGGCCGGTTAAACCAGACATTGATTTTTGGAACTCTATAAAATTAAAATTATTATCAATTTCCAATTCTAATATTGTGATTGGTGGTGATTTTAATAATTGGTTGGATCCGTTCACCGATAGGCAATCCAAATGCAAGTTCAAACCTGACAAATCCCACAAATCCTTTCAGTCAGCCATTTCCTCCCGTCCACTTTTCGATACTTGGAAAACATGTAACCCTGATTCCTCAGAATTTACTTTTTTTTCACCTGTACATCACACTAGATCTCGTATTGATTATATTCTTATTTCTAAATCTCTACTACCTTGTCTCCAGTCTTCTGAGATTGGATCTATTTTTATTTCTGATCATGCTCCTGTCTCCACCCACATTGACTTATCTCTTACCACTTGCAAACAAGGTAGATGGCGCTTTAACAACTTCCTTCTATCAGATCGCACTTTCATTTCAGAAGCGACCTCTTTTATTAAGGAATTTTTTTCCTTTAATATTTCTTTGGATACCTCCCTACACAACAATTGGGATGCTTTCAAAGCATCTTTCAGAGCTTTTACTATTGCCTACTCCTCAAAGAAGAAAAAATTGCTGCATGCTAAATATAAAGAAACTTTAGCCCACATAAAAGAGTTAGAACATAAGTATTACTCTTCCAAATCCTCCTCATCTCTACAAGAGTTAATCAAAGCTAAATCCACCCTGACTAAGATTGCTACAACGGAGGCCTGTAATACTCTCCTCAAGGTTAAGTCGAAATATCAAGGAGGCCAAAATAAAGCCGGAAAAATGTTGGCAAACCATTTAAAAATTAAGTCAGAACGAAAAGCTATTGGCCCAATCCATTCAGAATTGAATGATTCACTCCTTTCATCTGATTCGGATATTATTGCCACATTTCAATCATATTACAAACTCCTATATACAGAAACTACCAAACCCTCTGAAGATGATTTTGTATCTTTTTTCAGTGATATCCCTAAGCCACAAATTTCCCATGATAATTTCCAATCCCTTGAAGAAGATATTTCCTTACAAGAATTATCTAATGCACTTAATTCTATGAAGAAAGCAAAAGCGCCTGGCCCGGATGGTTTTTCAATTGAACTACTTTCTGCTTTCTCCTCAATTTTTGTACCCAAATTATTAGAACTATTTAATTCTTTTATCTCCAATTCCCAAGCCTGTGGTTCTTTTTTGGAAGCGCTTATCATTGTAATCCCCAAACCTGATAAAGATTCCTCCTATTGTAAAAATTTTCGTCCCATCTCACTAATTAATTATGATTGTAAAATCTTCGCAAAAATATTGGCTTCTCGCCTAGAGAAAATTATCCCCCTTCTCATCAATCCTGACCAAGTTGGTTTTGTTAAAGGTCGCTTGGCCTCTGATAATGCTAGAATGTTTTCCAATATCCTTGCTCTTAGTACAACATATCCCTCCCCATTAGCGGCTTTATCCCTGGATGCTGAAAAAGCCTTTGACCGTGTTAATTGGGAATTTCTGCTTCACACCTTACGATGGTTTGGTTTTGGTCCGAAGTTTATCTCCTATGTTAAGTTGTTATACACCAACCCCAAAGCTTGTATTTTTGTCAATGGTCTCTTTTCCCCTTATTTTACCCTTCAAAGAGGTACACGCCAGGGCTGCCCTCTTTCTCCATTACTTTTCCTGTTATGCCTAGAACCTTTTCTGGAACGTATTAGAAATAATCCTCTCATTACTGGTTTCAATCTTAAATCTCAACAAATTAAATTGTCCGCATATGCTGATGATGTTCTTATTTATATGTCTAATCCGGTATCCTCCCTGCCCCCCTTTTTGAAGGAAATTGCCTCATTCGCTAAGGTTTCAGGTTACAAATTGAACTTCTCTAAAACTGAGATTTTACCTCTAAATCCTTCATGCTACAGATATATGTTTGAATCGTCTAATTTCACATGGTGTCCCCAGAAAATAAAATACCTTGGTACATGGTTTACCCCCACCATTCGTGATACACTTGCTCAGAATTTCTCTGCCTTAAAACTTAAAATTACTAATTTGTTAAATCTCTGGTCTCCGTTGTTCCTCTCTTGGTGGGGCAGACTTGATACAATTAAAATGATGATTGTTCCTCAGATTTTGTTTATATTGTCTATGTTACCCTTCAAAATTCCTAAATTTTATTTTTCCCAAATTAATTCGCTATGCACAAGGTTTCTTTGGAATAACAAACATGCACGCATTGCTCTGGCTAAATTGATTCGTCCTAAAAATGAAGGAGGTGTAAGATTCCCGGATTTTAATTTGTATCATAATGCATTTTTAATTCGTCAATTTTTTGCTTTGTCTAGGGATTATCAAGACTTACCTAAACCCTCTTGGGTCAATGTTGAATGTTCCCTGCTTAATGAATTTTCAATACGAGATGTTGTACACATGACTAACTGTACTTTTATTCCCAAATATCCTATTTTGAAGCATTCCCAAATGTTGTTACACGCACTTTTCTTTAAAAACTTGAATGTTTATGACTCTTTTCTAGCGTCATCACTTTGGTTTAACAAGTTCATTAAATTTCGCCACAAGTCATTCTACTACAAGCAATGGAAAGAAAAGGGCCTTCTCTTTGTACATCAATTAATTGTCAATAATGTAATTCTTTCTTTCCGTCAGCTACAAGTTACCTTCAATCTTCCTGATTCCTGTATTCTGCAATATGACACGCTGGCCCCAATTCTACAGGAGTGTCTGCAGAAATTCTCTTCTTCTCCAACTCCTCCTTCCTCTCTTTCTGTTTCCTCATTATTTCACAACTCTTCCGATACTACTCCTAGTGCCTCCTATATCTATAAATCGCTATCTACTCCTTTCTGTACACGAGTCAAATCTAAGGTGGAACTAGAGTGGGAACATGATCTTTCCTTAATTCTGTCTGTATCACAATGGGATAAGTTTTGGCAAAAACTATTCAAGACCTCCAAAGCTGCAAATCTCACACAATCCCTCTTTTTTATTTTTAATAGAGTCATTATTACTCCTCTGTTGTTACATAAATACAATCACTCCGTCCCATCAACTTGTTGGTCTTGCTCCAATGCTGAAGGCTCCTTATTACATTTGTTATTTTATTGTCCTAAAGTTTACGCCTTTTGGAAGGAGATTTGGTCAAAATGTTCACGGATATTTCCTAATATTGTACAACTTAATATTCACAACGTATTTTTGGGCACTGTTTCACCGGACTTTGATCTAGCTACTCCTGCTCCCCCGTTGTTAGACTTATTCATTGCTGTGGCATTTAAAGTCATACTCACTTGTTGGAAAGACAATTCTAATCTATCCTTTCTTCATTGGTGGAACTATATCTGTGATGAACATAGAATTGCATCTATTCCTCAAACCTCCATTCACGTACAAATTAAATCCGACCTATTATGGCTACCCTTTACATCCTTCCTATCATCAACTTTATAATCCCTATCTACTCTTAACACCTTGTTCTTCTTCCTTTTCTTTCTGTTCTCTCCCTTTCTCTTACTTCTCCTTTCTTTCCCCTGTCTATACCTTTCCTCTTTCTCTTTTCCTCTCTCCTTTTCGATAAAAACTTTCTCTCTTCTATTTAAATAGTATATCCGCTTTATTACCTTTTTAGGAGTTCTATGTTTCTTTGTGGTTTATTATGCTTTGTTTTTTTTATTGCCTGTTCTTCGCAAACTTTTAGGTTTTACTATGTATACTGCTTACATTATGTTTCCTCCTTCCGTAGTATTAGCCTATTGTTTTAGGCACTTTATATATTTGATGGCATGTTTTACGATTTGCTTACTCCTTCTGCCTAATTTGTATTTGTTTTCTTGTTTGCTTTTACCTTCAATAAAAACTATTTAAATAAAAGATGTATCAAGCGTTTTACCATTCGCTAACGGGCCGATTCGCAGAATCGGCCCATTGGCGAACGGTAAAAAGCCTTTTGGGATGTATCATCCCAAAAGGCATTCGCAAAATAGGGAATCACAAGTTTTGCGATTACCTATTTTACGAATGCATTCAGGGAACCGCAATTTGCAATTCCCTAAATGCAATGCAGGAAGCAGCTGAAATTTGTGATCTGGCTTTAAGGAATCGCAAATTACCACCAACTTGAAGTTGGTGGTAATTTGCGAATTCCTAGAAAAATGAAAAATTTTGCATCTGGCGCTCACACATGCCCTTAGGGCATGTATGTGTGCCACATGTGCACACTTACCTTTTTTTGGGGGTGCATCAGGGTGGCCTTTTGGCCCCCTATCACCTTGTAATTGTGTTCGTAATTTGCGATGACCAATTTGGTAATTGCAAATTGCAAATGTCTTCCCTTTGATTCCTATGGGTCTCTAGGCCCATAGGAATGAATGGGAAGGCATTCCTTCATAGCGAATTGCAATTTGCGGTTCGCTATTAAGGAATATGTAGGAATAGCACAGTTTTTTGGCAAAACCTACATACATTGCATTTTGCGATTCTATATGAGTGAATCAGTAAAATTCGCTATTATAGACTCGCAAAATGCAATGTTGATACATCTGGCTATAAATTCTTAAACACGTAATTACATTGCATAAACAAATAACTTTTTCTCTCCCCATTTTTTACTTATTTCAAATCTCCACGTTTTCAAAACATTTCTGCATGCTTTTACGATGCAGTAAAAAATCTCATCTTTTTTGTTTTAAAATTTTTTACACGTTTTTATTAAAATTATTGTAGTAAATCTCATTTGATGGTGAGAATTAATAGAGGCAATCGTCATTTAACTTTTACGCTCCATCAGCACCATGAACATCTAAGGAGACAACTTTGGAAAAAATTCAAAGGATTAATGCCTTAACATACATTCAACAGCTCGGGTCAGATCTGAGATGGAAGCTTATCTGGAGAACAGTGATAAATAATGTTTTCTTTATAGTACATACTTGCAAAGACCACACCTTAAACAGCCCAATCATTGTCTGGGAAGGGAATTATAACTCAGGAGCATCTCAAGGATATCAAACCATAATAACTTACCGTACCAACATGCTAGGAATGGTCGATACAGGGAAATGTGACTGTTGTGCATCCTCCTCTGGGGCTGCAGGAGTGGGCTTCAGAAAGCTTTAAAGAGCAAGGTTTTCAGTGTAGTTGCCACCCTGCACTTTTAAAAACATTATTGCACTTTAATAAGAACAAATATTATTAAACTAATTTAGATGTTTGTGTCTTACAGAATCAACTTAATTTTTTTATATTTTATTGCAAAGTGATACCAGTGATGGACACCACCGCTGAAGGTGTCGTTAAGTTTGTATTTTAGAATCTGAGGTACTATAGCCAATATTAGTGCATTTGAATAGACTCCCTGAACTGTGGCCACGTGAGTTGCATGAATCCATTTGTAGGACCGGTTGGCATATTAATAATGGACAAGGGTTAATTGCAAAGTCACGTAAAATAAAATATTGGTTGCAAGGACCAGATAAGATCAAAACTGGTGGGCTCTTGCTAAATACATGGTCCCATATATGACACTTCCTTATATAGCTGAGAGGTATGGTAGTCATTTTGAAGATTCGCTCACTTCGCTTCTGTGTCAACTGAAACCTTGTCGTGCAGACTCTTGCAAATGGACCTGGGGATTCTCTTTTTATCATTCTGCGATTCTGGGAATCGTGGTTGGGAGGTGAAGAGTGATTGTGTAATTCTAATGCATAAACAATTGGTGAAACGCAGCTGGACCATTTTTAAAGAGAATTGGACAGTTACATGATAACTATTAAAGCATTGTTTGTAATTTAATATGGGGCAATGAGATCATTTTAAAGTATGTTTTTGCTTGTAAAACTCATGAGAATTTTAAGAGTACAGAAAATAGTATAAAATTGCTGCAAATATGGCCAACATTATTCACAATTGGGAGCAACATATCTAATTGAATGGCTCATAACAACACTTCAAATGCACATGAGTTAGATAACAGAATTCCAGTGACTATGCCCTTAAACGCCTCCCTTAAAACTCGAAAATGAGCCTAACACATCTCAGGAAATGTTTCTAAAACACTCCTTGAAATAGTATCACAGTAGCTAACATAGGGCTGGATGTACTAAGGTTTTTAACAGTTACAAATGGTTCAATTCAGCGTTTGGGACGGTTGAAATGCTTTTCTTATGTACTATTCCCATTTAGGATTCAGAAAGACTTTTCTGACTTTTAAAAGGGAATTCTGAATGGATACCAATTCAATATCTCCAAAGCACTGGTTGTACGCATCCATTCAAAACACCAAATCAGTAGCTTATATATATATTCACTGAAAAAACCATAGGTTTCAGGCCTGATATAGTTAGGAATTACCATTTAAAAAACCTTAGAAATTCACTGAAAAAACTATAGGTTTTAGAGGTGTTATAGTTAGCTGGACATTTCACCCGAACAAAACCATTGAAATTCCTCCGATATAGTTAGTTGTACTAACTACATCTCGCGCGCCCGCAATCCACTGCTGATGATGTCACATATTACATCATTCATGACATGGTCAGTGACATCACTGATGACATCTCAAATGACATCACTGATAACATCACCCCCCACGGTCCCCGCCTCCTGCGGGAGCTGCCATTGCTTTTCCACATGGGGAGCAGCTAACAGGCTGCTCCCCATGTGGAAAAGCAATCTGCTTTGCTTCATTGAAGCGAGAGCAGGTTTCCCTGCTCTCGCTTCAATGAAGCAAAGCAGTTTGCAATGGCAGGGTGGGAGCCGTGAGGCTCCCGCCCTGCCATTGCAAACAGCAGTGTCCCACGGGTAGGCACCCCGGGACACTGCAGGAGCTGGCCCTGGGAGGTGGCGGTCCCCAGGGCCATCATTGGCTCCGGGGGGCCGCGCGATCTCCCTCCCACTTAATTTAAAGACCCGGTGGGGGTCCCCGGGGCTTGGGGGGGGCATGTGCCCCCGCATACATTGACATAAAGTCCCGGGGGTGGTGGTCCCCAGGGCTTGGGGGGCCTCTGAGCCCCCCCACCCATGTATAATAAAGCCCTGGGGGTGGCGGTCCCCGGGGCTGGGGGGGGGGCTGAGAGCTCCCCCATAATTCAGATATGCCCCGGGGGGTGGCAGTCCCCGGGGCTATTACCATTATAATATACATATTGCCCCCGGGGGCTAAATAAAACGAAGCACGGAAGCCCGCGATTCGTTTTTTTTTCGGCAGCGGGATGCGTGGATTCTAAGCGCATCCCGCGATTTTTTAAAATTAGCCGGCCTAGGGGGTCAGGGTGTTTCTACCCTGCCCTCTTGTCGCGTTTTGTGCCTTTTTTGGGGGGTTTTCTTGTGCCTCGGTTCTACTGAGGCACAAGATGGCTGCCAACACTTCCTGATTCAGAGTGTTGGCAGCCAATGAGCATTCAGCTCGTGCTCGGGAGGGTGCGGGGAGGGTGCGGGGAGGGTGCGCGGATCCTCCGAGGCCATAGATATATCTATCTTTTTAACTCTAATTTTCTCAGGAACTACTGAACGGATTTACACCATTTAAGCAAAAGGCACGAACTGAGGACTACCTCTTTGCCAAACTTGGTTTAATTCCGTTCAGCAGTTCGGGCTGTAGCTGCGTCAACAGGTCCTATGGGAAAATGCAAGGGGAAAACGTGTTTTGGGACCCCCCTTTTTTCTCGCCCCCGCTTGATGAATCACCGTGAAATTTTCAGGATAGGAGCGGACCGGAGCTGGCCAAAAGTTTGGAAAATTTCGCGAAGATTTGTCAATCGGCGCCAACGTTATTCCAAATAGAATGTTGCGGATTTCCTATGGAAAATAGGTCCTAACTATATCTTCCTACTGGCGACCGTATATATATATATATATATATACTGACCAAAATCAAAACATTGTTATTTTACTGGCACCTCCAAGGAGGTGGTGATGCTTTCGCAAAAGGGAAGGAGCCCCTTTAGTACAACTTCCCCTTTGTGAATGTAAAAATAGTTTGTTGGACAGTAGGCAGTGGTTGAGGGAAACTTTTCTTTTTAAATGCCTTCCCGTTTTGTTAAAGGAAAAACGGCTGCATTAAAAAACAAAGTTCGCTTTAATAAAAAGCAATCATAGACATGCACCATCCCTGTGATGGCCTCGATTTGTAGTGAGCAGCAATTTGGGACCTTAAATTTGGGACATTTATATTCATGAGATAGGATTGATTCCGACTCATTACATTTCAGACCTTTAAGAAACAATCTTTTAGTGCATGGGACTGTTCCTAGAACTCCTTTCTAGTCACAGAAATATTGGTCGTAAATTTCAAACAGTATTTCGCGAGCACTAAATAGTACATCTAGGGTCAGATGTATGACAGTTTTTAGCGGTTGCAAACGGAAAATTGGGCCGTTTGCAACCACTAAAAAGGGTTGCAGCATGTACAAACCCTATTGTGTGAGTCGGTAACCAATTATCAACTCGCAAAATAGGGTTTGCGAGTTGCTATTAGGAAGGGGCATGACAAGGGTTTTTCCTACTAATAGCGTGTCGCAAGGGGATGCATGATTGTTTTGCGACCACAAATGTAGTTGCAAAACAATTGCAGTTACCACCAATTTCAAATTGGTGATAAGCCAGTCACAAACGGGAAGCAGTCCCCATGAGTTTTAGCAGTAAAAATGTTTTTAAGAGTCGGCAGAGGTCCCACGGACCGCTGTCTGCCCTTAAAAAGTGAAAAGAAAACTTTTTATTTTTATCTTTGAAACACATCCCTCTTTCCTTTAAGGAAAACGGGCTACATTTAAAAAATGTTGCTTTATTTAAAAAGCAAACAAAGACATGGTGGTCTGATATCCCCAGCAGGCCATCATCCCTGTGATTGTAGCCCATTCCCAATGGGTCACCTGCCTCATGAATACGGACGAGGCGGGTCATTTGCGACCCCATTGAGAATCGCTAAATGTGCCTTAGAAACATTAGTGCATTCCGTTTTGCAAGTCACAAATTGCAAATTGCAAAAAAATCGCAATTTGTGACCCGCAAAACGGAATGGTCGTACATCTGGTCCCTAGCCCATAGTGCCATAAAACATGCCGGATGTCATCAACATACATCATCCAAAGTCCACTATGGTGTTTAGAAATCATGAGCTGCTGGTTCGATTGAAATCTAGAGATACTGTTATCTTAGAACATATAATATTATTATGTCAGTTATAAAGGCAAAAAAAATGCATAAAAAAGATAATTTTGTAAAACTCCATTCAATTTATCCCATCAATGCCAATTAGAACATGCCCTAAGGAGCAACCGCAAAACTCTCTAGAATAAATAATAAAATCCGAATACACAAAAATGCATCTCATAACTTTCATGATATTGTGCACAGGCATTAATTTAAAAATATGAATTTATGCGACAATAACATGTGTTGGGAAGTCTACGACAATAAAATGCAAGGGATGAAGTCATTGTCTCCATTTTATTGTGTGCGATTTTTAATGTTCCCCTAAAAGAGCTTTATGTGCCTATTACAGATGCACTTTTGTTTGCCAGTTATTGCCAAGGTAAACAGTCAGTCACATAAAGTGAAGTACTAATTAGAAATTATGTGTTGCAAAGGCTGAGATATAGTTATGCTTTGTTTCTGCTACCTTTGCTAATTGCCAAAGAATGACAGGGTGGTCCACTCTCCTTTTTAGGTCTCAGTTAAAGACAGATGTTGCTGTTTGTAGGCAAACTTAGTGTTTTTAATACATAACACGCACTTAGAATGGGCTTTGGGTAATACCTTGTTCTTGGTATAATGTCTTTCCTCACTCTTTTTGTGCTTCAGTCTCATATGGAACTCATTACCCCCAAACATAAGATCCACAGATAACTATCTTATCTTCAGAAGACTACGATAGAGTTGACTCTTCCCTACATAACCACCATACTCAATCATAAATGTACAACATATCCCTGTGTATATAAGAATTAACCCCGGGCGTAGCACTACGCTTCGCCCACGTAGTGTACGTAGCGCTGCCTGCTTCGCACTTTCCGAAGTAGGCGAAGCAGGGCAGCGCTACGCACACGCCGAGGGCGAAGCGTAGCTGCTTGCCACCCGCCACCCACCTCCCGCCTGCCCTCCTTTTAATAATATCAGCAATGAAAAATAAATTAAAGTAAAGCGACTTACCGTAAGCGCGGCGTCTCCGGGGCTCCCTCTTTCTCGTTTCTAATTTCTTCTGGCAAATGCGCATGCGCGGACACCCGCGCATGCGCATTTCTTGCGAGAAATGCGGATGCGCGGGCGTCCGCGCATGCGCATTTGTCAGAAGAAATTAGAAACGAAGAAGAGGGAGCCCCGGAGACGCCGCGCTTACGGTAAGTCGCTTTACTTTAATTTATTTTACATTGCTGATATTATTTAAAAGGAGGGCGGGCGGGAGGTGGGTGGCACATAGTGGGGCTACGCGAAGCGCGTAGTGTGCGTAGATTTGGGCACACTACGTGCTGCTTCACGTAGCCCCACTACGCCCACTATGCCCACTACGCCCACCCTTAATAAGAATTTAATTTGATTATATGTATGTATCTAGATATGTGTATTCTTTTGAATAAATGAGCAGCCGCGGCCGCTGCAAGTCAGAACGTTGAGGCAGTGGGGCCGGTTGGGGGGGATTTCGAGAGACGACCGCGAGGGAAATTTAATTATTTATTTAATTATCCCTTGTGATCGTCTCTTGAAATCCATCCACCCCAGCCGGCCCCACCACCCAACCGCTCTTACCTGCAGCGGCTGCGGCTCTAAATGAGTATAATAATTATGTTTATAAATATATAGATATTTATTAGATCTGCTTAACAAATGTATATATTACTTATTGTTATAATATTCTATGCTCAATGTCTATATAGGTTACTGCATAGTTTTCATATAGGTTATTTAATTAGATGCTTATGGTTCCCCATTTATTTATTCATCACAATAGGTAGATTTTCACTTAGCTATTTATCTACAATTGCTTCACTATTGAATTATTAAAAGAAAAAAAGAAAATAAACACAAATGAATTACCTTAATGTACAGCAACAGTTGAAAGTATGAGTTTATTAAACACAATTTAAATCTTGATATATTACCTTCCTCATACATATATACCTTCAATGTACTTTTGTATCTATATATTTATTACTTTACTCCTACTGTTAGAAAAAAATCAACCTCTCCAATACACTACCCTATTTCTCACCCTATACCTCTCTCAATATATCCTCTCCCTCCACTTTCTCACTCATCCCAAATCTAATTTGACTACTATGATCCCCAAAATAACCCTTTCTAGACTCTTCCCTCCTCACATCATCTCAGACCTCTTTTTACTATTCAGATCTCTCAAAAAAGCTTTTATAAACCCTTCCTTCATGTATCCCTCCTAGACTCATCCTATAGCAAATGTTACTCTATAATCCACTCCTAGAGGCTCTTCCCCCTCCAACTCTCCTTTACTCATGCCAAACCTCCTCCTACTGCTATGATCTCCAAATAAACACTGTCTAGACCCTCCCCTCTTCTATTCCTCAACTATCTTTTTCAACCCAACTACCAGACTTGCATGTCCACCGCTCAAATGAATTCACATTTCCCTATACTAATTCACCACTAATCCTTTTTTGGGTCCCAGAGTAGCCTGCTACTCACCAAAAAGCGCTTTGGCACCTCGTCAGGGGTATAAAGTGCAATTACATTTACAATGTACTGATTGGTTGAATGAGTTGTGTCGTTCCTTGGCATACTTAAGTGGAATCTTTTTTAAATTTCTTTTAATTGAGCTCTCCATGAGAAAGCATGTATTTCCTGGCTCTAGCCACCTTTATCCAAGACTGTTGGCCATGCATGTACATACAAATTAATGCATGTGTTTGCATGTCATGGCTAGCAAGGATTTGCAAAGCTGTTAGCTTTTCCTCTTTAAAGCTGAGAACTATTGGCTTTGTTATCTGCCCTGCAGCAAGAGTATTTGCTTAGTTCCTTCTAGATATGAGGGAGTGCAGGAAGGAAGAATCTGTCAATCACTTCAATGACTGTGTATTATACAAGTCCCAGACACAAAACAGGAAGAGAGTCTATTTATTTTCCTTTTTATAAATCATGCTAATTTATTATAATGCAAATACAAACATTCAACTGACAGGATCATGCAGGGGAGAAGGAGATTCTAAATAAAATTGATTTATAGCCGGAAAATATCGATCGTTTTGTTCAAACTGCATTTAATTAATGTGTTTAGCAAGAAAGCAAAGGACTGGATTTTCCCTTATTGGGAAGAGGTTTTTAGTTGAAACAATTATTTTAAATGAGATGAGATTGAAATATTTGACACACTAGATATGTATATTTTAAAGGATAGAGAACGCCTCTGTGCCCCCTGTTCAGATGCTCTGCCTCCTCCACTCTGCTCAGCAACAGACCTATGATGCAGGAGATGAGGGCTTATGGTGGGACAGGGGCACCTTCATGGTTCCCCAGATTTCATTTAATTCTTTCCCTTCTGCCCAACGGCTTAGTGATATAGCAGTGGCGCTAGAGTCCTCAATCAATCAATCAGTCTGTGTATATTGTGGCTTATCACTGCGGGGGATCCAGGTGCTGAGGAATGGTAAGCCTTAGTCGAAGAGCCAGATCTTAAGTCCCTTCCTGAAGTTGGCAAGTAAAAGGGAGGTTTGAAGGTGGAGTGGTAGGTTGTTCCAAGACTTGGCGGCGAGGTTGGAGAAAGAAAGACCTGCGGGGGACTTTTGTGAGGCTGAGGAATGCAGATCGGAGTTGTCTGAATGGCTGGTGGAAGGTCAGGCGGTGGTAGATGTAGGAGGGTCCAGCATTGTGCAGCAGCTTGAACTGGTATCTCTTCTGGATGGGGAGCTCGTAGAGGCTTCTGAGGTGGGGGGTGAGTCTGGTCCATTGGGGGAGGTTGAGGATGAGTCTGGCTGAGGCGTTCTGTAGGGTCTGTAGTCATTTGAGTAGGTGGGTGGTGGTTCAAGCGTAGAGTGCAATTCCATAGTCCAGTTGGCTGAGGACGAGGGATTGAGTCACTCTTTTCCTGGTGCTGGCGGGGATCCACCTGAAAATCTTGTGATGCATGCAGCGGGTGTGGAGCAGGAGGAGGCCAATTACCTGGCCCTTCATGGAAAGTTCGCTGTCCAGGATGATGCCAAGGTTGCGAGCGTGGTCGATGGGGGTAGGTGAGAGTCTAAGTGCAGTGGACCACCAAGTGTCATCCCATGGGGAGGTGTTCTTTCTGAAAATGTGCACTTCCATCTTGTCTGTGTTCAGTTTCAGGCAGTTGGATCTCATCCAGTCAGCAACGCTGGTCATGGCATTCTGGAAGTTGAATCTGGTGGTGGCAATGTCTTCCGTGAGAGAGAAGATGAGTTTAGTGTCATCAGCGTATGAGATGATGTTGAGTCCTTGGGTGCAGGCGATGTCAGCCAATGGAGTCATTTAGGCGTTGAAGAGGGTGGGGCTGAGGGAGGATCCTTGGAGGACTCCGCAGATTAAACTCTTGGGTTCTGAGGTGAAGGGCGGTAGATGGATTTTCTGTGTCCGTCCTGTCCTAATGGAAGCGAGAAAAATATTCCCATTGCCTCAAAGTAGCTAGTAAAAGAAAGCCACAATTGGAGTGCAATGGACCCTTCACACTCCTGTGTCAATGTGTCACTGCATCTTCTATACCAGTGATACTAGAGATTAGATGTGGTGCAAATGTAGCCTACCAATTTGGGAGAGGGATTATTTCTGAAAGGTGGAAAGTCCATAACATTGCATCCAATCAGACACAGTCATCAAAATATTTTGAAACGATCAGAAAACAGACATGTGGAGACAAGCGTTGTATGAGAGCAAAAACAAAAGAGCTGAGGGCAAAATAGGATGTACCGTTTTGCATCAGGTAGAAAAGTGGGGGGGCTACATGAGGCAGGCAAGTCCTGTCTGAAAGAATGTATATGTATATTCAGGTTTGCAGCTTGTGTTTGTGCCTCTGTCTTTCTTTCTGGTGCGAGATCTCCCAGAGTGCATTGTGGTTGCTCAGCCAATCTGCGTGTGATTTAATTTTCCATCTGCAGCAAGCTGCTTGTATTTTGGATTTAATGAGTAAAAAGTGACACAGTGTTTTGCAGTTGGGTGGAGGTGAGGAAGGAGAATAGTTCTGTTGAGACGGTCTTATGACTTCCCATGCAGGTGTAGGAAACAAAAAACACAATGGTAATGCTGAAATTATGGCTTGGCATGGAAAGTGACTTGAGCCTGAAAAGATCAGTGATTTTTCACTGGGCTTCCAACTTTTCCTGCTATCACTTCAAAGTATGTCTTCTCTCACCAAAGCGCCCACCGAGCAACTTCCTTGCATGTCAAGACACATTTTTTCAATCTCTTCAGAAAGGAATGCAGAGGAATTTTAATCCCCATTTTCTAAGGAAGACTAAGAAAAATTGTACACATTTTCTGTGCACTCAATTGATCGAAGTAAAAAAACAAATATTGAAAATAATTTTTAAAAAGTGCAGGGATTTCCTGAAAAAATCAGCTTCTTCGCATATTTAGGGCCAGTAACTCAGTCACATAATCTCAGGGCTTGCCCCTAACAAGTCAGTGGCAAGCGTCAGAAGCGATCTGTGGCATGGAAATCTAAAATCTTTAAAATACCCTAAAATATCTCATGAGTTCTTTATGAATCATAAATACAAAAAGCGTCACTGGTTCCCCTTAATATTTTAAGGAATGTCCCAGTGCCGCTCCACTCACTCCAAATGTGCTAAGCAGCTGATGTGAGTTCCTAAAAAAGTGGTCAATAGAAAAAGGAGCTATTAGATAATTAAAATACATTCATACAAAAGTTGCGTAGCTAATTAAGGTGTTTAAATTAATTTTCAAAATAAGCTTCTCATGCTGAAACAGATATTTTATATTTAATGATTGAGTGTCATTGATTACAATTATTTAATTGTTTTTCAGCCAAAATGAAAATATTTGCAATTAGACTTGGAAAAAGCCCCCCACTTCTGAAGTAAATAAAACCCTGAATCAAATTATCTTGCCAATTACCACCGCTTTACACACTTAGAGATCCTCAAATAAATTAAATAAAAGAAAGGAATAAAAGAAATAGCAGTTACAATCCAACTGCAAGAAATCAACAACAACTCCCTATATGACTTAAACCTTCAGACAAAATAGATAGTGACTAATCAGGTTGTAAACCCTGCCAACTCATGGACAACTGCAACATGTGCCTTGTGGTTCTTCTCAAAACAGTAGTTTTCAAAACTACTACCCACCAAGCATGGGCAAACATCTAGTCAGCTTGCATGTGTTCAACAATATGGTCTAAAAATAGTTCCACTCCTACCTCTCCAACAAGCAAGTGTCTTAAGGAACACATTTAGATCCCATGCATAAATAAGGATGCTTGATTAATGGGAGGGGCTTTTTATGATCTCTCAGATTGCCTTCAGCCAGTACTCTCTAGGAACATTTCTGGTCCACTGCAAAATTATAGTCCACCTATACACTGACAAAAATCAGCTCTACTAAACGTATATGGATATGGCAACAAGAACTGGCTGAGATACTGCCTCACTCCCATCAACATCAATGTAACTAGTGTGTCCCTGAAAAAGAACCCACCAAGACTTGTATAAATACTGATTACCAACAGTTCCAAGTAGCACAGGCCACGTGCATGTGTAACATAGCAGTCAAGGATATCATATTTACTGATATTCTCATCATTATACATACAGTTGTTATCTCGTACATCAACATTGCATTCACTGATATTGGCGTCATTATGCGTGCATATGTTACGGTGTACCTCGACAATGGATTTACTGGTATTGACATCACGGTGCATGCATAGGATACAGAGTACATTGGTATTGAATTTACTGATATTAACATCATTGTGCATGCATAAATTACAGCATACATCGATATTGCATTTATTGGTACTGCCGCTGCTATGTGTGCATAGATCAGGGTGTACATTGCTATTGTATTTATTGATCTCAACAGAGAAAGGGAATACAGCCACCTGAGTTGTGTGGTCAACCTGTCCCTCACATGTTCCTCTCTAGCTTAATAGCACACTTTGGGGAATCGGTCATTCTCTTCTTTGCCTGAGGAAGCAAATTCAGTTGTACAGGTCAGAGGTGCTAAAAGTCTGAAACATCTGTTCAAAGAAAGAACTGCAATCATATGGATCATGCTGAGTATTTCCATCAAGGATACCCCAAAAAATGGAATTGTACTGTTATTTACAACACTTCCAATACCACTTCCAAGGCAGACACTTTTGCTTCAAATGGGTTTCCAGAAAAGAGACCCGCCATGCACCTATTTCGATTCTCTTGTAGAAAGGGCTTTGTCACCAAGAGATTTGTGTGGTGTTGGTCTTATGCTCTGAATTGTTTCTTCTCTGTATACAAAGTTGTATTGTCTGCAGCACCTCTTTGCAGACCCAGTTGAACACCTACTTTTTCTAGCAGCAAAGTATGTGAGCAATGACGTATAGCCAAAAAAACATCTCTTGAAGTGACAACCTCGCTAGGCTTCGACCATCTGGGAACATCACTTCTTAGATATATATCTAAATGTCTTTTAATCGCTTGGGATCATTTTTCCAGACCTATCTTTTCATATGCCAAGCTAACACATTTTGGAAAAGCTCTGTTTGGGTCACAGAAAGGCAAGTAGACAATACGTTTTAGATTAAAACTGTTGGTAAAAGCAAAGCTCACGAGTGGAAGCAAAAAAAAAGTGCCAGTGTCTTTGGGGTCCCCTCCAAAGCTGGAGGTAGCTGGTAATCTGTAGCTTTCGCCACAGCAGGCAGGATAACAACATTTAATACAAGACGGTTGGACACCGGAGGGTCAGAGGGAGCAAGTTTAGAGACCGCGCAGGATTAATTCCCCCACCAAAGTACTTATAACACAGAAAAATCATGAGGTCTAATGGTAAAGAGAAAAGGTGGTATGTAGGGTGAGGAGGAGAGGCCTAATGTACGTGGTGGAAGGGAAGAAACTCCGAAACCATGGTCATACAATAACCCTGGGTAACTAACCCCATCACATGGGATTTTCATCCCAAAGAAAATCTCAAAATCTCAAGGGGCAGCAGAGCCCTCAGCGAGAAGTGAGAGCTTTATGCTGTTGGTATTATGCACCGAGAAAGGGAATGAATCCACAAATGTACGTGAAGTGAGTGGGGGTTGCAGTGCTGGTGTAATAGTAGTGTAAAAAGAGTGTATTAAAACTAGTGACGGGACGGCCAGGAGACCTCTGTTGAACAATGCCGTACCGTTGCTAGATTAAAAGGAGTGGAGGCAACACTAATCCGGTTTGATCAGTGAAGCAACATACGAGATAGTGGTCGACATGTTTCAGCCGTGGCGCCTAACTAGGCATGGCTTTCATCAGGACCTGGAAACTACTGCAAGAAAGAAAGAACGTGACAAAGGATATAGAGGGCACCCTCAAGTTGCTTGTAGGATGCACGTCTCCTCAAAGATACATACATCACCTAGACAAAAAAAAGGGGGGGGGGGAGACAGTGTAAGAATGTGGAACATATTTGCTCAGTCGTGACAAGTGTGAGAGTTTAAACTTAAAGCAAAATCCACTCACCCGTACAAACTGGGTGGAAAATGGACCTCCACCTGGCAACCGCTCAGGAAGGAACACCGCTCTGAAAAAAGAATGTAAGACTGCTGAAGGGATGGTGGCTTACATGTCATGAGCAAGTGTAAAATGAGTGAGTAGGTCATCTAAAAACGAGGGAGATTGCCAGGAGCAGTGTCTGCACAGGAAGCTAAGCTCAGCAAGATCATCGAGAATCAATAAAAGCAAGTGAAGATGGAAACGTGACCAATGCTGAGTAAAGGGTCAGAGCAATATGAGATTGCACATGTCTGTCCAATGGTAAAACAAGGTCAAGAAAAACACTTAGGAAACAACGCTCGAAGGTTGGCGCCTTCATAGCAATGTAATCAAAAGTGAAACAGGGGAGGTGGAGCCCATCGAGCGAAGATCCTACCTGTCCGTCGGGGAACCGAGGTCAAGGGGAAGGAGACGGAACCAAGTCCAGTGGCTAGACCAGCAACAAGGGACTCCATCATCGAGCTCGAGGAACACTCCAGCCGTCCCGAGCACGAGCACAACCTAGTCATTAACTTATCCAGCAGAATTCTCACACATGACGAGAACTCCCTCCTGAATAAAGGACTAGGATTTGTTCCTTCCTTCAAAGGAGACATGTTCTCCATCAATCACGAACTCGCCCAATTCTTTAGAAAAATTCGCTTGAATTTTTTCTTTCGTGCAGAACCTAGCACCTCTCCAAGCGACCATGACTTGAACACGGGCTTACGTGTTAAATCCACTTTTAATCCCTTGCCCAGCCAAGTCCCTCCTCAGGTCCTCACGTTCGAAAAAGCAGTGACCTCACAGATATCTTCCTTCAGTGTCTCAGCAAACCGCCAATACCAGAACCTTACCAAATCAGAGCGCCTGGCTTTGCGCTCCCTTACCTCTGATGACTCCATAATGATTAAGCCAGCTGACAAGGGCGGCGCCACTGTCTTGATGGACACCACTGCTTATCGCTCTGAATGCTTGAGACAGTTGGGCAACACCAATTTCTATCAACCCCTTGCCGAAGATCCTACCACACGTTTACTTCAGACCATTCGGATCTTAGTGAATGAAGCCAGTACCAACGGTTGGATTACTTCTAATGAAGCACAATATTTGGTCAACTCCACTTCCACTATACCTTATTTCTATATCCTACCCAAGGTACACAAGAATGTGAATCCTCCACCTGGCCGCCCCATAATTTCAGGTCTAGGGTCCCTATTGGAACCTCTGTCGGCATTTGCTGACCATTTCCTCCGTCCTTTTGTGGCCAAAATGCCTACTTACCTTAAGGACACCAAGGATATTCTTATCCTACTTGAGGATTTGTCCTTTGATTGTACAACTGAATTTCTAGTTTCATTTGATGTAGAGTCATTGTACACATGCATCCCGCAGGATGAAACTTTAGCTGTCATCGAATCTCTCCTGCTTGCAGATCCACCTGACTCCATCACTCCTGTCTCATTTATCATGTCATGTGCCAGGCTTGCCATGAAAGAGAACTTCTTTCAATTTGAGGAACAGTTGTTCTTGCAAGTGTCAGGCACTTCAATGGGGAGCATTTTTGCTCCCAGCCTGGCAAATCTGTACGTTCATGTTTTTGAAGAACAACATGTGCTCAGTACCAACAATCCATATAGAGATCACATCAAAATATGGAAGAGGTATATAGATGACGTGTTTGCACTGTGGCAGGGATCTCTTTCCTCTCTTTTGGCTTTCAAGGACTGGCTTAACAACTGCGATCCCTTTCTGAATTTCACCTGCGAGTACTCCAAGACTCATCTACCATTCCTCGACATTCTTATAACCCCGTCGGATGGCCTTTTGGGCACTGAGCTATACAAAAAACCCATGGCGGTGAATGCCCTTCTAAAATATGATAGCTTTCACCCACGGGCTCTGCGTGATAACCTGCCATTTGGCCAGTTCCTGCGCCTCAAACGGAACTGTTCCTCTACTGACAAGTACAAGGAACATGCCAACAATCTTTCTAGACAATTGCAGGCCAGAGACTATCCCAAACATCTGATCCGCAGAGCTTCCAAACGAGCCGCTAATAACAATCGGGAGGCTCTTTTGGCACCCAAGATCCCCAAGGCATCCGAAAATAGACTCACGTGTGTACACACCTATTGTCAATTTTCCAACCAATTCAAGAAAATCATTTTAACCAATTGGAAGATTCTCAACATAGGTGAGGTAGAGCTGCCTAAACCCCTCTTTGCGTTTAAACGCAGCAGCAATATCAGAGATCAGCTGGTACACACCCGCCCACGCATCAACCAGAGATGCATCCAACCAACTCTGTGGGGTCTCCCTCCAGTTGTGGGCCATTACCCATGTGGTTCTTGTGCGGCATGCAGTCTTACCTCCGTGACCAAGGAAATTGACATTGGCACTGGCCGACCGTGGACTCTTAGAAGCCACACTAATTGCAACAGCTCTCAATTGATCTATTTGATCACCTGCCCCTGCGGGCTGAGATACATTGGAATGACCACCCGCCGCATCAAAACTCGCATTTTGGAACACAAGAGCACGATACGGTGTGGCCGTTCCTCCACCAAACTCACCAACCACTTCCTAGAGGTCAATCATGCTCCCAATGACCTACACTGGACTGTCATTGACAAACCCTACATACCACCACATCTCACAGATAGCTCCTCTTTCCTATTCAAACGTGAGCAGAGGTGGGTGTACAAATTGAAGACACACGTTCTGGGTCTTAACGACGATATTCCTTGGCTATCTTTATAACACACTTGTCTCGCTCTTGTTGACCCATGCCTCATAATGTTTTCATGGGTACCTTTGACCTAGCCTTTATACATATCCATCGTCATGACAACCCGTTGTTTACACCGGCACACACACCCTCGGCCGATGTATTATTCCCTGCATCTCGCCATTTACTTCCTGGCGAACCCTGTGCAGCTTGCACCTCCCGCGCTGTTGGAGGCGAGTTCTTACATCAGCCCGCACTCTCCCCAGCGTTTCGTGCAACACGGAGCAACACGCGCTCTGACAGCCAAGCCTTGCTACAAGACGGGTGTTTCCGCATTCTTTGCGCTATCGCGCCACTACGTCATCTCCCTAATTAATTAAGGCGCGCTTTCCTTTGAACTTCTGACAGCGTCATCTCCTACCTGTCAGCTGCATTCCTATCCCCTAGGTTACTGCCAGACGGGTGATTCAGCGCTCCGCATTGGCTCCTGCTCTTGCGCGCATGTATTTCCTGTCCCGTGATTGGCCCACTTGCCGCCGACAGTTTCTTATTTCATTCGCCTCCGTCCAACCACACGGGACCTCCGGCTGCAGGCTCATTCCAGCCTGGTTCCCCGACGGACAGGTAGGATCTTCGCTCGATGGGCTCCACCTCCCCTGTTTCACTTTTGATTACATTGCTATGAAGGCGCCAACCTTCGAGCGTTGTTTCCTAAGTGTTTTTCTTGACCTTGTTTTACAATTGGACAGACATGTGCAATCTCATATTGCTCTGACCCTTTACTCAGCATTGGTCACGTTTCCATCTTCACTTGCTTTTATTGATTCTCGATGATCTTGCTGAGCTTAGCTTCCTGTGCAGACACTGCTCCTGGCAATCTCCCTCGTTTTTAGATGACCTACTCACTCATTTTACACTTGCTCATGACATGTAAGCCACCATCCCTTCAGCAGTCTTACATTCTTTTTTCAGAGCGGTGTTCCTTCCTGAGCGGTTGCCAGGTGGAGGTCCATTTTCCACCCAGTTTGTACGGGTGAGTGGATTTTGCTTTAAGTTTAAACTCTCACACTTGTCACGACTGAGCAAATATGTTCCACATTCTTACACTGTCTCCCCCCCCCCCCTTTTTTTTGTCTAGGTGATGTATGTATCTTTGAGGAGACGTGCATCCTACAAGCAACTTGAGGGTGCCCTCTATATCCTTTGTCACGTTCTTTCTTTCTTGCAGTAGCTTCCAGGTCCTGATGAAAGCCATGCCTAGTTAGGCGCCACGGCTGAAACATGTCGACCACTATCTCGTATGTTGCTTCACTGATCAAACCGGATTAGTGTTGCCTCCACTCCTTTTAATATAGCAACGGTACGGCATTGTTCAACAGAGGTCTCCTGGCCGTCCCGTCACTAGTTTTAATACACTCTTTTTACACTACTATTACACCAGCACTGCAACCCCCACTCACTTCACGTACATTTGTGGATTCATTCCCTTTCTCGGTGCATAATACCAACAGCATAAAGCTCTCACTTCTCGCTGAGGGCTCTGCTGCCCCTTGAGATTTTGAGATTTTCTTTGGGATGAAAATCCCATGTGATGGGGTTAGTTACCCAGGGTGATTGTATGACCATGGTTTCGGAGTTTCTTCCCTTCCACCACGTACATTAGGCCTCTCCTCCTCACCCTACATACCACCTTTTCTCTTTACCATTAGACCTCAGGATTTTTCTGTGTTATAAGGATAACAACATTCCCAGAATACTTTGTGTCTCACACCAGGTGCTCATAGGGTACTTGAATTCAAGGATTTGTTTACCCTGTCTTCATTTGTTTATCATATTGTTTTATTGCTTTTTGCATAGTTCACATCTGGTACAGAACTGTCTTTTTCATGTATTTACTTTATAAGCTTGTATAGTGCAACATCTTCCCAACATGGGATTTCCCAGGACTTAGGCAACATATAAGATAGTTCAAGACTGGTAAATCAAAAATAAAAACATGTTTTCGGCTGTTTGCAAAAAGAAAGCAAAGAGGTGCAAGATCTTAGGTGTTCAGGTAGGGTGTTCCTGGGCTTAGGGCCTAGATACCCTAAGGAGCGACCTCCCATGCGCGACAATTTGATTCTGGGAACAATGCACAGAGAAAGGTTGCTGCCTTGCAGGCAGCAGGGAGGTTGGTATGCAGTTATTAGGCTAATAATATGGTGATGAGTAGTTCCTGTCTTTGCATTAAAAACATAACATAGCACCTTAAATTAAATGTGCTTCACCCCCCATAGCCAATGCAAGTCCTCAAGCAAAGATGTATAGATGTGTGTTTCGGCATATGATGAAAAAGCCTTGTGGCAGCATTCAGCCCTAACTGCATATGTCTCAAGGAAGCTTTGTCAGCCCCCATGAACAGAAAGTTGCCATAGTCCAATCGGGATAGAATAAGTGCCTGGATCACAGTTCTCTGTGCAGATTTGGGAAAAATCTATTTAAATTTATGCAGCCATTTCAAGGTTGTAAAACAGGTAGCAGATACCTGGGCAGCCGCGGTCCGTGCAGGTAACAGCAGTGGGGCCGGGTAAGGGGGGAGTTTGAGGGACGATGCTGAGGGAAAATTAAATAAATAATTAATTTTCCCTCTGGATCGTCCCTCAAAATCCCCCCTACCCGGCCACACCGCCCCACCGCTCTTACTTGCACGGACCGTAGCTGTACCTCGGCGACCTGAGGCTTCATGGAAAGCTGATAATCCAGCGTGAAGCCATGATTCTTTACTTTGGAGGCAGGGACAGGAGTGTCGCCCAGAGCAGACGACCAGTGTTGGTGTCCCCAACACTGGCCGACCCCAACCTGGTGTTTCCTAGCACCATAACCTCTGTTTTTCTTCTGTTCAATTTCAATGAACTGCTGTTCATCCAGGAGGCAGCATCAGACAAACAGGAATTCAAAGGTCCAGAGTCAGGATCCTCTGCGGATGACAAAGAAAACAAGCATTGGCATAGCCAATAGGTCTTGCCTTTGGGACCTTATAAGTGTTTAGCCATGCAACAGTTGCATAACTAAATACTTATAAGGTCCCAAAAGCGAGACCTATTGGCTATGCCAAGCGGCCGCGTGGCCGCGAAAGTGAAAGTAAATGCGGTAAAAGCAGCGCGCGCGCCCGAGCACATGCACTGTAGCTCTAGGCTGGCCTGGTAGCACTTTCTGGAGCCCTCTCAATAAGTCTCGCCAGACCAGCGCATGCGCTGGGTTAGGCGAGACCTAAAAAAAATGAGTTGGGTGTCATCCGCATAGGAGAAAAGAGTCAGCCCCATCGTCCCGCAGGTCGGCCAGGGGTGGACATAGATGCTAAAAAGTACTGGCCTTAGTGCAGATTCCTAGGGGGACCTCGGAGGTCAGAGCATGGCTCGTGGACGAGGAAGTACCCGAGAAAACCTGATGGGTTCAGTCCTTTAGAAAGGAGAGCATACAGGGAAGGGCAGTTCCTAGAATCCCCAATTAAGACAATTTCGGTCGGGGTTACATCCATTTGAAATAGGCCCCTCTTTGTGTTCGGCCAGCCCTTCGTCCAGCTGACACGAATCTTCTACTTTCTCCAAAGGTGCAGGAGGAAGCGCCTCTCAGCTTCCCCTGAACTTTGTGTCGTGAAAGTCACGCTCCTGACACGGCCGGAGCATTACCCCTCTGGGTTTTTCCCTAATGGATGGCCTCCAGGGGCTACTTAACTTCGTGTTGTTTACTCTTGAGGAGGGAAGGCTGCCTGCCCTCAGCTCCACGGAGATGGCTGGCGCTGCGGATAACGCCATAATGAGGGAGTTGGGTTACAAGGGAAACTTCCGGGTTAGCTCCGGGTCATGGAGGACAGAATTTATAAGGTACTGGGTGTGACGCAGACGAATTTTTCTCCCACAATTCCGTTGCGTATGTTAAAGACTCACTTTTAGGCAAGGCATTCTATTAAACTGTTTAATGCACCAATAGATTATTTACTATTCTAGGCAGCAAACAAACTTTTAACTGTACTGCCGCCCCCCCTCCCCTTCTGCCGGTCAGCCAATCCACATCCCCAACGTGAACAGGACAGAGTGCCAAGCTGGGTGCGCATTTTTGCATAGTCATGTGAAAAGATTTTTCGAATGCCTTGCCGGTGAATACAGTCTCGATTCTGCTTGCCCTGGTCGACCTTTCACCTTTTACAAGAGGTCGTGACCCTAGCCTGTTCAAGGGACTCGAGGTGTGCTGATGGACGGATACATTGGCAATCCATCTTTATTTCAGCAATGGGCTGACACGATGTCAGTCAGAGCTGGGCGGAGGCAATCCCACACTCCGTCTCCGTCAATGGGAATATTATGACTTTAGCCGGGGATTTAAAGGGCCTGATTGACAGTGCTGGTGGGCGAAGCCTTCTGTTTGTCCACACAACAAATGCCTAACGAGCAGCTGAATTTCACGATTTAGTCGCATAAAGGACAGCGGGTGGAGTGGGAGGAACAACAGAGTGAGTTTCAATGGCATGCTTTTAAGCTGCAACAGTGCAGAAATGCAGCAGGGCGGGTCCCCCCCCCCCCCCCCCCCCACCCAATGGCATCAAGTCGTTCCTGGAACCCCCTGCAGTGGCCAAAGTCGTGGATGTCAATGGTGCAGCAGGTGCAGTGACACCGGGCCCCGGTGGAGTGGTTGTCCCACCCTACTCCAAAAATAACTCCTTTGCTATCCAACCAGGGGTGGTGGGGGCATTTTCCTTGGTAGTATTTGGTCTCATGGCAGCCTCCATATTGTAAGTGCTAATTGTCATTGCATTTATATAGCGCTTACTACCCCTGACGAGGCGTCAAAGCGCTTTTTCGGGGAGTAACACACTACTCCAGAGCCCAAAGAGGATCAGTGGTGAATTAACGTAGGGAAATATGAAATGAATTTGAGCGGTGGACATGTGAGTTTGTTATATGGATTGAAAAAGGATATTGGAGTCATAGAGGAGGGAAGGGTTTACATTTATTTAGCGCTTGCAACCCCTGATGAGGTGTTGAATCGCTTTTTGGAAGGTAGCACACTATTTTGGAACTCAAACAGGATTAGTGGGGAATTAGTATAGGGAAATATGAAATGAATTTGAGCGGTGGACACGTTAGTCTGTTAGTTGGATTGAAAAGGATAGTGGAGGGATAGAAAAGAGAAGGGGAAAGGGTCTAGAAAGTGTGTTGTGTTTCTTAGCGCTCATAGCAGTAGGAGGATGTTTGGGATGAGTAAAATGGAGGTGGAGGGGGGAAGAGTCAGAGGAGAGGCTTCTGTGTGGCTCTAGTTGCATATCTAAGGTATTCTGACTCAAAGCTCAGTTCAGGTAGCTCATTAGTCAGTGAGGAAGCTCACTGGCCGCCACCACATTTTACAGCTCTGCCTGCTTTCTTTGCTTTACAGCTGTGACTTCCAGCTCAAATATCATGGGAAGACTCAATAGGTCTATACTTTAGCAATAGACACTACTTGGTTTCTTCTTTTATATGTTTCTCAAATTATTTTCTAGTGCAAAACAGAGGACACAGAGACAAGTACACTTGCCTGCATTTAGTCACGATTCCCCTCTCTCGATCATTGCCCCCCCTCCTCTTGCATAGTTAATGTCTCACCATGCCTTCCATATGGTGAACGGTTCTAACTCGAAGTATTTTAGTGCTTTAGACGAGATACATATTTTGCACTCCCCCTTCTACGTTTATGCATGAAACTCAAACGTGGTGCAAAACACATTTATGCTTCACGTATGGTAGTGGCCCTTGGGCCTTGTGACTGATCTGTAGCAGACTGACCCTTTCTGCATTCCACTTTCCCCCATAAACAGCCCCTGAAGACAAAATATAAGCTAAACAGTTTTACCACTGTAGCTTAAAAAAATTATAAGCTAATGTGTAAAAAATATTAATTCATTTGTAACAAATTGTGATTAAGTTGTGTCAAAATACCGACAGACTTGAGGCTAAAACAAATCCTATCTATGACAAAATAATTTGAGTCCTATCAAAAAGGAATCTAGTTTTGAAAAACGGTTTGGTTTGATAGGATATGAGTCAGTTTTTCGACAAAAAGAAATTATTTAATGAAAAAATATTGAAAACCTAATGCACATATAGCCCTTGATTCTCCTTGCTCGTCTAAATGGCAGTGTTAAAGAAGGTGTTGGCCATGGCTCACATCCATGTAGGAAGTACCAAGAACCTGAATACAAGAGAAAGCAAGCTTTTGAAATATATCTCCAGAGTGTATGTTACCACCAGTCTTCTTGGCACTGAAAACCAGAAGGATTGATAGAGAGCGAAGGTGTTATTTATCACCCCTAATAAATAACAATACCAAAGAGTGTGCTATTTATTAGGTGCGATAATTAACACGTATTGATGTGGAAAAACATGCAGATTCTGGTGTTTAATGCACAAGGTATGACCTGCTGAAATTTGATGAAGGTTGAGCTATTTAACATATCCGATAATTATCGGATGCATTAAATATCTTCAAACTCGTAATTTACCCATGCTTAAATAGGAGTTTACGCATGGGCCGGAATATTACGAGCCACTCATAATCAGGCCCAGAGAGTCAGATCCCATTTGTGGGGCACACAAGGGCTACGGGCGACGACTGTGGTGGTTGCAGTAATTTGCTACTGGAGTTTGTCGTACTATGGCTTTGCAAGCTGGGCCCAGCATGTCCTTTCCATTTTAGTCTGTCAGGATAGAGAGGACAGGCAGGCAAAGGATTCTCAATCATGTAATGTGTGGGGCAAGAGCTCAAAACACATCTGTAAACCAACAGACACAGTAACGTAAGGTTAGTTAATGAGAAAGTATGTTAATATTAGAGCTAAATTTCTTTCTTTTTTATTCCAATTAATCTTTATTCGATTATATATATCATAATCATACAAGATAAAAACATATTGTTAGACTTGGCATCTTTTGGCGTGTTTCCCCTGAGTTTTTGCTATCTGACCTCCCGGTTTTGACTCTGTTTTGCTGGCGTAGTGTGTCTGCGCACTTTTCTCACTGCTGATCAGTGGTAAAGTGCAAGTGCTCCTGTGGTAAATTGTGTTATGGATTGGTGTTTCCATGATTGGATATTTGATTTACTTGTTAGTTCCTAGTAAAGTGCACTGAGTGTGCCAGGGCCTGTGAATCAAATGCTACTAGTGGGCCTGCAGCACTGATTGTGCCACCCACGTGAGTAGCCCTGAGAAGGTAATTCAGACCCACCATTGCGGAGTCTGCTCGCAGTTTGTAACTGCCATGTCGACTTGACCAGTGCACCCACTTGCCAATCCCTCACCTTCCCTTTTCTTACATGTCAGCCACCCGTAAGGTAGGCCCAATGTACCCTTGTGGGCCGGGTGCAATGTATGTGAAAGGTAGGACATGCCCTGGTGTGTGTGGCATGTCCTGATAGCGAATTACAGCCAATTTAGTTTTTCGCCATAGCAAGGTTAACTGTTCCCCATAGGACAGAATGGGGAGTTTGTTTATAACATCTTATAAACATAACTGGCCCGGGGAATTAGGTAGGAAAATAAACTTTAGTATGCCTGAACTCAGAATCTAAAGATGCATCTTTTCGTGAAGGTGATTTTTACATTCTGTTCTTGAAAATACCACTTTTAGAAAGTAGGTATTTTTTTGCTTAGTCATCCCGTGTGCCTCTGCTGGAATGTGGATTGCCTGTCTGGGTTTTGGATGACTGAAGGCTGGGGAGCAGGAGTGGCTCCAGATAGTCTAGGTGGGTCAGGAAAGGACTGTATAGGCCTGGGCTGCAATTGGGGAAGGGGGAGGAGATTTCCTTGCACCGCAAAAGGTATGGTCTGTCTCTGACCATGACCTCTCCACCTCCTGCCAGGAAGTCACACCAGAGAAGGCAGAACTGGTTCTGGCTGGGCACAGACACTCTCTGCCTAAGAGATCAAAGGATTTTGGGATATAAATATTGGGGACCAGACCCCTGAACTTTAGAACTTTTTTGGACCAAGAAAACTGCCAAGAAGAAGAGCCGGAGAAGCTGTGAGGAGGAACTACCAATTTGCTGTGTGCTTTGCTGTGTTGGCCTACAGTGGCTGCTTCTGTCTTGGGCATTGAAAGGACTGGACTGAACTTTCTGCAATCTACTTTGTGAGTTTCTCCAAGGGCTTGAGGTAGAGCTTGCCCCCTGTTCAAGATGTCTCAGGAACAGCAAAGACTTCAAGCTCTTCTGCCCTCAGCACTGGAGACTGTGTGTTTTGTGCTGCAACAGAAGAAAAGCAACCCGACGACGTCTATGACGCTGCTGCTGACTCCGTGTCCTGAAGGCACCGCAAAGGGCACCACCGCAACCCCGCATCGCGGCCCTAGTCTCACCGACGCCTGCTGATGCCACCACCAAGTCACTGCTCACACCGCGACCTGTGGGCACCGCACTCTGCACCGCCTCGCGGCGACGTCTTGGTATCCCCGACGACGACGCTCCACGCCGAAATCTCCTCAGCTGCTTGCACCGTGGTTTGATGGCACCGCTCGTAAAGTTACATGACGCACCGCCCTCATCCCGCACCGCAGCCTTGGCCTGCCGGCGCCATCGTCTCCAGTTCGTCAGCTGACGACAGCGCTTCAGCAACAACGACGCCGCTGCTTGCACCGCGACCTGCCAGCACCGCGACGAACACCGCATTCACTCCGCACCGCAACCCGGGTCTCACCGCCGCCGCCATCTGACGCGCCACCGAGCAGCTGCTCGCACCGCGACTTGAGGGCACCGCACGCCGCACCGCTGCACTTCGCACCGCAGCACCCGACGCCTCCCGACACCAGCGCTCCTGACTTCAACAGAGAGGAGATTGATCTGCAACATGTGTGACTTCGAGGGCCCCAATGACTGCTGCACGACCTCCGGAACCGACGCCTGCAGACGCCTTGCTGTCGGAAGCTCAACGAGAGGTCGGTGACACCCTGCATTTCTAAAAGGAACTGTTTGCTGGCCTTCCTGACACCGTAGCTGGCCTGCGATGCTGCGGTCAGCCAGAACTGTTTGGATTTGTTTGCTCACGACGTCGTGATACCCCGGACGGAGCTATCGATATCAAGGAACTATTTTTCAAGCATATTTTGATAACCGAAGATTTTTAAGTAGTGTATTGTGGATTTTTATCGTTTTTGGTCTTGTCATAAGTATATAAAAATATTGGATATTTTTCTAAACTAGTGTGGTGTCCTTTTGTAGTGCTTACACTGTATTACTGTTGGTTATGTGCAAATGCTTTACACACTGCCTCTAAGATAAGCCTGACTGCTTGTGCCAAGCTACCAAGGGGGTGAGCAGGGGTTATTTTAGTAGTGTAACTCCCTTATCCTGACTAGAGTGGTGGTTTCTGCACAACTTTGGCACATGCCCAGCCGAACAAAAATCCCATTTCTAACACATATGCATAAAATCCCCATTAAAACCTTAAAAAGCCTTATTAGACATAGTACAGTGCAATTCATTACAAAGAGCAATGTGTGAACATTTAAGAGCCTTATAAAGTGTCTATAAAATTCTGCAACCCATCCTAACCTAGTCAGCATTATTTATTAGGTACACATTATTTTATTCCAGTATAAGACACTTTTTAAATATCCAGTAACCACCAACATCACCTCCTGATCTGATAATAACTGTAAAGGCGAAACTGAGTTAAACCCCTTGCTTGGTTTAAATACCTTCTGCATAAGAATCATAATATTTACAGAATAAGATCAGGTGTATCAAGGTCTGGGGTGAGCTACCATCACAAGGGAAGGTAAAAAGAGCACAGGGATCGAATTGACCCGGAGGGAAACAGATCATTGAACGTATAGAGCACAAACAAATTTTATTAAGCAACGATCTGTCCCTACGGTGCTTAACTGCTATGAGATAAGGTTCAACCCCAACAACAGATTTCAGCAGTAAATGAGATCTGTTGGAGTTTTCTCCAGTGCCCAGGCTTCCCTGTCATCTTTAAACTTATTTAAAATGTGTTCCTTAAAGAGACCACGGCCACCCTTTTTCAGTAGATTCGTCCAGTTAAAAATATCCATGCATGTAGGAAACAGGCAACAGATTTTATATAGTTAATCCATGGTATATTATGACCATACGTGCATTCCATGCAATCCTCAATCACGCTCCGATTGAACCCCAGTCTTCTATCTACCCAAACAGATATCCAAAGTAATAGTGGAGCCACTGTAACCTGATGCTCCACATAATTCAAACCCAATTCCTCATGGATTGCAAACGATGAGCTGTTTGAACCAAACCCCAGCAGTCTTCTACAGAATCGGTCCTCTTCAAGCTGAATCAACCTACACCTACGGTACCCCCAAATTTCTGCACAGTATGTCAGGAATGGGAGACATTTAATTCTGTATATTTGCAGTAGGGGCAGGATGGGTTTATGCCTCACCGAGAGTGAGAATCTAGACAAAGCACAGCAGGCTTGAGTGAACTTGGAGCAGCGGCTGGAGATACAAGAGAGCTAGTTGTTCTGTTGGTAAAATGGGACCCTGAAATAGGTAAAGCAGGAAACCATGGTAATTTTCTGCCCTCTGATATCAATAGGTCGTGTTTGAGCTTTCTGCCTCCCACAGACCATATAATGGGTCTTTGAGATGTTTGTATCTAGAACCAAATGAAATACCGCACAGTTCAATAGAGGGACAGTTACATGGTTGTACTCTCATCGATGATCCCCAGTCAACCGCTATACCCTTTCTGGTGCCCGCTTTCATCCGTAGGAGTTTTGAATGTCGATGGTCCCCATAAATTCGTAGAGCACAGACATTAATCAAGTACAAATAGTTTTTTTGCAAAGAGCTCATGAGATCAAAAAGTGTAATGCTTGTGCTGTAAATGTATCTGTGAGCTCAGTCTCTCGAAAGGCTTACATACAGAAAAGTGGCCCACTCACAGTTGTTGCAACCTCTGGTGCAGGTCTTCAGAGGGTGGTCTTCTTGGAAGGTGCAGCCTCTGGACTGAATCAGGGATTATGCAATGGTATGACTGTGGTAGTTATGGTGCCAGGCGGCACCAGTCTTGCAGGCACACAGCAAGGTGCTAGACAACAGTTGCTTCTTACTTGAATGTCTTCATGAAGTTCACAATGGGAATTACTAAGGACACAGCTACCTGATTCACTCCCACTGGCAGTCAGCTTTTTGTGTTGGGGGTCTGCTTCCTTTTGAAGTGCCCACTCCTCTGCCTTGCCCTTCCTCCAGGAAACAGTCTGTCACAGCAAGAGAGACTTCAAATCTGATAGCCCCACAATAAAGGACCTGGGAGTGACAAGAGGTTCACTCCTGGATGGCAGCCTCGTTGATATGGGCATCCAAAGGTTACCCCGCGGCCCCAGCCCTGCTCTTTATGATTCTTTTATTACCCCCTTCTCCTTCCTTAGATGTGCTCCCTTTCTAGTGACCTCTCCCTGAAACAAAGAGCACCCTTTGAAGGGTACAGAAGAGCCTTGCTCCTCCTCATCCAGTGTGTGTATCCCCACTCAGCTCACCGGAATGTAGCTATCCACAAATCTGTCTGGGGGACAAATCTCTACCTCCTCAAGCTCCTTCCGTCAGCCCTGGGTTTCCCAAGATGGAACCCAGAGTCTTCCATGTATTGTACCATTGACAGGCACCTATTCACCCAGCACATGCATACAACACGCGCTGCAGAGAGCTACACACTAAATTGATGTAGGCCAAGGGTGAGTCAAGCTCACAGCGGCGCAACTTTACATGAGTGATCCTGTAGGCCTCACTCCAGTGACACAGGTAAAATGGCCTGTTCGCCCCTACTGATCACTACATGGTATGCCGCCACCACCACGCTTGTGCTACTGAACTCCGGCCAGTTCTCCTCTATTAGGGTAGTGTTTTGGGCGCGGCTCTCGGTCCAACAAGACCGCAGTCCGTGAGACAGGCTTATTTCATGACGCGCACACACATGATCCGTGTTCGCCCAGGACAGCAAAAATCAGTACCAGGGATCTAGATACTTTTGCAGCAGGGGCACTCATGACAGGCGTGCACGTCAGTCAGCATGTGAGGGACTTTCCATCCCAATCACACCTTTACCACTCTCTTAGTGAATGGGCATAGCTCATTTGTAACACTTGTTCTCTGTGCGATGCTTGTATTTTTCAGAATCCCTATGAGTTTACTGATGCAAGATTGATGGCAGCACTCCAACTTCGGAAATTGTTCCAATACCACTGGCAGTATATAGGTTTTTCTTTGGATTACATTCTGAATTTCACTCATACCATCATTAAATCCAGTCCAATAATAATGCTTAACATTGAAGAACTATTACCAGAAAGTCAGCATAGGGTTTCCAGCTTCTCCCCAGACACATAGGGTGATTTTGATGGACCTTCCGACAGCGGAAACTCAAAATGTAGTGAGTCTTTGTCAGGAATTGACAGAATTGAATTTGTTGAGAGTATAAAATTACAGTCTAACAAACCATGAAAAGTGAAGTGAAATGTGTTTCGGTACAAACAGAATTCAATTCTGAAAGGGCAAATATGCTACAAAAGGAAGGCTCACAAATGTGCAGTGTCATGGTGGCTTTAGCATCACACATGAAAATAATAAAATCAGGGTGCAGGATTTGAATGACAAATTCAACCAAAATAGTGCTGGCATTTTTCTATTTGACTTTGCTGGGTTCTGCTTTGTGGGTGGAATAGGGATGATCTAGTTCAGAGTTTGTTGGCTAACAATTGCTTTTGCATGCATCAAAAGAGCAAATAATAATGCACACATTTAAAAGAAAACAACGAAATCGCCATTTTTCTGAATGTTCTCATGAGTTTCCTAAAAGAGGGTGATGATGGCTTCCTGTTGCTTGGTTTGACATCTGTTTCCAAATTTGACCCATTGTTGCCAGGGTACTCATGCCTGGAGTGTTACGTTAGACCTGTTTATTAGCTGGCAGTATGCATGTTACGGTTGTAGGCGTAATGTATTTAAAGTAAAACTACAGGCTGCAGAATCCAAAGCGCTGTTGGCTGAAGGTGGCCCTAATGGCGAGGGACCACTTGCCACCTCTGCTCACATTGCCTACAAACCTGCAGTTTGGCCATCACTTTCAGCTCCTACTGGACAAACCCCCCTCCACCCCCTCGCCAAGGCATTAAAAAAAGATCCGGTCCATGCTTAATCCATCTGGTTTCTTGGACCCACCACCCCCTGAGCTCAGGGGTCCACGGGGGAATGAAGGTTCACTTAAAATTCACATCACTGTGGTCTTCAGGCTCCTATTTCTCACACCCCTCTCCTCCCTCCCTTGCAGCAGAGGTATCTGGCCCCTCTCAGACCTGTTTAGGCCATTTGCAGGCGTCCCACAAGAGTCAGGCCAGTAATTTGTTTAGCAGCCAGATGTGTGAGTGACATACCAGAGCAATATGCACGAACCTCTCCATCCCACAGTTTATTCGGCGAGCATCTCCTGAGCTTCCCACAAGGACTGGAGGGGGAGGCAGAAAAGCCCGCTCTGACAAGTGCACAAATCTGTGTGGAGAGGTGAGGCTGCCCCAAGTGCAAAGACCGGCCAGGAAACCGTCCTCTCGAGAATGCATGGCTGGGCGGATGCAGACCAGGACATGCGTGGTGCTCTGAAAAAATAGACGTAAACTTTTGTGGAAGGGCGGGGCTATGTCCCCAGCCCACTCTAGGGCCTATGTAACTTCCTTACTTCTCAGACTGTAACTTGAGGATTCTATTTGCAACGTTCTTGAGACGGTTTATAGCTCTAATCATCTTAATTTAGAAACTAGAGCCTCATTTTACGTGAAGGAGACGGACGCGGAACCTCAACGTCATTTGTTAGCGCTGTGAAGTTCCACCGGTGGTCAATCCATGTCACTGAGCCGTGATAACTTTGCGCCAGTGGAAACTTACTTTCCAGTGGTGCCCACTTCTACCTTCTCCTGTTCAGTCCTGCTACACCAACTTTATTCCACAAGTCTGCTGCTGCCTTCCCATACTACTACAGCTTCTACTACTATGCTGATAGTAGTGTTGATGGGTGTAGTGGTAATTGTAATGGCAGTGGTAGAAGCACTGCTGCTGCTAATTGCAGCTCTAGTAGTAGTACAGTACTTGTAGTATTGCACTGAAACATTTATATAGCGCTTGATAAGTGCGTTGATAGAAATACTGCTAACAGTAGAAGTAGCCCATGTAGTGGAAGCAGTTATACAGAAGTAGTAGTCGTAGTGGACGTACATCTAGAAGTAGTAGTCCTCAAACGCCTACCAGTAAACCAGTATTAAAAGCTGTACTAGTCTTTTAGTAGCAGTAGTAAAGATTTACTGCTAGTAGTAGCAGTCCTAGCAGGAATGAATGTAACACAGAACTATTCACACCACTACTAGTCTTTCTAGTAGTATCATCAGGATTAATTGTAGTATTGTTATTAATATTAGTTGCACAGTAATGGCAGCCGAATAGAACTAGTAGTTCAGCGGAGGAGTTGACCTATAGGCTAGGGCGGTCAACCTCCAATCTGGGGAACTGGGTTCAAGACTTGGCAATGATGCTGAACATCCTCTAATTCTGGGCTAATCACTTAATCTCCCAGTGCCTAACAAAAATGAATGTGTCCTCATGTAATGCAACTGGTGCTATGTAAAGCGCTCTGATACCCGATTCGGGTCAAGTTCACACTATATAAAACCTTGTAAAAAGAAAAAATGTTAGTTGAAGCAATAGCAGAAAAGATAATGCTGCTGCTAAAATGTAGTCCCAGTTCTAATTTTAGTAGTTTAGTACTGGTAGTAATACCAGAAGTTGCAGTAGGACAGGTACTATCAATAGTATGTTATGTTACATTGTATTTGTATTGTATGTTGTGCTGGTATCTGGCATGGTAGTGCTTTTGCCTTGCTTGCGAGTTTACTTTTTAGAGTTTGCTTGTCTGTTTTTGTAACATTGTCTATTCCCAGTGGCATGTTACTGTGGTGCATACGCATATAACGACTAATCCAGCATGTGTATCAGGGAAATGCGAGCAGCAAAAGGAACAAATCCTGTCTGCAGCAAACTTTGTTATGTTGGTATGTCCACATGCTGATTATGCAACTATTCCATGTCTGGGAGCGTGTTTCGTAGCATTCCCTTACCGTGTTGACGAGTGGCTATGGGTAGTGCTGTGGGTTATGCTATGGGACATGCCGACTGTCTCCTGAAATAAGTAGGGGGAGAGCTCTGGATCTGAGGCACTTCAGAGAAGGAACTGAGGAAAGATTTCCACTCCTCCATTCAAAATAGCATTTGGCCTGCTGGAACACTTTATACTGCAAAAAATAGGTTTTCCGCCTATTGTAGTAATTCGGTGCTACTGCTAGGTAGCTCCCTAAGACTGCTGCCTAACCTTGCCTCATGAATGCTCTGACACTGCCTGGGTGGGGTAAAGCGAGCAATGTGATGGCTCTGTCCCATGCCAGAACCGTCACATTGCTTCACAGTTCTCCAAGACTTTTACCCTCCAAGGTCTAAAAGGAGCAGAAAACATGGGCTTTTGTTGTGCCATGGGCAACTCCTTTTCATTCTCTGGGGTACTGCTATATCGGCCGCCAGGCAATAGCAATATATTTTTGGAATCCCTGGGAGATGCCCTTAGTGAGGCAGTACTTAGGTACTCAAACTTTACCCTTCTCGGTGACATTAATCTCCATTTGGAATGTGAAAATAGCCCGGGAGTATCATCTTTTTTAGAAATTATTTCAATTTTGGGACTTCAACAGATGGTCCAAGGTCCATCTCACTGTGGAGGACATACGCTTGACACCGTCTGTACTAACTTAAAGTCTCTACAGATAAGCAATTTACTGCCACAGATTTGGACGGACCACAGTTTTATCCCTTTCGTCTTTCCCATTCCCCAGAAAGTTAGTATGGGCATAAATGACAGTGATCGCATCCACGCTTCTAAGCGGAAATGGCTCTCATTAGCCTCTGATCCCCGCTTGACAGCTACAGCTCAAGACACAGTACCCGAACTCATAGGGGAACCAGAAGAGGACTCAGTTAGACTGTCTAATTGGATCACATCCATTGGGAACAAACTGGAATCCTCTAGGGGAGGTAGTAGAATATCTAAAAGGAAGATCCACAATGATCCCTGGTTTTCCAAGGAACTAGTGGAGCTCCATCTTCACAGTAAGCAACTGGAGCGTAAGTGGAGGAGGAAATATGAACCTTCCAGCCGGCTCATCTTTAAATCTTTTAGGAAGAAGTATAAGTTGGCCATTAATGCTGCAAAAAGGGAATACTTTTGCAATAAAATTACTACAGCCAAGAACAATCAAAAATAAATATTCAAAATTGTAAAATCTTTTATTGATCCTAAAGCCCTGTATTCCACCATACCGGCGTCGGTGACACTTTGCAATGATATTGCATGTTTTTTTGAAGAAAAAGTTAAAAACATTCAAAGGAACTTCAAGACCTTTATACCAGAAGATCCTACTGATATAAGAGAATCAAACTCCAACCCAAATTCTCCAGTTCTTCCATCATTTCAAATGGCCACACTAGCTCAAACAAAAGAGGCCATTTTAGCCTGTAAATCAGGCTCACCCTTGGATGTATGCCCCCCAACTTTTCTACATCGTATAATCGATGTGGTCAACCCAATCATCAATGGTATAGTGAACTCTTCCCTTGCCTTGGGTATTGTTCCCAGAGATTGGAAATTTGCCGTTGTTAAACCGTTAAAAAACAAACAGAATGTAGAGCCCTCAATTTTATCCAACTACAGGCCTATCTCTCTCCTCCCTATCTTGGGTAAGATCACTGAGAAAATAGTATGTCAGCAACTTGCCAGCTTTACTGAATCCGCAGCTATCCTCCATCCTCGACAGTCGGGTTTTCGTCCCAAACACTCGACAGAATCAGCCCTACTCGAGATATCGGACACCCTGAAATTCATCTTGGACAATGGCAGGAAGGCAGTCCTGATTCTTTTGGATTTGTCTGCCGCGTTTGATACCATCTCCCATGATATCCTGATTGCCAGATTAAGATCAGGCGGCATCACAAACCGAGCTTTGGACTGGATAACATCATTCCTCTCTAACAGGAGACAGGTTATCTCCCTGGGATCCTGTGTGTCATCTGAACGCACTGTCTCCACGGGTGTCCCACAGGGGGCCTCTATCAGCCCCCTGTTGTTTAACATATACATGGCTCCACTGATCTCATTGATCTCTTCCTTTGGAATTGAGACAACATCTTATGCCGACGATACCCAACTCATTCTGTCATTGGAGGATGGATCAACATCAGCAGAAGAGAATTTTAAAGCTTGTTTCTCAGCGATCATTAAATGGATGTCTAACAATCATCTCTGTTGTAACACCGATAAAACAGAGATTCTTCCCATAGGTAAAAACAATACATTTCAACCCAAAGACTGGTGGCCAGAGAATATCGCAGCCCCTCCATCAACTGTTGAGGTTGCCAGAAATCTGGGAGTTTTGTTCGACTCCTCACTTTCCTTTAAGCCACATGTCCTAAAACTAACGGGGATCTGTTTTGGTTACATTCGTACACTGAAAAAATTCTTCAATCTTATTCCATCAGCAGCAAGAAAAATGGTTACAGTGGCCCTTATACTGTCACGGTTGGACTACTGTAACAGCCTTCTTGTAGGGACCAATAAATCCTCCCTGAGACGGCTTCAGGTGGTCCAACACGCAGCTGCTAGATTGGCTTTGGGACTCCCCCGAAAATCTTCGGCCTCAGGGGCTTTGAAGATTTTGCATTGGCTCTCAATTCCCAAAAGAATTCTTTTCAAACTTCTATTGACAACCTTCAGAGCTGTACGAGGAGTGGGCCCGGCCTATCTCTCCGCCAGATTTAAACCTTACATCGCGTCTAGAACATTACGATCTAGTTCGGCCAATCTGTTAACAATAGTTAGGTTTAAACTGTCATCAAAAGGAGGGAAGTCAGCAACGATACTGGGAGCAAAAGCTTGGAATCATATGCCAAAGGAACTGAGGGCGATCCAACGGGAAGATCTGTTTAGACGGGCCCTGAAGACTTGGATCTTTGGTTTATCAGATACCGCCTCCCTTGCCTTCATTTAGACTGTACAGTAATCAGCTAGTACTGTTATCTATAAGCGCCAGGAGGCTCCGTCAGGAGTGACAGTTGCGCTATATAAACCTTCCTTTTCATTTCATATCATTTCATTTCAAGTAGGCGCGGTGAGAACAGAATGAGAGCTTTGAGTGATACTCAGGATCAAGCGTGAGCAGCAGGGGGCACAGGTGCGTTCCAGCTGAACCTTACGCAAGTCTCTGTCCAGTAGGGTAATCTACTCATGAGACATTAGTGGCACATATAGATATTCAGTCTCAGATATCAAATGTCCACACAAAAGAGCTGAGAGTGGATGCTTTCTAGGTCCATGATTTAATCGAGCACTGACCTGCGTAAGGCAGTGATATGTGTTCCAGTTGCAAAACAGCAATACTCACTCAGGTATGGATTCTGGGAATGAATGAGATGCAGTTGCCGGATAAGATGCAAGCGGATGGTCATCACCTGGGATCCAGCATGAAACAGATACAAATTAAGACTCAAAAGGTAATTTAGGATTCAGTCCAGAGCAACTACCTTCTGAGGAATGCAGGAGCATTGAGAGTGGCTTTGGTACCGTAGTGTTAGCCGCCCAGGTGTAAAGTAGAGAGCTCTAACTCTTATCATGGGCAACATCTTTAGGCTAAGAGATGGCTCAGAGTTTAGATCCATGTTACAGGGGCCCGGGCCCATCCATGGAAGCAACACATGGATTATTGAGATGCCCTGGCCACAGTGACCAGGAGTGAAATGCGGAGTTGAGAATGTTGGGTCCTTGTCCAGGTCCGCCATGGGGAAGGAAGCAAAGGGCATCCGAGGAGTGGGATAGGGAGGGTTTTGAGGGTACTTCAGTTCCTGTCTTGCAGAGTGAGATATTTCCAGCCCAGGGCGGTGGCCTAGTCTTATTCACGGACCCCAGTAGTAGGGCTACCCAATAAGGCTCTAACAAGCAATTTGTTAATTCCAACGAAGACTGCAATTGGAGATAACATCCCCATCAGAATGACAAGAGCTGCATAAGGACTGTGGAATGAATCCCGACTACAACCACCTCTGGGATTTTAGATGCTGAAAGAAGTGGAAATCTCTGATTGAAACTCTAAGGATAAATGGGCAATGAGCAGTGCTTAATTTGAGCTGGTGGTTGCCTGTGGGAGGCTAATGGTACTCATTTAATTTTCCTCATCAGACATTTTCCAAGAGCAACAGAGTGAACACTAAAGGGGGAATATTAAGGAAGAGGAAACAGAAAATCTGTCACCAAGGGAGAAAGAATTAACCTGCTGCAGTGATATAAAGGGGCAGTGAGCGTGCAACAGTGGGTTAAAGAGTCTGAGCTGCATTCAAATTATGCAGCCTGATATTTAAAAGCACTGGCCGCAGGCGTCTGAGAAGCGCTTTGGGCACCGGCTCTTATTATTCTACAAATTAAGCACTGACGATTAGCGGAATTACCCATCCACAAAATATTTCCAATTTGTATGGAGACCCTGAAGGCACCATCTATACCCCCCAATAACTCCAACCAACCACCCACGTTACTGGTAAGGCCAGGGAGATGCTCGGCCTGCAAAGACTTTTTCCACTTTACCAGAAAATTTCACGCACTATACAATGTGCACTGATTGGATCCAGCCGAGCTGGAAAATACATGCTAAATGTTTCTCTGCAGTTCGTCTCTGCAGAGTTTTACTATATGTAACTGCAAATGTTAGCAGAATCTTTCTCTGTAAGTTTCACCTCTTAATGCACTTTTCTATGGACTATGACATTGAAAAGGAACAGCGCTCTAAAGATCTGATCAGAATAGGCCATCAGATCGCAGAAATCCCTGGGTGTAAATTGAGTATGCAGTAAATTCAGTTGTAAAAGGGTTCGGCAATTTGAGTATTTTTTTTTTTGCGCACTTCCAACTGGTGTATCACAAGGTGTGTAAACAGCACCCACGTGCTATTTATTTCCCTTGCTGATTTGCACCAAATTGGACAAATTGGTGCAAAAGTTACAAATTGGTGCAAAAGTCACAAACTTCAAAAAAAATGTGTGGCAAGGCGGTAAACTTTGCAAAATTCGAGAAACTGCAGTTTTCAATAGTGCTTGAAAAGTTATGCACACCCCACTCTAGAAGGCTAATTGAATTAAATACTAGTGACGCAAACGGAGAGCTATCACCCTATAAAGTTTCCTTTCCCAAGAAAATAATTTCTAGTGCCTCTCTACAGCTCCCTCGGGCTGGGGTTTATTCGTTTTTGCACATTGGCGTATGCTTTTTGCCACTCACCGTCCTCTCCATCCACAGACACATCTGTTTCTTTTCTTCATGCTCTGTTCACCCGCCTGTCACACCTTGTTGTTAATCTTCTAGTTATTACACTTTGCATTTTTTCGTCGACCTCCTGTCATCTCTCATTATTTCCGGGTTCTCAAACTGTTTCACTCTCCTACTCTTAGAGATAGGGTTTCCTGTGACTCTACTTGGCTCCTGTGATGAACTCGGTCTTATGGTCCCCTGGTACTTGTCCATAGGGCGTTGATCAAGATCAAGCCTGAAAGTAAAAAATAAAATAAAAACTTTTTAAAGATTAGATTGTGGCAGGCTTTGAGAGGGCCACCTTGGTAGGAAATGTGCTAGAATGTGGTCGAAGGGGCGTGTGTGGTCAGAGGCATGACATAGACCCCCTCAGACCTAGCATCACAGGGGGAGGCGGGCTCACCCCTGCCCAGCCCAAGGTGTTTGTAACCTGTGATAGGACAGCCAAACATGTAGGGCTCCCCTTCACATTGTGTTGAGAAGTCCCATCATGTTGCGTTACACCACTTAGCTAAGGATGCCATTTGAGGCAACAAATGAGATAGTGGTGGTACCCCAGGAGAGGTACCCAGCTTCACATTAGTACATTACTAGTGTGCCTACATAGGCGGCAAAAGAGACTCCAGCAGTTCTGTGCCACAAGCGTCAGTAGACCCTACAGCAGCGTGCGCCAAGAGAGAACCTATGGTCCTAGGCGTAAGGGTCCATAAATTGAACCCGATCAAACTCCTGTTTAGCGGCCAAGGAGCAAACACCACTTTGGATGGTTAATACCGAGTCCACGCTAGGTGCCTTCTACCTTACCTGTTAGACAATGCCTCTCCATACTAACATACACACCCACCTTAAAAGAACACACGTTCCCCAAGCAAAACACTCACTTTGAAAGGGAAGCAAGCTGAGTGAAGCTCTCTTTTCTGACTTTTGTGTGTGACCTGAAGATCAAGGTTAGAATCTGGGCAAGACCAACATTTCACAGTTGTTACTCTGAGTGCGATTAAACTGTGTAGTACTGTCATCTGTTAATTAGAGCCCTTAGAAACAGCAAAAACAGCAATATGACATTCGGTACTTGACTACCCGTTGTTCGGTCAGCCTTTTTTATTCGGCCAGTCATTTTTATATTTTTATCAAGCAATTAGTTGTTCTCCCATCCCCTACACTTTTTTCCTGCTTCTTGCACCGATTCAGAGGCGAGTGTGATGGGCCCTAGCCTACAGCCTTTATGAAAATATTTTCAATGAAAGGTATAGTTATCCCTAACCACCTCTGCTGGAGTTTTCTAGGTGTTGATACTAGGATCTACATGTCATAGAGCGTGGCCCCACATTCTTAGTGGGGTCAGATAAAGAAAACTGGAGGAGCCACTTTTATCTAATCTATGGGGCAAATTTATGACGTCTGGCGCATCTCTGCTAATCAGCAGAGATGCGCCAGAAGAGTTGCGACGCAACTGCCCACCCGTGCGCAACCATTGATGCGCCGCATTTACAATGCGGCGCACCGTGGCACTCGGATGGGCAGATGCGTGACGCAACTCCTGTCGGAAAGGCGGCGCATTGCTGGAGTTGCGTCGCAAGCACGACGCAGCTCCAGCAAGGCTCGGAGATGCCCTATCATTACAATGCTGCGTCAATCCTTACACCTGCTTCAAGCAGGCGCAGGGTTTTGACGCAGCATGGGCTCAAAAGTGACTGAGTGAAATCTTGTAGATTTCACTCAGCCACTTTTAGGAGGCATTCCTGCGACGGAACGCCCCCCCCTGCACAGGTACGCCTACTGCTGGCGCAGGGCTTTACAACGTGACGCATCTCCCAGATGCGTCACGTTGTAAATACCCCACAGCATGGCGCAGGATTTGCGCCGCCGCTGCGTCACAAAAGTGACGCAACGGCGGCGTAAATGAGGCGCAAGGGGCTCATAAATCTGCCCCTATATCTGTAGTTGGAACCTCTACTTAAAAACCTAGGAAAGAAAGTTGAAAAAAGTGAAGGACTCGTGACAGGATGCTCAGCGATTATAACATACCTTTGACAAATCCCCTTTTTTAAAATCCTTTTTGCATGTATTTTTAACCTTTATGTACTGTATGATCTTGTTTATGGTTTTAATTGACTAATAAACTATTGTTATTATTGGAGGAAAAGGATATACTGGAATACAAATGTACTTGGAGAAGATCCACCAGACCCTCTTCCCAGGCCTTGCCTTCAAGAAGTAAGTCATAAAGCCCGCTTCCTTCCTAGCAAGAGTCCCAATACTGAGTGTGTATGTATATAGTAATTATATCAGGTTGGCACTTGGAGGCGTACGTTGGAATCGACATCGCTGAGGCATGCAGAACACTTTACACCAACGCCCCGGCTCAAGGAGTGGGCTGGCATTTTTCCTGATCATTACTTCATCTGCATTTGGACCATTACCAGCGGCATCGAAAGGAGATATCCACTCTCCTTTTCCAGGAACTCTCTAGCTGAGATAATTAGCCATACTCCTCTGTCTTGACTTGTGTATGCATGGAAGATATAATCTGTCGTTTTCATTTGTGTGATTTACATGAAGGTCTTTGTAAATACATCTGCCATGGATAGGTTTAAAATGCCTTCATCCTTTATTAATGAATAATGTTCATACAAGTAAACTATTTCTAATCCCAGTGAGTGATGCAATATGGGTGTGATCATGTAAAGTTGTTGCAAACCCAGAGCAGCTCTTCCTTGTTGCATCTTAACATAAGAACTCTTCCATGGACCTTCATAAGCTAGTTTCTTAGAGATGTCTCGTTGCATCTGACATGCAGCGGAAACCCCTGTCTCTCAACTACAACACATCACCTTCCCTCAAGCTCCACCCCACACACTCCCACCTCCCCCACCTTTAAGGCAGAGGTGGCTACCATGTATGGAGGGTGGGGGGGGGGGGGGGGCGGATAGCAAAATAAATGAATGAATGAATAAAACAGACTTACCTTCCTCTGAAATGGGACATCCTCATTTCGGTCTTTTGGACCCAGCGGCAAACTCCCTAATCCAATCCTGGCGCTCCACTCATAGGCATGAGGGCAGAGCCAGAATTGGAGGGTGTGGCTCACTCAGCGCCACTAAGAGCACTAGAGACCTGTGCTTTCTCTAACCCAACTCTCTAAGACAGCTAGGCTCGAGAAGTTTAAAATGCGCATGTCTGGCTGGCCGTCGCAAGACAGCCTGCCAAACACACACTCGTATTTTAAAGTACACAGCTCCCTGCTGCTGCCACTCAGCACAGCAGCACTGACCCGCCCCATCTTGTCACTCAGTTCAGGACTGGTTGGTTTCTGAAAAATAAAACGGTAATAAATAAACTTTATTGCTGTTTTATTTTTTCAGCTCTAGCCTGGGGCTTTCTTAGTGGGGCGGCCCTCCTCCGCTCAAATGGCGGAACCGCCCCTGCTTTATGGTACGCTCCTCTTTTATTCAAGTGTTCATTCTCCACAATGGAGTACCGCTACTTAAAAAACTTTCAGTTTTAAGAAGCTAATAGGATTTCATCGAGGTAACTGAACAGCCTCGGCTTGAGTTAGCTCATCATATGCCACTAAGAAGTGACAACTAAATTGCAGATGGCCACGTCGCTTCCTCACCAGAATATTCTTTATTTCTTAAGGTAATTTGGACTAACTGCCAAACTGCTATTGGTGCTATGCAACAAATAGATATAAATAAAATAAATGGACGTTTTCATTTGTGGTGTTTTCTAAAGAAAGACAGAATATTATTACATTCTTCAGAGTACATCAACTCCACCACAAGGGCAAGGGACATTAAACCCAGATCGGTTGACTGGGAGTGAGTGCTTGCAATGTTCAACACTCCGTCCATCATCCCCTTTGGTTTTGCTTTGTTCGCCCTAAGTTGGCAGGGTATGCCCAGACATGGGTCCCTTGCTCACTTTGCCACTGGATTCAAGCTAGCCTGGCTGATGACGGCTGATTAGCCAGAAACCGGTTCCAGGATGCTTGTTTCCGGTCAGGGAAGACATGGCTTGGCAGTTCGGGCTGGACTGTTCCCATGAGGCACAGGGTCATACTGATTTGCATATGGCCATGTCTGAACTGGGGTGGCGGAGTGAGCTAAAGAATGATGTTGGATTAAACCCAGATCAGTTGACTGGGGGGTGAATGCTTGCAATGTTCAACACTCCGTCCATCATTCCCTTTGGTTGTGCTTTGATCGCCCTAAGTTGGAAAGGTATGCCCAGACGTGGGTCCCTTGCTCACTTTGCCACTGGATTCAAGCTAGCCTGGCTGATGACAGCTGATTAGCCAGAAACCAGTCCCAGGATGCTTGTTTCCGGTCCAGGGAAGACATGGCTTGGCAGTTCGGGCTGGACTGTTCCCATAAGGCACAGAGTCAGACTGATTTGCATATGGCCATGTCTGAACTGGGGTGGCAGAGTGAGTTAGAGAATGATGATGGATAAAACGCAGATCAGTTGACTGGGGGGGGGAGTGCTTGCAATGTTCAACACTCCGTCCATCATCCCCTTTGGTTTTGCTTTGTTCGCCCTAAATTGGCAAGGTATGCCCAGACGTATGTCCCTTGCTCACTTTGCCACTGGATTCAAGCTAGCATGGCTGATGATTGCTGATTAGCCAGAAACCGGTCCCAGGATGCTTGTTTCTGGTCCAGGGAAGACAAGGCTTGGCAGTTCGGGCTGGACTATTCCCATGAGGCACAGAGTCAGAGTGATTTGCATATGGCCATGTCTGAACTGGGGTGGCAGAGTGAGTTAAAGAATGATGATGGATTAAACGCAGATCAGTTGACTGGGGGTCAGTGCTTGCAGTGTTCAACACTTCGTCCATCATCCCTTTGGTTTTGCTTTGTTAGCCCTAAGTTGGCAGGGTATGCCCAGCCGTGGGTCCTTTGCTCACTTTGCCACTGGATTCAAGCTAGCCTTGTTGATGACGGCTGATTAGTCAGAAACCGGTCCCAGGATGCTTGTTTCCGGTCCAGGGAAGACATGACTTGGCAGTTCGGGCTGGACTGTTCCCATGAGTCACAGAGTCAGAGTGATTTGCATATGGCCATGTCTGAACTGGGGTGGCGGAGTGAGCTAAAGAATGATGATGGATTAAACCCAGATCAGTTGACTGGGGGTGAGTGATTGCAATGTTTAACACTCCGTCCATCATCCCCTTTGGTTCGCTCTAAGTCGGCAGGGTATGCCTAGACGTGGGTCCCTTGCTCACTTTGCCACTGAATTCAAGCTAGCCTGGCTGATGACGGCTGATTAGCCAGAAACCGGTCCCAGGATGCTTGTTTCTGGTCCAGAGAAGACATGGCTTGGCAGTTCGAGCTGGACTGTTCCCATGAGGCACAGGGTCATAGTGATTTGCATATGGCCATGTCTGAACTGGGGTGGCGGAGTGAGCTAAAGAATGATGATGGATTAAACCAAGATCAGTTGACTGGGGGTGAGTGGGTGCAATGTTCAACACTCCGGCCATCATCCCCTTTGGTTTTCCTTTGAAAGTACAGCATACATTCTCTGCAACAAGACCCCCCCCCCTCTTATCAGATAACACACCTGCACCTAGCCTCACTGTCCTCTGAACCCTACCACCTCCCGTTTAAGAGAACACACTCTCCAATTCAACAGCAAAAGTATGCTCCATTATAATAATATTTATGATAATTTGTTTTTTAAAGATTGCTCACAATCACTGATTATGCCATTTAGTACTACTTTAAATAACAGTTGCTATTCTCACTCTGTAAAATGCTAATCAATCTCCAGCATAAAATCTTGAAAAGATGAGTTGGCCCAGATAGTACGTAAATTTATGACATTCATGCAGATCATAGACAGATGTCAGGAGAGATGCTCAATTATTTGGCCCACCTGACCAACATCAATGCACAGCTCCCCCAAAAACAGTGGAAAATAGATGCGGGATACGGAAATGTACTTCATTTGTCTTGGAAAAGATAGCCTATGGGTGAAACACGGGCTTCACAATCACCCATATGTTTTCAATAAAACCATTTTCAGTCTTAGGATAGACACGAAACAGCATATCTTTCCAATATGATATACCCAAGAATAAACTGCGATATAAACGATACCATAATAGACTGCTGGGACAAATGTTTCCTGGGTTGGAACTGTTAAGAAAATGTACCACAGACAGCACTGCAGAAATAAACTGGACAAATAACAGCTTTGATTGATAAACACTTTTTCAGATAGGTATACATCTGAATAAATTGCCAAGATAAATATATGCAGAAGAGATAACTGGAAGAATACACCACAGAATACATTGAAAGGGTAAAGCAGATCAAGAGGACAGTGACAGGATAACTATGCCCCAGAATATATCAGATAAGTTTTCCCATGTTTTTTTTAAGGAAAGTATTCCAGAGGACACTTACCTTTGATAAATATACAGAAGAATGAACTTTCAAGATACGTATGCCCAGAATGTTCAACCAGGAAAATGATTCCCACTATACATTGCCAGAGTAAATATGTATCTGATTGGATAATAAGGATGAACAGAGAATTAATACATTTTTAGGATAATTGTTCACCAAGAAGCATATTCTCCACAGTTATGCCTCAGAAAACATTATCAGGATAGAAATGTCCCATTATACAATGTCAGTGCAAATAATATATCAAGAACATATTTCAAGGATTCATATATCCAATAACACACTGCTTGAATAGATTCACTATGTGAATACATTTGCGGCCAAGCATGTGCCCAGAATATAGGACGAATGTGCTTTAGAACGCATGTCCTGCATAAACATATCCAAAATATATTGTCAGGCTAAATAAACCACATAATGTAGATTAGAAGCCAAAATATACTGACAGAGTGTATATCTAGGATCAATATGTTTCAGTGTAAGGGTGTTTCCCTAATGAGATGATCTTCTGGGTTTGTAGGTTGGTACCTTCCCTTCTGAGGGAGGTCCTCCTGGCCCCTTTTCCTGCCTATCTCCATGTAGCTCCAGTCATGTTCAATTCACCACCCAGTATAGTACTCACTGAAGGGTCATGGACAAGAAAAGGAGAGAGGGTTGCCTGATTGGTTCCTGGTCGTATCTGCTCCCCTGGCATCACCAGAGCGATCTTGAACACTGAGCAAGGGGAAGGTGGTTATCTATGAGAGGAACTAGGTAGAGATTAGTCCGAGCAGTTCACTTTCCAGAGATAGCTGTCAACACCTGCAGCCACCCTTTGGAGGCAATAACTTCATGGGATTCATTGAGAGGAAGCTGTGTTCCTGTTACAACCATCTGGAGAATTAGAGGCCTACCTTTTGCTTCAGTCAGAAAATTGAAGGGTGCCTGGTGAGGACAAGATCTTCCTGGGAATGCAGCAGTATGGTTGTCACTGTAGACCTTTCACATGGAAACACAGAGCGTGCAGATGTTCTCTATAGTATCTGCAGGTGTGCATGCTTCAAGGTAACTCCAGCCAGAAGCCAGTGTACTATTATACAAAGACTGTAAGATCTGTCAGATTTCTATTGGCATCATCACAGAGAAGTTAGCTGGAACCGTATGGCTTTTCACCCATAAGGGACAAACCATCCAACATGCGAGGGATTCCAGACCCTAGCCGGTGACAAAATATTGTGTTCAGTCACCGCAACATTTGAAAGTACACAGTTGGGCTGTATTTAATCGTGTCCTGCTGCAGGAATATCGTCTGCAGCATTTTACATCAATCTTGTGGTCACCAGTCTGTCTGCTCTTTCTTCTCTGGGCCGTAAGCCCCAGAGTCGTCCATCTCTCTGTGCAACATCTTCCTTACTTCATATGCCGGAAGCTCTAAAACTCTGAATAGACATTAAGAATATTGCAGACTTTGTAAGGTCTGCAACTGCATGCTAATAGGCCTAGTCTTTTAGGTGGACAGTCCTACATGGCAAGTCTATGTTTAATGGCTACATTGAATGTTTTAAACTTTGTTTATCTTGGAGTAGGAAGTTAAGAAACATTGTATTTCATGTCTTAATATGATGCTTAATTATAATAATGATGTGTGTTCTTTATTGCCAATATATCTCCTATGTTCTCTTTTTGCATTCGCTACACCTGGTCCCTCTTCTACCCTCTTGACAGAAAGAGGTCAAGAACCTCCAGATGAAACATACTTATTTCACATACATCCAAAATCGAGATGGGGACCATTTATAAACTCCCTGGACATGTTTAGCCCCAACCTGATATTTACACCCCTTCAATCAAGTCACATATCACTCACTGGGCCACTTCTACCTAATATTAACAGTGAATGAGACATCCTGCTTTCTGTTTGTTTTCCCACCAAACGTCGCAAACGCAGCTTTATTTTTTGCCGAGTCTTAGACCCTTGTAGAGAGACAAACTGCACTGCCAGAACGTTGTCACCTGAAGCAACATGGAAAACAGTGAACTAAAGCACCACCTGAAACATCCAACCACCATCTCAAAGACATACCTAATGCAAAGACAGTAGGGTCTGTCTGAAGCCAAAGGACTACTGACCAGCCAGTTCCAATGATCTAACAGCAGTGCACAATGGAACACCGTGGGAGCCAGCCATGCCATGGCCGATCCAGCTAAGCCGATTAACATCTGAGGTGGGGGACATTTACCATGACTGGGACCCTTATTGGGACCTAATGAACAAATTACAGTAGTGACTGCTAATGCGCCTGCTTCCTTTTGGCCCCCACTCAGTCGCCCACAGCTTCCTCTAAGAGTGCTGTTTTGGCTCTTGCCTTTGTTACAACACCCACTGTTTGGCCGGTGGCAACTGCAAGAAAGGAAAACAATGTTTTGTATACCTTCAAGTCACCTGAAATGTTGCATCAGGCTGTGTAAGGCAACATGGTGGCCACTTGTAGATACAGAAATGAGTGTTCTTTAATTGTTTTCTTTATTTTAAAATGGCTGGGCACTACAACTGGCTTCGTCATAGCCAGCATATTATAAAAGCATCTGCATGGGAAAAGCCAATAGATCCACCTAACATGCATGGGTCAAGGAGAGACGCGCGAGCGCGCGATCCAAGATGGCCGCGGCGTGAAAGTCTACGCGCGTTTTCGGCCCGTTTTTGTGTCTGCACGGCGGAAGTGGGTTTTTTCGCTGCCTGGTTCCTGCTCCCTGCACAGCTTTCAGGTACAGCCAGGCTTTCAGTCAAGGGGGCGGAGCAAGCTTCTAGGAAAGGGCCTGGCTTGGGCCTAACCACTCCCCCAGCCCATTTTAGCTGCTGCACCAGTCATTCCTTGGTGTTTTCCACAGCTCTCATTTCCTCCTTCGTTATTTTGTGTCTGCAATTATATTTTTGACTCTTTTTACTTTAAAACGGAAAATAAGAGTTCTGTTAATAAAAGGAGGCAGCAAGTTTCTCCTCCTCCTGCTAAATCAAAAGTAGTGGAGTCTTCTGAACCTTCACTGTCTTTAATATTGGAGGAAATTCAGGCACTTCGAGTCAATACAGATACCATCGCCTCTGAAGTAAAAAATGTGCGTAAAGATATGGCCAGCCTTTCAATGAAAATATCAGATAATTCCATCAAAATAAACGATAATAAGGTCAAACTTGACTCATTTACTCCACTGGTGGCAAAAATTTCTCCTATGTGCTCAACATTATTGGATTTGGAGAATCGTAACAGACAATATAATTTACGCATATTTAATCTTCCTGAAAATGTTGAGGGGGATAACTGTAGATTATATTTGGAGAATTTATTACCTGGTCTTCTACAAATTAAATTCTCAGAAAAGTTTGAAATTGATAAAGCCTACAGGACTCCCTCACACAGGAACCCTCAACACACAAAACCGCGACAAATGATTTATAAAGTTCTTCGACACCACCTTTTGGTTTTAATCAGAAAAGCAGCTAGAGAAATCCCTTCTTTGATGGTTAATGGGAATAAAATATTTATTCATCAAGACTATGCCAAAGAAACTGTTTCAATTCGCAAAGAATTCACGGCTCTTCGCCCGCAACTTCGCAGTTTAGGCTATAAATATGGTCTTTTTGATCCATCGACGATGCGCATTTGGAAGGATAATTTTTCGAAATCTTTTCAACGTCCAGAAGATTTGAAGCATTTTTTGGATCAGCAGTCTCTGCACTCTATGGATACCAATGACTCTGCTACTTGATTTTTGCCAGTTATGTTTTTCTTCTGACACAGTTATGAAGTTTCTCTTTATTGGGCTCCAGCGGTTTCGGTCATGCTTGTACAGCGTGTGTGCGTTTCACATTTATGTCTTCTGTTTGTCGTTTTTTCTATGTTTTTTCATTTTCTCCTTTCCTTCTTCTGTCTATGGAGCTACCTGTTTCTCATTTTCTTGATCCTCTTTTATCCTTCACTTCTTGTATTCTTTTCTCTTTTCTTCTGTTATGGCTAATATCCATGATATTAAAGTAATTTCATTAAATGTTAAAGGATTGTGCCATCCAGTTAAACGTACAAATTTTTTAGATTACCTTGGTAGTTGCAAATCTGATGTTTGTTTTATACAAGAGACTCATATAGATGATAACATTTTAGATTATATGCAGAAGAAATGGGTAGATGCTATTGTCTCTTCTCCTGCCAATGGTAAAAAAAATGGTGTAGCTATTCTCTTTGCAAAAAAATTACACTGTCAAATTTTGAGTAAATCATCTATCTGATAAGGATGGTAGATATATACTCGTTAAAATTAAAGTTCATGACTCAGTTCTATATTTGTTAAATATTTATGGTCCTACCGCAGATGATCATATTATTTGGTCTAATCTTACAACAGAGGTGCTAAAGATTGGTAATGTTCCTTTAATTGTCGGAGGTGATTTTAATGTCATCTTTGACCCCTTGTTAGATAGATCATCTCTTACCAAGTTTCGCCCTTCTAAGGTATATTTTGCTTTCAAATCATTTATTCAAACCACTACATTAGTTGACATTTGGAGGTTACATTTTCCTACAGAAAAATGTTACACATTCTTTTCAAACCCTCATAATTCCCATTCTAGAATTGATTGTTTATTGGTTTCCAGGCACCTAATTGGTTCAATAACTGCTCCTCATATTGGTAACATTGGTATTTCAGACCATGCGATGATTTCTTTGGTTTTGAACTTGGAGTCAACTTTTACTAAACAATCTAGATGGCGAATGAACACTTGTGTAATTCTGAATGAGTATAACAAGCCCAAACTTTTAGCTGCTATTCAAGAATATTTTATACTTAATCCTGAAGGGTCTACTTCTATGATAAATAGATGGGATGCTTTCAAAGCTTATATTAGGGGCGTAACAATATCTATTATGGCCCATGAAAATAAAACCTTTCATGCTACTGTGAAAAACTTACAAAAACAAATTGTGAAATTTGAACTACTTTTTATTACATCCAACAATCCTCAATATAAATTTAAAGTACAAAAATTGCGCTATGAATTTAATTCAATCCTTAGTAAAAGGGCAGGTATTCAAATTTCTAATGCTAAAGCTAGATTTAGTTTTAATGCCAATAGATCCGGTAAACTATTAGCTAATTATTTGCGCATAAAAAAAGATAAAACTCAAATCAACTCCATTCTTGGTCCTCATGGTAATATTGCTCTCTCTCACAATGAAATTGTTAATGAATTTATGAATTTCTACTCGGCATTATATATTAAACCAGATTTTCTGGAGGTTTCCTTAATGGACTCCTTTTTAAAATCATGTAAATTACCCAAGATTTCACAATCTAATCAAATTAGACTTGATGCACCTATTACCAAAGATGAAGTCCTATCAGCTATAAAATCTCTTAAAAGGAGCAAATCTCCGGGTCCTGATGGGATCCCTGCGGAATTCTACAAAGAATTTCAGTCACACCTTTTACTGTTTTTGCATCAACTTTTTACGTTTTTTGGATCCACTGGAACTACTTCTGGTTCTTTTACAGAAGCTTTAATTATAGTACTTCCAAAACCAGATAAAGATCCCACCAGAGTGTCTAATTATCGTCCCATATCTTTAATTAACCAAGACTGTAAATTATATGCTAAAATACTTGCTACTAGATTGGGCCCCATATTAGATTCTATTATACACCCTGACCAATCTGGTTTTATGAAGAATAGATACTCGGCTAATAATACGAGAACTTTGCTACATATTATTGAACAAAGTCCCACGTTATCGATGCCATCTGGAATTTTAGCCTTAGATGCTGAAAAAGCATTCGATAAACTTCATTGGCAATTTTTATTCCATACGTTGTCCTCATTTAATTTTGGAGATACCTTTATTCGTATGATTTCAGCTTTATATTTTGCCCCTACTGCTCGTCTATTTATTAATGGCCAAATTTCAACTCAATTTTCGCTTTTTAGAGGTACAAGACAAGGTTGTCCTCTTTCTCCTCTCTTATTTTTAATTGGCATTGAACCTTTTCTTAACCTAATCAGAAATTGGGACCATATTAAAGGAATCACAATTAAGGATGTTACTGTTAAAACCCTTGCCTATGCGGATGATGTGCTTTTATTTGTTAGTGACCCTATATCTTCTTTTCCCTCATTAATGGATATTATTAAAAAATATTCTGCAGTTTCTGGATACACTTTAAATACTAATAAAACTGAATTTTTTCCCTTAAATGTTTATTGCACTCCTGATATGCTCCCCATGCAGGAAATTATTTGGCCAAAGAATAAGATAAAATATCTTGGAATTTTATTTTCCTCTTCCATAAAATCGACAATCAATCTAAATTGTGATTTCATCCTAAACTATATTAAAGACAAAACGTCTAAATGGTCAGCATTACATCTTTCACGGTGGGGTAGGATGGATTCTCTTAAAATGACTATAGCTCCTAAAATATTTTATACCCTTGCCATGGTTCCTACTCTATTTCCATTAAAGTTTTATAAAGATGTTGATAAACTTTTGTCAAAGTTTTTATGGAACAACAAACCTCCTTGTATTGCGTATAAAAAATTAAAAGTTCCTAAACGTAATGCTGGATTTGGTATCCTGGACTTTTTTCTTTATCATAAAGCTTTTATTTTAAAACAAAGTTCATTATGGTTTAATTGCTCCTTTTTAAATAATTCTCCTACGTGGCTCCGTATTGAGAAATCAATTACGAATCCATTTCCTTTACCTACTTTGGTGTCCATGAATAATAACGCTCCATTTATTCAAAAGTCAGTTATTATTAAATCCACTAAAATGTTATTTAATGATCTTGACTTAATTTTTCTTTTTCCCATGAATAACACTGTTGAATTATCTTTATGGTATAGTAATGTTATTAAATTGAACAGGAATGTTAATTTCTGGTTTTCATGGATTAAGGCTGGCATTTTTTATCTTAAAGATGTCTATTCCAATAATAAGTTTATTTCTTTTGAAACATTGCAAACAAGTTTTGGTTTATTTAAATCTGATCTTATTAAGTATCAATATTTGTGCAATTCAATTTTAGACTCCTTTCCTAATGCCATCCCCTCTAATGTTACAGTTGACTTAGCAATTTATATTCAAACAGATTCAAAATCATCTCATGGGGTTTCTATTTTCTATAAAAAATTATCTGATACTCTAGGTAGCAATATAGAGATGAATTCCACGTTTTGGAATAATGAACTTTCACTTTCCTTGTCCACTGACACATGGAAAGATATTTGGCTTAATAGTATATCTGGGTGGTTGCCTGTTTCAATCTACCAAACTAATTCTTATATCCTTTATAATCGTTTATGGACTCCATCACGTTTGTTCCAAGCTAAACTTCTCCCCTCTCCTGATTGTTGGCATTGTAAATCACACCCTGGTTCATTACAACACATGCTTTTTGATTGTCCTTTGGTTTTTAAATTTTGGTCTGAAGTTTAGGATATCATTAAGAAGATTTTTAAATTTCAAATTGATCTTTCCTATCAGTTAATAATCTGTAAATCTGCTATTCTTCCACAAAATATACATGATTTAGAGAGTAAACTTTTTAATTTTCTTATTTCGGCTGCTTTAAAATCCATTACTTTTTGTTGGAAAGATGTCTCTGTATTATCTGTTAATGCTTGGTGGTCATGGGTTATTCTTTCCAGAAGAGGTGCTCAATTATCTATGAAGGGGATCACTCATAATTTTTTCTCTTATCAATCTTTTTGGTTACCTGTTGATGCATATTTATCCATTTAATGCTGTATGAATAATTTTAATTCAGATTTGTACTTAATATGATTAGTTTTATAATGGCATATAGTAGCTCTGTTTGCATTTTCTACGTCAATTGGTATATTTGTTCCTTCCCTCCCCCTCCTTCTATCCTCCCTTTTGCTATTTTTTGATTATGTATTTTCTCATTACCTAAGATAATTTTTTCTATGATTTTGCTTATGATATACAATGTTATTTAGGTATTATTGCTTAATCATAATATTTTATGTGCTGTCTATCTTTTAGTTATATTTGAACAAAAATTCAATAAAATATTTTGAACACAAAAACATGCATGGGTCAAAGAAGGCCTATTGAGTTACTAGAAAGATATTTAAATAAGAAGACTGCAGTGCAGATGCAATGCAGATAAAGAATGTTTGCCTGCACATCGTTTCTTCCAGTTCAGCATCCTTACGATTGGAGCCAAACATACAGCAATATCAGAACTACATGCCAACCGTCATCTCTTTACCAGAGAAGTTCATCCCCATTAATCAGCCAGGGTGGACCATCCCATGTCTAGGATGGTAGCTTGGATGGCTAGTATTGAGGAATTTATGGAATCCAGATGGTCCTACAACTGTGTCCAAATTGCGGTTTCCAAGATTTTGCTACTCATTGGCAACTTGGATGGAGGCTGCTAGCTAGCAGGGTCATCGTCAGGAAGTAATGCCAGGGCCGGACAAATCTTTCACTTTGATTCCACAGGCGTTTCCCAGCTAGGCTGGAGCCCTTAGAGGCTGGTTTTGAAAGCTCGGGTCCCCACCTGGTGCCTCTGTCACTTTCCCAAGCTGCCCCAGGTTTGGTACTGTAAGGCAAGAAAGAGAGGAAGGAAGTGAGAAAGTGATCAGAGTTGGAGAAGAGAGGAGAGCAAATGGATGGGTGGAAAGTGAGCTATAGTGTGATGAGGCAAAGGGGGCGGGGTTGGTTAGAACATTTTTGCCTGGGCTTCTTTTGTTTTACAGTCGGGGCCAGAGTATAGCTTTGTTTTAATCAAGAGATGACTTGTGCTTGTTTGAGGACCGAGGGGACTATGCCTCCCATCTGATTCATGATTTTATGCAAAGGTGGTGTGACTATCATGGCCAAAGATTTACATGTTTCCATGAGGATCAGGAGTGGCACAGTTTTTGAGCATCTTGGCTACTTGTTCTTCAGTTTTTGGCATCTAGTCCGATAGCGCGGATAGGGTACACTTATGCCTTACATACGAAATCCATGACTGACATGTATCAATCCAATGGCTGAAGTTTCTGCTAAAATAAAAAAACACAACAACACAGAACTAAAATTATGCTATGCTATATAAATGATCAATGATAGTAATATTAGTGTACAGGGGGAGCGGGGGTCTACCTACTTCCTCTGAGCCCTACCCTCTTGCATTTTAAAAAAATGGTCTTGCCTTAATTGGCAGGACATTTTATCAGTTTTGTGAAATTAATTCACCCAGGAGCATTAAAGATAGAAGAGTCTAATAACAGGATGGTGACCTGGGCAAGCTATTTCAAACACATCCTAAAATAACCAAGTTTTCAATTGTTTTTGAGGTTTTTAACCCTCAAACATTTGGAGTATGGGTTGACAAGTTCGTGGAAAGAGTCAGGGGACAGCACTACAGCTTAATTTTCAAACACAATTTTGCTTTCTTTTCTCACCCGACCATGCCACCTACTAGAAAATAGATGGCAAAGTCCTACAAAATAAAAGGTTAAAAACGTGTGCTACTCCACACTTGTTCAGAGGTTCAACCATGAAAAATTCGGTCTCCTGAAACAAATTCAGGATTCCAAATGGCACACAAGTATTTGTGATTTACTCAAATGTTCTCAGCTAAGGCTGCAAATATTCACCTATGAACTGTGGAAAAGCTCACTCAGGCTGACTAGCATTGAGGTTCGGAAGAACAAAGACCAGGGGCAGGGATAACAGGAGTGCAGCAGGTGCATTGGCACCAGGACCTAGGGCCTAAGGGGCCTTGCTCCCTCCAATTATGGCTTAATTATTTACCTAACAAGAGGGTGTGCATTGTTTTATTACATTAAGGCCTCTGGCATCCTGCTATGCCACTGACAAAGATATATGATTAACAGGATACTATTAAAATGCATCTGGTCACTTATGAAAGAAAGAGTTTCTTTCACAAAGTTCAAATTAGAGAAGAGCATGTGACTGTGAAACAGCTGTCTCTCATGTAATTTATTTTATACACTTCAAAGCTTTTCATGGCTCCTCCTTAGAACACCTCAGCTAGAAAGAGCAGAGTATTTTGACTCCAATGGTGGAACGCCTTACTTTTAAACCTTTACTAATTAGACTTTTAGATTTGTTCCAGCACATCTCTCAGGTGAAACTTTTAGGGGGATATGTACAATAGAAGTGGTGGAGCGTGGCGTTAACCTCCATGGCTTTAACGCCTCACTCCGACACAAGGCTGCACCATAAGCCTTGCATTTCCCCCTGCGATGACGCTACACTTAGCAGTGTAGCGCCAACGCAGGCACCCTTGCACCATAGTGCAAGGGTGTCTGCGTGCAGGGGAGGATTGTTTATGTGTAGGAAGGTGTCCCTTCCTGCACATAAACAATCCTGAAATGCCACTTTGTCACATTCATGTGTGCTGCTTAATGGAGCACACATGAAAGTAGCAAAATGGCTTTTTTAAAAAGATTGTTTATGTACAGAAAGGGGGACCTTCCTGTACATAATCAATCCATGGCATTTTGCTTTTTCCATGTGTGCTGCACAAGGCAGCACACATGGAAAAAGCTAAAACAAGGAGAAATAAGGCATTTCACCTCGTTTCGCCAACTTAAGACCAGATTTTTCCTGGTCTTAATGTTGGCGCTGCCTCCTATGTACGCTGTCTTTGTACATAGGGGGCAGTAACAAAATCAATGGGTGTTGTGGCGGAACACCCACCGCAACACCCACTGCCCATCCCTTTCACGCTAACCATAGCGTGAAATATTACCTTATTTACAAGGCAGCGTTAAACCACGTTAAGTGGCTTAACGCTGCCTTGTAGATAAGGCTAAGCCCCTATCGCCATCACAATGTCGATAAAAGTGATGTTGTGGTTGCGATTGGGGCTTGTACATATGCCTCTTAGTGTTCAAGTTGCTTGCAAAATAGCAACGATTTTAGGAAATGTTCCCAAAACCTAGATTGCACTACCGACTCAGATTAGACTATATACCTCTTTTACGGTGTTTTAAAAGAGTAACTCAAACGCATATGTCAAAACTACCTTGTTATTTGCCGTCATGTTTATTTTTTGTACAAATTGGACAGACTCTCAATATATAAAAAATAAATGAAAAGTAAAAATAAAATGTAGCCTGTATCTCACTGAATAAATAAATCAACAAACGCTCAAAGAAAATGATGTGTCCATTATACCTAAGGCTCCCATTTTTTAATTTTTACAGATTTTTACAGATAAATACAGACAGAAAATAATGTGTTTTCCTCGCAGTTTTATTTCTAAAGTGGAAAAATGCAGAAAATTGTGCTTCTTATGAGTGGCTCACCATGCTTTCTTTCTTAAATTTCAGGCCCACAACTGAGCATATAGACATCAAGGGGAGCTAAAAAAAGGATACAATTTCCTTAAAAACAGACATAGTTTAACATATATTTATGGTATAATGCTAATATTTGCCTGAGGGTGTCGTTTTTGTTATATTTGGATGCTTAATTTGCTAAAACACGGACAGACATCAAAATATGAGTGCATGTTTATCAGTAAAATAAATGTGGAAATATACCATTTTATAACTTTATTTATTCTCAAAATACAAAAATAAATATGGAAAAATAAATACCATTAGGATGGCCCAAAAAATACATATGAATAGATGGAAATGTTAAAAAAATAAATACCATAAAATGGGAATTTAAATTCACACACACAAAAAGTTTTTTAAAAAAGGTGCTACAGACATCTGTCAGGAACTGTCATGCAGACCGTATGGTGCTCATGTATAAGGGAAATACCCCGAGCATTCTGCCCATGGGGAAGGACAGCGGACTGGGGCATCATTTCACCCCCTTCGAGGGTGATATGGCTGGCAGAATGCCCCTCCGCAACATGTGAAATGAATGAACTGCTTTTTTCATTTTATCTGTGTTGGCCACTGCCACTGGCCCAAGCTTTCAGCTGTTGGTTTGTTCTTTGGAATGTTCTACAGTCAGATTGTTCAGATGTCTAAAGCCACAAATCATTCTCCAAATGAAAAGTCTTTCATCTTGGGTTGGAGCTTGAGGGTTGCAGCGGTTTTCTCTCACCCTGTCATCCAGACAGGAGGAATTTTCATGAACTGCAGCCTGTACCCTTGGGCTGAGTTGTAGTTTGAAAAGTCCTTGTGTGCAGTGGTGGCTCCTCCATTATGGCGGAGGGGCTTCAGCCCACCTGCTGCTTGGAGCACAGTAGGCACACACATTAATAAAATGGTAATAAGTAAAAAAATGTATGGGTCTCAGGCTCACGCTGTTACAGCGCGAGGGCAGGGCGTGGGGCTGATTAGTGCAATTGCACTATTACTTCAGCCTCTACCAGTGTGCATGTCATATTGGCCGGCTGTCTAGAGCCGGCCATTCTGACATGCGCACTTCAGAGCTAGCAATCCCAGGGCTGAGAAACATCTGAGGGATTGCAGCTGCAGGCCCCCAGCCTCAAAATGAATGCTGTGTTAGCCTGGTCCAACCAATCCTGGAGCTGATTGGTTGGTTTCACTTTGCACAAGGGAGGAAGTCCTTCCCTTCCCACCCCTATTCTCCACCAAGGAGAGAGACTGCAACCAGACCTTGCGTGCCAGCAAACGCAACACATATATAGTGAGTTTTTTAGGCATAACGCCCAAACATATTTTAATGTTGCCTGCTGCTACTGCTTGTGTGTAGATTTGTGCAAAAGAGTGGTTGATAGGTAAACAGAATGATAGCTGTATTGGTGACTGAATTTGAACAATGCAGGGGTGGGGCGGTATAAGGTGTGGGTATAGATTGATGTGATGGAGAATGGTGGATATGCTTTGGTGGGTGGAAGAACGAGGCTCAGAAGTAAAAGATTGACTTTAGACAGTTGGGTTGAAGAATACAAGTTTGGTTATGTGGTTGGACAGACGCATGGGTCACTAGGAGAATGGCTTGATGGAGAGACTGATTGGCACATTGTTTAGATTGGTGTTGGGTGTTATGTTGAATACGTCAACTAATTGGTACTTAGATTAATGGCATAGTTTAGAGATACCGTGTGCTTGCATTTGAACATTAATCAGGCGATGGCTGGACGGTGGGAAGGCGAGGCTGAAACATCATAGATGGATGGCTTTCGTGTCTGTATTGTGGAATATGTAAGTAGCTCCTCCGGTGATTGGTTGACAGTGGGAAGAACAAACAGATTAATTTAGTATATAAATGCATGTGAAAAAGGTCTGCTTCAAAGAACAGCTCCTTCACAATAAGGGCAATGAACCTTTCCTCCTTTGGGTTCCTTTGGGTTAGGCTGAAGTCCTCAGCCCTGGGAACCCATCACAGAAGAACACCTGTGTTTGCTTTTGCTTCAAAATGTTTGATCTGAAATTGATCGCCAGCAAGGGCAGACAATAGAAATGATAACACATTTTTTTTCCAAGCCTGCTATGTCCTGCCTAGGAACAGCTGGGACAAAGGGACTTGAAGGTTTGCTTAAAATTCTTGCAGTGTCGACTGTCAAAGCTACAAGGTAACTGTGTTCTTAAGGAGGTGGGGAAGAAGGGAGGAGAGCTGTCACTCACATGTGCAATTCTGATTATTATTTTTAATCTCCCACCCATGATTAGCATTTCATTCAGAGCGAACAGGGTAAGTGGTCCCTTGAGGATAAAGGAGAGTGAGTGAGTTATAATGTGAATACGTCTGCGTGCTGGGACTGGAATGAGGATGAGACAGAGAGGAACTGAGAGGAAGGCTTATAGTGTGAAACTTTCAAAATATAGTGTACGTGGAGACGGCAGGGCTGTGCGTGCTCACGTCGTTAGTAAATAAAGGAGATGTCCCAAATGTTCTCTCTTGAGTTCAGACGCGGCCAGCACAGGTAAGAGCGGTGGGGCGGGGCAGGGCGCAGGGGAAGTCAACACACGATAGGACAGGTAAAATAACATTTAAAAAAAATAAAACCACTTACCTTGTGCTCGCCGCATCGTCGAGTTGCCGAAGCGGCGAGCGCAAGGTAAGTGTTTTTTAGAAAAAAAATTATTTTACCTATCGTGGCGGCTGTCGACTTCCCCCTCCACCCAAACCCCACCCCACCACCCCTACCTGTGCCAGCTGCACCTGCTTAAGGTATATATAGCAAGGGGAAGCAGCGCACAGATAGGGCCAGAGTAGCAACCAAAATCAGTCCTGGCAATCGTTGAAACCAGATTCGCACTGCGAAAGGCTGAGAGTAGAATGAGCCTTCAGGCCCTTTGTGGTGAGGTCTAGGTTTATCACCGTTCCTATAAAAAAAATCCAGGCCATGTTTTCTTAGGTGTTGGCAGTGTGGTGCAGCCAAGAGCTCGGAGAGGAAAATGGATTCCTGCAAAATTGTCCATATTCGTTTTTTTGGAGGGCGGTTATCCCACTGGTTGCTTTAATAATCATCGGGTGGGGGTGGGGGTGGTTGGGAGTTGGTAAAGCACAGAAACTACATTAACGTTCCTTATGTGTGTGAAAAGGCCACTTTTAAGGAACAGGTGCAAATCACATGTAAATAAATCATTTGTTCACTCTGAACTCTCCCACCAACACCACGCATTGCCGTTTTATACAGTGGCTGCTGGGGGGGCCACACATGCACACATATACACACTCACAACTGATGTAGCGCTTAGCCCAATTTTCATTGTAGGGGTGCACTATAATCACATGCGTAGACTGCATCCGCATATAATCTTTTGTCGTGTTAACTTGAGTTTTAGGATCTTCTAATGTAATAACATGAATGTGATGTGTGTGGGTCAAAATATAGAATATATTAAGAATTCTGTAGAAAAACAAATGTAAACAGCAGAGAACACTAACAGAAAGCACTCATGTTATGCAAATGACAATTGTTTTATTATTGAATGTGTTTATTAATCGTGTCATTTTATTCGTAGATGAAAATATTAACTATATATGTCTCAATTTCTATATACCTTCCTAAAGATTATGTTAATTTCTCTTATGTTAGCTGAATATTGCAGGCCTGAAATGCATTTTCCCTGGAAGCTCTTGCATTAGAAAATAATAGTTGAGTTCCATGTGCATGTTAGATTCTGTTCTTTCTCACATTTATGTTGCAGTTGGAAGAAGCTCCCTTATTAGTTAGAATATTGTCTTTGTTTTAGGAGTTAGGCAAGGAGAGAAGAGGATACATTGGGAGCTAACCGATAAGGAGAACTGTTGTACTTTCTCACCGAAGAGAGCCTGGTAATCAAGGTCCTCATGCTAAATCGTCGTCTCATGGAAAACTATCTACGAGAATGTGGTCTGATTGGATGGCGTGACCTGAAATGCATCCTAGGAAAATACCTGAGATATTGGGAGGGTTGTAAGTAGGTAAAGAGCCCACTTCTTCCCTGCCCTTTGGGTAGAGAGCATCTTAGAATGAGCTCTGTCTCAGTAGCTTCATGCTACTTGACCCAATAGAAGTGGAGGGACTTCTAAGGAAGACTCCCCACGCTGACACCTTAACATGTCCTGCCCCGCAAAATGCTTAACTAGAGATGTCACGTTAGTGCTAGTGTAGGGACAGATTAATGCTTTATTTTTATAAACCTTCGATGCAGGGGAACCTGGATGCCTGTTCTTTAATCTTTTGTATTCTTGAATTGATCGTCTTGTGTATGCTGCACTGCCTTAACTTAGTAGATCTGGCTTTGTATTGGTCCCAATTTATTTCTACACCCTCATCTTGAGGTGTCTTGTAATGACTTAACTAACTTTAATCGGTAGTCTTTGATTCTTAATGGCCCTAGAGAACCGCAACTGATTTGATTGACATCATTAACGATTTCTCTCCCCCTACGCTTTCATGCTGAGAAAAAACGCCATCGATTTGAGGTTCTAGATCAGATCTAGAACATACTTGTTCGGCTCCTTCAGTATCAAACAACGTTCCTTCTCACCCCTGACACAAAGTTTGTGCCCTGGATGACATGGCATGCAACCAGGTGGCTACCTCAGAGGCTGCCCACCTGGCTACCCCATTTCTATGTGCTCTGGCTGGAAAGCCTATGTCTATTATACCTGCTGTCACCAAGACAAGATTCTGACCTCCTGCCAGGCCGTGTGATCACAAACAAAGGCTTGGGCAGGAAGAAGGCTACACCTTCCTCCTCCCAGGCAGGCTAGTGAAGTGGCACATCAAAGCGGTGAGCTTCAAAGGCTGCACCACCTTTGTTATGCATCAGTGCTGAATCTAAGTGGAGGAAACAGTCATCCCTCTGCCCTTGGCACATTGGCACATTGACACAGACAGGAAATAAGCTATGCAAGGAGGTGTATGCCCCTAGAAGGCAAGCCACGCCTTCAGGGTGAGCAGCCTGGTCTGTACACTAAAATGTAATTGCTGCCATCTTTAGGCTTAGCAGAATAGAAGGTTCTGAGTCGAAAAGGTGGCCCACCACCCCGAATGTGGTCACCTGATAGGCGGACTAGATGCAGGGACTAGCTGCCAATTGGCTACTAGCTCCCAGACCCCTAACTCCCCTAAATCTAGGATTTAAGGGACGCCCGACACCAGAAACTCAGAAAGACCAAGAGGAGACTTGCGACTGTAACAACAGGACTTTTATCAAGGCACTAAAGCAAGAGAGGGATACTTTGTCCCTGTGGCAACAGATTTGGCACTGCATGATTGAGCTTCATCCTTGGCTAAAACTCAGCACACCCTGGCAGAGGGACCCCTGTGGAAGCCTGACACACACTCAGGCTCCCCTGGACTAGTGGCACTAGTCCCCTGCAAACTGTAGGTAAAACAACGTGCCGGATCCGAAGAATCACTGGCCATCTGGCCCTCAGTGGGATTGCCAAAATTCAGATGGTCTTATACATTGTGGGGACTGTAGTTCTGCCTTCCACAAAGTTACAGGCAGCTACCACGTTCCCCTGGGCCACCGGACGTCAAAGTTACTTTCAGCACTGCTTACAGCTACAAAGGCTTGTTGGTTGCTAGTCCCGTAATTGACCCCTAGTTTACTCGGCACTGCATTAAGAGGGAATTCCATTTGACCTTCAACTAATGTCAGAAACCACACTGTTGTCTTTTTGTATCTTTTCCCTCGCAGCACCATTTCAGTGGTAAAAGCAGCTCTACCGTGGCTCCCGTTCAGAACCAAGGACAGCCAGGAAAACTATGCACCCGGGCTCCACAGACCAAGTAAAATTGAACTCAGTGGCCTGGCTTGGTACTGGGACCCGCATCAACTTTACCATGCAAGGCTACAATGCAATTCGACCTGCAAGTGATCAATTGTCACTAGTGGTTTTTCCCATTGACCGCAATGTTACATTTTCACTGTATTGTTTTGCATTGATTTTCTATTACTTCTAACATCTATAACTCTGGTTGTGTGTATGCACCTCTGTTATTTTTGGTGTCTAAATTAAGATACAAATACACTTTATTTTTATAAATTGCATTTTTAGAAATAGGCGTCAGATTTCTCTTGAGTTGTGTCAATTACTTATCGTCCATATTGGTACTCTGAAAATGTTCCTCTAGTAAAGCCTTACTGTTGTTTGTGTTACAACAAACAAGTGATGGACGAAATGCTGACAATGCAGACATTCTCCCCCAGTCAAGAGATCTGGGTTAAATCCATCGTTCTTTTGCCCACTACGCCACCCCAGTTCAGACATGGCCATATGCAAATCAGTCTTGACCCTGTGCTTCATGGGAACAGTCCAGCCCGAACTGCCAAGCCATGTCTTCCCTGGACCGGAATCAAGCATCCTAGGACCGGTTTCTGGCTATCAGCCGTCATCAGCCAGGATAGCTTGACTCCAGTGGCGTAGTGAGCACGGGTCCCACGTCTGGGAATACCCATCCCACTTAGGGCGAAAAGCGTTACAACAAACAAGTGATGGACGAAATGCTGACAATGCAGACATTCTCCCCCAGTCAAGAGATCTGGGTTAAATCCATCGTTCTTTTGCCCACTACGCCACCCCAGTTCAGACATGGCCATATGCAAATCAGTCTTGACCCTGTGCCTCATGGGAACAGTCCAGCCCGAACTGCCAAGCCATGTCTTCCCTGGACCGGAATCAAGCATCCTAGGACCGGTTTCTGGCTATCAGCCGTCATCAGCCAGGATAGCTTGACTCCAGTGGCGTAGTGAGCACGGGTCCCACGTCTGGGAATACCCATCCCACTTAGGGCGAAAAGCGTTACAACAAACAAGTGATGGACGAAATGCTGACAATGCAGACATTCTCCCCCAGTCAAGAGATCTGGGTTAAATCCATCGTTCTTTTGCCCACTACGCCACCCCAGTTCAGACATGGCCATATGCAAATCAGTCTTGACCCTGTGCCTCATGGGAACAGTCCAGCCCGAACTGCCAAGCCATGTCTTCCCTGGACCGGAATCAAGCATCCTAGGACCGGTTTCTGGCTATCAGCCGTCATCAGCCAGGATAGCTTGACTCCAGTGGCGTAGTGAGCACGGGTCCCACGTCTGGGAATACCCATCCCACTTAGGGCGAAAAGCGTTACAACAAACAAGTGATGGACGAAATGCTGACAATGCAGACATTCTCCCCCAGTCAAGAGATCTGGGTTAAATCCATCGTTCTTTTGCCCACTACGCCACCCCAGTTCAGACATGGCCATATGCAAATCAGTCTTGACCCTGTGCCTCATGGGAACAGTCCAGCCCGAACTGCCAAGCCATGTCTTCCCTGGACCGGAATCAAGCATCCTAGGACCGGTTTCTGGCTATCAGCCGTCATCAGCCAGGATAGCTTGACTCCAGTGGCGTAGTGAGCACGGGTCCCACGTCTGGGAATACCCATCCCACTTAGGGCGAAAAGCGTTACAACAAACAAGTGATGGACGAAATGCTGACAATGCAGACATTCTCCCCCAGTCAAGAGATCTGGGTTAAATCCATCGTTCTTTTGCCCACTACGCCACCCCAGTTCAGACATGGCCATATGCAAATCAGTCTTGACCCTGTGCCTCATGGGAACAGTCCAGCCCGAACTGCCAAGCCATGTCTTCCCTGGACCGGAATCAAGCATCCTAGGACCGGTTTCTGGCTATCAGCCGTCATCAGCCAGGATAGCTTGACTCCAGTGGCGTAGTGAGCACGGGTCCCACGTCTGGGAATACCCATCCCACTTAGGGCGAAAAGCGTTACAACAAACAAGTGATGGACGAAATGCTGACAATGCAGACATTCTCCCCCAGTCAAGAGATCTGGGTTAAATCCATCGTTCTTTTGCCCACTACGCCACCCCAGTTCAGACATGGCCATATGCAAATCAGTCTTGACCCTGTGCCTCATGGGAACAGTCCAGCCCGAACTGCCAAGCCATGTCTTCCCTGGACCGGAATCAAGCATCCTAGGACCGGTTTCTGGCTATCAGCCGTCATCAGCCAGGATAGCTTGACTCCAGTGGCGTAGTGAGCACGGGTCCCACGTCTGGGAATACCCATCCCACTTAGGGCGAAAAGCGTTACAACAAACAAGTGATGGACGAAATGCTGACAATGCAGACATTCTCCCCCAGTCAAGAGATCTGGGTTAAATCCATCGTTCTTTTGCCCACTACGCCACCCCAGTTCAGACATGGCCATATGCAAATCAGTCTTGACCCTGTGCCTCATGGGAACAGTCCAGCCCGAACTGCCAAGCCATGTCTTCCCTGGACCGGAATCAAGCATCCTAGGACCGGTTTCTGGCTATCAGCCGTCATCAGCCAGGATAGCTTGACTCCAGTGGCGTAGTGAGCACGGGTCCCACGTCTGGGAATACCCATCCCACTTAGGGCGAAAAGCGTTACAACAAACAAGTGATGGACGAAATGCTGACAATGCAGACATTCTCCCCCAGTCAAGAGATCTGGGTTAAATCCATCGTTCTTTTGCCCACTACGCCACCCCAGTTCAGACATGGCCATATGCAAATCAGTCTTGACCCTGTGCCTCATGGGAACAGTCCAGCCCGAACTGCCAAGCCATGTCTTCCCTGGACCGGAATCAAGCATCCTAGGACCGGTTTCTGGCTATCAGCCGTCATCAGCCAGGATAGCTTGACTCCAGTGGCGTAGTGAGCACGGGTCCCACGTCTGGGAATACCCATCCCACTTAGGGCGAAAAGCGTTACAACAAACAAGTGATGGACGAAATGCTGACAATGCAGACATTCTCCCCCAGTCAAGAGATCTGGGTTAAATCCATCGTTCTTTTGCCCACTACGCCACCCCAGTTCAGACATGGCCATATGCAAATCAGTCTTGACCCTGTGCCTCATGGGAACAGTCCAGCCCGAACTGCCAAGCCATGTCTTCCCTGGACCGGAATCAAGCATCCTAGGACCGGTTTCTGGCTATCAGCCGTCATCAGCCAGGATAGCTTGACTCCAGTGGCGTAGTGAGCACGGGTCCCACGTCTGGGAATACCCATCCCTCTTAGGGCGAAAAGCGTTACAACAAACAAGTGATGGACGAAATGCTGACAATGCAGACATTCTCCCCCAGTCAAGAGATCTGGGTTAAATCCATCGTTCTTTTGCCCACTACGCCACCCCAGTTCAGACATGGCCATATGCAAATCAGTCTTGACCCTGTGCCTCATGGGAACAGTCCAGCCCGAACTGCCAAGCCATGTCTTCCCTGGACCGGAATCAAGCATCCTAGGACCGGTTTCTGGCTATCAGCCGTCATCAGCCAGGATAGCTTGACTCCAGTGGCGTAGTGAGCACGGGTCCCACGTCTGGGAATACCCATCCCACTTAGGGCGAAAAGCGTTACAACAAACAAGTGATGGACGAAATGCTGACAATGCAGACATTCTCCCCCAGTCAAGAGATCTGGGTTAAATCCATCGTTCTTTTGCCCATTGGGTCAAGACTGATTTGCATATGGCTGGGTTCAAACTGGAATGGCATGGTGAGCAAAAAAACGATGGATTTAGGCCCAGATCTCTGTACTGGGGTGAATGTATGACATTGTTCTGCATTCTGTCCATCAATTGTTGTTTTTGCATTTGTCACCCCGAGTGGGAAGGGTATGCTCAGACGTGAGTCCCTTGCTCTCCATGCCACTGGAATCAAGCTATCCTGGCTGACGAGGGCTGAAAGCCCGAAACCGGTCCTAGGATGCTTGTTTCCAGTCCAGGGAGGACCTGGCTTGGCAGTTCGGGCTGGACTGTTCCCATGGGGCACAGGGTCAAGACTGATTTGCATATGGCTGGGTTCAAACTGGAATGGCATGGTGAGCAAAAAAACGATGGATTTAGGCCCAGATCTCTGTACTGGGGTGAATGTATGACATTGTTCTGCATTCTGTCCATCAATTGTTGTTTTTGCATTTGTCACCCCGAGTGGGAAGGGTATGCTCAGACGTGAGTCCCTTGCTCTCCATGCCACTGGAATCAAGCTATCCTGGCTGACGAGGGCTGAAAGCCCGAAACCGGTCCTAGGATGCTTGTTTCCAGTCCAGGGAGGACCTGGCTTGGCAGTTCGGGCTGGACTGTTCCCATGGGGCACAGGGTCAAGACTGATTTGCATATGGCTGGGTTCAAACTGGAATGGCATGGTGAGCAAAAAAACGATGGATTTAGGCCCAGATCTCTGTACTGGGGTGAATGTATGACATTGTTCTGCATTCTGTCCATCAATTGTTGTTTTTGCATTTGTCACCCCGAGTGGGAAGGGTATGCTCAGACGTGAGTCCCTTGCTCTCCATGCCACTGGAATCAAGCTATCCTGGCTGACGAGGGCTGAAAGCCCGAAACCGGTCCTAGGATGCTTGTTTCCAGTCCAGGGAGGACCTGGCTTGGCAGTTCGGGCTGGACTGTTCCCATGGGGCACAGGGTCAAGACTGATTTGCATATGGCTGGGTTCAAACTGGAATGGCATGGTGAGCAAAAAAACGATGGATTTAGGCCCAGATCTCTGTACTGGGGTGAATGTATGACATTGTTCTGCATTCTGTCCATCAATTGTTGTTTTTGCATTTACTGTTGTTTGTGACACTACCAGGACTGCGCTATGGATTTATTAGTATGAATCCAAGTACCATTTTTGGGGTATTGTGATAGTATTACATGGTAAGGTCTAATCCCCATGCCAGATAATATTCCACTTTCCTACACTAGGTCTAATATGTTTTTGAAAGGGAAATTTGATACTTTATCAAGGGATACTGGGCTGCCAAAATCAGGAAGATGGGGCCTAGATAGCTACTCATCTAGATTACTATCTAGAATTTTAAAGATGGAGGGCTGAAGAGAATAATCTACTGACTGTTGGGGTGGTTCATCTGCTCAGAATGGTTAGAACAATTCATCTTCAGAGTTTAGAACAGCCTAATGTTTAACAGGACAAAGTCAGAAATGTGAAAGGGAAAAGAGTATGGAGCAACGGAATCGAATGAGATATATCAAGCAATAATGTGAAAAACAGAATCTACTGCTGGTAAATATGGTAGAATAGTTCATGACTCAGCTTGCCACTTTATGGAATAATTTCAGGTTCAAAAGCAAAGGATGGAAGTAAGGCATATGCTGAAAAGGTAAAGAATTGTGTATGCATTTTATTGGAAGAATTTGTAAATTGAGCACCCATCTTGTTTTCTCTTGACTATTTTGTACGGAAATAGTTATTTAGGGCTACTTTAACTAGATTAGATTATTTGCATGTAAGCAAAAGGAAGTTAGATAAAATTATGATTGTACATGGGGGTCACTAGTATACATAGGATTCGATCTTCTTTGGTATGCTCAAAACGTTTTAAAAAAGGAGAGAGTTTATCCCATAAAGTCTATCTTATGGGAGGAGAAATGCTGAAGAGGCTACCACCATTAGGAGGAATGAAAAATTGATCGTTTGATCAACCAGGCAGTTGACGAATGGCCAAATAACAAAGAAGGTGCATACTAAAAGAAACAAACATTGGATGATAAGCAGGGAAAACTGGACCTATCTGCAAGGAAAATAAATAAGGAAATCACGTTTAAAAATTATGATTCATCAGGAAGAATGGGAAATCCTTAACCCCCCCCCACCCAATTGGAAGAATGTTTAAAAATAAAAGGTGAGGGAATAACATGGAGATGATTGTAACTTTAACTTGCAGTCAGTGAGAGGTTTTGAAGAATAACCCTAAGAACAAAATTTGGCATTATCTCTTGAAATGTGCATGGTCTTGCTTTGCATTTAGAAGAGGCATTTATGTAATTTCTTGAAAAATTGTAAATGATATCAAATTCTGTAATAAATTATTGCATCGAAAGATGCATGTCTGATCGAGATGTTTCATATCACTGAAAAATCATACTTCAATCAATATCTATCAAATCAAAATTAGACTGATTATGATAGACTAGGTGTAGCAAATGTTACTCTTTTACTTTACACCATTACCTGCAGAGAGTGGTCACGTTCTTGTCATTACTCTTGGTGTGTGTGAGTAAAATGAACATTTTCAGTTCAAGCCTACGTTGAAAAATGTCTGCTTGGGATATATGCTAAAATTAATTAGATAAGTGGGTAGAAGAGTTTGGAGAAATGCTAACTCTATCTATAGAGCAGATATAAGTGAACTCATTTTACTCGTGGAATTATGCTAAATATTTCACGCTGTACACTTTAGACATTTAAATTGCATGTTAAGGGATGGTATGCAAGCAAGATGTACTTAGGTAAATGCTGGATTTGATATCCAAACGTATTATATATTTGAATCTGTAAACATTTTTAATTGTGAGAGAAAGTTGACATTCATTTTGAAAGTAATTATCTTCTGTTAAGTATGGTGGTTACTTTGCAGTATTGAAGAGTGAATTCTGGGAACTGTCAATTTGGAAGTAGTCAGAGGAGCCAATTACAACTTCTCTCAGGTCCAGGTGCTCATGTGTCCAAATTACTCATAAGTTCAAGTTGTTATGAACTACTATACAATTAAATTCAAGGAGAGTCCTCCTAAACCATCCTAAAAATGCACTGCACTGTCAAGAAGGACTGGACACAAAGTGGGTCTGTTGAGAGCCTTTCGAGCTCGCATAAGGAAATGGTGACTCCTCCCTGTAGCCACAGTGCCCATCCTCGCAGAATAGGATATGTGAAAGGTGACAGTCGTCATAGTTAGGTGATAAACCAGTAAAGGAGAAAAAACTCCTTTGGCAATTAATTTGGAGACTGAAAATGCAGAGTGCATTTTGTGAAATCAGCAAATAGAGTGAAGAGGTGCTGGAGCGACTCCGGCAATCAGAATCCCCCACATTCAACATGGCGCATGCAGCAATGTGCTGAACATAGTTGCATAGCCAACATCTTCCCCGACCAAAATATATAAATTCAGGTAAGCTTTTATCTTTCACTTGGTTCTGGGTATCAATCTGATAGTGTGCCCACTTTAGAAGCCCCTGGAAGGATTGGAAAAATGACAGGCCAACACAAGAGCATAAGCCTCAAGAAGCATCTTCCCAGGTATGCTCACTCAAGGCTGTCCTCCCACTGGATCAGAAACAGATGTTTTCCTTGACAAGGTTGAGAAACATGCATCTCTTAGACCTCATAGTCGGGTTGTTCTGGTATCATTATTGCTGAAGGTTCAGATTGAAGTCAATGATAAGGCCCAGGCACATATGGCCTCAGTTGAAAAGGAACAAAGAAAGGATGAATCTTCTAAGGCCAAAGTAACCAAAATACTGCAAGATTGACTTCATGAATAATCATAAATGGCCCAAAAATCATTTATAAAACTTTACTGGTATAGCATGAACTGGAAGAAAACAAGCCGACAACCCAAACGTCTTTGCAGGACAAAACAAAGTGGAACTTGATCATGATTTGATAGCATATTTCTACATGATGATTTTAGCATCATATAAATGTTCTGAAACAAGTTGTCTATGGCTCATTTATAGGCTGAATGAATTTTTGCCTTCAGGGATTAAAGGATCAGCTCAAGGAGGAGATGGAAAAAGTAATGGATGGAAACCTTGCATTAAAAAAAATTAAATATCTTTGTAGCACTATGAATTGCATTACTGGAAGCAGAAACTGGAATTGGAAGACTTGAAACCCAATCATCCTAAACAGAATGACAGTAACACTGCAAATATTGCTCTAACCTCAGATTAATTAACTTTGTCTATCAATTAGACTTGGAATGATAACTAGAAGACAGAGGGCCTGATTACCAGTTTGGCGGTGTGAGAGCGGGGCGGCACGCCACCACCCTGCACCACCAAACTGGACTGCCGTCCGCCTGCCTGATTACAAGTTTTGTCGTTGTCTGGCAGATGGTCATTCGGAGTACCACTGCGGTGCCTTTGTAAAAGGCATCGCAATGGCAAGACAAAGCCCTTTCCTGCACGGCATGGACAATTAAGTCCATGCCGTGCAGGAAAGGGGGTGCATGCACACAGGGGGCACACCATTTTATTTTTTATTTTTAAATATCTTTATTCAAATTTTCAACAATTTCACAATACAAACCAAGCAATCATAGCCCAGTTCTGCACGAATATACAAGGTTACTGCCATTACGGCAGTATCAGCAGAGTTACCAATCAACTCCTGTGGTATTCATTGTACAATGTTACTGCTTTTTCTTACGTCAATGCACATGTGTTATTAGTTTGACATGGGTGTGTAAAACCCGCATACACCGTTGGATCTGATTGAAGGGTAGGACACCTCCATCCTATATTTCTACTGTTTGCATCTATTAGTGTTATGCAAATATATCCGTCAACATGTCAATATATGGAGTATATATGATACAATCACTGGGAAACAATGAACAATAAATCATATGTTTTAGAGGGGCACATAGCATCACTGATTTGCCGGTTGTCTACATCTTCCCGTCCAAAAGTAACCATAACCAATGATTATAAAAATAAACACAACAAAACTGTGAGATATCAAATACACAAAGCATCCATCACTAAAAGGAAAATTTTGTATGCCATGCGAGGGAAACCATATTGGGGGCCACTCTTAATTTGTCAAGTATGGGTTATTGTCCCTGGTGTGTGTATAGTTGTGTAATGTCCATGATGTTCTATATCAGGGGTCTCGTCTGTGTCTTGATATAGAGGAACGTGGAGTCATTGCCCACCCTAGTGGCCCCGCCCAGGGATATCTGGTATGCACTGCTTTCCTGACCCTCCCGGGTAGCCTCCTCAAGTTTCTTCTCCTGCCTGCCGCAGGTGGGGAGCGCACATCCCCTCACCCGCGCACGTGAGAGCCCTCAGCATGTCATCCCAAGCTTGCTCGATAGGAAACTTGCGCAGCCCAGCTGTCTCTTCTCTATGGAGATTGGTGCTCGCCGCCTGCGCCCAGTTTTCTATAGATTTCAGCCAATGGGATACCTCTGGAGGGTTCCTGCTCTTCCATCTTTTAGTTATTAGTCGCTTTGCGGTGATAAGTCCTAAGTTGCAGAATCTAGAGCTTACTCTGTTAGCTTTTGTGTGCTTATAGAACCCCAGGATACAAACCTCCCATGTGCATAGCAATTCAGCGTTAGTGCCGCTGGCTAAAGTTTCTGTTATTGTGCACCAATAAGTGTGAAGCAGGGAGCAGGACCACAGCATATGTAGTAAGTCAGCGCCCAGCAAATGGCATCTCGGGCAAGCTGAAGTTGTAATGTTGAAGTATCTATTGATCTTGTCTGGCGAAAGGTACGCTCTGTGTAATATGTATGTTTGTATGAGCTGAAAGCGTGAGTTACGGGGTATATGCCTGGCGCTAGCCAAGACACATTCCCAATCTTTGTCTGTCCAGGGTTGACCTCTATCCTCGGCCCAGCTCGCCCGGAGTTTCTGCAACGGGTTCGACACATGCGTGAGTAGGGCATGCGCCAGCCAATGAATCACGTGTTCTCTCCCCCATCACATGTAAATACTGTAACAGTTGAATGCGTAGGTGGTTCAGTCGACAGATCTTACAATGCATGTGTTAATGTCCGCAGGATGGCTGCGTGCAGGAGAAACTGGCCAACCGGCAAGCCAGTATCATCTGACAGAGTTGCAAAGGACAATAAGGCACCATCCACATATAAATCCCCTAAAGTCTCCACTCCCGCCTCCGTCCAGGACGCCTGCTCTATGTCAATCATAACATCTGTGCCTCGGGGTATGCCCACCAGCGGCAGTATTGGAGCATAGGGGACGGTGCACCTCGTAAGCTGAAGACTCCTTCGGTAACACCTGTGTGCTATATCAAGGTGTAACTGCGTCGGGCGGGGAGAGTTCGCCAGCGGGTGAAATAGGCCATAGATTTGTGTCTGCGTCCATAAGTGTGTCTTCGTAGCGGTGTCAGCCAGATGTTTACCACTAAGCCACCTTGCGACCCACTGTAGCTGCGAAGCCAAGTAATATAATTCCAGATGAGGGACCGCTAAGCCCCTACACTCCAGTGGTGCATATAAATTCTGCAGCGCTATCCTGGGCCGTCCCGTGTTCCATATTAGTCCTCTGATCAGTCCCTCCAGCTACCAAAACAGCCGCACCGGGACATATACAGGCAAGTTTGCAAAATAATACAATAGTCTAGGCAATACTATCATTTTGGTGAGGGTGACTCGGCTCATCACGTTTAATGGCAGAGTTTTCCAGAATTGCATCTGCGCTCGTATGGAAGTAATAGCTTGTATCAAATTGCCTTCCAATATGTCCACCGGGGACCTGTAAATGTATATGCCCAGATATCTAAACATTGTCGGGTACCAGGCTAGTACCGAGCCATTCATTGTTATCCCAGTCGCGGCCACACGTTCGTTAAGCGGATAAGCGCCTGACTTGGCCCAGTTCACCTTGAGTCCCGAGATTCCCTCAAATCTGCTGAATATATCAGACACCGCCAGCGGTATCTCATGCAGGTCCTTCATATACAACAACAGGTCATCGGCATATAGGGACACCGTATGGAGCCCGTCTTCCAGGGGTATTCCCCAGTCTATTCCACTGTCTCGTAGCATAGTCGCCATGGGCTCCATGGCAAGGGAAAAGAGCAGTGGGGACAACGGGCATCCCTGTCTAGTTCCTCGTCTGACTCTGATTTCATCTGACACAAGTCTGCCTGTACGGACTCGCACCGTGGGTCGCTGATACAATAACTGTACCATTTGTAAATACCCATCTCCTAACTCATATTTACGCAGCCCCACTGCAAGGTAAGGCCACTCCACTGAATCAAATGCCTTCTCCAGGTCAAGTACTAAGCAGCCAGAGCGTGGCCACTGTTTTGCTGCATATTTCTGAACTCTGAATAACCTTCGGATGTTAAGGGAGGTGCTCCTGGTAGGGACGAATCCATTTTGGTCACTGTGGACCAGGGCCGGCACAAACGGAGACAAACGCCTAGCCAGGGCGGAAGCAAGGATCTTATAATCGGTGTTTAACAAGGCCAATGGGCGATAGGAGCCTACATTTGCGGGGTCTCTACCTGGTTTCAGGAGGGAGACTAGCGTAGCCTCATTTTGTGTTCGTGTGACAGCGGAGTCGTCTAGGGGCGCCGCGTATACTCGCAGCAACTCCGGTGTTAATAGATCGGAGTAAGCTTTAAAGAATTCGGCCGGTAGTCCATCCGGGCCTGGGGATTTACCGTTCGACAGTGAGAAAATACTCTTGCGCAGTTCCTCTGACAGTAAAGGGCCACCTAATTCGTCCTGCTGATCCTCCGTCAGACACGGCAGTGTCAGGGACGATAGAAACTCCTGTATGTCTGTGTCCGTAGCCCGTAGGTAAGACTGATACATTGCAGTGTAGTGTTCTACAAATGCCTCGTGTATACCTGCCTGGGTATGAACCATGACACCATGTGTGTTTTGTATAGATGTCACAGGTGTGGTAATTGTGTCCTGCCGTATGAGCCATGATAACAGCTTGCCAGGTTTATCCCCTGAGTGGTGAGTTCGCACTGAGTGTGCTGCGTAGTTCAGATTACGGAGTCGGTCAAGCAATCTAGAGTGTTCCTCTTTAGCTCGTGCCAAAGACTCATCGCCACCCCCTGCAGTCCCCACCTCCCCCTGGAGCAGATTATTTTCGATACGTGAGAGTTCAGTCTCTACTTGCTTTCGCATACCTGCCTGCATTCCAAGACATTCGCCTCTGACCACCACTTTGAACGCGTCCCATTCTACTTGGGGCATCGTAGCGGTACCAGTGTTTTCTTCAAAGTAGTGTGCTATGTGCGTGGTCAGCAGGCCCCGGAGGGGCGCATCTAATAACACATCTGGTTGCATCCGCCAGGTCGGAATCGGCGTCCGAGGGGGTTCTCACTGTACCTCTAGTGTGGATTATGATCTGAGTGCGTCCATCCTAAATAATAGACGGCAGACATGTGGAAGCAATTCCTCAGAAAGCATGTACCTGTCCAGTCGTACATGCAAGTCGTGAGCCCCAGAATAGTAAGAGTACACCCTATCGTGGGGGTTGCGATGCCTCAAAATGTCTCTGAGGCGCCAGTGTTCCGCCCAGTTAGTCAGCGCCTTCATGGCAGTGTATGTAGCTGTGCCTGGCAGGGGCGGGAAGGATCGATCCAATGTGACATCGAGTACGCCATTGTAATCTCCCCCCAATAGCAGAGGTACGTCATGCCACGGCGCTAAAAAGACTGCCTGGTCGGTATTTGGAGCGTACAATGATGCAATCACAACCTGTTTACCATCCAGTGTGCCCCTCACCACCACAAATCGTCCCTCTGTGTCTGCCAATGATTGTGTGACTGTGAAGGGGACCCCCGGTTGCACCCAGACTAGCGCACCTCGGGCATATGCAGAGTATCCCGTAGCATATAATTGGCCTCGCCAGCGTCGATGTTGGCGCTGCGTTTCCAGTGCCGTCAGGTGCGTCTCTTGCAAGAGAGCTATTTGTCTCTTGAGGTATGAGTATATCTGATACCTGCGGGACGGTGTATGCATGCCTCGCACATTCCATGTACCAATTTTAACTGTAGACATATTTGCTATAGTACCTGAACTTCCCGTGCATCCCCTTCAACCCATCAGGATCACACAGCAGTTGTGGCCTTGCAGTGCCCTGTGTTCCCCACATGAGACCTCGTGGCAGTGCTTGTCGAACAGGAGCAGAGTGCATTAAACGACATCCCACAACAAACCAATATAATAATAAAAATTTCACAATAATGCCAAAAGGGCGATAGTGCAACAGGCAATCGTCCAAACCCTCAACAGAGGCAACAGTCAAAACGACTTGGGGGGGTGTACTACGCATCAAGTACCAGGGATTAATAATATGTGTATCCCATGTTCCAGAGGCCCCACCATCTGCGGGCTGGATACGGTGTGGTGTGTGCCAGCTGGGCATCTGGGGCCAAGGATTCCAGCCAGGTCAACGGCCTAGTCCAGTGCCGACACATTCATGAAGGAGCTGGAGATCAGACCCCCCCCTCCCTTCCTCTAGTGGCTCTGCCGCACTTCCCCCGCTCCACACCCGATGCAATGGCCGATCTGCCGCCCCCACACACGGATACATCCTCAACGACCAAGTGTTTCCACATATACAGCACAGTACCTCCACTTGAAGTCCAAACAAGTATAGAATCTCACAGTGTTCATATGATATGGTCGGCTGTCTGTAGAGTGACATCCGGCTGCTCAGTCGAGTCCTGCGAGGGTTGCAGTCCATATATCAGTTCATCATCACTGGACAGGTCTTTTTGGCTCGTGTTCGACACGCCCTCAGCCACCAAAGAGCCACTGATCCCCGCCGCCGCCTGCAAAGCATCTCCTTGTCTGCTGAGGATCAAGTCCGAGTGTGGCCCCATCGACGGCGAGGGCGGTGATCGAGTCCCCAACGATCTTCTCTCTCTCCTGCGACGACGGGAGGGACCCCTCAGTTTCGGTAATGCGACCGCCGCAGAGTCGCCCCGAGGTCTTGCGGTGGTGAAGGTGTCCAGCCAGTCCTCTGCTTCCCCAGGCGTGGCAAAGAAGTGCGTTTTGTCATTTGCAACTACCCGCAGTCGCGCTGGGAAGAGCAGGGAGTATTTCAGGTTGTGCTGCCGCAGCCGCTTCTTCACCGCCGTAAAGGAGTATCGCTGTCGCTGTACTCGGATGGTATAGTCCGGGAAGAACATAATTTTGTGGTTGTCTATCTGGATATCCTGCAGCCTCCTGGTTTCCTGTAAGATGGAGTCGCGGTCTTGATAGTTGAGAAGCCGGAGGAGCATGGGTCGTGGGTTGGATCCCGTAGGGGGAGGCCGTGCAGGCACCCTGTGTGCCCGCTCGATTACAAACTGGGGTGAGAGGGTCCCCTCCGGCAGGAGGTCTTTGAGCCATTTTTCCATGTGCAGCACGCGTTCCCTGCCTTTCCAGCGCTCCGGAACTCCCACCACGCGTACATTATTTCTTCGTGCACGCCCTTCAGTGTCCTCTGCCCTGTCCTCCAAGAGCCCCACTCGGTCGAGCAGGTCCTGGACCCGTTTATCCGTCTGGACCACTTGTGGCTTGATATCGGCAAGTGAGGACTCCAGGACCGTGGTGCAGTCAGTTAACTTCCGGTGATCTGCATGTAGATGAGTAAGGTCGCTCGCTACCTTATCTATTTTAGACTCGAGAGAGGTGCGGGTCTGATTGATGTTTTCCTCCAGCCGTTCCATCGCAGTCTAGTTTATCCACTGTTTGATCTGCGTTTCCGTGTTTCGCCATCTTGTCCGCATTAGTCTTAGTCGGGAGCCGTGGGGTCTGCGCTCCTCCTGCACTGGCCCATGCGCATGTGCCACTCGACATGGGCTCACCACAGCGCACACCAGTGCCGCTCCGTAGATCGCAGGGTCAATGGATGTTACCTTCTGAGCACACTATGCACAGTGTGACTCTCTCCGGGAGCAGGGCGGCACCGGTATCCGCAGCAATCCTCGCCCAGGTTCCAAGCGTCGCAGCAGGGCACTGCCTCATCCCCCAGATGTGTCAGTTACAGCCGGATTGCCATCTCAGCCAGTGGTTCTGCATCCTGCCTCTGATGAAGGCGCCAGCGCTTGCCTCAGGAGGTCACCAGCGCCATCCGCCTCCGCGGCGCTAATCGTCCCCGTTGTCGTTAGCTGGAGCCTCCAGCAAGTTGCCTCCCGGGTGTCTTGTGTATAGTCAGCTGCAGTATGACACAACTGCGCAAATTATGCCTAGACCGACAGTATATTCTTTGCTTGGGCAGCAACGTGCATCTGTCTGGTAGACCCAAAGGGGGTGTGTTGGGTGTCTATGCCAATGGCAACAGGACATTTCTCACTGGGGGCCTGCAGCAGGCGGTGTCATGATAGGAAGGCCCCTCGCCTCCAAAACAGACATCGAACAAGAGGACCAGCCATACCCAGGGATCTCCGGCTGGCGCGTGCTCCTCGGTTGCCGTCTCACCCAGGGAGGAGGCTGAGCAGGTCACCGCCGCCCTCGGTACACCAACAGAGGGCCGAATACTGCGGACGCACAACGGCAGCCGCCGTGGACAGAGCTGCTCCAGCAGCAGAGAAGGAAGGGGCAAAAGGGGGGCACGCGCCTCACTCGTGCCTCTCCAGCAGCAGCAGTACAGGCAGTCTAGGTGGGTCCTCCCTTCCCGCTAGTGCTCCCTCCGCTTCCCAGACTCACACAGTGGGAGCGAAGATCGGAGCGCCACGGGCAGCATCAGGCAGGTTCCTCCCCGTAGCAGCAGACAGTGAGGGGCAGATATGCATGGGGAGGGCAGGCGCACCAACCGTGAATTAGCTGTCACCCATCCAGGCCAGCGATCCCGCGGGTCGCCCAGTTGCTACCTCCGTGCACCCCCGCTACACCGCTGCGGAGAGCAGTCGGACCAGTTCCGTGGGGCGGGGGTAGTCGCACGGCACAATAGGGGCTCCATTCACCCACACCACTCAGCAGCAGAGCAGCGGAGCAGCGGAGCAACAAGCAGCTCATCTGCGGACTCCCGCCGGCCCCTCAGTCTATCGCATCGTGGTCCGCGGCCTGGTGGGCAGAGCCAGACCCTGGACTCCAGTAGTCTCAGTCGGTGTCACAGGGGCCAGGTGGCACCACGAACCGATGCCGGTCTACGGGGCTCCAGCGGGCTCCAAGCAGTGTCGCTGCTTTCAGGACGGTAGTGCTCGCGTATTCCGCCGGGCCGGTGTTCTCTGCAGCAGCAGTATTCGGATATATTTGTCCGTTTGGGGGAGCCTCTCACTGAGCTCTAACGAAACACGCCCTCCGCCACCTCTGTCGTAGCCACGCCCCCACAGGGGGGAACACCATGTGTCCCTCTGCATGCACCCCAGGGCCCAAAGACAACAGGGGGCCTTTGTTTTCTCAGTGAAAGAATGTCATGGAGTGAACACCACCATGAAATCCTGGTGGTGAGGAAAACTCATAATATGCTTGGCAGTGCCGTAGCAGCACCGCCAGCATATTGCACGCCTCTGACCGCCACGCAACCGCCAGGGTTCCCTGGCGTTGCGATGGTGCCCTTGAGGTCCAACCGCTGTAGTTGTAATACAGTGGTTGGACCATTGGTGCGGCAGTCAGCGACCACCACCACACCCCTACCACCAGTTCAGTGGTCCGATGGACTTCCGAACTCGTAATCAGACCCAGAGCCTGTTCAATGCCCAATGATTTATATACAGTCTTTTAAAATGCGGCAGGTACTGAGTGCCTCTCTCAGAGGTGATTGAGGCAACCTGTGAAGACAAATGTATCTGTGAAAGGCCATTTATATTGCTGGGCCACTCCTACAGCTACAGGTAACTTTTGGACTGAATAAAAACAGGCCATCCTTGAAAAAGTGTCTACCTTTATCATCATGACACAGCAATCTTCATTAGATGGAATATCAGCAATAAAGAATCGTTGAAAGCGTATCCATGGTTCAGGGACACCAGTATGGGCTACAAATATCCAAATGATTTGGAATGCAAGGATTTGTATTGAACACAAATAGGACAAGGAAGAACACTGCATTGGACATTAGAATGAACAGGTGGCCACCAACTATGATCACTTTATTAATGAATAAAGCTCTCTGGCATCCCTGGAGTCTGGCATCCAGGAGAAAACAGTTCTAATAATAAAATACATTGTTAAGTGGACACTGTGGAAAGTGATGACGGACTTACCATTTTAAATAGAGCTGAAATATTTATCTCATAGTCCCCCACACCTCACTTCCTGTTCCTGATTCCCTTTTCTGCCAGTCATTCACATCTTTGCACGAGCATATTTAAGACGGGGCTGGTATAGATCATAATGGGTTACAAAAAGTAACAAAAAGGCAACAAAAGGGAAAATGAAGAAGGTAAGTAATGGAGCTGTTCGCTGTCTGAGAAAAGCCTCTTGGTAAACACAGAGTGCATGAATTGCAGTTGATTGGCTCGTTGTGGACCGGCTGTGAATCTTCACTTGCTCAGCACTTGACCCGCATTAAATTAACTCTGTAGCACTTCACATCCTCTTCCGGCTGATAGCAGAGAAGAGGCAAACAGAGGCTTGGAAGTCGCATTCCATCAGGAAGTGAGTGGGACGCGGAAGTGCCTGCGTAGGCTACTTTTACACCGGGACACGTTAGCTGGAATATAATAGCACTACTGCAACCCTTCCATACCAGGAACACGCACACCCATGGAATGCATGTGTTCACTTGCACACATGCCAACATTTCAGAACAGGAAAGTGGGAGATTTTGACAAATAAATCAAGGGAAATGTTTCCCCATTGACTTCTCTTGAAGCAGAGGAAATTTTAGGTGGAAGACAGCCCAAATAAACATAACATAACAGTTGTATTTGTATAGCACACGATTACCCGTAGGTGTCCTGGCGCTGAATAACAAATGTTTATTGTTACCCAACAGTACTCATTTTATCGACTTCAGATGGATGAAAGGCTGAGTGGACCCGCCAGGATTTGAACCTGTGACCATGATGTTGAACACAGGACCCTGCAGTGGTTGCTTTAGTCCACTGAGCCACCAGACCCAGCTTATTTTTAGTTTCTGTTTAAAAAATTGGGAATGCCCCGCCTGAATTGGGTCTGTTGGTATGTATGCACTTGGACGAGCCTCAAGTATGATATACCTAAAGTTAAAGAAGCCACCAAATTAACAGGGAGAGCCGAGCCAGAGTTCAGCCAAAAGCTCATACGCTGGACTAGCCCTGAACATATTTAACAGGGAACTCATGCAACGAACGTCACATTAGAGTATGTTAAGTTGTGCTAAGAAATTCAGGAAAGTGTATTACTTTAAATCACAGAAGCGCTTCACCTTAGTACATCATATTGTTTGAAAAGTTTTATTAAAGGTTTAGAGTTTATAAATATTAATTGAGAATTAGTCCTTACCCAGTCTTGATGAAAATGCTATTAGTGAAATAAGAGGCAAGTCAGTTGCAACATATACATTAAAGGTGGTCTAGATGGTTATTATAGATGGAGTTACTTTATAGGCGATCAAATAAAACACAAGACAGATTTTTGTACAGGGTACATCTTGAACACAAGTATTTAAAGGTACTCAGCCTCTCGTATGTGATTTAGCATTTGCCTAGGGTCTTACAATGTAGTCAAGCATGGAAGCCCAGATTTTCCAGTTTCACACTAGATTGGCCTCTCTTTCTGCCGCCAAAGATTAGTGGTTTGTGCTTAAATCTTCGAGGATGAGACTACTGTTGTGTGATAGGCAGACACTCATTTTAATTTGGACAGTTTTACATATGTGAACCATGCCCAAGGACATAACAGCACTCCACAACCAATACAAACGTCATTACATGTTCCTATTATTTTGGCACAGGGAGATTTGCCAGACTTCACAGGATGCTGAGCCAGGATTCAAACCCAGCTCCCAAGGATGCATGGTCAGCATCCGTAGCCACCAACAGGCTGCATCACCTGCCCTGAAAGCTCAACTCATCTTTGGCTTGAGATTCCCAGAGAAACTCAAGCTGGGCCAAGCATTTGGCTGGAGTCTGGCTCAAGAGTTCAGTAGCTGGCCACCTCTAGATGAAACAAGTCTTTAATTGCCGCACATTTATGATAGGTGTCAGTCTTTGGCGGACAGACTCACATTAAACCTGACAATGTCTTTAGGCCCCAGAAGTCTGAGCTTTAGTCTGTAATAATAACAAGCATTGGCAAAGACAATAGGTCTTGCTCTGCTGCCTATTGGATAAAACCATTGTCTATTGCCGAGCTGTGCAGCATCAGAGAAAAATCAAAATGTTTTTTCTCGATACTGTGCAGCAGCGGCAAAAAAAGAAAAAAAGGTTTGGTGATGTAGCCATTTCTGGTGGTCGCATCATTCTTCTGACACATGCAGGTGTAAAGACGCATGTGCCAGCATTCACCGCAGTGCACATCAATGAAATAACGCAGGTTCAATTTACTATGCTTTTTTTATTTAATTATCAAAGATGGAGGACGCCATTTGGATCTGTAAATAAAAAAGTACTGTTTTAGTACAATAGTGCAAAGTAAACAAAGGACGGAAGTGTAGTGGGCAACGGTGGAGTGAGGGAGTTGGGGACTGAGGAAATGCAGTACACCAAAGGCGAGCAACACAGTATGGGGTAGAAGCACATCATGGAGACAACAATACAGAACATAGGGGAGTTTGGCAGGGACAAGAGTAGCACACAATTGGAGAGCAATGCAGGAGAGGAACAAATGAAAGAGAGAGCAACACAGAGCATGGGGTAGGGGAGAAGCACAAGAGAGAGAGAGAGTGACCAGCACACGAGGGAAACTGCAAAACTGAGTGGGGGGCAGGTATTTGGCAGGGCAAGAGGCAGACGAGGGTGATAGCTGGAAAACAGATGCACTCTCATGGAGTACTTAGCCACAGAAAAAAATAGTTCAGTAAAAGTGAGCTGTGGAAAGATACAAGTCAGCCATTCAGTGTTTGACTGGCCTGTTGAGCACTCTTCCAGGTGGACCAGCTTGAAAGTCCTTTGGGAAAGCAGTTTTATTGGTTTTTTTTTTAGACGGGACCAAAAATAATGACTCTCACACTTGCCCTTTCAAGACTCCCCTCTCCAACTGGCAGTGCCTGAGTGCACGAAAGCTCAGTCCAGCACTGAAGCCAATCTGAACAATGGTAAAGGGGCCATACTCCAGGGGAGGGACAAACACAAGAGTAACCCATCCAATAAGAAGCAAGGAAATGAGAGTGACAAAAAAGACAAGCAATGGTAAGCAATGGGTGGACTGTAAATCCACTGCGAGTTTTTGGTAAGCTCACAATAGGTCTTTTGCAACAATGCAGTTCATGATGTCTGGTAGGCAAAAACGAAAATTTTTAAACTTAGGGCCTCATTACGATGTCGGTCGGAAAGCCTCCGACCGACAGTCGGATTCCCCTAGACCGCGTCGGAACCCATCCGTCTGACACGGTCGGAATTGTTTCGATTACGATGTCGGATTCTGACAGCCTTTCTGACTCGTTCTGTCTGAAACAAAAAGGCTGACAGAAGCTCACTTTTGGGGGCCCTCGAAGGGCCCCCTTCATCCTGAGTCCTCCGGTTTAGGGTTCAGGGGGTACCCAAGGGACCCCCCTGTAAAATCATGCACAGTGTGGCAGGCACCATGGGGTGCCCGCCACAGAGTGCAAGGTTTTCCACGGACACCCATTTTCCCTATGGGAGCCTGTGCTGCCTGTCGGAACACAAGCTCCTATTGAAGTCAATGGGAGTCCTTCCGAACGGGTTTCGGAAGCATCATAATCGGTCAGGCAGAACCGACGACCACGAGTCAGTCAGAACCCAATCCGACAAGGAGTCGGGTGGGTTGGTTTCTAACTGACATCGCAATGAGGCTATTAGTGCTTACCATTCAAAAAAATGAGCATAGTCACACGTTCGGATTGTGTGTCTTCATTACGGGGTGACATGACTTTGGACGTCCTGGTGACATGCACATTGACGAGCGAAAATCTTTTTTTCCCTTTCCCGCTCCCATTCGCTCCGCTCCGCTCCGCTCCTCTCCTCTCCTCTCCTCTCCTCTCCTCTCCTCTCCTCTCCTCTCCTCTCCTCTTCCCTTCCCTTACCATTTCATTCCCCTTGCTTTCCTCCCTCCATTCCTCCATCGTACTGATTTTGTTTCTCTTCCTTTTATTCCCCGACATTTTGCCTATTTTCCTTCCATGTATGCTCTTATTAATTCTCCACTGTTTATGTCTCTAGCGAGCACAATCTATTTTTCTTTCTTTCCCTTACTCCACATATTCTCCTTGCCCCCTCCCTGTTACTTCTCTCTGCTGCACCCCTCCCCTACTTTCAGACTTTCTGCACACACACGCAGATAGCTAGTGGGGAAATTAATTGCTAATATTTGTTTTTTTCCGATTCCCAATGGTTGAAGCTCTCTCGCCAGCATTTCAAAGACATCTGCAAGTGAAGAATTCAAAAAAAAAAAAAAAGCTGTGAAGGTTTAACAAAAGCTTCTCCTGAGATGACGTTTCTCTCTCTAAATCTGGCATTCTCAAACACCGAGGCTGTCCCCTCCAGCCCTCTACCCTTCCCCCAAATGACTTAGGCAGCTTTCCTGATAAATATTTATGCAGGACACACTTGAATGGAAGGGGTCCGGGGGGCCCAATCTCTTTCTCAAACTCCGTCTCGTCTCATTTCGCGCGGTCCCAAAGGGCGGCGCCTCATGCCTTTCCACAACTTCCGCTTCTGGAAGCTGTGGAGTGTCTCTACGTGTATACTTGTACACGTATTTATATGGGTATATTGATATATTGTAATACAGTTGTGTGTATATTCATTGGAAACGCTTTCTTGTCGGAAGTTATATTTTTTTGTTTTTATCTGACAGGATAATAGCGTTACATAAAAAATAGAAATTCCTTTGAAAAACCTTCATTTAGAGGGACATTATGGTTACATTCCACAACATAAGAACAATTAAATGCACAAGTAACAAGCAGGGCCACTGAAAATTTCTCTTTTGCAGGTGCAGTTTTTTTTTTCTAATTGGTTGTCGATTTTCCACACTTGTTACATGTTCCACCAACTGCTGTTTAATTTGCACATTTCAAGCAAAAATGTTTCCATCTTAAAAAAATCGAAAGCAACTAAAAATGTGACGCACACTGCAGCGCAATGGCACTTGTTTTCCAGGGGTTAGCTGTTGATTTCTTTTATTCAGGTGTTAATATGATACTAACAATATGAAACTTTTCATCAGACGATATTAATGACCCCATTCATTTGACGGGCGATTGGTTTTTGTCTGCGCCAATGCAGATATCCTTGCACCATCGTGCAAAGGTGCCTGTATTGCAGGGAATGATTGTTTATGTGCAGGAAGGTGTCGCTTCCGGTAAACAACGTTTACCGCGAAACTTTTTGGCCGCAGGGAATCACAACGCGGTCGTTACAACGACTGCGTTGTGATTCCGCATACCATTACTCCGCAAGTCGGAACAACGACTTGCGGAGGGGGGGGGAAGGTGTTGGATTTAAAATCCAACACCTTCCCTAGTGTCCGCACAGACTGGAGTTGGAATAGTAAATTATACTATTCCAACATCCAGCGCCCCCACTCCGCAAGCCGTTGTTACGACTTGCGGAGTAATGGTATGCGGAATCACAACGCAGTCGTTATAACAACTGCATTGTGATTCACTGCGGACAAAAAGACTGCGGGATTACGACACATATTCGTCGCTTCCTGCACATAAACAATCACTAATGGCGATTTGTTACTTCTATGTGTGTTGCATAATGCAGCACACATAGAAAAGCAAAAACAAGGCGAAATAAAAGTATTTCTCCTAATTTCGCCATTATTTCTAACGCGTGCTCTTGCATGCCATTAGTTTTTGGCGCTGCCTCAGATTTACACCTCCTTATAAATCTGGGACAGCGTCAAAAGCATTGGGTGTTGCGGTGGAATGCCCACAGCAACACCTATTGCGCTCCCCTTTCCCGCTGAGTGATGAGTGTAAAGGAGACTTATTTACAAGGCGGATTTTAACCACAAAAGGTGTCTTAACACCACTTTGTAAATATGGAGAAGGGCATATCGTCACCTGAACATCGCTAAAAGTGACCTTCTGGTGGTGCTATCCCCTTGTAAATATGCCTCGTTATTTATCGGTTGCGATAAATAACAACGATTGTGAGTCTATGGGGAATAACTTGCAGATTTTGGTGTTTAACGCACCAAAATCCGCATGATAAGGTAAATACTATATTCTTCTCCCACCCTTAAATTTTTGACCTGCTGAAATTTTGAGTTATTTAATGCATCCGACAATTACTGAATGCGTTAAATTACTTTAAACTCGTAATTCTGGCCCAAGCGTAAACAGAGGTACATGCATGGGCCGAAATGTGAGGAGCAACTCCATAATCAGGGCCTTAGTTTATGAAAATAATAAGGTCTTCCTTTGTTTCCATGCAAGATGGCATCATTATTTGTGGGTCACCAACATTTTCACGCGATCTGATAGGTGGTTTTTACAGTGAGAAACCTATGTATTTTGTATAGTTTGGGATTATATTTTATCGATTTATTTTAAAATGACAAAATAGCCAGATAAAGCATAATGCCTCAGAACTTGCCTGTTCTGGTTGAAATGAGGTAGTCACGCCTGTCACATAATTTGGCCCTCCACTCCCATGTAATTCCAGTTGACCTGGTTATATTCCCCAAAAGCACTCCTCAGTACTGTCCATAGATGACATCATGAAATACATCACTGATGAAATCACAACTCATCAATACTGATATAATAGATGATGTAAGTCGAATTTAACATTCAGGACTCAGTCCACTAAGTTCATTCTCAGGAGTCTCTGGGTGCAGGGACCAGTGATGAGCGGGAATGGCTGCTGAGCCCAGAGCCACAATAAATCTACACTGTTGGTAATGTGTATATTTCACACCTGTAATGTTATCTGATACAATGGGCCTGATTCACAAAGGTAAACATACACTTTAGTGTAACGTTACTATTTTTTGTTATTCACAAACTACGAATTTCATTTTACTACTAGTTATTTTACGACTGTGGAGATTCCGCAGTCGGAGCTGAGAATTCTGCATATAAAAAATTTGGAAAAAGGCCTATCTTTATATGTTCAAAGTCTCCACCATGAGTGCGGAGCCTCTGCAGCTGTAAAATTAATTTTAGTAAGATTAAGCTAACGGTTTGTGAATTCCAAAAAATAGTAAACTTACACAAAATTGTAAGTTTACCATTGTGAATCAGGCCCAGCGTGTCTGTGTCTCTTCATCAACGGTTTTCATATAACTGGGGCACAGAACCCACAGAGTTAACAGGTAGTTCCATTATGTACCACAGTTGTTTCTCTTGCGAAACGTTTCTGAACTAAATGGTGTGGTGTGAAATAAATAAACAAAATGTGTATATATTTAAAGACATCGTTGGGTTCTGAGTGCAAGCCCTACGGGGGGAAACAACCTTTACAACGCAGTCATTACATTGCACTACCTTTACAACGCAGTCATTACATCGCAACATCCTTTACATAACATGTCATTACAATGCAGCCATTACATCGCATGTCGCTACAATGCATGACATTACAACGCATGTCACTACAACGCAGGCATTACATCGCAAGTGATTACAATGCATACCATTACAACGCATAGTACCCATACACTATCTGACAATTACCCTACTGTTGCACTCACTGGAGTTAGAATAGTAATTTTTACCCCTACACTATCCAACACTTACCTTAAATGTGATGTAATGTATGCGTTGTAATGGTGTGTGTTATAATTGTATAATGCGGTGTAATGGAATGCGTTGTAAAGGTAGTTTCTAAAAATGCGATGTAATGGCATGCAATGTAAAAGAATGCGTTGTAATGGATGTTGCGATGTAAAAGCTGCGTTGTAAAGGCATGCGTTGTAAATGTATGCGTTGTAACGTCATACATTCGCCCTACAGCCAAGGCCACTGTGCATGGCCCTAGAAAAGCAGAATAATAGGCTCTTGGCATGAACCACAGGAAACAGACTTGATTTTGTTCACTAAACTTTGGGTGCTAAGCCTTACCTTCGAAAGGGCTCTGAGCTCAGCCCCAGAGCACACTGACCTTATCCTCTGGCTATGTCCTAAAAAATTCTGGGCTTAAACCTTTGTATTTGGCCACACGAAAGACCAGACTGCGCTCAATGTCCTATCCCCTCTATTAGGTTTTCGATGTCAGAAATAATGTCAGGGGTGATGCTGTGATTTGCAATGTCACCAATGATCTGAGATAATATGATCAGTAATGTCAGCGACGAGGTCATCAGGGGTCACATTTATGATCCCACCTTTGAAAACATTCATACGATCGTGAGCAGTCGTTTTGGTGAAGTCAGGATTCAGGAGTAGGGAGAGCACAATAGTTGAAAAATTCTGTTTCTAGGTTTTGGTTAATTACTGTAACAACCCCATAACCAATGTTTTTGAGCGAATATTTGAACAGACATTGGGGAATATGTACAAGAAAATACCAGTGCGCGGTGTTATGCCAAATTTGACAACGCTACACAAGAAGTGGCTTAACAGCGCTTTGTAAATATGGTGAAGCAACGTCGCTAAAAGTGACGTTCTGTTGGCGTTATCCCCTTGGACAAATGTCCCATTGTGTCCCTTATTTGAGTAAAACAGCATAACTTCCTCGTAAAAGGAGTTAAGAGTTTTGCTCTTGTTACGATTTACTTGATATACTTTGGCCCCTATCAAAAGTAACTTGGGGCCAGATGTACCAACATTGTCTTTTCGAACAGTGTTCGGAATTTGTGCACTGACATTTAGCGAACAGGGTGGCATGTTGTGAACGAGGGACGGCTTTGGCCTTTGGTTGCACCTAGTCTGACAATCTTTGTTGACAGACCCCAGGATCTGGTAGCATCATTCTCCACAGCTTCCCTCACTACCACCCTCCAGTTGTGCCCCTCATCTCTCATTAGCCCCTCTCTCACATTTACTTAATTTATGTTATGGTATAGTAATGAAGGATGACAAAGCACTTTAGATCACACATACAATGAATGATGTGTCATTCGATAAATATGAAATGATACATAAGACAATGAGGGCCACAAGGTCTAGGAGTCACATGTCACCCATACTGGTAGGTATTATATGCTAAGAGTGCTTCTTCCGGAGAAACGAAGGAGCAGATTTACGAAGTTTTCGTGCACCACGGCTCAGTAACCCAAATTGCTTTATTGTGTGAAAAGGAGAGAGCACAACAGCACCAACTCTACTAAGACATGGTGCTGATGCTCTTTCCCCTGGTGCTGGCTTACTTCGGCAGTCTTGCACCAACGCACACACCCTTGCACTATATGCACGGGTTTGTACATGATTCAAGCATAGGTTTTGTACTGGAAAGGCACCCTTTGGTTTTGAAGGAAGGATACTGTTGTGTTTACTTTTGGTTCTTTCCAATAGAGTACACTTTAGAATTGTAAGGAAATGTATTCCAAGTTCTAGCGGTGAGGTTCGGAGGTTCGGCAGTTGTGCTGAGACCTCCGGAGCTGACCGCTGCTCTTTTTGAGTGCTGTGTGCTGTTACGAATAAAGAAGACTTGCACACTTCTTAAGGCGATTTGTGCATCGGACCCTCTTACAGATACCCTTCCAGTACAAAATGCTATGCTTTGACAAGGTTTAACACTTTACCACTTGATATGTGTGCTGAACAGTTACACCAGCTTCGAGGAGGTGATACAAATCTGGCACAAACTGATATTAAGTCTGCTCAATAAACTTAAGATACAAAATGTAACACAGTGGTTGAGGTTGTCTACACTAATAAAAATGTATTACTGTGCGAAGGAATCCTTTTTTAGCGTCCTTAGAATGATGAAAGTGTGAGAAAATGTGAGAAAAAAGCCAACTGGTTCTAAACCTATGCCTTGCAGTTGCATGCCGCACTTTGAAGCGAGTTCATAGCCCAATTCATAGCTCCCTGTGCTATATTAAAAGAATGATAACTTATGAAGTGCAAGTAACAAAATGGTCTCTGTGACAAAAGCAGTAACTCACTGAGCTATCTACAAAAAATACAAATCTGTGGTATGCATGCTACATGTTGTGCTTTGCAGGAGGAGCATCAACCCTCTATGTTACTTTAGTATCATTCAAAGCTGTCAGAAGACAAGCCACAGAACTCTCATCGAGTGCATCAATTACCAGAGGTAGCATGCTGCTGTTCCTTATCCTTATGCAGCACACACAAAGATCTCTCCAGGCTTCTCTGATTTCTCCTCAGCCTGACATTCAAATGGTGCCCCCTCGACATTGGTGCCTGTTGTGATGGCACCGGTCGCACTGCCCTAATGTTTGCCCTGTTACCAACCGGCCTACGTACTAATAGGTCAGGATTCATAGTGAGTCACAATTTGACCTACCACAATAATGTGGATGAGGTAGCTCAAACTGCGACCCACTACGAGTCAGGATTTTGCGACCCACAACGATTCACAGCCAACACAGGGATGGTGACCTGCTGTGGTCAGTAGCCTCCCATGTCTGTGAGTGCTTTTAAATTAAGGCCTATTTTCTTAAAAGGACCACAGGATGCATTTAATTTTTTTTAAAAAGTTTTAGCAACTTTTTTGAAGACCTTAAAAATGCTTTGGACACCATTCACAAAGGGGATGGTTTCCCTTAGGCTTTCCTTCTCATTTGCGAATGGGTAACTGCTACCTTTATGTAGTCGGCAAAGTATTTAAGTTTTGTCACTGTACATCGGTTTCAAAAATGTAATTCATATCATTGTGAACCACTATTTGGAAGGGACGCCCAAAATACGCCTCTTCCAAATAGCGATTTGGTTTCTCCTCGCTAACCACAATTGCAATTTGGTAACATGTTACTGAATCGCAATTTGGGTTTTTTATAAACCAAAATGTCATTTTGCAGTCACAAAGGCTCTGATTTTGCAAATCAGAGCCTTTACAACTACAAAATACTTTTGTACATTGTCCATAGATTCAATATCTCTGACACTATATTATTTTACGTAAACATTTAAGTGGGTGATCAATATCAGCTCTCTATCTTAGCTTCCACCCATACTTCATTTATCACACCCACTAAAAATGCAATGTACAAGATACAAATTCCATTAAAAACAAGTACAGCTAGCAATAATCATCAAATCTGCAATGCCACTTATGTATGCAAACTCACACTGGGATACGCCCAAATTTAAATTTCAAATAATCCAGGCAACATCCTCAGGCTATGAAGATCATAGTCTATTAAATTAAAAATGCTGAGTCAGCACGGATGTGCTTCACCTTGTTCTGGGCTCTTGAGTGCCCATATACATAAGACATATGAAGGCTCTTATAGTACAGTGGCTTGGGAGAAGCATGCAGCGCCGTACATATCCTCAACAATTAAGATTTAGAAAAGGGCCAGGGAGACGAATGCAATTCTCGTCAATGGCATTGTGGGTAATCCAGGAAAGTGCTGCCTCACGTCTAAAGTGCTCCTGCCTCCCACTGAAGCCCAAAGATCTGCAATTCGTTTCATTGAACGAATGGAGGCTGGTTTCTAATGCAGGGAGACTTTTACTGTCTGCTTTTCTACCTTCCATTCCCGACATTTCTTTGAATTCTTACAGTTCTGTTGTTCTCATTACAGTGATGAAGGCTGCAGGGATGGGCGAAATTTGAGTAATTTCCCTTTTCGAATTATCATGAAAGTTTTGAAAAATTACATGACATTAACATGTACCGCAAATTCAGTATCTAGCGCTATTTTTTAACAAAATGCGTCCTTGCATTCAAAATGGACGTGAGGACATATGTTAAGTTGAAAAAATATTGTTAAATTGCACATGACATGAACAGTAGTTGCTCGCCTTCTGTTCCTTCATTTTGTCCCTGTGCTACAGTGAGTTTTCCAGAAATGGACACAAAATTGAGCAACCTGGCGCAATTATATCACTTTCAGCATTTCCCGTAATAAGTGTAATCCAAAATGCTGAAAATTTTACAAGATTACACCTGCGTTATGAAAATTTCTGTTGTCTCCACACAGATGATCTGCTGTGATCAATTGAACCAAAGACGTACTGCAGAAAAAAAAATATATATACAGGTGATAAATAAAACTATCTCCAGGGGTCCAAGTAGGCTTTATTCAGTGAGCCTCTGGGATAGAGTTTAAAAAGAAGAATAGGGATCAACCAAATATATGCCTATCAAGGGTCGACATGTTTCTGCCCATATATGGTCCCTAATGGGGTTCCAGGGCATTCATCAGGACCTTAAAAGTTATATAGTCACTCTGCATAACCTCGTGAAAATGAGATAAAAGTAAATATACTGGCCACCACGTGATCAAAGTGGCCAGTATAGCGATGACCCGTATAATTCTGGGAACACCATCTTCCTGAAAGTGATAATAAAAACAGAGGTCATAGTTCAATTATCATCACAGTATACAGGAATTTCAAAAGACAGTTCAATTCCATCCATAACTGGTATCCAAAGCAACTCATTAATAGTTAAAAATATCTGTGAAATGTTATGACTTTGCTTGGTAGTGTGTAATTGGTGTTTACCAATGTATAATTGGTCACTATCCTGGCCACTTTATCACGTGGTGGCCAGTATATTTACATTTATTAAATTTTTCTCATTTTCACGAGTTGCCCTGGAACCCCAAGAGCAACTTTCTGCCGAATTTGGTGTCATTCCGTTCAGTAGTTTGGGCTGTAGCTGCATCAACAGTTTCCTATGGAAATTAACATGGAGAAAAAGTGTTTTGGGACCCCCCCTTTTTCTCGGCCCCTACTTGACGGATCACCCTGAAATTTTCAACACAGGAGCTAAAGTGAGTGGGCCATTGCTTTAAACAAGTTTCACAAAGATTTGTCAAACGGCGTTAAAGATATTGACAAAAGAAAAAAAAGCTTTTTGAATAGAAACAAGGTCCTAACTATAACTACCTGCATATTTTACCTATATATATATATATATATATATATATATATATATATATATATATATATAGGCGTTCAAAGGTAGAGAGGGAAAATATAGGTGTGAATGTTCTCATAGAATTCAGTATTTATGCATTTATGCATCCCAGTTTTAGAAAACGCAGTGGAGCTAATAAAAGGCGTACATTTGTGTATACAGTAATGGTTATTATTGTAAGGCAAAAAGGCCAGTGAGATATAAAAGGGAAACAGTTAAGACATTATTGGTATTCATACTAGTAATATGTATCTATAAATCATTATTTTCTATGTGAGAAAAAGAAGGAGATCCTAAGGTTATTAGCCCCTTTTTACACCGAGAGTGGTAAGAAAACGTATCCATTCCTCTAAGGTATTAAGTCCTAGATTAATGGAGTTGCAACGTTCCATCCAATTGCACTCCATTTTCTGCACAATGTGGGTAATGTCACCTCCTCTTTGAGGGACTATTGCCATGTCAATCACTTGCCATTTGAGGTCCTCCGCAATGTGAGTCATTTCTGTAAAATGTGCCACCATGGGTGCATTGGGTACTCCACAATGGATTCTGCTCTGATGTTGGCAGATCTGGGTCATATTGGGTTGTGATGTTTGTCCAATATAGGGAAGACCACATGGGCACCATATGCAATAAACTACATTGCGTGAATTGCAGTTGGAAACAAAGTTAGGCTCATTTTTAAGATTACCCTATTCAAAATACTCAGTATCAAAAGAAAAAGTACATGCAATACGGTTGCCATATTCAAAATTACTATTCAGTTGGGGGAGGCTCCAGATTGTCTCATGGCTTTTAGTCCTGATGGCATTTGAGTCTAGCGACGAGGAATCAACCAGGTGATCCTTGATATTTGTCCCTCTTTCAAAGGCAAATATGGGTGTTTGTAGTGAGGGTCTATACTCCCACTTAGGTGGCAATTGTTTTAGGTCAAATTTCGAACCTTGTTATTGTGTTGTGCAGAAAGTGGTTACACAAACCACTTTTTCAAGAGTGGTCTTTTTCTGAGGAGTTAGTAATTCCTCTCTCGGGCAGTACCACGCACGTTTGAGGGAGTTTTTAACTATCCTTTTTGGGTAGCCCCCCCCCTCCACTAGTTTGGCCTGTAAAATGAAGTCCTTTCTGAGGTAGTCCTGTTTGTGGGTGCAATTCCTGTGGAGATGCAGGAATTGGCCAAATAGTAGTCTATCACCTAGTTCCCTAGGTTGACTGCTGTCATAGGCCAAGAGTGTGTTCCTCTCTGTGGGCTTTCTGTAGAGGCTTGTATAAAGTGTCCCTCCCTCATGTTTGATAGTCAGGTCAAGGAAGGCCATTTCTGACTTATGTATAGTACATGTAAATACAATATGTTTCTGGACTTCATTAAGGTATCTCAAAAATTCTTGAAAATGTGCTCAGGCCAGACCAGATAAAAAAATATCATTTATATAATGCTACCAATATTTAATGCGGGGTGCATTTAAAAAAAAATTGAAACATTTTTGTTTCATTTTTTAAGGGCAGGTAGTGGTCCCTGAGACCGCTGCCTCCCCTTAAAAAATATTTTTAGAGACAGTCACAAAGTGGAAGGAGTCCCCTGGGGACCCCTTCCAAATTGCGAGGGCATTACCACCCACTGATAATTTGCGAGTGTTTTGCGACCACAATTGCGGTCACAAAACATTCGTACATTGATTTGCGGACGCAATTAGGAAGGAAACGCTCTTTCCTAATTGCGACGCGCAATTCCTAAATAGCGAGTCGCAAATAAATTGCGATTTGCTATTCAGGAAATGTAAATAGCCCATTCACATTTTGCATACGCAAACGGGTCGCAAACCAGTTTGTGCATGCAAAATGGGGTCGTACATCCGGCCCATTATGTCTAATGTAGCAAGCCAGTCAGTGTTTTCATTGAAAGGCATGTCTTCAGTGAGATTGATCATGAAGGTACTGTCTCTGACATATGTATTCTGAATGTGGACAAAGTCTTGATAAACATGTCAATATATCGTCCTAGAGGTTCTAGTACGAAACTGCATCATAATAAAATGAGTCTCCCAGGTAGATTGGTGACATTCTTATGTACTTCTGGCACAGTGTATAGAACCGTAGTGCGGGGATGTTCAACATTTAGATATTCTAATTCTTTCTTGGAAATGTATCCTAATTCTTTGGCCGTAGTAGTGACCTTGAGTATTTTATTTTTAATCGTAGGCATTTGCTGTCAGTCTCTTGTAGGGCCTAGTGTCTATGATCTATCTATGGAGTTCTGTGTCATAATCAGTGGATTCTTAAATAACAATTCAACCTCCCTTACCTGCCGGTTTCAGAATTATGCAGTTGCCATTCTTCAGAGACATGAGAGGTTGCCTTTCGGCTAGAGAGATGTAAGGAATGAAAGTTCTTGAGGACTTCAGGTTATTTAGGCCACGTGGGACAAGTTTTTCAAAAATAAGTAGTTCAGGTGGCATTTATGAGTTAGCAGGGTAGAAAGAAGAAGAAGGTCTGAGACCTGTCTCGGAGGTGAAGGTTTTCAGAAAAGAAGATCTTTAATCTGATTTTACAGAAAAACTGAAATAGCTCTTTTTTGAGAGTAAAGAAATTAGGGGCATATAACCAACAACCGGCGATAATTATCTCTAAGCGCACTTAGCGCTAGGATAATTATCGCCGGCTAGCGTGAATTTTTATCGCTGAGATAGCATGCTATTAGCAACGCTTATCTCAATAGCGATAAAAATCCTCACGCTAACAGGCTAACGTGAGATTATTGCTGGAAACCCAGCGATAATCTCACGTTACCTTGTTGATAGGGACAGGCAAACTTAGCCATGATATCCTCCTTCCATAGGATATCATGGCTAAGTCAGAAAAATACCAGACGTGAAAAAGCAGCGTTAACCGCGGTTAGCACTGCTTTTTTTTCTCTAACAGGGTTAGCGACATTCTTGATAATAGGAGAAATGTTGCTTAGCGACATTTCTCCTATTATTTTACTCTTGAACGCCCCCTTTGCATCTCACTTGAGATGCAAGGGGAAGCGTAGAGTAAAAGGGTGCTAACATGTAAATTTGCATGTTAGCACCCTGTTGTTGATAGGGCGCTAGTTTTATCTCTCCTTTTTTGGCTTTTAAAGCCAAAAAAGCAGAGATAAAGCCCTTGTTGATATGCCCCTTGGTCTTTTCAGTAATCACAGAGGATAGACCCTTACTCAATAATGAGATTGCAGTTGATAAAGGAAGATGCTGTGGCAAGTTAAAGATGGGTATCTCTTGTGTATTAGTAGTGGTGAAAACAACATTTAATGCCCCACTGGCCCCCAGTGATAGAACTTCCTCCTTTTCTGGCATTCCCCAGGCTATCGGTACCATGTTTTGTTCCTGCCTTTGCCTCTCTGGACCCGATATAGGGTCTTTCAAGTAAATTAACTGTGCCAGTTGGGTGTAAGCCAATTTCTACCATGTTTTAGGGAGAGAGAACAAGCACTGGTTAGCAGTGGTAAAGTGTGCAGAGTCCTAAAAGCCAACAAAGAAGGGTTCAGAAGACAGGAAGGTGAAAGCAAAAAGTTTGGGGATGGCCCTGCAGAAAGTGTCAAGTCCAACAATAGCAATTAAAACAAACATTCATGTGAATTAGAGAAAGTTGTTCTCTGAGAGAAGAGACATGCAGAGAATTTTAGAGAATGGAAAGGAGGGAGAGAGGCATTTAAAAGGAAAAAGGACGGGACTGAATCGACCAGAGCAACTTACCAGAAATTCTATATTCTTACTTACTCACTATGCATGAAATGTTTGTGTTCTACAATCTTAATGGTGATTATACTACCCTAATGCACAGAAACAATCATTAATGTAGATAAACAGATCCTTTAAAAGACCAGGGTTTTGAGAAAAGAATACTTATCATCTCAGAGCAGGGATACATACAAAATGAGAAAGTTACTTACCTTTGGTAATGCTCTTTCTGATAGATACTTTATCTAATCCCAGACTGCTTACCTTATGAATACCCTCAAGTGCCAGACTAGATCTGGGGATTTTTCAGCAATTACCCCCGGCACCGGTAAGTGACGTCTTGTGGCTAAACGTGGACTCCATCTCGTGCCGGAAGGGACCCTGGAGCCTCATATATTCACCATTCCTGTGCACTGAAATCTGCTTCTTTCTGAACTCTGTCCATGTGGTCAGATGCCGAACCATTTGATCATTTGATTTGGCAAATGTTCGGATTCCTAAATTGGTACCTTATTAGGATGCTAGAAAGAATTTTACTTCGAGGCAGAATTGTTTTGTGAACGTGTGAACTTTTGCTCACATCACAGCCTGACAGATTTCCAAAACAGGCACTCTGAAGGGCAATCCGTGGTGGCGGCCTAGGCCCTGGTAGAATGCGTCCTCAAGAGCTCCGATAGCTGTCCCAATGCCAATATACAGCAAATCTTGCTGCAGAGAATTATCCACCTTAAATTTGATTTCTTCTGCTCTAGCTTACCCTTTGTTATGCCTGTGAACTCAACAAAGAGCTGATCGTCCACCTGATGGTCCTTGGTACGATCGTTGTAAAAGCTCAATGCTCTTTTGGGGTCAAAACGATGAACCCTTACTCCCTCTTTCGAAGAATGAGGTGATGCAAAAAATGTCAGAGGGGTTATGCACTATTTGACATGAAAAGTTGTCACAACCTTGAGCAGCAATGCTATTGTAGTCGATAGCACCGGTTTGTTCGGAAGGAAGAAGATACATGGCTGCTGGCCTGACAGTGTTTGTAACTTGCTTACACGCAAAGCAGATGTTATCACTATGAAAAAAACTGTTTTCAGAGTCAAAAGGTGTAGCAAACAGCTGTGCATTAGGGCAAATGGGGTGCACATCAAATACATGAGAACCAAGTTAAGGTCCCACTGTGGTGTTACAAAAGGTAAGGGTAAAAACGTGGACTAACCCTTGCAAGAAAGGCATCACAACACATCATTTAAACAACAATGGTTTCCTAGTAAACCTCAAAAGGCTGACAAGTAATCTTTGACAATGACCACAGCTAGTCCTTGCTGGGCTAAAGAGAGGACAAAGAGCAACACATCAGATAATTTGGCTTGTATTGACTCTTACTGATGAGAGGTTCACCACGCATCAAACTTCTCCCTGCATTGTCTAGATGAAACCCTAGCTGCCAAGTTGATATCTACTGCCTCTGAAGAAAGTCAAATGGAGCTGGATGTCACTGCTCAATCTGCAGGCATTGAGGTGCAGATTTCGCAGGCTTAGGTGAAGAACTCTGCCATACTGCTGTGACAGAAGATCCTCCTGAAGCAGCAGTCTGATCAGGGACATATGCTAAGACCCAGAAATGCTGTGTACCATACTCTCCTTGCTCACTCTGGAGCCCCTACGATCACTTGGGCCCTGTCATTTCTCATCTTTTTCAGAAATTTGAGCAGGAGAGACAGTGGTGGAAAGGCATACATGAGTCCTGTGTTCCACTCTATGCTTAATACATCTCCAAGAGATAACCTTCTTTGGAACTCCAATGCACAAACGTGTTGACACTGTATGTTCTCAGCAGTGGTGAAGAGATCTATCTAGGGCTTTCCAATTGTTGCACAACACTATGCGCCACCTCTGAATGCAGTTGTCAGCAGTGATCCATAAAGCGTTGATGACTGATTTTGTCTGACCTGGCATTTATTTAGAGTTCCCACCAGGTGGTTCGTGATCAGGAAAATGCTCAGACAATACAATACAATTTGCAGAGCACACAGCTGCCTCCGAAGAGGCGTCTCAGCGCTAGTGGTAAAGGTCAGACAAGGGAAAGATTAAAAGCCAGAGGTTTAAATGCCCTCTAGACAGGAATTAAAAAGCAGAGTTTTGAGATTTTTTCTGTAAAGTGATTCAGAAGGGCTGCACCGCACACTGGGGCATATCAACAACAACCGGCGATAATTATCGCTAAGCGCACTTAGCGCTAGGATAATTATCGCCGGCTAGCGTTGATTTTTATCGCTGAGATAGCGTGCTATTAGCAACGCTTATCTCAATAGCGATAAAAATCCTCATGCTAAGTGGCTAACGTGAGATTATCGCTGGAAACCCAGCGATAATCTCACGTTAGCTTGTTGATAGGGACAGACAAACTTAGCCATGATATCCTCCTTCCATAGGATATCATGGCTAAGTCAGGAAAATACCAGACGTAAAAAAGCAGCGTTAACCGCGGTTAGCACTGCTTTTTTTGTCTCTAACAGGGTTAGCGATATTCTTGATAATAGGAGATTTGTCGCTTAGCGACATTTCTCCTATTATTTTACTCTGGAACGCCCCCTTTGCATCTCATTAGAGATGCAAGGGGAAGCGTAGAGTAAAAGGGTGCTAACATGCGAATTTGTATGTTAGCACCCTGTTGTTGATAGGGTGCTAGTTTTATCTCTGCTTTTTTGGCTTTTAAAGCCAAAAAAAGCAGAGATAAAGCCCTTGTTGATATGCCCCACTGAGAGGAAGAGCATTCCACAATTTGAAGACGAAAAAGACCAGAGGTTTGCTACCTCTACTAGCTCTATGAATTCAAGGAATTTGAATTAGTTTGAGATTATTAGATCTCAGGGATCTGGCTTGACAATAGGGCTTGAATCTCTTCCTGCCATAGAGGGGACCTTTTTTCATGAAGAGCCTGAAAGCAAATATAAGAGCCTTAAACTGGATCCTTTGGAAGACTACAAACCAATGGAGGTGACGTAGGTGGTTTGACACCACAGCTCGTGGAGGAATCTTCAAGATTAATCAAGCAGCGTTGTTTTGAATAATTTGTAAGCATTGGATTAGGTATGCTGGCACACCCATGTACAAGCTATTGGCACAGCCCAGTTTGGATGTAACCAAAGCATGGACTATCGACTTGCGAAAGTCTTCCGGAATAAGGTGGAGCATCCTCTTAAGTGACTTAAGTGTGACAAAACAAGTAGCAGAGATAGCCTTGATTTGGGGCTTAAAAGAAAGATTAGAGTCAAATTTCACGCCTAGGTTTCTCACTGTAGGGGCCGGATGGGGGGAGCATCCAATTCTGTTGCCCATCATTTGCTGGGATTCAGAGATGCCTTAGTGCCAAAAAAGAGAACTTCCGTTTTTTCTGAATTAAGTTTTAGACAGCTTACACTCATCCATTCAACCACACTGCCTTCAAGCAAAGTTTAAAGGAGCTCAGAGTTACCGGTGCGTCTTCTTGAAAGGCCAAAAGGAGCTGGACGTTATCCATAAAGGAGACCACCCGCACACCCCATGCCTCAAGTAATTTTGCCAGCAGCTCCAGATAGATATTAAAAATGATGGGACTAAGCGCAGAACCCTGAGGCACGCCACACTCAAGTGGCATGAAGGAGGAGGTATAAGTAGGAAGGAAGGCTGCTTGTGAGCGGTCCTAGATGAAAGACTTTAGCCATAGCAGAGCCTGATCACTGATGCCGATCACCTTGAGTCCATCAAGCAACATGTAGTGGGAAACATTATTGAACGCTGAGGACAAACTAAGTAACATCACCACGACAGGTGAGTTCTGGTCTATGTTTTCCTTTATGAATTCCAATACCTCAAGCAGGGCAGACTCAGTCTTGTAGTCCACACAAAAGCCTGATTAGGAGTCATGCAACAAACAGTTGGACTTCAGGAAGTGTAATAGCTGCCTGTTAACAATCTTCTCCAATAGTTTAGCTTCTGTAGCTGTAGGCAGGAGTGAAATAGGTCTAAAGGTGCTTAGTACCCTAAAATCTGATGAAGGTTTTTATTAACAGTGGATGTAGCAAGGCTTGTTTCCAGTTTGTGGGCCAAAAGCCAGGCCCAAGGAGTCATTCTTTAATGTGTTTAGGATGGGATTTACAGTGGAGGTGGAATATTTTAGGATGTTGGGTGGGCAGGGATCAAAAGCGGAACCCGATTTGCATTTATCGAGCTCTACCGCAGATTCCTCTTAAGATATGTGATCAAACTTAGTACGTACCAGACCAGGGTGAGAGGAAAGTGCAACAGCCTGACCCAAGGGAAAGTGCACAGGAAATTGCTCATAGATGGCTTGAGTTTTCTTAAAAAAGAAATTAGAAAGGTCGCCACATAACTCAGTACAGGGGGAAAGAAGATTCTTAGTTGCAGTAAATGAATTTACGGTTTTAAACAGCCAATGAGGTTTATTAAAAGCGTCAGAAATGGAGAAAGCAATGAAGGTTTTTTCAACTTTCCAGATGGCAGCATGATAGCTTTTCAAGGCAGTCTGATAAGTTACATTAGCCGCAAGCCAACTCCAGTTCACCCTTTTTGTTGTAGCACCCCATGACCTGTACCAGTAGTCCCTTGATAGACAGCAGCAAGGCTTTCAATGCCAAACGAATGGCCGGAGAATACAACCGATTTATGGGGAGCTGATTTTCTGCCAGAGAGACCAGAGTCCTCTGTCCTCCTCTCCAAGAGGACCGCCACAGCCCATCAAGGACATATCTGTAGCATCTGTCAACACTGGGTGAGGAAGGGAGATGGGGCTGCTGACGGTCAAGTTGCTGTCCATCAGCAACTTCTCCAGATATATAGTAGACCTCCTTTTATACCTGGATGGAGACCGACAGGCTTTCTTGGTGCTGAGTCTACTGACTCAACAGTTCCCACTTCAGAGCCCATATGGGCCATCTTCCATGGTCTACTAGCAGGATGCAGCCGGTGAAAAGACCAAAATTCCTCAGAGCCACTCTCACTGAGGTGGAGGAAAGAGAAAGAAAGGTTGGGTTCATAGTCCGAGTGTCCTGGACTTGATGAACTAGGGTAAATAGTAAAAAAAAGCACTGTATCTAGAATAGCTGAGATGAATGGGACCCTCAGGGAAAGAGTCAGGCGTGACTTTGATGCATTGATTGTGAACTCCAAAGAAGTAAGGAGGTTTGCCATCATCTGAAGATAGTCTATGAATGACTGTGGTGAACTTGCTATCAGCAGCCAGTTGATAAGTTACGGGAAGACTGATATTTCCAACCTCTGAAGATGTTCTGTGACCACTGCCAACACTTTTGTGGACACACGATAGGCATTGCAGAGACTGAGATTGAAAATGCACTTGACTGACCTTGAATCGCACAAGATGTGAAAAAAGCATCCTGCAAATCCTACACCACAATCAAGTCGCCTGGATCCAGGGCAGGCAGAACTTGGGGGAGAGTGAGCATCTTGAATGTGAATTTATGGAGAAAGAAGTTGAGAGGGCAGTGATCTAAAATAGGACAAAGGACTTGTCCTTATTCAGGACCAGGAAGTAGCAGAAGTAGCATCTAGTCCCTACTTCCCATGTCAGAGACCTGTCTGTGTCTCCTTTGGCTAAAATAACATTGCCTTACTTCTGAAGGATGGACAAATGGTCCTCCGAAAGATAGTCTGTCTGGGAGAAATATGTGACTGATTGGCCAAGAATGGTAAGATGTAGCCTTGTTGAACACTCCCGAGCACCCATGCATCTGACATAATGCTCTGCCACCCTTGGAGAAACTATTCTATTCTGACTCCAACGGGAAGGTGACTTGCCAAGGGGAGCAATTAACAAAGTTTTGTAGTTGTGGCGGGGGTGGATCATTGGGCAGTGCACTGTCTCTGAGGAGGTAGATGCTATCAGCTTGAACCACAGCCCCATTCGCGAAAGGGTTGATGTGTCTGCTATTGCTACTCTTTGCTGAAGCCTTAAAGGGGTGAAATCGTTGGGGATACTGACACACAGGTTCAGACAGACAAAGAGAACATGCTGTAGCCCTGCTTTCTTGAAAGCTTTCAAGTTCGAAGTCCACTTTGCCGCCAAAATCACAGGTCCCGTTAAATGTCATGTCTATCAGGGACACCTGAACATTGAGTTGAAAATCTTGTGGGTCTCATCCAGGCATGGCGCTGAAGCATCTCATACATACCGACTAGCGTGCCCAAGCAGTGGGTAGTGTCCAGTCCTGATTGGATGAGGTGCTTAGCTGTATCCTGTCCATCTTGGATAATCTGTGCCAAGTTGCCTTTGTATTCCTCAGGGACAGTTAGCAAGATCTTGCCAACCATGTCCCACAATGTGTGCAAGTAATATTCCAGGAGACAGCTTGCAATGACTGATCTTAAGGCAAAGCTGGTGCAGGAAAACAACCTTTTTCCAAAAGCCTCCATCCTTTTTGACTCCTTAACTGGAGGAGTAGTGCAAAACAAATTGAGATTTAGTCTGCTGGTGGATGCCTGAACCACCAACCATTCTGCGTTAGAGAGGCTGGTTCACCTGGAGTGTGTCTATGCCTTCTGGAGTAGAGTGTCATAGGGTGGCACAGAGAGGAGTAGAGTGTTGTAGAGTGGAGTGGCATAGAGTGGAGTAGAGTATTGTAGAGTGAAGTAGTGTGGAGTGGTATAGAGTGATATGACATAGAGTGGAGTGTTGTGGCATAGAGTGGAGTGGCATAGAATGGACTGGCATAGAGTGGAGTGGCACAGATTGGAGTGGAGTGTCTTAGAGTGGAATGAAGTGGCGTGTCATATAGTGTTGAACGTTGTAGTAGAGCGGCGTAGATTAGATGGGCATAGAGTGGAGTAGAGTGTTGGAGAGTGGAGTGGCGTGTTGTAAAGGAGAGTGGAGTGTCACAGAGTGGCGTGGCGTAGAGCGTCTTAGGGTGGAGGGGTGTAAAAAGGAGTGACATGTCATAAAGCAGAGTGGCGTGTCACAGAGTGGAGCTGCACGTCATAGAGTGGAGTGGCATGGAGTGTTGTAAAGTGAAGTGGAGTGTCGTAGAATGGAGTGACGTGCTGCAGAGTGGAGAGGTGTATCATAGAGTGGAGTGGAATGTCATACAGTGGTATGTCATAGAGTGTCATAGAGTGGAGGGATGTAGAGTGGAGTGGCGTAGAGTGGAAAGGCAAGTTGTAGAGTTGAGGGCAGGTCATAGAGCTGGAGTGGCATGTTGTAGAGTGGAATGGCGTGGAGTGTTCTAGAGTGGAGTGGAGTGCCATAGAGTGATGTGGCGTGTCGTCTAGTGGAGTGGCATGTCACAGAGTGGAGTGGCCTGTCACAGAGTGGAGTGCAGTGACATCTTGTAGAATGGAGGGACATAGAGAGGAGTAGAGTGTTGTAAAGTGGACTGCTGTAGAGTGGAGTGGTGTGTCATTGAGTAGAGTGGAGTAGCGTGACATGAAGTGGGGTGTTGTAGAGTGCCTTTGACTGGAGGGTTGTAGAGTCGAGTGGCATAGAGTAGATTGGCATGTCATAGAGTGGAGTGTCATAGATTGGAATGATGTGTCATAGAGTGGAGTGGTGTGGAGCGTTGTAGAGTGGAGTGGAGTGTCAAAGAGTGGACTGGTGTTTCATATAGTGGAAAGGTGTGTAGTAAAGTGGAGTGTCGTGATGTACAGTGGAGTGGCATAGAGTGGAGTAGAGTGTTGTACAGTAGAGTGACATGTTGTAGGGTGGAGTGGTGTGTTGTGGAATGTCAGAGAATGGAGTAGAGGTGCACAGAGTAGAGGGCATAGAGTGGAGTAGAGTGTTGTAGGGTAAAGTGGCATAGAGTGGAGTGGTGTGTTGTAGGGTGGAGTGGCATAGAGTGGAGTGGCGTGTCAAAGAGTGGCATAGAGTGTCTTAGGGTGGAGGGGTGTAGAGTGTAGTGGCATGTGGTAAAGTGGAGTGGTGTGTCACAGAGGGGAGTGACCCATCACAGTGTGGAGTGGCATGGAGTGTCGTAAAGTGGAGGGCAGTGTCGTAGAATGGAGTGATGTGCTGTAGGGTACAGTGGAGTAGCGTTTCATACAGTGGTGTGTCGTAGAGTGTCTTAGAGTGGAGGGACAAAGAGTGGAGTGGTAAGTCATTGAGTGGAGTCGTAGAGTGCCTTGTCGTAAAGTGGAGTGACGGGTCGTAGAGCTGGAGTGGCGTGTTGTAGAGTGGCGTAGCATGTCATAGAGTGGAGTGGCGTGGAGTGTTGTTGATTAGAATAGAGTGTCCTAGAGTGAAATGGTGGGTTGTCCACTGGAGTGGCGTGTCAGAGTGGAGTGGCATGTCGTAGAGTGGAATGGAGTGGCATCCTGTTGAGTGGAGTAGAGTGGAGGGTCATAGAATGGAGTAGAGTGTTGTAGAGTGGAGTGGTGTGTCATGGAGTGAAGTGGAGTAGCGTGTCATGGAGTCGGGTGTTGCAGAGTAACTTTGATTGGAGGGTCATAGAGTGGAGTTGCGTAGAGTAGACTGGCATGTCATAGAGTGGTCTGGAGTGTCGTGGAGTGGAGTGTCATAGAGTGGAGTGATGTGTCTTAGAGTGGAGTGGTGTGTCCTGGAGTGGAGTGGAGTGGCGTAGAGTGGAGTGTCATAAAGTAGAGTGGTGTGTTGTAGAGTGGAGTGACATGTCATAGAGGGTAGTAGAGTGACTTACATTGCAGGGCATAGAGTGGAGTAGAGTGTTGCAGAGTGGAGTAGAGTGGTGTGGAGTAGAGTGGAGTGGAGTGAAGTCACATGTCATAGAGTGGCGTATCTTAGAGTGGAGGGGCATAGAGTGAAGTGGCATGACATAGAGTGGAGTGTTGTGTCATTGAGAGGAGTGGCGTGGAGTGTTGTAGAGTGGAGTGGAGTGATGAAGAGTGGAGTGCCGTGCTGTAGAATTGAGTGCCGTGTCGTAGAGTGGAGTGGAGTGGCGGGTCGTAGAGATGGAGTGGCGTGTTGTAGAGTGGAGTGGCATGTCATAGAGTGGAGTGGTGTGGAGTGTTGTAGAGTGGAGGAGAGTGTCATAGAGGGTAATGTTGTGTTGTCCAGTGGAGTAGCGTGTTAGAGTGGAGTGGCATGTCGTAGAGTGGAATGGAGTGGTATCTTGTAGAGTGGAGGGTCAAAGAATGGAGTAGAGTGTTGTAGAGTGGAGTAGCTTGTCATGGAGTAAAGTGGAGTAGCATGTCATGGAGTCAGGTGTTGTAGAGTAACTTTGAGTAGAGGGTCGTAGAGTGGAGTTGCGTAGAGTAGACTGGCATGTCTTAGAGTGGAGTGGAGTGTCGTAGAGTGGAATGACATGTCATAGATTGGTGTGGAGTGTCGTGGAGTGGCATAGAGTGGAGTGGCATTTCCTATAGTGGAGTGGCGTGTTGTAGAGTGGAGTGACTTGGAGTGGAGTGGCATACAGTGTAGTGATGTGCCTTAGAGTGGAGTGGTGTGTCATAGAGTGGAGTGCAGTGGCGGCTCCTCAAGGGAGGGCTGCGGGGCGGTGAGGCAGGGCGGGGGAGGGGCAGGGTGGGGGTTAGTAAACTCCGGCATACGGCGTTAAGTAAATAAATACATACATTTTTTTAATTACATTGCGCGCGCTGCAACGCCAATGTAATTCGTTTTATTTATTTACTTAACTCCATTTGGCCATATGCCGGTGTCTACTACCCCCACCTTGCCGTTTGAAGGAGATTACACGCACTTGTTTGTTGACTGCTCTCTTCCAGGCATTCAGTGGGATGTCCGGCCGCTTGATGCTTTCTTCCTCGATCTTCAAATCTTTAATTGCGTTAGCAAGGCTGGAGTGCCAGGCTGAGCCTGGCCCCTCAAAGATTGGTTTCAGCTGATTTTTAGTACTGCTGGACATTGTAAATTAAAAAAAAATAACAATAATAATTTTCCCTATCTCTACAGAGTTTGTTAAACATCCTCATGTCATGTCATGTCTTTCTTTACATTGCAAATACACTAAATAAGTAGTTTTAACACACATCTAAAGTCTATAAAGCCCATTCTGCAACTAGCTGTGGTTGTGGGGAAAAAAGAGGGTAAATAGTTTATTGCTCTGACAAGAAGAGACAACCACTGGAAAAAAAACTGAGTGTTCTAACAACAGCCCAGGTCTTTTGCACTTGGATAAATGTCTTCCTTGACAGTTAAGTCTTACAGGTTACAAGCAGTGCAGAGGAAAGTGATTGCACTGAGGAAGGCCACTTTCCAGAAAAGGATGTGCAGTGGACAAGAAGCTAGCAGCTCAAGTTGAGGCTCCTTAACTCATGTGAGGACACGAAGGGACTGGGGGTGCTTGAGGTGGGATAACACTTTTGAGACCTTCCATGAAGGCTTTAAGAAGCTGATTTTGAAAATGGGCCATTTTGCAGTGAGTGGTCACTGTGGCTAGGTGTACTCTTATGGGAGAACAGACTGGATCTGACTTTTCTAGGTACAAGTAACAGATGATGCTTGTATTGTAGCTTCTAAGAACTGTTTGTCAAGATTGTTAAAGTAATGTACACATCTTTTCCATTTAGCCGCATCGCATGCCCGTCTAGTGGGCTTTTTGTCTTCTTTAAGGATTTGCGTGCACACCTTGGGGAGCTGTGGGGAGCCAAATTTCATGACTTCAGATGCCAAATCACAAACAAAATTGAGTGACCTAAAATGGGGTGGGGTAACTGACCTTGATGTTGCATGATGAGATCTGGGTGCAGTGGTAGCTTTTTGTAGGGATTTATGCATAATTCCAGGACTAGCAGAGTACCAAAGCTTCAGAGCCTTTGTGGGACCTATCAGGATTAGCCCCATTGGTGCCTACCTCATCTTCCTCATATGGGATGAGCATTAGTGGGAAAAATCATAAGCAAAAATCCATGACTATTTGATCACTAGAGCATTGTCGATAGTTTGCGGGTGTGATTACCTGTAGGCGAAGGTCTGACATTCTGTGTTCTTGTGTGTGGCAAACAGGTCTACCCCTGGGGTCAGGCAGCAATGGAAGTAGCAATAGATCATGTGAGTGTTGATTTCCCATTTGTGTATTTGTTTGTGCATTCTGCTGACAAGACCCAGAAGTCGCTGTCCGCTCTCAGGGGCTCAAGGAAAGAGGAAATGGAGGGAACACAGTAACAGACACAACCAAAAAACGATCTAACAGTAGGGGTGTGGCCACACTAGAAGGATTTGCATGGTGGAAGAGAAGCATCCCTAACTATTGACAGAAATAAAATTGGTATGCATATGTACAGGAAGGTGGTGTACCACATACCCATATGCACGCAGTTCAAATGCACAAATGCTCTTCATTTAAACAAACACAGAGCTATTTCCTGTCCTTCTACTAGGTTGCAGGGATAACCACAGGTTAAGAATGTGTAAGAGCCAGAAATTAAGAGTATTCTGTGATCCTTATTAATGAGCACAGCCTAGAGCTCCATTTTAATGTGGACAGTAACTTAATCTACCATTTGATGGCGAATGTAGAATCTTGTGATCAGCATTGACTCAGGAGTCTCCAGCAACCTGAATCAGACCTACTTATTTATCGATCACCTCAAAGAAATAGACATCAGAGCACTTTACCATTTGACTCTGCCTGGTGGCCAACAGTGCTAGGACCGACACCCACACTCATCACCAATGCCAAGAACCTGGGGATCATCACTGAAAGCAAACACAACATGACAGCCTAAGTCAACGCTGTCACTGTCTCATGCTTCTATACCCTGAAAATACTGAGGAGAGTTTTCAAATGGCTCCCAATCAGCACTTGGAAACAGCGGCGACCCCTTCTTTAGGACAGAGGAGCTTCGTCCCTAGCTGCCAGCGACACAAAGGTGAAAAATAAAAACCTAATTGTGGAAAAGTGTAACTCTCAGTAGGCACATGTAGAAGCAGCGTAGTTTATTAGGTGAAGGGTAACAACAGAAACTTCCCATCCACAAGGACAGTCAGCAGGCAGCTGACTAACTGTATTCTACATCTATACTCTGCGGGTGTCCAAAACCCTGAGTGGGCTCCAGTTACTCCTAGACAGATTTAAATGCATTTGTGATATGCGGGGTCTAATGATAAACACCTCAAAATCAAATTTAGGACCTTAAACTCCCATAAATCCTATAGGGGCAGGCCATCACTGGAAGGGGTACTGCTAGAAAGAGTGAACATGTTTGAATATCTAGGTATTAAACTGTCCGAAAAAATGTCCTGGAGTTTCCATGCCTGTAAAATGGCCCTGAAAATACAAACAAATGATTGGGTGATAGGGGTACTAGGGAAGGAACATCGTCTGTCAACAAGCAAACCAGTAGCCGCAGACTTACAAGTCTATGATGCAAAGGCAGTCAACTCCGCCCTGTATGGGTCAGAGTTGCGGGGCTTTGACAACTTAGAGGACCTCACTAGATTTGAGCACAAATTTCTGAGGAACCTGGTATCACTACCCCAGAGCACTCCACTTCATCCTCTAAAGTTGGACATGGGCAACAGACCGATTAATGACATTGCTAAGCTTCGCTCGTTGTTGTTCTGGGTTAAAATCAGTGCAGTCCTGGAACTTTCCTCTTACGCGAATGCCTTGATAGAAGTAACCCGCCTTGACAAAACACAATTTGATTAGCTGGTTGTGCAATATAAGGAGGCTCCTAACAGACATAGGGCTAAAGGAAGTTTGGGACGACCCTAGTATATCCCTGTTGCTACGAAGCAAAATTAAACATCACTTCTGGGATTGGGTCAGTCAGATAGCCTGCCAGAAAACCTTTTGGGGGAGGCTAACAGTGGAATTTAGAATTCATTAGCAAGCTAGCTACTTGGAGCCTTATTTAGATTTAATCTTTATACCGCTTGATTAAAAGCTGTATATTCAGTTCAGTCTTGGTTCCCTCCCTTTGCACGATTTTCACAGTGGGTGGCATAACAACACATTAATACCAAGAAATTGCCCTGGGCGCAACTCCCACACAGAATCGATGCCTCACATTATGTTTGCATGTCCGGCTTACGCACGGCCAAGATCGAAGTGGATAAAACATATTTGCAGGCAAATGGCCGCATGTGATTACCAGGCGGCCATGAGAATTTTAAAATCGGACACTAGACCAGTGTTCACCTGCGCTGCTGCTAAGTTTCTAGGACACATGTGGCGCATCAGTTGAAGAGCGCTTGTTGAAAAGTCATGAAGCTGTATCTGTTTTTTTTATTGAGTTTGACAAATAACTAATCATAAAGACGTTACATTTATATGCTATATGCTTTTATTGTATTTTAACCTCTCAAAGGCAGAAGCGTGGCTTATCTTAAAGGTTTTAATTTTTTTAAGATAATTGGAATACTTTAAATAACTAATTAGAATAATTCATTTTTTATGGTATTTATGACGAGATGTGAATGACTTTCATGGCATGCTGCCGAAATAAAGTATTTTGGTTGCTTGCTTGTATTCTACATCCCTCCAACATTCTAAGCCTCAAGTGCAAACCCAGTATACCACACACCTTCCCCCCAATATAACCCATTACAAAAACAAAAACAAAAAAAAAAGCCTCCTAACAATATAAGATAAGAAATATAGGTCATAAACACAACTTAGTTCACTTTAAGAATAGCAAGTCCACCAACATGTGACTATTCACACAAAGTCATCAAAATACTTTGGATGAACCACAACTTGTGAGCTTCGCCTCTTCACAGGATACTGAGGAAGCAAGGTGTCCTTGCTTTCCCCAGACATAGGGTTTTTATGACAAGCTGAACCAGAGGGAACAACAGTTATCCTGTTGAAATTACAAATGCTGTTGTCACTCACTTTAACAGCATTTCGGAACCCCTTGATAACCTTGAAAGGAGGAGAAAATCTTGAAGACACCCACTTCTGGGGAGACTTAAATCTTACAGTGACTCCTACCACCACTTTGGTTATGGCGGTGGCATGTCTAATTGTCTAATGTCAAAATTACACTTCCTCTTTCTGATTGTTTCTTTCTCTATCTCCATTCTCCTGCCTACCTCAGGGAGAAAACCCACTTTTTTACAATTCATCCACACAGGCTATATTATAGTATTTGGCCTTCATTTTCTGAACATCTCAAACGGCATTCTTTTGATGGGTGAATGTGGTATAAGTCTATACAATTTTACCCTTTCTATGATTTAGAACCTCCAGTATCTGTTCTGTGACCTAGCAATCTGAATAGTTTCCTTGAGAACATTGTTGAATCTCTCTACCATACAGTTTGTTTTGGGATGATAGCGAGAACAACTTTTATGCTTGATCTCCCTTAACGACAAGACCTCTTCCATCTCTTTGGAAACCAGTTACACGCCGCTATCAGCCAAAATGCAATCTGGTAAACCTTCCCTGCCAAAAACCTCATTAAGAAATTCAATAACTTTACACGTTTCAATATGTTGAGTGATTTAACTTTCTGGCCAAAGTGAATATAGATCCATCAGCACCAGAACATAGTACTGTCCAGACTTAGAGGAGATAGGCCCCCAAATATCCAAGGCAACTTCCTGTCAAACTCTTTCGGGAGACTCTCTAATAACCATGGATTGTATCCTTGTCTTACAGGACTTATCACTGGCACTACATTCCACGCAGTTTCTCACCAGGTTTTCAACTTGCACATTCAATCCAGACCACCAAAAATATAACCTAATACACTCCTTTGGTTTTGCGACGCCCTGATGTCCTTTATGCCCAAAACGTATTAGTGGGTGGTACCAACCAGTTTCCACTCCACAGAAGCTTATCCTTGACTGACAGCTCATTCTTCACATTACAGAACTTCCTCATTTCTTCAATCATCACTTGCCTACCCTGCCAGCCACCAGAAACACATTTGATGACATCTTGCAAGACCACGTCTGATACTCCGCTTCATTTACAGTCCCCTCAGTAATTTCATACATACTAAAACCTTCCAAATCCTCAATGATCAGCCTCCACTTTCACATCAGCTTCTAACAAAGTTGACACCAATCTTGATAAGCAATTGGCTACCTTATTTTCTGTTCCCACAATGTATTCAACTTTGATATCAAAGTCTTGCAGAGCACGACACAGCATCCAGGTTCTGTTTGCAAATACATCCTTCAGGGGCTTATGGTCAGACCACACAACAAAGGTACCACCCCACAAGAAGTTTTAAAATTTTCTTATGGCCCAATAAATACACAGGGCCCCATTCTCGTTAACCGAGTAATGATTATCAGGTCGAACAAGTGCCCTTGACAGAAACTACACAGTCAGCTCATTGCCATCTTTCACCTGCTTAAGGACTGCTCCCAATCCCTTAGCACTAGCATCCGTAACAAGAATAGAGAAACACCTAGTTCCAAAACTTTGTAATGACGGGGCACAGGTCAGGGTTTATTCTCTTTGAATCTCACCAAAATCTGCCTCACTGGCGTGTCATGTTCCTCCTGAGACGAGCCATATACCAAGACATTGTCCTGATAAATTTTCACACCAGAAATTCCTTCCAATACATCCTCCATGGCCTTCTGAAATACAGAGGCCACTGAATTTAACCCGAAGGGCAGCCTCAGAAATCTGAACACCCCAAACTGAGTTAGAAGCAAAGTCAACCTGGATGAATAACAATCAAGTTTTATCGGGTGGTAAGCTGCTCTAAGGTCTTGTGTTGAAAACAATGCTGTGCCCCCCAAAAGAGCCACCATCTCTGCAATGTTAAGCAGTGGTTATTTATCAGCAACCACATTTCTATTAAGCCCTCTTAGATCCACACAGAGTCTAATCTTGCCAGACGGTTTACTAGCAATCACAACCGGCGCCAACCATTTAGTCGCCTCAGTCTCCACAATCATGCCTTAAGCTTATTAAGTTCTGAGTGCCTGGCCTCTCTCAATGCCATGGAAACACTTCTTACCTTTCAAGCAACAGGCTCTGTCACCTCCTTCAGCATGATTTTGTGAGTGTAATTAGTGAGGCACCCCAACTTCTCACAGAAGACCTCTTTGAATTCACCCCTCAGTTTTTCCACCAGACCATGTCCAACATCATCCGCAACCTTGATAACTGCATCAGACTCATCCCTTGACGCCTCCTCACTGATGGATGAAATGTCTTTCAACTTGATACAAGGCTCACTGTTGGGATCTAGTATCACATTAAGATCTTTGTGGTGAATCCAGAACCCCAACTGTCTCCCTTTCATGAAACATAAACACTTCCAGCAGTTAAAAAGCCCTCATAGTCCATTTCACCCCAGAAATAGCCCCATAATTTAGTAAGTTGACCTCCATATGCTAAGGGTCTTATGTCCGGTTTGAAAAGTTTCATGTTATCCTTTAATTTATTAAATAAAACTCTTTTGGTACAAGGTGATTTTAGCACCCAAGTCAAATAACATTCTCACACTGACCATTTATGAGAACCTCATCAGTGTGACCTTTACCTTAATTATGTCCCATCTGAAGTACAATTTCACCACGATATAACAACTGCTCCTGCTCCTCACTCTCATCTGCATACCTCACTTCTTTCACACATTTGAAACCTTTCCTGGAATTGCAACACTTAGCCAGGTGACCTAGTTCACCACAGATGCAAAACTTGACCAAAATGGTGGGACACAGTGTATCGTTAGCCAAATGGTCAATGTTGCCACACCTGAAGCATCTTCCTTTAAAAGGTTTCCTGGGGTCGACTTACTGATATTACGAGAACAATCTGCATATTTCCTCACATCAGATAAATTCACAGCCCGATTGAAGGTTGTCTTAGAGATGGATATAACATTTTCAGTAGACCCAGAGGAATTGTCACACTTTACTGCCTCAGTACAGGCAATAGAGTGTTCCACTGTTTGGCTTCCTCTAACTTCAGGTCATCTGCCAACCATAACAAGTCAAGTCAAACTTTATTTGACCATAACTTATCCTTGACTCTCCCGATATTGCACCCCAACATGAATTGGTCTCACAACCGCTCTTCCAAACTTCCACCAAACTTCCAGGTTGCTGCCAATTTACGCAAGTCAGTTATGTAAGCCTCTACATACTCTTGGGATTTTTGTACTCTCCTACCGAATTAATAACATTCCTAAAATCATGCTCACCGTTGTCAGAGTATGTGTATATAATTTTTGTCAACAAATCTCAAATTCTTTCAAATCATCAGATTCAGCATCCTCTGGAAAATGTTAAAACACCTCCTGGCCCTCTGACCCCAAACAATGCAACAATAACAAAGTTTTTCTCTCTGCTGTGAGAGAGGTTCCACAAACCCAAACATAGTGTAAGAAGATTTTCTACTACTTAAACCAGATAATAGCCAACTCGCCTGGAGAGGCTAAGAAGAAAGGTGGTGGTGTGACGTTTTGCATGGTTGAAACTAATAAGAGCACCAAAATTATTTCTGTTTCAAAGAAACACATGCATATAAAATATGCTATTACTCCTTACTCTACAATAAAGCACCCCCAAACACACACGCAGCCCCCCTTTAACCCTGGTGTGCAACGCACACCCGAGCTCCGCCGGCAAATTAAACTAAAATTTGTTAAAGAGCACCATTAAAGGACTGTTAGTAATTTTGTCTGCCTCAAAATCGCATTCAAAAGTAAAGGTGAATAAAGTCGATGTCTTCCAACGCTGTAGTCTTTCACCTGACACAACACACGTGCTGCAGCTTCTCTTCTCCCTTCTCCTTCATGATCAGCAATTTAATGGTCTGATGGTAGATTTCTTGTTTTTCCTCATGTAAGTGACAGTATGCTTAAGCAAACATGATTGACATCACAAAGCTAATGCTCAGTAGAGTGAAGCATTTATGTCCGCACCACAGTGTTCAGCCCCAGGACATCACAATACGGGGTTCGGGTAATAAAGAGTTATGTAGCACTCACACATGCAAGGCTGCAGGAGCAAAGGAAAGACAGCAGTTGGGTTGTAACACCAGCACTTGGAGAAGTAGAAACTATATAAAATTACCCAGTCACTGTACAAATTCCCTCAACACCAATGTACCTTTTTGGTTGAAAACGATGTCTTGAGACGTTTTTGTATTCCGCCAGCATCTGAAGAACAATGAAGAAAGGCAGAGTAGATTCAAAATGATCCTCACACAAAAGAACAGCCAAACACAGTTCCATGGGTTCTTTCCTTAGATGGTGTTGCCAATGTGGAAAAGTATGACTCTCAGTAGGCACATGTAGAAGCAGCGTAGTTTATTAGGTGAAGAGTAACAACAAAAATCTCCCAACCATAAATGCAGTCATCAGGCAACTGACTAGCAGTATTCTACATCCCTCTAACATTCAAAGCCTGCATTCTACATTCCACAACGCACAATTACAAACCCAGGAAACCACAGTAATAAATTGAATGTATTACCATTTAGTTTTTCCCTGTCCCCAGCCCAAACGGTATTTGGGGACAGGGCCAATTCTGCTGACTAGCAGCAGGGGAGTGGTGCTCAATCCAACAGTTTACACTGAGCATATCACTTTGACAGGCTGTCTTACGATGGCCAGCCTGACATGCGCAGTGCAAACCTCTCCACCCAGACAGCTGGGTGGAAAGCAGGCACAGGCACACAGGGCCTGTAGGAGTGTCAAGGCAGCTCACTACAGCCAAACCTGGCTCTGCTATGATGCTGCTGAACATTGTCAGCAGCATGAGAGCAGTGTCTGAATTGGTGCGGAGAATTCAACTGCTTCAAGCTTCCAGCGCCGAGGGACTGACAAAACAAACACTCACAGTTCAAATAATGCTTAACCAAAAGAATTAACATTTCATTTATACTTAAGATGAGTCAACATTTATAGGAATATATTATAGTTTTAGTTAAAAAATGTAGGTTGAAACTTTATTGAGCCTGGTTACTTAGAACAATCACATACAGAAACTAGAGCAGCTTTTAGTTAATAGCCATTAACTAAGTGAAACACTAGACTTTGACTAGAGTTAAATAGTATTAATGTGACATAGTAGCAAAGATAAATATCTTAGGTTCAGCTACATAGGATCCTATGAAGAATGCCTCTCTCAAGGGCATATGAGGGAAGAGAGTAACAATAATCTGGAGACAGAGAAGTTATTGGTAACACAAATGAATGTTAGAAATTCAATAGTTACCTCTATAATGTATAATTATTTCTTTAAAAGGAAGGAAGGTTGGTCAAAAGATGAAGTAAGAACACCAAAAGAAAGAGAATATATTGAAAGAAAATTGAGGAGGTCTGAAAGAGACTCCTTTGGTATTTCCCTGCATCATTCCCCATTACACTGTTCACCAATTACTTTAGTAACTCTTGGGTGTTTGAGAGTGGCAATAGCATTGGAAGCAGTCACTAAAAGCCACAAGTTGCTAACTGCTTTTGTGGTTACACAGGTACCTGACAATTAGCAACCATGAAGGAAGTAGAAATTCCATTTAAAGTCTACCAAGTAAATTCATGTGTGTTACAAATAAATGTATCAACCTAATCTACTTCCTCTGGCTACAAGTGAACTGCGGCTAGTTAGAAACCATTTCTTCTATTAACACTTGAACTATGCTTATGATTAATATCCCCTCGTTAATGTGAGCACAGGGGTTCAATGTTATAGCCTCTGTAACATAGATGTATAATAATGTTTAAGTTTTCATCCTGGACCCAGAAGGCATCCAGATCACTTTTCAGCTGGACAGAGTTACTGTCAGGCATTCCTTTTGGATACTATTGCTCATGTGTGGATATTTAGATGCTACTGAAATGTTCGCCTCATACTAAGCTGCTTGTTGACTGTTTTGACCCTTACTCAGTAGAAATACATAATTGAGAGTGTTTTCTGAAGTGATAAATCAACATTTGTGGACATTATTGAGACTAAGCCCTGAGGAAGTCTAGATGAGAAAGTCTGACGATCAAGTGTTGGTTAGATGGATTAAAGGAAATAAAAGAACAGCTGTTGAACCTTCTTGCAAGACTTGATGTGTGTTCCTGGATTGTGCTCACAGAGACTGAACAGTGATCCAGATCACTTTGTTGATCATCACTATTATTGTTCTGCTAGCATATAGGTCCTGCTACTACACCCTACGTATGCTCCACAAGATCTTCAAGTGGCTCCCAGTCAACACCAGAAGGACCGTCACACATGCCCTTGTCACCAGCAGGCTGGACTATCGGAATACACTCTGCATAGGAATCATCGCACGCCTCCTGAAGAGACCACAGACAATACAAAACTCAGCTGCAAGACTCATCCTCGACCTCCCCAGATGAACCCACATGGCTGCACTGCACCTCAAGAAACTACACTGGCTCCCGATCTAGAAGAAATGCCAGTTCAAGATGTTGACCCAGGCACACAAAGCCCTGCACAATGAAGGACTATCATACATCTGCAAATGTATGAATGTCAGGCATTTCCACCAAATGACCATACACCTACAATCCACCTCCTTCCTCCTCGCAGACACCCCCGGATGCGCCTAAGCAAAATCAGAGGATGCTCCTTCTCACACCTGGCGGCCAAAGCGTGGGACGACCTTCCTCTTCATTTAAGAACTATTTAATCACTACAGGAATTTAGGAAAGGACTCAAGACCTGGCTGTTCGAATGAACAAAGCACCACAAAGCATCTAGCAACTTGTTTGACATGAATTGTACTTGAGTTTTGAACACGCAATCACAACCTAAATTAAGGACCTGATTTAGATCTTGGTGGTGATGGTCCCGCCATCACTTTTTTGACAGACTCACCACCCGCCTACTTGGTGGGTCCATGGCTGAAAGACCGCCAGAGTCCTGCCGAATCTGTCAGGAATTCTCACCCATGTCAATGGCGCCACAGGCAGAAGCGGCTGTCGGTAAGAGTCCGGCCAAGATGACCACTGAGCTAATCACGATTTGGCTTTCCGTTGAGGCAACTGTAGAGAGAGTACTTTCCACTTTGAGTTGGTGAAATTAAAAGTAATTAGGTAAGAACTTACCTTATATTCTGTTTTCCACTCTCATTTCCGTCTTGAGCCCCATCGTTCAGGTCCCTTCTATTCTACTGACTCCACCACGACACGAAACGACTCGTTGTCTCCAGGATCTAAGGTAGGTAACTTTTACAATTGTCTTACTATACATAGTGTGTTGGCAATGGCTGCAGCCTTCTGTCTTTATGCATTGCTCTTGCATGCAATGTTTTCTTATGTGTAATGCAGTAGCGTTCATTTTACAACTACTCAAGGTAAAATTAGCACACCTGTCTTGACACTTAAAAGAAATATTGTTGCTGTGGGGCTTGGGGGTGTTGTGCTTGTGGTTCCGGTGGGTGTGCATTCGATAGCTTGTTTATGTTGTGTGTGTGGCATGAAAAATGTAACAAAAAGGGGCATAACAAATTATCTACATATGTTTTTGAAGCAGACACAACATATATGTGTATTGACATGAAAATAAGTTGTACTTACCAGTCTCCACTCCACCATCGACTCACTCGGTCAGAAAACCGCTGCTTGGACTACACCAGCACAACCGGTTTATCTAAACAGGCTCGGAGGAATACCAACGAAGCCAGCACACATCTAAATATGGCAGGCGGGACATTGTCAACTCAATAGAGTACTTGAAACGACAGCCACAGAGGGACAGCGGGAGTACCGCCAAGCTCTAATCCAGGCCTTAAGTGTTTTTGCTATTAAGGAAATAAAAATGGAGCATATTGGATTTGCATCTCAGACCTCTCTTTCATATTTGAATGATGGAGAAAATATATTTTCGTGTTTTATATTCTGTAAGCATAGATTAAAATAGTGCAAATTCAGTTGGTGCTATGTTTGTCTCCATGCAAAAATACAGCTTTATCCTGTTGTATATTTTGCTTAGTTTTTCATTTAGGTCTTGGATCATACAAGTTGTCATCCATTGCCAATAGATGATTCATTTATTTTCATTTTTGTGAAAAATGTGTTTTACATTTATCATAGATTTTGACTGTGTGACAGCTTATATATTATTGCATTAATTTCAATAGCTTGTGCTTAGGATACAGCATAATAGCTTTAGGGTATTGCATGAGCATGCAAGAAAATTGGCACGTTATTTCTTCCATATTACATCATGATCACAAGGTTTATTTTTCTCAAAATAAACAATTTAGATTGTGCAAATGAGATGTTCACAGCCCCTTTTGAAGAGAAAGAGAGATCAGGACTTCGGAGACATTTCCAGAAAGCTCAGCAGCGTGGCTCCAGGAAAAGCCAACCATGGTCATCATCTCAAACAGTCCTTCTGCATCGCAAAGGGAAACTATAAGAAGTTCAGGTAAGCATGTGTGTTTGACAATTATATACACAACCCTCACTGCAGAGAACTTTTAATACTAAATATTAGGCTTCTAGGGAAATGCACAATGTAATATGTTGTCTGCTTTCATAATACTTACTTTCTGTGATTCTATGTTGGCTACATTGGTACTGATTTCTGGAGTTATACTCTTGCATTTATTCTCCACTAAAACTGACTTGAAAAAAAACCTTAAAAATGGTAGTGTGAATTGTGTGTGCACTTGTGGTAAAAGTTTGTCAACACTCACAACATATTAAAATGCCTGACATTCTCTGGCCAGCTGGTTATGTGCCTAGTGAAGGTTACTTTCTTCGATAATGCCCTTTCGGGTAGATACTCTATTTAACCACAGATTCCTCAGCTTTAGAACATCCCCAGCCACCAGAATGGATCCGTAACACATTATAACAGTGTCTTGAGTACTCGCAGGTGGCTGCGTGCAGCTCAGCATAGACTTTGTCCTGCGCCAGAAGTGATGGAGTGGAGCCGTGTATAAGCACCACTCACGGGCACTGAAGTCGGTTACTATCTTGGCTCTGCCCGTGTTCACGAGCGCTAAACCAATCGTTGGTACCAGTATGCAGATCTCTAATTTGGGACCTTTAGAGAGGGAAGGAGAAACCATTACACAGATCGGGGAGGCTGGAGGGCAGTGAGAAATCTACAGTTAGAGAGAATATTCACCAGAAAGAGCATAACCAAACGTTAGTAACTTGGGGGCTCATTTATGAGTCCTTGCGTCACTTTTGCGCCGCCGGTGCGTCACTTTTTGTGACGCATCAGCGGCGTAAAAACTGGACCTTGTTGCACCATATTTACAAAGTGACGCATCTAGGTAGATGCGTCACTTTGTAAACCCCTGCGCTACATTATACCTGTGTCAGGTATAATGTATGCAGGGTGGGCGTTCCTACGTAATTAAGTATCGTAGAGGTAACGCAGTGAAATCTACGAGATTTCACTGCGCCACTTCTAGGGTGCAAATGCGTCAATATCTTGCGCCTGCCTCACAGCAGGCGTAAGACTGACGCAGGCCCTTTCACATGGGGCTTGCCCCATGTGAAAGGACACATTGCTGGAGTTGCGTCACTTTTGTGACACACTCTAGTAATGCGTCACTTTTGCGGCTACAGATACGTCAGAAATACTGACGTATCTGTGACTCCTTGCGACATGATGCGTCATACTGTAAATATGACGCATCATTAGAGTCGCAGGGAGGGCGCAGTGAAAAGTGACGCATCACTGTTTTCACACAGTGATGCGTCACTTTTCATAAATGAGGCCCTTGCTCTTTTGATGGATACATCTAACCGCACAATCCTCACCTATAACGTACATACCAAAGCAGTACCTGCAAAGTTGGAGGCTCTGTGGATTAGACTCAGACCAAAAAACCCTGCAGGACCGAATAGGTGAAATGCCTTTTCGGACAGACCTGACTGTCAAGATAGTAATGTGCCATGATGCCCATGTCGCAGTCTGACAGATATCAAAAACTGCTATCTCTGGGCATGTTAGGGGTGAGGAAAATAAGACAGACAAAAGAAAGGAAAGAAGACAATTAGGGGAAGCAGAGAGACTATAAGTGAGAAAGAAGCCACAACAAATGAGCGAGACCAAGGTGTGTGTGTGTGAGAGAGAGAGAGAGATAGAGAGAAATAAAAAAATAAAGAAACAGCTGAAACAAAGAGATGAATAGATAGATGTTTTATGAGCTAGTGAGAGCCAGGTGGAAGAGAGTAAGAAATAGAAGAGTGAGGTGATGAAGACAGGGACAGACAAAATCAGACTGTGGGGACAACAGGCGAAAAATGTAACAGGCTGGCAGATTAAGAAAGACAAAATAGATAAATGGAGGGGGAGACAGGTGTGACAAAAGGGCAATAAAAAGAAAGATTAGAAAGATACAGCAGATCTGGAGGGCATGTGACTAAGAGGCATCTGAGAGTAGGAGTGTGAGACCGGGACCGGTGGGAAAGAGATAGTTCATAGGGAGAGAGGGAGAGTAGATGAAAGAGAAGTGATAAAGAGCAAATAGCTCAGACAGGCAGTGAAAGAAAGAGGGGATGCAGGTGAGAGAGAAGGAGTAATAAAGACAGACAGGATATAAAGAAACAGCTGAGAGAATGTACATATAAAACATAAATGAGAAAAAGAACACTCCGTGAGAGGAGTCAGAAAGAGATACACAGGTTAGAGGCAGATGAGAGAGAGGTGTAGCAGGGCACAGAGGCAAGTGGGTGATACAGAGACATAGAGATGAGAAAGAGACGGTTGAGGAAGTGAGACAGAGGTGTGAGACAGTAAGAGACCTAATGAGATGCCAAGTGAGAGCAGTGAGAAAGAGACATCTGAGAGAGTGGCGGATAGAGGAGAGGGGAGGGAAAGGTTTGAAATGTGTTATTCAGAATTAGTGGGAGAAAGGTGTAAGACGGGAAAAGAGAAACTGGTGATATAGAAATGACTGAAAGTAGTAGGAAAGATGGGCGGGTGAGATGCAGGTGCCAAAGAGACAGCTGGAAGAGAGGGGGAAGTCAGGTGAGAGAAATGATATAAATAGAAACAGTTGAGAGAGAACTGAGAGGGGGAACATGTCAGTGCAATGAGAAAAAGGTAGATCGATGAGGAAGAGACAACTGGAAGGGAGGGTAGACAGGTGAGACAAAGATGATAACGACACAGTAACTGTTGACTAGGAAACAATAGAACAGTAATAAAAAAATCTGCTGAGAGTGATGATAAAGAGACAGAAAGTTTAGAAGGAGATAGCTGAATGAGAGACAGAGAGGGTGAGACAGGTGAAAGACGGAGGGCTGATAGGTGATATACCAACACACAGATGAGAAAGAGATAGCTTGTGAAGTGAGACAGAGGCTGAGAGGGGTGTGATAAAGACATGGACAAAAGTAAGAAAGAGCCAACTGACAGAGTGGGACAGGTGAGACAAAGATGTGGTAAATACGAATGTATGTTCTTACGACGCATTATTTTTCCCCGCAGGGAATCACAACGCGGTCGTTACAATGACCGCATTGTGATTCCGCATACCATTACTCCGCAAGTCGGAACAACAACTTGCGGAGGGGGGGCGCTGGATGTTGGAATAGTAAAATTTACTATTCCAACTCCAGTCTGTGTGGACAATAGGGAAGGTGTTGGATTTTAAATCCAACACCTCCCCCCCTCCGCAAGTCGTTGTTCCGACTTGCGGAGTAATGGTATGAGAGAGAGACACAAAAAACAATTGACAAGGGACGAAAGAAATTTGAGAGGAGTGAAGATGAGAGGAAGAAAACTAAAGCAGATAAGAGAGGTCACAAACTTGGCATAAACATGAGCCCAGTATCAGGCACATTAGTACATTTGTACTTTCTCTACTGAGAGATGATGGCCTGGTATTCTGTGCATCCTTGTGAAGCCAGAAGCCAGGTCCCAGTCCACACAAGTGCCCTAGTGAGAACTAAGAGGTGTAGCTGCACTGGAGAGAGTAAAGTAGTGAACGACAGAACACTGGTTTCAAACTGCTTATCTAGTTTTTCACCGCTTGCAGACTAGCCTGATTTTGGATTGTGGGCCTGGGGATCCCTGGAACCTTCCATAACTTCTGAAGAATTCCCTAGGGGGTACACTAGTTATATGATATACAATGACTAGCAATATGACTAGTTATATGATGCGTCACACTTTCAACTTGGCACAATTTGTAATACAATAAAACAGTCTAGTTTTGAATATGGCATGTGGGCATACAATACTGCTTCTGCATAGCTGATCTCAGTTTGAATAGGGCTCTGTCTTTTGCCAGGGCCCAACCAATCCATGGATTGGTTGGGACCCCATTAATTTCTATTTCTACCCCTTCCTTTGAGCATGATGTAGGTCTTAAAAATTTCCATCCAAAAAGGGGACCAACAATCGGTTAATAATCAAGGCTTTGCCAAAAACAAGATCCAACTCCACAGAGGCAGCCGCGCTCTGAAAATCATTTTATAAGACCGATAGATGAAATAACACTGGTATTCAAGGAAAAGATTTTCACTATATGCAAAATTATTTCAATAGAGATTCCATGTTTGTGCTTAAGGCAGTGATTATATTTGGTTTAGGTTAGGGGTGGGCGGAATTTGTGAAATTCACTTTCGTAAATTATTGCGAAAATTTTAAAAATCTCCGCAAACACGCGGAAATATCACGAAGATGCGGAAGTTTTTTTCCCGCCCGTTCGCTGTATTTTCTGCTTGGTCGCGGCTCGCCAACTTACCCATGCGGTTGCTCGCGGGCGCGGTTACTGCGGGCGCGAACTGTCGCGAGACAGAGCAAATGGCTACCAACAATGCAACATCTCGCGGAGAACGCGACCGGATCGGGAAAACTTGTCGGCGAACGCGGGGATTCAGGTAAGGCAATCGCGCAGACGCGAGAATGTATTATTTTACAGCGCGAGCAAGCAAAAAATTTCCGGTAAAATACGGATTGCGGAAATTCTGACATTTTCGCGCTCTCCACGGAACGCAAAAATGTCAAATTATCGCAATTTCCGTGAGCGGAACGGATTTTTAACCCAGGCCTAGTTTAGGTAGACAATGTTCAGGACAGTGTAGATCCCGAGATATTCTGTGTGACTAATACATAAAAAAGAAGAAAGAAAAGAACGAGATGTTAAAGTAATCTTCGCGATTAACGTGAATTTCGTGTGTAGTTTAGAGATCTAACTGAAAAAAATGTGCATTAATATTGTGTTGGGGGAAAAAACTACATATCTTTGCTAATTTGTATAATACGCTAACATTTTACGATTTGCCATTTATAACTGTTGAAATATATGCTGAAAGTATGGCCTATTTGCTTGTAAAAGGGTGCACATAATGTAACCTGTGAGTTGTTAATTTAGCCTAACTGAAGGCCTGAAATGCTTTCATAATGTATTTTTCAGCTAACGTTTGAATTCACATTTGCTTGCACAGTGGAATGTTGCATGTATCTTGTATTCCCACTGCAGGCGGACAGGGCTTCACTCGCTGAGAGAAAGAGTTATTGTTCCTAGTAGATAGAGAAGCCTGAGAAGAAGAAATGCGATAACGGATGGGGGATGAGTTCCCGTGGGAAAAGGAGAAAGCACCAAGGACATATGAAGTACCCTAAAGTGTGAACATGGGGCAGGAAATGGAAGCAGGAGGATTCTGGAATAATAGAAAAATACTATTAACACTATGGAAGGTGCCTAAATTCAGAGATTGCTTATGTTGTCACGTAGTTAGGGACATCTGACACTTCTGCTTTAGGACGCCTTGAGGCACAGACCTCATCGTTGGCTTTGTGGATTCATGCTACATGACCCTGGTTGGAGTACTTCTTAGGAGGGCTCTAATGGCTGACACCTTTTCCCATCTCTTCTGAAATCTGCTTTAAGTTTGGATTTCCACTTTTAAGGTAATGTAGGGACAGTTAGTGAGTCGCAGGGCTTTTGCATGAAATTTTGAAGCAACCCAGCGTGCATTTTTGTCTTCTGTATATTGCGGTGATCGAATTAGTCGTTTTCTTTTTTATATCTAGGGTGAATCGGTTCCGGAGATTTGGCTTCATCCTATTTACTTTGTATTTCTACACCATAATGCTGAGATTGGTGTACATTCATTTGTTTCAGAATTTGAAATAAACTAACTAACCTGAATGAAGCTGTTCACTTGAGTTCTTATTTAGTAGTTTAAATACTTGGAAATTTAGATGTTGTGGAAATTAGTTTTCTCTTTACCTCTCATGCTGCATAACAAGAAACATCAACTAGATTATTGAGGAGTAGGAGAACCAAGCTTTCCTACAGGAACAACAAACCTAGAGAGCACAAGCGGCTGCTAACTGCTGCTGTTTGTGGTCTGTTGCATTCAGCACAATTTTCATATTGCAAAATGCATCCTCCGGCCTATTTTTGACACAAGGGTGCATTTTGCGCTGGAAAAATAGGGCTAAATGCTGGGTTATGCTCCATGCAGAAGCTCGCATAATCTTGCCAAATTGGGCCGTAGCTTTGCATAATTACGCTACTGCAAATTAAATGAGTTACGCCCACTTCAACTTTCGACTCCATCTCCTTTATTATTACTCAGTGCCAGATTATTCTCTATTATTACTGCTTTTTTGTTTTAGTGATTCTATGTCAATTTGCTAAGCATAAAGTGCTGTGCTCCACTTGGGACTAGTTCAGCACAATAAAAATACTTCAAAAAAGTAGTCCATTGAACAGTCGCGGCCCGTGAAGGTAAGTGTGGTGGAGCGGAGAGGCCCGGTGGGGCCCGGTGGGGGGAATTTGAATCAGACGACGATGAGGGAAATGTACTTATTTATTTAATTTTCCCTCATGGTCATCTGTCGAATCCCCGGCCCACCACTCTTACCAGCACGGACCGCTCCTGCCATTAAATAAAATCAGGGTTATGGTTTTTAGGGTTATGGTCTTTCTTGATGAAGCAGCATTAGGAGAACCTCAAAATGTTGTGATAGATCAGTTTTCATTTAAAAGGACTTTAACAATGCTGTATACTTTAATTACCTCATGTCTCAGATCCTAATGAAGCAGACAGACCAGGGATAAGGTGACATGGATTCAGTGCTTTAAATGGGCCGGTACTCACCAGTACTGAGTACCGGAACTTCTAAATTTTCGGCGCTTAAGTAACGGAACTTCTCTTTGTCCTAAGAGAGTACCGGTACCCATGGGGATATGAGCCATGCTCAGTGAAATTGGCAATTTCAAAAAGAAGTGCAACACAGCTGACGAGGAGTGGATCTGTTTATATGAAACACTCTTATCGAGTGCTAATCTCGCTTCACAATGTGCTAATGTCGCGGCTTTCAGAAGGCATTCATTCAGAGCTGGCAGGAAGTTTGGGAGGGGGCCGACTCACACTGTGTCAGAGGCGCAACTAGAGCCAAATCTGGGGAGGGGGGAGAGGGGGGGAAGCGGGGGTCGGCTAATTCTCCCAGCAATAGTCAAATTGGAGATGCAGGGGCTCTAAGGGGTGAAAAAGAAAAAAGCCTCGTTAGCAAGCAAATGGTCTTCTAAAGACCTGTGAAGTACCCGGGTGCTTGCGGCTGTGTATGCACAGGAGCTCGAAAACTGGAACTTTCTGAGTCTGCCTTTCTTTGGTGAATGAAGTAACGGGATGAAGCCTAGGGAAGGATCGCAATGAATACCCTAGCGCCTACCGCTGCTGACGTGTTTCATTGCGCTGTAAACACAGCCGCGGCCCGTGGAGGGAGTTCCGTGGGGCGGAAAGGCGGGGCGGGGGAGGGGCAGGGTGGGGGGTACTAAAAACCGGAATATGGATAATTGGAGGTAAGTAAACAATTAAATAAATAAAACGAATTTTGTAGCGCGCGCTGCATTGCATTTTGCGATGCAGCGCGCGCTACGAAATTCGTTTTATTTATTTAATTGTTTACTTACCTCCAATTATCCATATTTCGGTTTTTAGTACCCCCCACCCTGCCCCTCCCCCGCCCCGCCTTTCCGCCCCACGGAACTCCCTCCACGGGCCGCGGCTGTGTAAACAACAGGACAGGTCGCCAGGGACTGAAAGCTGTGCACGCAGCGGGCGCTTAACCCGTTGAGCTGCTGTCATAGTGAGCCAGTCCTCAGGCAGAGGACGGAAGTGGTGAGCGGATTGAGGGAGAGGGCAGGGATTAGCAGGTGGAGAGATAGGGAGAGACGACCGGTGTGTGCGAGAAGGAGCCGCCAGGTTTTTATTCATCAGGGAAACACATTGCTTAATTTGTAAAGCAATACGTGCCAGGGCCATGGTCAGGAGGCTACTGCAGCATGCCCTACCCATTGCCCCTGCATGTGCTGCCAAGGACAGCACCAACACAACTAACCATCACACTCCTACAAGTGTGGCATTTCAGACTATTCCAGATCCTGGAAACTACAAGAATGGCTTTGGTGCAGGCAAGAGTAATTTTCTTTGTATTTTGAATTAATAAGCAACTGTAGTTGTGCTCATCTCCAATTCAGAAAAACAGTGCCAACCTGTGGCAAACTCCCATAAATCCTGGTGCTGACAGTTAAGTGTGGGTGCCAAGCACTGGAAACCACCAACAAAAATTAAGCACTGGGGATACATGGCATGGTCTGTCTAGCCGGTGAATGACAGAGCCACAGTTTTTAATTCATTCTGCCTGAGGGTGTGCCCGGGAAGCTGTCTTAGCCCGGGCTGCCACACACGAGGGGGTAGGGGGGCTGAAGCCCTTTGAGCTCAATGGGCGTTGTGCGCCTGCACAGTGTCCACTTAGGCTCTGTGAAGTGCATAGAACTGTAGGTGTGTGAGCAGGCCCTGCTAACAGACATATTTCGTTACTCTCAGGAAATCGAAGAGAAGGCTTCCTGCTGGCGCAGCAGGGTACAGCAGCACTTGTTTGCAACCAGAGGAGGAAGGTGGCGATAGTAATGCTGTAGCAGAGAAGGTGGGAATCAAGGTTTATTAATGTGGACAGCAGCGATGGTAAGCGTTTCTAAAATACATGAACTGAATGCCATGTCTGCGTGCATCTATGCTTAAATGGGCCCCTGGCCGGATCCCTTTGCACTGCCCATAACTCCGCCCCCTAGCCCCACCACAAGCCCCGCCCCCTAGTCCACATCTCATTCTGGAGAGTACCTGCACTTATTTTTTTCCATTTGAAGCACTGCGTGGATTTCAGTTTTAAGTAAGTGTACCCGGCTCCATCTTTAAAGTCTATAGTTTCAATACAGCTAATCAGTAGCAAACAAGTTATTGTTTCAGAGCTTTATAGTGTGGTGGCAAAAGGGTACTCCAAAATCGAGACACTCCAAAATATACATAAATCAGATTTACCACATTTACTGGATTGGAGACGGTATTAAACTTCAATTTCATAACACAATGTATCCTCGCGTTAAACACCTCCCAAAACATCAAAATCAAGAAAAATACAGTTTCTTTAAATAATTTCCTTTTAAATTGAAGTTGGGCGAGTGTTTTACCACAAAATGTAAAATTAAAGTGATACAAAGTCAATGTCATGAAGGGTCTCAATGCAGTTATACAGAGTATGCAAAAATCTGTAAATATTATAAGTCCCAAATAAGCAGCAAAATTAATAGAAAAATTGACAACATCCCTAGCAGTAGTCAAGTCTCCAGGAAAATCTTCTGACTCACCCCCAACATCGAAGGGTTTCATACATTATGCTTGCACATTAAATCAGAATTTCTACAGATTTGTGGTGTGAACAAATGTTTAATTTCTTCATCAAATAAGAGTACATGAAAAATAAACGTCATATTGTCAACATTAAAGCACTAACCCACTACATGGATAATTATCCAGCACCCTCCAAACTACTGTCATCCAGAGATGCCATAACAGAACAAGATGCATTGACAATAATGCATTATGTGAATTAATAGGTCTCATTGAACAAGCAGAAGACTTTGAAATGTAATACAAGTTACAGCTGAACTAGAGAAGGTTATTTGTGAGCAGAACAACAATAATAGTGAGAAATAATAAAAATTAATTACAGCTTGCCTGCTCTCTGCAGAACTTGTGGGAAGAGGATGTGCGCGAGGGGGAGGGCACTGAATGATTGACAGAGATGACTTCCATCTTGGACAAGATGGTCTTTTCACAAAAATGTGGCTTAGTTAACATACAGTAGAAAAATACACTTCTACAGTCATTTGAATTTTGTTTCAAAGCCATTCCCATTATAGCAGTCTGTACATGTGAATTTGGGTTGTGTAACTTCATACTTCACACTCTTCATGATGCACAAAAATACTAACGCATACAAATCTTTGACAATAGTGAATGTGCTCGGCACAATATTTACTTGTCACTAATGCTCCCTAAGGTGTGGAGTGTCCTTAATGTTACCAGCACTGCACCACGTCAAGTTTTCCTGGATTGTTAGCCAATGTTCCTTGGATCACACTAAACCTTCCTCTGAACCATGAGCTACAGAATTTATCCATCAAAACATCATGTATGCTGGGGAATGCCTCCACTGCCAAGTAGGGTATCAATTTATTCGGGAAACAACCATCCCTGGGCGTAGTGGGCGTAGTGAGGCTACGTGAAGCATTAGAGTGGGGGCAAATCTACGCCCACCCTCACACTTTGCGTAGCCCCACTACGCGCCGCCCACCTACCTCCCGCCCTCATTTTACAATTACTCAGAAACATTAGATAAAGAAAATTAATTACCTGAGCTGCCGCGTCCCGGGGCTCCATCTTTCTGCTTCCTGGATAGCTTCTTCCTCACGAATGCGCATGCGCGGACGCCCGCGCATGCGCATTTCTCTGCTCCGCCGCGGGGTGTGCGTAGTCTGCCCCTGCTACGCCTACTTTGCGCAGCGCGAAGTGGGCAGTACTACGCACACTCCGTGGGCGGAGCGGAGCACTGCGCCCACCCTTAGAAACAACCTTTACAATGTAGTCATTACATCACACTACCTTTACATAGCAGTCATTACATCGCAACATCCTTTACATCGAATGTCATTACAACGCAGCCATTACATCGCAAGTCATTAAAATGCATACCATTACAACGCATAGTACCCTTACACTATTCAACACTTACCCTACTGTTGCACTCACCGGAGTTAAAATAGTAATTTTTACCCCTACACTATCCAACACTTACCCTACTGTTGCACTCACTGGAGTTATAATAGTAATTATTACCCCTATACTATCCAACACTTACCTTAAATGCGATGTAATGGTATGCATTGTAATGGTATGCGTTGTAAAGGTATAATGCGACGTAATGGAATGCGTTGTAAAGGTAGTTTCTGAAAATGCGATGTAATGGCATGCGATGTAAAATAATGCATTGTAAAGGATGTTGCGATGTAAAAACTGCGTAGTAAAGGCATGCATTGTAAATGTATGCTTTGTAACATCGTACATTCATTTATTCATGGAGAACATTAATTATGGGCGTTATCCCTGAACAACTAGAGCAGAATCTGGTTGTTAGAACCCCATGTAAGATGAGCTTCCCTTACCTGTCTGTACATGGAGGTATTTTGCTCTAGAACAGTTGGGGTCTGTTTTCCATAGCAGTCTAAAAAGAACCCTATTCTTTTGGAGAAATTTAAGGTTGTGCAGGTCACTAGCTAAGCAGGAAGGCTTAGTACCAGACTAGTGTCCAGCTCTTTGCCTAGTAGAAAGTGAAGGTTCATTGCTGTGACCATCTGCAGTCTGGAGTCTTGCTCCATATTCCCAAGACCTCACAGAGCCTAGGGTCTCACAACAGCCACTCAAGGCAGACGCCTTCTGTTTTCCTGATTCAAGCGCCAACTAGCGCGGCTGGATGAAAGCGTGGCGGAACCCACACAGGTGCTTGTTGGGAGAGCTGCTCTTTGCAGAGGGTGTGCCCTTGAAACGTCCTCCTTGTTCCTGGCAGTCTAAGACATGAGAAAGGAGCTTGCTTCTGAACTTCAAAGGATCAGCTCGACTGGTTCGAAATTGACTTTAATTATAGGGCAGAATCAGGCCTCGCGGTCCAAATTCCACTGTCAACCAAAGAGACATTGTAAAGAAGAGCGGCCTCATATGTGTTTCTTTGTTTATCACATACCACGTATCCCCTTGAACTCCATGGCCCAGGGAGACAACTTACCGTATGATGGGGCTTGGCTTATGATGCAACACCAGTTTTAGGAATTGAGCTATAAATTCGAAGATTAGAGCTTAGAATATCCCTAGGGCCCTCAACATTCCCGATTGGACCTCACACTATTGCAACTCTTCTGTCTGTGGCGCTCTTCATCAGGGAGCCCTTCTGTGTCTGTGGGTTGATCAGAACCATTTTTCTTACTGTTTTTTAGAAGAAGTTCTGTTGAGATTTCTGTGAAATGTACAAAAAATCTATTAGATTCTCATGCCAACATTAGTCACATATAGGAAAAAGCAAATGGCGGATTTATCAATGCAAATCCTCATCTAAATAAAAGCATAACATGGCTACCATTGAAGCGTCTGCATTTCACGACTGACATAATAATGCGCAGCGTTGCTGGATCTGTTATTTTAGCCACTATTTACCTAACCATTTAAAGATGCCCAGGCCTTCTTGAAATTAGATCCTTTGGCTGGAGCTCCACTGTAAAAGATACATTTTTTAATGTCATTTCCAGGTTTGGGCCATATTTTTAGTTTTGGAGTTTCTGTGATTTTCCACCAAGCAGTGGACATTACTACTGGGATACATTAAATGTAAAGAGAGCCATCAGGTTGACAGGTACCGGTTTAAACTCTGAATCCTCTTCTCAAGAGGAATTAATTTTTATGAATAATGGTAAAATATAGCTAGCTGAAGCTCTTTTGTCCAATTCGAATTTTCTCCAAAACTGGTGTAGAAAGTCACGCAAGTAAGGTAAAGGTGGGCAGCATTCGGTGTATACATTTTTGTAGATGATGTTTTTCATCCCGAAATAATGACAGACCTACTGGTCTTCGGTCACAATCTGCTCCGACAATCTTTTAAAAAGCCTGATATTTTTGTTCAAATCAGATTGCATCTGAGTGTATGAGTCTGTATCCTTGTAGAGTACGTTTTTTAATAGTTTTATACTTCTATTATAGCAGAAATGTTATGACAACTGCTTGAGAGTGCTTTGCAAGGGTTAAAGGGCAACAGAGGGGGTGATGAAGTGCAGACTAAGAGATAGTTAGTAGGAGGAAGGGTGCAGACCAGAGGAAGTGACGTGTGAAGAGGTGGAATTTCAACCCGTTTCTGGATCTGTGGAGAAGGTGTAAGGAGTTCCATGAGGAGGAATTTTGTTTATGTAAAACTATAACCAAGGTCACCTCCAGGACTGTATCGTAGTGGTGGGGTGGGGGAGAGAGGAGGGTCCTAGGGAGGCAGCAGTGGTGTCACTTCTTGGATGAGGAGGAGGAACTCAAAGAAAGGGGTTGGTCCTCCTCCTAGGGCCTACCTCAGCGGTTCTTAACCTTTTGACTTCTGAGGACCCCCACTGAATCACTACTGGAATCCGCGGATCCCTCCAGTGATTCATCACTGGAATCTGGCGACTCCAGCCTAGGCGATTTCAATGAATAGATTCTCAAAACACTATAAAAAAATATAGAAACAAATTCTCAACTATTGAAAGTTTTGTTTAATTCACAATCCTCACTTGTACTCATCCTTACAACTAAGATCAGAAGAGTCAACAGTACAAAAACCACCCGCGAGTCAATGGCTTTGCGTCTACGAATGAACAATCCTCTTATTTTCCAGTTGCAGGATACCTCCATACTGGTTGGCAGCCAACAGGGAACCTACGTTAGGAACTTTCCAAATTAATGGTATTACTGTACGTTTCTATGATTGTATGGCTTTCAGCTGAGACAAAATGTGATTTGGTTTGATTCAATAGGCGTGCATGTATCACCACTATGCTACCTTGCAAAATGCACTGCCTTACCAATACTTAGTCATTCACATGACTTTCCTATTCTTCCTCTATCCCAACCTGTAGAATGTACCGGTGAACCAGTAGTGAGACATACACAGAGCTCTCACACTAGACCTCAAACCCGATTTCATACACAAGCAGTCAAGTGATAACCACAGAGAACTCGCATTGGTCCTGAAGCCTAAATTTTACTATGCATTGGTTTCCAACTGCTGCAAGATCAGACAGTGTGTTCTTTAAAGTATATCTGTGTTTTCCCACAGTATTCCTTCGTATCCATCTAGTTCTAACATTCATGCCGCTCTCACAGTGCGCATCTATCTTGATTTGCAGTGTGGGATACGGCCTGAACAACACGGGCAGAGCCACGCGTGCCATTCCAACGCAAGCGTAACCCTGCTTGCCTTAACCACGCATATGCCTTAAACATGCATATGCATGCTTAAGGCAATGCGCGGTCTAGGTGCTGGAATGGGCGGGCCCGGGAAAAGGAAGGATTAGGAGAGAACGTGGTGAGCTAAATGGGCTGAGGGCAGGTTTTCAGAGGGTGGGGCACGTTTTTAAGGGTTGGGGTAGTTTTAAGGGCTCAGGGGTCAGGGTAGTTTGTAGGGCTCGGGGGGTCGAGGTAGTTTTTAGGGCTCGGGGGGGGGTACTTTTTAGGGTTCGGGGGGTTAATAGTGATTTTTAGGGCTGGGGGTCAGGGTAGTTTTTAGGACTCAGGGGGTTGAGTTAGTTTTAAGGGCTCAGGGTGGGGTTGTGGTACTGTTTAGGGCTCGGGGTCAGGTAGTTTTTAGGGCTTAGGGAGGTCAGGGTAGGTTTTAGGGCTCAGGTGGGTCAGGGTACTTTTCAGGGCTCAAGGTGGGGTTGGGGCACTTTTTAGGGCTCGGGGGTCGGGTCGTTGTTAGGGCTTATGGGGGGTTGGGTAGTTTTTAGGGCTTGCAGGGGGTTGGAGAGGTTTTTAGGGCTCGGGGGGCCGGGTTAGTTTAAAGGGCTCAGGGTGGGGTTAGAGTACTTTTTAGGGCTCAGGGTCGGGGTAGTTGTTAGGGCTAAGGGCAGGTGGCATAGGTTGTGATCTTTACCACACATCCCTATACGAGTCATGCCTTTATCCCAAAATTGTGAGGTAAAGGCATCCTTGGTAAAGGTATTCATGGTAAACAAATGTGTTGTTCAGATGCATTTGTGGTTTAGGCAGCGCAGTAGAGGGACACGTGGTTTAGCCATGCGTGTCTCTGTCATACAATCTTGCAGTGCACCTTGAAATCGTAGTAGTGACATATTCACAAGACTAATACCATTTTCTCTATCTTTCCATCATGCGCAGATCAGTGCTGAAACATCAACAGGGCTCTATCAGTTGTATGTCATGATATCAAGCACAAAAATATCCTCCAGACACATATAATTGCCAGAATATCACGATATAGTGAAGAGAAGTAAAAATACCCTATTTTGAACTCCTCATCAATATATCTTAAAGATGCACATTTCGTCAAGGTGCATGTATTTGGAGTCAAATACTTTACATTACCTCTTACCTACCTATACATACCTTCATAATATTTTGGTAGCCATTGTTCTGGATACGATGGATAGTCAACACTTGATACTCAGGTAGAATACCAACCCTGACAATGCCCATCGATGCTGTACCGTACTCTACACTGGTACCGTATCATCAGAGCTCTCATTATGCACATATTTACTGAACTGTAACAGGCACAGCTACCCTACTCATATACCACCCTGACATCCACAGAACTCCAAGAATTCACTTTTTGCATCTGATCGGCAATAGTCCTGTCGTTTGTAGTTTAGAACTCCCTTTAAAACCTGGGATTGTAGGCGGATTTCTGTCTGAAAACGTATTGCAAAAGCCATCATTTCATTTCATTTTTTTAAAAAAGTTTCTTGTGGGAAGAAACCCACCAATCTCAATGGAAATGGCCAAGCTTGTCTTGCAAACCAATAATTCTTTGAAATACTTAATGGATGCTGATAGAGGAATAACTCCAAAAGCATTGGCTATTTGGCCAATTTCTTAGACACATAAAGCTGGAAAAATGCTCCACTTGGCCACATTATTTTTAGAATTTTCTCTGGGTGAGGGAAACACAGGCATGAACCGCCATTGGGAAAAGTGAGGTTTGCTCACCTCGCTTGCACAGTGCATTCGTTTCAGAGTTCACGAGCCACCACTGTAGGCAATAGAGCTGCCCATCAGTAAAGACATTTTAAGGCATAGGCAAAGTGAGCAATTGCCAAGGGCCACCATCTTCCATGATGCTCCCTGGGAAAATGAACTTTCTACCTATTTGACCATTGTCTTTTCTATTTCTCTATCTTAACCGCTCTCCCTTTCTGTCTATCTCTACCTCTGACTCGGTGTCACTACTTAGCATCTTCTTACTGATTTATGGGGTCCTGAGCAACATATATATCAACTGTTTTGTGTGACCCTGTTAAAGTTTCAAATATAATTTTGTATTATTTAGCATCATGCAGCTTTAAATTAGCAGAGAACGTGTAAATAAATTCACATTTGTTCCGTACCGGGGTCCCCAAAATATGTCTTGTCCAGGGCACCCAAAATCCTTAAGAATACACTGCCCAGAAGTGCCCTCTCTTTGTATGCCTTACAATGGCAGCTAAATACTTCCCAACCCACTCAGCCTCCAAGGAGTATGGAACCTGTGAGGGGGCCTGCTTTTGCTATCTCCAATGAATTGTCTCCTTTCCTAGGGTTATACATTTATTGTCCACTTAAGGGTTGATTAAGCCCAAGGATAATGTCCAGCTTGGTCAGATTGGTCTTTTGAGACTGTCACTGATTTGGGGATGAATTAAAGATACTTGGTGAGGTTGAATGGTCCCTGACTGTGTCCTGTTATTGAACAGCGGGTAAGGGTCTGCGCTCTTGCTCTGGTTTTCATCAGTTTTCAGGTGATTTGACATTTTGGTTGTGGTTTTATTCTATTTTGAAAGTAGTGCTTGATGAGTTCCTGCATGTGGTGGTGGAGCCTGTAATCTTGTTTCACTTTACTTCAGGAATTTTGTTTCACTTCACATCACAAAATGAGGAATTTGATTAAGTCCTTCCGTGTGAGACGAGATTGCACGTTATTTGAAGAATAACAATTCCTTTCCTTCTTTTAAACGAAAAGGATAGGTTACAGATTTAGCCCTGTTTATGATTTTTTTTTAGATTTAAAAAAAGAAGGATTTAAAACAATTGATTGCCTGTTAGATGACGAGGGTCTATGTTTGGTATTTGATACATTTAAAGGGCGGTTTGACTATTTCCAGCCTAGGAATGGAGTGGAAGGGGGTATTTGTATCATTTCTGTTTTGCCTCGCCTGCTTTTTTACTTTGTATTAGATTTTTTTCTTAACGTTCTGACGTTGTTAAGTGGGCTTGTTGGAAGCGAGTAAAAATAAGAGAAATATACTTTTACTACAACAAAAGGAGATTGGTCACATTTCTGGCAGGTGGGTGGGCGGTGAGGATGTGGCTGTATCCTGTGGTGAATTGGCAGCCTGGTACCCGTCGGTGCAGTGTTGGTGAACTGGATCTGGGTCCAACACTGATTCATCTCAGGAGCTTCCTTCTGTCTTGGTTGTTTGCCCACTCCTAGTTCTGCTCTTTTCCTGTGCAAAGGTGTTCTCAAATGGTTAAGGTATTCTGAATCTTCAAGAGGAGGCCTGGCCTTTCCCTGGGGGGTTGTTGTATTGTTTGGCTCCTTTGACCTAGGAGTGCTGCGTCACTCCTTACGCCTGCTTCAAGCAGGCGCAAGGTTTTGACGCAGTGGCTTAGTAAAAGTCACTCAGGGAAATCTTGTAGATTTCACTGAGTCACTTTTACGAGGCTTCCTTGTGATGGAATTCCCACTCTGCATACATTATACCTGACATGGGTATAATGTAGCGCAGGGCTTTACAATGTGACGCATCTGCCTAGATGTGTCACGTTTTAAATATGTCGCACCGTGGCGCATTGTTTAAGACGCCGCTGCGTCACAGAAGTGACGCAACAGCGCCGTAAAGTTGGTACAAGGGTCTTGTAAATCTGCCCCTCTATGTGTAAGCTGTGGTTGTATGATGCTGGAATCCTGGAGCCTATGTTATTACTACACTCCAGATGAAATAAACAAATTGCTCCCTTTCTACACCAGCATCTCCAATGGAAGCTTGGTTAAGGAGTAGGTCTTTACTTCAGAGAGCAGTAGTAAAACTGGAACTCTGAAACAGTATGAAGTCTCGTTTGAAGTCGGACATCGACTTTTAATTCACTCACAAATATTGTTTATGTTTGATTTCAAATGACTGTGTCTGCACAAATTAACCAGGCTGTTTTGGACACCAGTGGTCACTGACGGGAGTGGATATTGGACAGAATTCTACATAAGACTAGTAACTGCTCCAACTGGTTTATAAAGTATGCTTCGCACAGGCGGACACCTGGTACACATTGGCTTGCACCTACTTGATCTACAAGAAGCAATACATTTAGTGGCTTCTGCCTGTGAATGGCTGGTTGCTGTAAACAATTCTGGGTGCCATGTGCACCTGCAGAACCTTGGACCCTGCTCGATCCACTAGTCTGAGGAGCAACTGGAAAACTGTGATTTAGGGATAAGGTCCAGTCACATATAAATCTATATACGCACCATAAGTGAAGAAATATGGTTCAAATTGATCAAGAACCTTTGTGACCACTTTTAGGTAACATGACACCAGTATAGTTGCTACTATAAAATTAGAAAAATCCTGTGTGTCTCTAGTGCACTAGAAATGGAACAACGTTTTCTACTGAAAAGTCAGTGATGCTATAGGGTTGTTGTTCAGGGCTGTGGCACTGAATTGTATCATCCTTGCCATTAATGTTTATCATCCAATGTTCAATTTTTCACCTTTAACCACACAAAAGGTGATGGGAGGAATGCTTGCAATAAGTCTAACCACTGGCATTCGCTAGGGGTAGCATTCCAACCCATCGTCTCATGCCCTGCCATCTCAAATTAGATCAAACCGTATGCACATCAATTTTGGTCCTGCTCCAATAAGAATGGTCCAGCCTGAACTGCCAATATGGGTCATCTCTGAGCCGGAACACAAGCAACTCAAGACTGGTCTCGCCCTCATTGGGGCTCTTCATCGGGTTTAGCTAGGCCAAATGGCGCAGTGAGAATGGGAAGCACTTTTGAGCACACTATTGGCCACTTAGGGTATTACATCAAACACACAAAAGTTGATGTGAGGATTGCTTGATATCTTTCAGCTTACGATTATCACGTGTAAAATCTTGATTAAAACATATGATGGCTGGCTTAGCGATAGCCTTAGGTACTGTGATGTTGCTCTCTTTAAGATTAGTAGACCCTCTGAGTTGGTATCCAATGTGGCCATGGTAAATGGGCTAAGGAATCAGTCTCAAAACGTGTGCTTCTTCTCTTGGTGTTATGACACATAAATGACAGATTGTTGGAGTTGGCCTTTGAGGTAGTAAGGCAGCATCTTGGAGCTTGCACTCATGGTTTGGGAGTCTTAGAGATGAGTCATGCTGATCATATCGGTCATCAAGGGCCTTTGGTAATTTCCTTCAAGGTCATGCTGGAGGCCCTATAGATAGCATTATCAGCTATATTGGTACTGTTTGGGTTCTGAGACATGTCTGTGCAACGGTACAGAAGCGCTGGACTGCAGGATGGAATTGGACAAGGCTCTGTGATGGTGGTTCGATGTAAGTGTGAAAATGTTCCAAAAGATACCTTGTCTTCTGTTTGGTAGCAGACCTAGAGCAAGCCCATATTTCTGACGGGTGTGGGAAGCACAAGAAAACCAGCAGTGTGGTTGAATACAAGAAAGAAAGAAACCAAGCTCTGAAAATTCAATTTAAAAAGTAAGCGTAAAAAACATCTAAGACCTAAACAAAGATAAACACACAAAAGGTACGGTGTACTCCCTAAAAAGCAATACTGGACCACCGGAGAGGAGGAAGTATGGTGGTCTAATATTCCTCTTTAGGGAGTCCATCGACCCTTTTGTATTTATTTTGTATGTCAGGAGAAAGTACTGTGGTCTAGTATTCCTCTTTTTCTCCAATACTAAACAAAATGATAAACGTAACTGGCATGTAAAGGAACCTCTAAACGTATCCATTCACATTTAATAGTAAACAAATCACAGTAGGAGGAGCAAGTTACATTCAAGTTCTAGAGGGAAAATAAGAACAAAACTGAGATATTATCCAGAACTCTAACAGATGTTTACAAAATATATATTACTGAAAGAAACATTGAGAAGTATAATTGGAATTAGAAATTGAAGGGAAGCGTTAGGTTTGAAGGACAGACAAAGAGCCAAAAACCACCAAAGAGGTCAGGTATGCCTCGGATGCGTGCGGCAGATGTGTGTTGACCGCATTGATGAAACAGGTGTCCCTGGTGAAGAATGACACATTCAGGATTTTTATTTAGAGCACTCTGACCAAGTGCTTAATTTGAGCCGGAGGTTTCCGGAGCTCGATACCGGCATTTAATTCTCAGCACTAGCGCTTGTGACAGTCTGCCACATAGTGGCGCTGTCTGCCAAATTTGGGTACGAGCCCAACAACAGCAGTTTATTCATTTAATATACATTAACAATCACTAATATGTGCCACCCAAGTCATTCTTATAGCTTTGGGGGAATAGAATAGTATGAATTGTCCAGCCGCGGTCCGTGCAGGTAACAGCGGTGGGGCTGCGTGGGTGGGGGGGGGTTTCGAGGGATGATGCTGAGGGAAACGTAATTATTTATTTAATTTCCCCTCTGCATCGTCCCTCGAAATTCCCCCCACGCAGCTCCACGGCCCCAGCGCTGTTACCTGCACGGACCGCGGCTGGAAGTGTCACTTGTAGGAGTTTTATAGTTAGTAGTTGTGTAGGTACTGTCATTGGCAGTGCTGGCAGGGGCAATGGATGGTGCAAGCTGCCGTATCCTCCTGATGAGGGCCCTGGAACTCATTATTTTACAAATCAACCACTGCTCAGACCAATGGAGACATCTTTCTCCTCTCGGATGGGATTCAATGTACCCATGTTGGGAAGGTGTGCTGGCTGTTCTGGCTTGGGTGCAGGTAACTCAGATGCTACGTAATTCGTAACCAGGCTCTTAAAGCTGAGATAGCGTCAGTGCTAAGAGTACAGTTTAGAGTCGAATGTTAACATAAAATCCTGTGATTTATTAAGGAAATTGTAAATTCTAGGTTGGAGTAGTATCTCCTGGTGGGGATGCTTCAAGTGGAATAATCCAAACTCACCCCACACCTACACCCCCCATGACGGAGATAATTCCCTTAGAAAATATCTGTGGGCCCCACTGGCAAGGTTATGAACACTGGAAGATGCTGGGATGCCTGGGGAGCTTTCCTCAAATATAATTCTAGGTGAAACCTGAGCCTTTGGTAAGGAATTTTGGGGGCATATCAGCAACAGCCGGCGATAATTATCGCTAAGCGCACTTAGCGCTAGGATAATTATCGCCGGCTAGCGTGGATTTTTATTGCTGAGATAGCGTGCTATTAGCAACGCTTATCTCAAAATCGATAAAAATCCTAGCGCTGACTGCCTAACGTGAGATTATCGCTGGAAACCCAGCGATAATCTCACGAAATGTGGCGTTAGCTTGTTGTTAGGGACTCACAAACTTAGCCATGATATCCACATTCCATAGGATATCATGGCTAAGTCAGTCCTGAAGCAGGCGTAAGGGAAGTAGCGTTAACAGGGGTTATCGCTACTTTTCCTGCCGCTATGCTTCGTAGCGTGGGGCTTGATGATGTCATGTCAGGAACGCCCACTTTGCATCTCATCAGAGATGCAAAGCTGGGCATTAAGAATAGCTGCGCTAATGCAAGGTTTCACGCGTTAGCGTGACCTTGCTAATTAGGCGATCAAATTATCGCCGCTTTTCGGCTGAAAACGGCCGCAAAAGCGGCGCTAATTTACTATCGCCGCCTTGTAAATATGCCCCTTAGAGACCAATGAAGGGGTACCCTGTGCACATTCAAGCTGTTTAATGAGTGGAAATCAAAGGAATGCTGCAGACTCCCCAGCCTTCGTTATGACTGGCTTAGAAGGGCCCCCACCTATATGAGACAAGGGGCCGCCTAGTGCACCCGAGAAGGGCCGAGATGAGGGGGCTTCTTCTACTGGGAAATAAACAGTTTCCCTCTCCACAAGATGTCTCCCCCTGCCAAAAGCAAAGATATTCTGCCGGAGGAGCTAATTTAAATCGTTGTGATTCTGCCAGCAACACTTCAAAGGCTGCTGACCTGTCGGGTTACTTGGAATGTAAATGAAGTCTCCTTTTGGGATCCTCGCACGCAGATCAGAGGCCGTCTGTCATACCGGAGAGGAACCTGACAGGTTGACTCCAGAAGCATAAGTGACATTACACAGAACAGTGATGTACTCCATGTTTTTACTACTGAATTACTCATATTGCTACAAAATACAGCGCTCTACAGTTTAAATGTGACAAACAGTGATCCAACATAAATTAATGACATGCCATAATTAATAAAGGTGTTAGGTCATCAGACCTGCGACCTGGCTACAGTATTTGAGCATCTCCCAGGCTGACAAGTTAACACACGTTTATGATCGTGAGCTGCCCACGAAATTAGGGGCTCGCTCAAATGAAAGTAATTTTTTACACTCTCACCTAGTCTTCTGGTCAATTGTCAGGTGTAGGTGGGTGTGTGGGTTGTACGACGGTACAACGCAGACAAATACATGTTGTGCCTTTGCCACGCATTTTTTAGCATGCATGTTTTTACCGTGAATATGCATTTACAACGCATGCCAACACCACGCATTGTTTTTAGATTTTGAAACAATGTATTAGTGAAGGGAACCCCCCCCCCACCCCTCCCAATTTACCTTAAATGCTTGGTATTGGCATGCGTTGCAAATGCATATTCGCGGTAAAAATATGCATGCAAAAAATGTGTGGTAAAGGCACAATGAGGTAAAAACCTCGTTGTAAAGACTGTTTCCCAGTGTGTGTGTGTGTCTGTGTGTGTAATCCGTTCCACCATTCCTGGGCATGGTTTATTTCCTCCTATGCCTCCATTTTGCCTAAAATGCAACAAGTTACAGTCAGCATAGTACAGTAATTCAGTATGCAGTAAACTTTAAATAGTATATATTGAAGATGGAGTTAAATAAACAAGACTACATATCATTGTCATTACTGGCACTTTCAGAGGAAGGTGACATTAGACATGGATTAGGTCAGCGTATTGCATTAGACATGTAAGAAGCATGTTAAATCCCATGAAGAGCGCATTTCATGTAGGTCTTAAAGGGCAATCAGTACTTTTCAAATTTGAGCATTCTGTATTTTTAACTGCATCTCTATGCATATATATTACACAGTTTTGTCCACCACAAGAACCCAAGGGGAGAGGATGTAGCATAACGGCTAGAGCGGTGGACCGAAAAGATGGGGAACCGGGTTTGAGTCTCAGCAAGGGACGCTCAACATCCTGTACTTAATCTCCCTGTGCCTGACAAACTAATGTGTCCGTCTGTAATGCAACTGGTGCTCACATAAAGCGCTCTGATACCGTCAGATCAAGTTCGCACTATATTAAACTCTGAAAAAAAAGAATACTCTATTGAAGGTTTAGGTCTTGGCTGTAGACAGCTTTAGCTGTCTCTAGGCAGAGAGTGTATGTTTTCCAATACAAACCATACACTTTGAGTGGCCTTTCGGTCAGCCACTTGCTCATTAATGGATGGCTTTGCATTATATCTCATTGTCTGCTCCTAATTCAATTGGGCGAAAGGGGGCAGCACATACTACAGAAATATATTTTTTGTGTGGAAATGGCTGCTTTTTTTAAGACAGGTGCACATCACAACATGAACCTAGGCCTTGGCTTTATAAAACTAAACCTCAATATGCACAAAATTCCTACTATTACTTAACCTTCCACCTCTAAAGTACCCGTCCTCTTTAAACTTTCTATCCTAGAACTTCCTAACTCCTACCCTGCTATTGATATCTTGACCTTCAATTCTCCTACCGCTTAACCTAACATCTATCAATATCTAACTATCTACCTCCAACAACATAACATTTTATTTCGTTATTTTATCCATCTTTAACTTTCGGTTGACACCACCAATATTCCTATCCACCTTTGAGAAAAACAACAACTTTGCTCTAGAATCATACCAACTTGACGGACCACACCCCCGCACCTGCTTCAAGCGACAACACAAAACTAGAAAAACCTCTGCGCACCTGAAACCACTTAAAGCTACCCGACAGAATAGGGAAAAAAATGCATTCGACATTTCCTGAACCATGGAAACAATAGGAAGAGTGGAGGGGAAATTAAGCGCATGACAGCCACCGGGGAACCTCTCCTGTTAGCAATGGTGATATATACCACAATATGGCCACATATATATGTATGCTGAAACAGCGCACAATAATAAGCCCAAAACTGGCCCACAAGCAGCGCACCTAGCATAGGCTGTACCATTCCCCCAATGAACCCCGGGGGCAGACCTCCCTCCCAACGGCTACCCTCAAGACCTATTGGGTGAAAGGGAGTAGCACATACCACAGAGACATATTTTTGGTGTTGAAAAGGCTACTTTATTGAATACAGGTGTGCATCACATCATAAACCCAGGCCTTGCCTTTACAAACCTAAACCTCACTGTACACAAAATTCCTAAAATCACTAAACCCCCACCGATAAAGTACCCGCCCCCCTTTAAACTCTCTATTCTACAACTTTCTAACTCCTACCCTGCTACTGATATCTTGAGCTTTACTTCTCCTACCGCTTGACCTAACATCTCTCAATATCTAACTATCTACATCCTACAACATAACATTTTATTTTGTTGTTTTATCCATCTTTAACTTTTGGTTGACACCCACCAATTTTCCTACTCACCTATGGAAACAAAGATTACCTTTCTCTAGATTCATATCAATTTGACAGATCACCGCCACTCAGAAAAACCCTCCCGATTTTCTGCCCCCCTCCCCAAGCAGGACGCCTCTATTCATCTGTGAGTGTTCAAGGTCTCATCAAGGGCTTCCCGAAGTTGAATAAGGTACAAATCCATCCCGAAGGGAGACAAATGCACCCCATCGTTGAGAAAAAACTCAAATGCGTCGCACCGCAACAAAGGGGGTTCCACCCAGTCAAACCTTCCTCCCTACAAAACAAATGCATCTCCTTGTTTAACTTCTTCCGAGCTTTGTCAATTGCAGAGGGCCGCCTTGATCCCTGCAATCCCTCCTATGGAACAAACTCCATCCATATCACGTGGCACCCTACCCACAAGCGCTTTATCTCCTTCAAGTCCCGTTTCATCTAATGGAGCAACCCTTTTCCCTTGCACACTACCATGTAATTTTCCCTGAGATGAAGTAGAAAAACATTCGGACAATTGTTCCAGTGCCAAGACACCATATACAGTTTGGGATCGAGCCCCAGATTCATTCCATGACGACTCTGAGCTTCTTGCCTCTCCGTCCATTTGATAAACGAGTGCCTTAAAATCCAGATCGACAGGTCGATCAGCTCTGGGCCTGCCATGGTATCTGAAAAAACAAACCAAGTGATAGACATAAAGACAAGACAATCAACAACCCCGCCCGCCAAACACTCATAGAGGTAATAGCAATCCGAGGACCACCTCCCCAAGGTCATGATCTTATCCCTGCCCCAGCCTCGGAAAGCCACCTCCGTGACCATCCCGATCCTGAAAGAGTGTGTTCCGAAAGCCCCCGGGTCTTCCCCAACATGGGCCAGGGCCTTGCCCAATACTACCAATAGCTGAAAAAGGGTGACCTGTGTCCCACTAAAGTGGTGAAAAACCTTCCCACTCGCTGCCCTGCGATCCCAAGTAAGCGCTCACCCCACAGAAAGCAACATCACCTTTGAACAGGAAAGCTTTGCAACACCACCGTCTTCCCTTGCGATCTCTGATCCGTCTTGGACTTGCGCAAATGCAGTTCAACACATCCTGCAGCACTGGAAACATCCCCCCACTGAATCTCATGCGTACCCCTTCCACCCAACAACTCTGAAACCCGGAAGGTTCTGAAAAACATCCATGACATCAACTTGGAGAAAAGGTCAACTCATCTGGCCCGCTGCAGATGGTAGGCAGGGATACCAAAACTGTTCCAAAGAAACACCTTGTCAGTGGCTTTCTCTGCTTATCCACACTGCCCCTCTCCCTACACCAGCCCTCCAGGGTCCTCCGTCACAGTTCCCGGAACATATCCCTAGCACAGGGTGCCCATGAACACTATCCCTGCCAATTTTCCTGTGATACTGACACTGAAGAGCCCCTTTTCAATAACAGTCAGAATTAACTGCACCACGTTCTCCTCCCTACTCCAGCCTGCCGGTCTCCACTGTGCTCCATTGCGGATAAACTCCTCCCATTCCTGTGCACACGAACGCCTGGTAGACCATGTCAAAAACCCTACCACCAACTTGAGCATCCATCTTCTCCTATCCAACACAATTCTGCCGACATAGGCATCCTCAACACATTCGCTTCCGTTGCCAGCCTATGGAACCTCTACTACTGTGAACGAGACAAAGCATTAGCAATGTCACTGTCCACTCCTGGTACATGTCTTGCCATAAAAACTACGCCACATTCCTGACAGGCCAAAATAAACACCAGCAGCAATTTGAGGGCCTGAGTGTCTCTTGCAGATTGTCTGTTGACAATGAAAACAACAGCCATGTTATCAATCCGAACTGGACATGCGGTGTTCCAGCTATTGTCCCCACAGTGTCACTGCCACCACCAAGGGAAAGAGTTCAAGAAAGCAGTGCTCCGCCCTCCATGTTTCCATGTGGCTGGCCAATCCTCTGCTCACCACCTCCCCTGCCAGTACAACCCAAAACCTAATCCACCTGCCACGTCAGAATAAATCTGCACATCACATTCCCGATCTTTGGTGACCCCCATGCAGATACCATTGAAGTCCTCCAAAAACCAGTGTGACATTCACAAATCCTCTTTCGCACCCGCCGAAAGCCACACATGGTGATGGGGTTGAGACAGACCCGCTAAGGACAAGCTGAGCCATCTGCAAACGTTCCTGCACGCCATGACTACTCTGCAAGCAAAGTTCAGGTGTCTGAGCAAGACTTACACCTACTTAACTGACATTTTTTTCCTAGCTGGCATTGTGTCCAGCAACAGCATATTGGCCTTTTTGTTAACGGGTAAGCGTGCCTCCATGACTGTTGAATCAAATTCAATAACCAGAAACTAAAGAGCCTTACCGGTCCCAACTGTCTTCTCCGGTGCAAGAAGAACACTCAGGTCACCCATGAGCTCCTAAAACTGTACCAACTGTTGGTGGCAGTCCGTTGACCCGGGCTGACCAACAAAAAACAGAAGTCATCCAGGGCAGGTAGTGCATCACTGACAAGTGTGTCATGTGAAAACTCATTAGTGAAAAGAGCTGAATCGTTCAAACAGTGCACAAGAAATGGAACACCCCATGGGCAATGCCATGTCCACGTACCATTGGACTTCAGACTGTATCCCCAGCAAGTCAAAATCTTCTGGGTGCATGGACAATAGCCTAAAGGCGGGCCAGGTACTGCTGTTCAAACTATATCACTCTACGCAGACAATATGATACTGTATTTTAAGGATCTTCTGGAGGATTAGACAGCAGTGGCCAAATTGCTCTCCACTTTTGATAGATTGTCTGATTTATGTATCAACGTAGATAAATCTTGTATTCACCCTTTTACAGACACATAGATAGCGTCAGTGTGTGCCCCGGGAGAATTGCAGATACCAATAGCCAAACTACCGATTCGATATCTTGGAATTCAGGTCTATAGAGAGGGTCCAGATCTGTTGGAGGGTAACTGGTTCACACAGTTACAATACTCAAAACACAGATAGCCTTCTGGATTACCTTGCCCCTTTCCATGGCTGGTTGCCTAGCTCTGGTAAAAAGGGTGATGCCACCACGCCTACTGTACTATATTGTGAACCTACCTCTAATCACATGTTGTGGGTGTTCAAGTTGCTAAATACGCTCCTTATGGATTTGGTGTGAGGACTAACCCTGGGCGGACAACTACGCTACGCTCGGTTAGTTTGCGTAGTTTGTGCTACTTCGCGCTACGTGAATTGCACGTAGCACAGTGCAAAAATATGTAGTGTAGCGTAGTTGGCATTTTTTGCTCGCTCGTGGTCCTCAACGTCAAGTTGGCGACCGTGAGCGAGCAAAATGACATCCCGGCGAGACTTTTTCCTCGTTCACGATCAGCAACATCAAGTTGCCGATCGCAAGCGTGGAAAATAAGCCTCCTGGCGAGATTCTCAATGCGGGGAGGTCAGGTTTCTCATTGCGAGTGGTCGCGTATGTTCGCGACCGCTCGCAATGAGAAACTACCAGTCCACGTTGAGAAAGCTGCCGCTCGAGTAAAAATCTACTCGAGCAGCAGAAAACAACAGCTCGCACTGTGCAAGATGCCGTTTTCAATGATTGCACAGTGCGGACAAGCATCCGGCACTGTGCAATCATCGCGAACAGCGCACTACGCAGTTCGCGTAGTGCTACGCGTGTCTCGCGTAGTGCAAAGTGCACTTCACGTAGCTACGCGTAGTGCTACTATGCAAACTATGCCCATGGTTAGTGAAGACATGGACGCTGCTGAGTTAGCCTGGTGAAGTTACAGCTGCCTTCGGATAAGGGAGGGATGGGAGCCCCTGATTTTAAAGCCTATTATATGGCTGGTCAGCTGTAGTGGTTTTCCTTTGGTTAACAGGGCATAATTTGACCGAAATAGATTACACAATGGCCCAAATTAGCCAAGGTCAGTTACACAGATTAATATGTCCCTTCACCACACTGATCCATGTAGATTTTTTAATGTTACACACAGCATTAACATACTGGAGGATGACAAGGAAGTATACAGCCACAAAAGTGCCCTATGCACCAGATATACAACTCTATGGACTACCTACGTCTGACGGCACATTGACAGCGTGCAGTCTTGGCCCCTGGGAACAGGCAGGACTAAAGATGGTTGGGGCGTTGTTTGCAGATGGCGCGTTATTGACCCATGATAATTTTGTTCAGGCTCAGGGGTTGCCTGAAACCCTGTTCCAAACCCATCCTAGTATAGTCCGATAGGGGTGCAAAAATTGGGCAGTGGATGGGCGGGAACCTATGGTTCATGTATTTTTGCGATCATTCCGCACTAAGGGTCATGAACGCCATCAAATGTGTTGATTATACTGTAGGCTCCGGGGCATCTTATGGTACCACTCACAGCACTAAAAACCAAATGGGAGGTGGACCTTGCCAGGTAAATCTCAGACAAGGAATGGGCTGGTGTGATAGAATACCCCCAAAAAATCTCACGCAATGCCAGATTCAAATTCATTCAGTTTTCAACACTGCATCAAGCATATTTTATGCCCCATAGACTTCATTGAATGTTTACGTCGGCATCCTCGGAGTGTCTTCGTTGCCAAGTCCAGGAAGCTGGCTTGCTGCACATGTTGTGGGGTTGCCCCGGATTGTGTCCACTTACTGGGAAGGAATCACAACATCTTTGGAGGAGCTGACGGGCCAGCACCGGTGGCACAGCCCTGTGCAGTGTATTCTGGGATTGCCCCCTAGACCTAAGGGCTCTAAGTTAGGAACCCGGTTCACGAACATGGCACTGTTGTTGGTCAAGAGAGCAATAACAAAACAGTGGAAATCTCCAATGGCCCCTAGGGTGGAAGCCTGGCATGAGGAGATTCAGAGATGGGGCCTTGCCAAAAGCGAAGCTCTCAGACGGGAAGAATAAAGAGGTCTGCTTAAGATTAAGCCTGGGCGTTGAACTACGCTCCGTTCGCGGAGCTTGCGAAGTTTTGGTAACTTCGCGCTTCGCGTAGAGCGCGAAGTTGCAGATTGCTACGCAATCTAGCGCGTAGCGTAGTAAATTTGCTTCCTCGCGCGCTCAATATTCATTCTCGCGCGCGCGGTAATGTCTTACCTTGATTCTGCGATCGCCAACTTGCTTTTCTGTCTGTTTGCGAGCGCCACGAGATTTGTACTATGGCTGCCCAAGCCCGCGAGAGTGTGCGCCCCCGAACACGTCATTGGTGCGCGCGAACTGACTTCCGGCGGCTGTTTTGGTAAGATCGCGATCCCGAACATGGAAAAACTGCAATCTGGCAAAGAATATCTCGCGAGCTTCATAAAACCTTCTCTAAAATGTTCATTTTGCTCAGAAAACTCCTCAGATTGTGATCTTGCTGTAGTCTTTGTGTAAGAAAGAGTCCTTTAATTTTTTTAACACTTTTTTTTCAAGAGGAAGGAAGTGCCCCTGACACTGCAACTTCCTGTTCCTGTCCAGCAGGCTCCTCCCACGTGCTTTGTGCATGTGTTGTTCACTTTCATTTGGATTTGGAGCTGGAAGGATCACTTTTTGTGTCTGTCTGCTGCATCACACCATTTTTTTGGATTTATTTGAGGAATTTTTGATTTGAGATTTAATTGACGACAAGTAAGTTGGAGAATTGGTGTGATTGTTTCATTGGGGCTTGTTTGTACCTACATTTTTCTGGGATTTTTATTGTTTTAAAAAATTATTGTTGTGGTGGGTGGCCTGTACTACTTTCAATATGGGCCTAGTTGTTTTTCTCTGCAATTTCAGCCAGTAGGGTACCCATAGGTCCATGTTTTGTGGTGTCTGTAGAATTTCTACATCATGTAGGGCATGGATGGCATAGGATTGAAATGCTAAACGTGGCTGTGGTGTATTTCACTGTTGGTGTGTGTGTGTGATTTACCTTTGTTGGATGTGTGTGCTTGTGGCCTAGTAGTCTTCCACTAGGCCCAGAGGTAGTCAGCCTCCAAGCTGTGGTGCGTGATTTTGAATGTACAGTTGGTGTTGTCTGGTGATTTTCCTTTACTCCACGGATGGCTTTGGATTTTGTTGCAAAAGGTGTGTTTGGGGTGCAATAGCATTTTTTGGGTGTGTGCTAAACAAATTGGGCTATTTTGGCCTGCATTTAAGGCAAGGGATTCAGCTCGCGAACTTTCGGTAACTCTGCACAGCGCGACAACGCGGACTTACAGTTTTCGTCATTTTTGCGCTCGCAATATGCGTGTTCGCGCACGCGAGAAAGCCTTTTTGTACAGTTCGCGATCCCGAACACGCAGCTTTTGCAATCTGGCAAACAATATCTCGCGAGCAACATAGACCCTTCTCGAAAACGCTTTTTTGTGCATTTCTGCACAAAAAACTCCTCAGGCTGTCATTGAGCTGTAGGTTTGGAGCAGGGAGAAGCTGTTATTTGTCTGGAAACCATTTTTATGAGAGGGATTAAGTTCCACAGACACTCCAACTTCCTCTTCCTGTCCTTTCCAATCACTTTCTTGTGTGTTATTGTGGTGGGGGGGCTGGGCATGTGTGTGGCGGCCATTTTGGGAAGGCATGCATTGTGCCTTTGCCATAGGCGTCCATTGACTGTCTCCCATTTCTTGTGGTTGTTGTGGGTGTGTGGCGGCCATTTTGTGAAGCCATCCAAGCAGTGTGCTTGCTTTTGCCATCCGGTTCCAAGCTTGTGGCCTAGTAGTCTTCCACTAGGCCCAGAGGTAGTCAGCCTCCAAGCTGTGGTGCGTGATTTTACATGTACAGTTGGTGTTGTCTGGTGATTTTCCTTTGCTCCATGGATGGCTTTGGATTTTGTTGCAAAAGGTGTGTTTGGGGTGCAATAGCATTTTTTGGGTGTGTGCTAAACAAATTGGGCTATTTTGGCCTGCATGTAAGGCAAGGGATTCAGCTCGCGAACGGCCATTTTAGGAAGGCATGCATTGTGCCTTTGCCATAGGCGTCCATTGACTGTCTCCCATTTCTTGTGGTTGTTGTGGGTGTGTGGCGGCCATTTTGTGAAGCCATCCAAGCAGTGTGCTTGCTTTTGCCATCCGGTTCCAAGCTTGTGGCCTAGTAGTCTTCCACTAGGCCCAGAGGTAGTCAGCCTCCAAGCTGTGGTGCGTGATTTTACATGTACAGTTGGTGTTGTGTGGTGATTTTCCTTTGCTCCATGGATGGCTTTGGATTTTGTTGCAAAAGGTGTGTTTGGGGTGCAATAGCATTTTTTGGGTGTGTGCTAAACAAATTGGGCTATTTTGGCCTGCATGTAAGGCAAGGGATTCAGCTCGCGAACTTTCGGTAACTCTGCACAGCGCGACAACGCGGACTTACAGTTTTCGTCATTTTTGCGCTCGCAATATGCGTGTTCGCGCACGCGAGAAAGCCTTTTTGTACAGTTCGCGATCCCGAACACGCAGCTTTTGCAATCTGGCAAACAATATCTCGCGAGCAACATAGACCCTTCTCGAAAACGCTTTTTTGTGCATTTCTGCACAAAAAACTCCTCAGGCTGTCATTGAGCTGTAGGTTTGGAGCAGGGAGAAGCTGTTATTTGTCTGGAAAACATTTTTATGAGAGGGATTAAGTTCCACAGACACTACAACTTCCTCTTCCTGTCCTTTCCAATCACTTTTTGTGTGTTATTGTGGTGGGGGGGCTGAGCATGTGTGTGGCGGCCATTTTAGGAAGGCATGCATTGTGCCTTTGCCATAGGCGTCCATTGACTGTCTCCCATTTCTTGTGGTTGTTGTGGGTGTGTGGCGGCCATTTTGTGAAGCCATCCAAGCAGTGTGCTTGCTTTTGCCATCCGGTTCCAAGCTTGTGGCCTAGTAGTCTTCCACTAGGCCCAGAGGTAGTCAGCCTCCAAGCTGTGGTGCGTGATTTTACATGTACAGTTGGTGTTGTCTGGTGATTTTCCTTTACTCCATGGATGGCTTTGGATTTTGTTGCAAAAGGTGTGTTTGGGGTGCAATAGCATTTTTTGGGTGTGTGCTAAACAAATTGGGCTATTTTGGCCTGCATGTAAGGCAAGGGATTCAGCTCGCGAACGGCCATTTTAGGAAGGCATGCATTGTGCCTTTGCCATAGGCGTCCATTGACTGTCTCCCATTTCTTGTGGTTGTTGTGGGTGTGTGGCGGCCATTTTGTGAAGCCATCCAAGCAGTGTGCTTGCTTTTGCCATCCGGTTCCAAGCTTGTGGCCTAGTAGTCTTCCACTAGGCCCAGAGGTAGTCAGCCTCCAAGCTGTGGTGCGTGATTTTACATGTACAGTTGGTGTTGTCTGGTGATTTTCCTTTACTCCATGGATGGCTTTGGATTTTGTTGCAAAAGGTGTGTTTGGGGTGCAATAGCATTTTTTGGGTGTGTGCTAAACAAATTGGGCTATTTTGGCCTGCATGTAAGGCAAGGGATTCAGCTCGCGAACGGCCATTTTAGGAAGGCATGCATTGTGCCTTTGCCATAGGCGTCCATTGACTGTCTCCCATTTCTTGTGGTTGTTGTGGGTGTGTGGCGGCCATTTTGTGAAGCCATCCAAGCAGTGTGCTTGCTTTTGCCATCCGGTTCCAAGCTTGTGGCCTAGTAGTCTTCCACTAGGCCCAGAGGTAGTCAGCCTCCAAGCTGTGGTGCGTGATTTTACATGTACAGTTGGTGTTGTCTGGTGATTTTCCTTTGTTCCATGGATGGCTTTGGATTTTGTTGCAAAAGGTGTGTTTGGGGTGCAATAGCATTTTTTGGGTGTGTGCTAAACAAATTGGGCTATTTTGGCCTGCATGTAAGGCAAGGGATTCAGCTCGCGAACTTTCGGTAACTCTGCACAGCGCGACAACGCGGACTTACAGTTTTCGTCATTTTTGCGCTCGCAATATGCGTGTTCGCGCACGCGAGAAAGCCTTTTTGTACAGTTCGCGATCCCGAACACGCAGCTTTTGCAATCTGGCAAACAATATCTCGCGAGCAACATAGACCCTTCTCGAAAACGCTTTTTTGTGCATTTCTGCACAAAAAACTCCTCAGGCTGTCATTGAGCTGTAGGTTTGGAGCAGGGAGAAGCTGTTATTTGTCTGGAAAACATTTTTATGAGAGGGATTAAGTTCCACAGACACTACAACTTCCTCTTCCTGTCCTTTCCAATCACTTTTTGTGTGTTATTGTGGTGGGGGGGCTGGGTATGTGTGTGGCGGCCATTTTAGGAAGGCATGCATTGTGCCTTTGCCATAGGCGTCCAAAATTGTGGCTTAGTCGTACAGTAGGCCCAGGGGTACAACTCAGCAATCATCACGGCGGGTTTTTTTCCCTTGCTATTCTTCTTCCTAAGTGTACACTACACAGTACAAATACAAAAGGATCCCTGGCCTTGTCAGTCTCTTAATGGCTGGCTATACTGTTGATGTTGTTCACTGACTGCATGAAATTTAATAATTGTGATGACAACCCACGAGACACTAATAAATTATATATTATATTATGGATCTTTTGACTGATGTTCTTCTGGCTTTTTGCTTTTAGGTGCACAAAAGACAGAGGTGTGTCATCATCATCCACTGTTGTGGTGCCAGACCGACGTCCTGCTGCTGTAGTGTACACAACGTGACGTGTCAGTGACCTGACCAGGCATCTCTGCAACTTGTGCAACTGAGTGCTGTTTTGACATCTGTTGAAGATGCCCCCAAAGAAAGCAGGTAGCAGGTCCTCCGGTACCAAGAAAGTTGCCATGGAGAAGAAGGAACAGAAGAAGAAGGAAGTGTCACTTAAGTCTGGTGTGCCTCCCAAAACCTTTTTTGGTTCACCAAAAATGAGGCCTGCAGCAGCGGTGTCGGGGGGGCAAGCTGGGGGCAGCACCTCCACATCAGTGGGCCCAACCCACCAACCCATGCCCAAGCAGATGAGTGTGGAAGAGGTAGCCAGCCTTATGGTAGAAAGCAGTGATGCTGAGCCTGAACTAAACTTATCGCTATCTCAAAGTAGTACACAATCCACGCAGGAGGGAACATCATCAACACAGCAGATAAGTGGTCAACAGCCGCAGCTACCGCCCGCAATAGTAGCTGTTCCTCCTGAAGTAGGGGCAGTTCAGGAAATTGAGCCTCATGCAGAGGAAGAAGAGGAAGCCACTCCTTTAGAAGTTGCATTGGCTTTTAAATCCCCAGCAAGGAAAAGGAGGGTTAGTACATCAAGTTCTTCACCAAGCCCCCCTTCTGATGATCTAGATGTCACTTGGAAGCCACAAAGTGAGTCTGAGAGGGAAACACATCACAAGAGCAGGCATGGCAAAAGGAAGGTTCCAGAAAGCCTTACACTTATGGATGTTGATGTAGAAGAGCAGGTTGATGATGATGATGATGATGAGCCAGTCATCACAAACATCACTCCCGGGCCTGAGGAGATGGAGAGCAACATTTTTACATTATCCAAAATGGATGCGAGGGATGTAGCACGCATACCTCCAACACAGGTAACACCAACACGACCTCCAGCTTCCATATTTACATTAGCAAAGGGCCGGCAGCGTCCTACATCCAGCACAACAAGCACCACCTCAGCAGAAGTAGGTAGTGGTCCTGCACAGAGTCAAATTCAACACACACCCTCCAGTTCATCCGGCATTGGAAGTGGGAGTGGCACCTCCAGCAGGAGACAAAAGTTAAGCTCCCCAGTGTGGGACTACTTTACGGTTAGCCCAAAGGAGGAGAACATTGCTGTATGCTCCGTTTGTCATTCCTCTGTTAGCCGTGGAAAGCTTGGTACAAACTATGGTACCGGAGGCCAAATGACCCATCTGAAAAAACACCACGCAATCCAGTGGGAGGAGCACCTTAGGCTCATCAAAACTGGAACCATTGCTGTTGGGCATAAACGAGTAGAAAGTCCGCTCACGGTGGAACAGGAAGAAGAGGGAGACATTCTCTGTGCTAGTGGTAGACAAAGTAGCCCTGTCCCCAGCACTGCAGTGGTAACGCCCACATCCTCAGCCACATCTCATTGGCACAAGAGTAAGAGCCAGCCTGAGACACCAAGGAGTACAGCTGGGCCAAAAAGTGCGAAGTCGACCACAGGAAGGAATACCATGCAGCCTACCATTCTTAGCATGTTTAGTAGGCCGGAGGGGCAGTACGAACGCAATCACCCAATAGCACGTTTGTACAATGCTAAGCTGGCAAAAATGTTAGCACTGGACCTTCTCCCTTTTTCTTTTGTTGAAGGGGTGGGTTTTCTTGAGTTTGTGACCACCATCTGCCCAAAATGGAAAGTTCCCAGCCGCTACTATTTTGCAAGAGTTGCTGTTCCAGCACTACATCACGACGTGCTGGAATTGCTTGGAAAAGCCTTAAAACAGAGTGCTGTTCAGAGTATACACCTGACAACAGACATGTGGGCCAGTTGCCAAGCCACTGATTACATGTGCATCACTGCACACTGGGTCTCTTTTTCGGGTGTTAAAGATAAGATATCTGACGGCGTTGTTGACACCGCTGAGATTTTTAAAGACACTCGCAAACATGCAACTGTAGCCATGTTTGCAATGGAGAAATCTCATACTGCTGCTAACATTTTGGATGAGTTTAACAGCAAGGTGTCGGAGTGGCTGCGACCAAGAGGTCTTACCATTGGTTTTGTTGCCACGGACAATGGCAGTAATGTAGTTCGGGCCATGAAAGATGGTGGGTATTTCAGGGTGCCATGTTTGGCACACTGCATTAACATTGTTGTGCAAGACTTTCTGAAAAATGAAAGCAAAGTCAGCAGCTTACTGACCACCTGCAGAAGAATATGCACACATTTCAACCATTCTTTTAAAGCCCGGAAGGAGCTGAGGGTGATTCAACGTGAGCATAAAATGCCAGTCAAAGCACTCATCCAAGAGGTGCCAACACGTTGGAACTCAACGTATTACATGCTTGAGCGTCTGTTTGAGCAGTATATACCACTTAATGCTTATGTCATGAAAAGGTCAGGGGATCCTACAGTGAAAGGCATGAGAGTTGAGATGACCCAATGGGACCTTGTCAAAAGCCTGACAGAGATGCTACTTCCTTTTGAGGTCTTCACCCGTGAAGTGAGCCGGGAGGACTGTACTATGGGCCAAGCTATCCCATTGTTGTACATGCTAGAACAACAGCTGAAGGATGTGGCAGAAATGTACGCAGATGTGGATGACAAAGTAGAAGCACATTCTTTGGCAGACACCTTATCCGCTCGCTTATCTCACAATACAAGGCTTCAAAATAACATTCTGTCAGATCCACATTACATTACTGCCTCAATTTTGGATCCACGTTACAAATTATTGCTGCGCAGTAATGAAGTCATTCCTTTTTCAGAATTGAATGTTGCCCAGTACAAAACTTGGATAGCTAAGGAAGCCACTGAGTTTGAAAACGAAAGGATCTTCATTAAAGGCCCGCCCCTCCAGGTCAGAAAAAGTACTGCAGGGCACCCAGAACGAAGTTCTACTTCAGAAGCCAAGAGCAGTGCGTTTGCCTCCCAGCAGTCAACACTGCCAGCAGCAATAACATCAACAGCACCAACAGGATCATCAGGCACATTTCCAAAAACGGCAGGGGATTGGTTTCTACGGAAAGGGTATTGCACATCAATGACTGATGCAAAGGCAAAAGAGGCCCAGGAAATCGGATCACCCCTGAACATTGAGCGGATGGTTCAGGCCTATCTAGATGACACAACAGAGGTCTACATGGAGCAAAGCCCATTGGTGTATTGGTATGGGAAAAGAAGCCAATGGCCAGTGCTCAGCAGGCTGGCGATAAAGTATGTGGCTTGCCCTGTTGCAAGTGTCTCTTCAGAGCGTGTTTTCAGTGCTGCTGGTGCCATTGTTACTGTCAAAAGGACCAGTCTCTCGCCCAAAAGTGTTGAGAGGTTAACCATGATCAAAATGAATCAACACTTTATACCACCAGAGTACAAAATACGTGAATCACAGGAGGAAGAGGAGAGTGACTTTGATGACATAAGTAGTGGATTGTTAGACGTACTGCTGTCCGAACCACCAGAGTTTGAGGACGAGCTCCTCTTCCCTGACAACTAGGCTTTCAAATTGTTCTCCCTTCCTTTATTTGTGTGTGACTGTGTGTATCTGTTTTTCTGGTTCAAAATCTACATTCACAACAATGCCATCAACAGTCTCCTTTTTTTATTTCCCTATTGGAGTTGCACGTCTGTGCATAACTGTTCACTCCACTCCTCAGGGTCCTGCTCCATGTTCCGTACTCTCCCTAAGTACATTTCAAGCAAGTCAGACATTGGATGGAGATGGAGAATAGTACAATACATGTTGCCTCTAACAGTCCCTCCATAAGAAGTGAAACGTGACTCCACCTATATTCCATTTTGTTTCCAATCCGAAAGAAACTCATCACTGACTGGCAGAAGGCTAGGCAGGCATCAGATCAGACAGCCAAAGAGAACACAAAGACAGGTAATGAGTGATTATTGTGAATGATGGTGGCATGCATTGCATTGGATGCTGGCTCACTACGAAGAATTGTGCATGCCATGAAGTAGAACTATACTAGTTTACCGACAAAGTACAAGTGACTCAGGTGTGGTGACAGTTAATGTTTCCTTGCTGTTTAATAATGACCACATTGTACTCCTACCACTGCAGGTGCCGGCCAATATCCGTTGCAATTTGGTAATATGGAATATATTATAAACTTAATCAGTCACTACAGACTGAGTTGGTGTTGGAGAATACGTACCACACGGTCACCATCATTGAGGATGCTGAGCATACTATCTTTGCACACAGTCAGTTGGATTGGAGAAAATGTATGGAATAACGGCGTTTGATGGGCTGACATAAAAGGTAAAAAGTTTGAACAAGAACCACAGCAGACCTAGGCTAGATGTCCTTGTAGTGGTGTGGACTGGAGTAGAGTGTAGTGGTATGACGGACAGTGGCGCATTGATTTAGTCACTTCATTGGGAAAATTCTAGGTTGCTGCAGTGCATTTGACATTTCTCTGGCTCGGTCAAAATGTAAGTAAGGGGTAGGGTGCCTGGCCTGTGCCGCGGTTCTCCTGTCCTGTGGCTGTGCTGGCTCCTGAATCCTGTCCCGTTGTTGTTGTACCTTAATGCTTGCTGTAGAGTAGACACACTATGTAGCCTATCCAAGCTGCCTCAGTCTGAAAGTGTTCTCTCCAGAGTGTTGTCTTGCACTCCACTGTAATTGAGTTTATTGTTGTAAAGGCTGTAATTTTTCAATACCCCGTTTGTTTTTCCATCTACACTTACAGGCCGGCCTTTACCCTGTGCTACAGTGGGAGAAACGACTCACACGTACCTTACCAATACGCATCAGGCTTTTGATGGGCTGACATAAAAGGTAAAAAGTTTGAACAAGAACCACAGCAGACCTAGGCTAGATGTCCTTGTAGTGGTGTGGACTGGAGTAGAGTGTAGTGGTATGACGGACAGTGGCGCATTGATTTAGTCACTTCATTGGGAAAATTCTAGGTTGCTGCAGTGCATTTGACATTTCTCTGGCTCGGTCAAAATGTAAGTAAGGGGTAGGGTGCCTGGCCTGTGCCGCGGTTCTCCTGTCCTGTGGCTGTGCTGGCTCCTGAATCCTGTCCCGTTGTTGTTGTACCTTAATGCTTGCTGTAGAGTAGACACACTATGTAGCCTATCCAAGCTGCCTCAGTCTGAAAGTGTTCTCTCCAGAGTGTTGTCTTGCACTCCACTGTAATTGAGTTTATTGTTGTAAAGGCTGTAATTTTTCAATACCCCGTTTGTTTTTCCATCTACACTTACAGGCCGGCCTTTACCCTGTGCTACAGTGGGAGAAACGACTCACACGTACCTTACCAATACGCATCAGGCTTTTGATGGGCTGACATAAAAGGTAAAAAGTTTGAACAAGAACCACAGCAGACCTGGGCTAGATGTCCTTGTAGTGGTGTGGACTGGAGTAGAGTGTAGTGGTATGACGGACAGTGGCGCATTGATTTAGTCACTTCATTGGGAAAATTCTAGGTTGCTGCAGTGCATTTGACATTTCTCTGGCTCGATCAAAATGTAAGTAAGGGGTAGGGTGCCTGGCCTGTGCCGCGGTTCTCCTGTCCTGTGGCTGTGCTGGCTCCTGAATCCTGTCCCGTTGTTGTTGTACCTTAATGCTTGCTGTAGAGTAGACACACTATGTAGCCTATCCAAGCTGCCTCAGTCTGAAAGTGTTCTCTCCAGAGTGTTGTCTTGCACTCCACTGTAATTGAGTTTATTGTTGTAAAGGCTGTAATTTTTCAATACCCCGTTTGTTTTTCCATCTACACTTACAGGCTGGCCGGCCCTTTACCCTGTGCTACAGTGGGAGAAACGACTCACACGTACCTTACCAATACGCATCAGGCAGGCAGTGATACCCAAGATTGATGTGCGGAGTGTCCATGGAAGGGAGGACCAAGAAGAATGACGAGAATGATGCAACTCCTCATTTGGACCAGGATAATACAGTAACTTTAGTATCATCATTCGTCTTTACATTTATTTGCTTGCTTTTTTCTCTTTAATCATTACGACTGTGTGTTGTGGTTTGTTTGTTAATTGATCCAACTTTTTTTTAGTTTCCTTAGCTAGCTTGAAAAATGAAAGTAAGCCCGGTAGAGCAGGCAATTGGGTTCGGTCTGAGCTCTGAGGGCGTCAGACAGGCAAGGCAAATTTCAATTTCGTCCCTGACTGTACTGTCTCATTGGGTCATAGTAGTTATAGTACAACTCATTATCTCATTAACCATCAAGTTATCCTCCTCAGCATGCATGCATTTGCTTTCTCTCACTTCATACTTTGATTTCTTTGATAATGGATCATGGTCGTCTTACAAGATTGTGTTTTACTTTTGTTGTGTCCATGCATATTGTCTGTTTTTCTTTCTCAAACCTTTCCCAAAACCCCACTTCCCATCCAATCATCAATCCCTAACCCTCTTCCCCCGGGCTGTGTGATTTATATTGAGGTGTGATGTGATGACTATGTACACCAATTGATCACACGCTTGCTGGGGCAGATGTGGTGAAAGCAACAGTAATTCAATTTCAACTAAGGCAGGGCAAGGATCTTCTTCTGCTTGACCACCCATGCTGTAGTTTACTTTGTGTTCTGTTCCACTCCTCCTCCCTGAGTCTCAGTCAAGTGACTTTCTCTTTCTTTTTTCAAACGCTATTGCCAGTGTCTACTACTACCACCACTATAATGGCATCTACTCCGTTAATTTGAGAAACCAACCATGCAGCCATCAGTGTGCCGAACTTCATCATCAATCACAGGTAAGAGTTTGGTGGGAGGTATGGACTAGGAGGAGAGACTGACAGTACTATGACAATTAAAAATAACTCAGTGAGGGGTACTGCATCTATCGGTTTGTGTGTTACAAAATCGGCAGATCTTTTAAATCAAACACTGGCTGTGGGCATGCAGCAGCACGGAAACAAAGTAAACAACCATGTAACTTACATTGAATTCGGAAAACTGTAACCCACCACAAAAAACATTAACATCATATAAATAAATAGTAAGTATATTTTTAATATCCCCTAACAAAAATAAACTATCCCGCTCTGACCTAACCCACCCCCCTCCCTAACCCCAACGAAACGAAAGTCCAAAGTCCCAATGTCCGTTGAAATCCCCAACGCCCACAAACCCACCCACCAACAAAAGGAATTAAAAAAGGGGCAAACGACGAGGTCCTCTACTGTCGGCGGGCCTTAAGGTGTTTATCCACCAGGATCTTGACCCGCTCCTCCATGTTCTCCTCCCAGCGGGCCATCCGGCGGAGCAGCTGGCGGCGAAATGCCCTAAAGTTGCTTCCAGGGTGGGGGGCAGCAGTGCTGGAAATCGAGGCGCGGCGGCGGGCAAATGCCGGACCACGGCGCCGTGAAAGTGGAGGCCGGGCCTGACTGGGGCCCGGGGCATTGGAGGAGGCTGCAGCTTCAGCCGCCTCCTCCTCCTCCTCCTCCTGAGCCACCAGCCGGCGATAATGCTCGCAGATGGCCTCCAGTTTCCGGCGCCGGGCCCTAGCGGCCAACTCCTTCCTTGATGGTTTTTGGGAAGGAGTATCATCTATATCAAAAAAGAAAAAGAACATGTTGGAGCCAATACTCTTAGCAAAACAGGAACACTAATCATTCAACACATAGTGTCACAGTATCACTAGCAAGCACAGTTCATAACATTTGGGATTTGGTGCTGGGGTAAGTATCTCTAATCCTACTTCCTTGGACTCTAACATTTGTGACCGTTTCAGACATTATTTATAAATATAATCGTACTATGTATGTACTGCGGTACACCAGTCGTGCTGTTCTTATCTGTAGTTTAGCCCAATTACATAACCTTGTTGTAGGCGGCATGCCAGGTCCATCAGCTAAGCTTGCACCCAAGAGAAACAGATATGAGCCACATGATGATGCAGACTCACGTTACTTTTATTTACTACTACTGTCTGCAGGTGGGGTAGCTCATCTTTTTGTCTGACGCCTTACGGCCGTTGGCACTGGTCATACTCTGTTACATGAGGGCAAATGGCATGCACAATTTCACTTACACCCTACCATGGGTACTACAAAAAGGCTGATTATTTATTTATCGGATCCAACGATCATTGCTTATATTCATATTATAGATGCTGCTAGTGCTAATACGATATACGACATCAGGTCGGTAGCGGTCGGTGGTGGGAGTGCTGCCGGTCGGTGACGTGGGAAGGTGCAGGGTGGGGATAGTAAACGATGGATTAAGGACATTCACAGGTAATTAAAGAATACATAAAAAAAAAAACATTGCTGCACACAGTAGCACACACTGCATCGCATTCGGCGGTGCAGTGCGCACCTTGAAAATAGTTTAATTTATTTTTATGTTGATTACCTGTATTTGGCCGTAACAGTAATACACAGTTTACTCGCCAGTGCCACCCACCCGTCCCCTCCCCATGTCGCCGCCCGCCAACAATCCCACCACCAACCGCTACTGCAGAGGGTACATTGCTTTCATTGCTTGTGTAACCAATATACATAAACATTAAACAAGAGATAGGCCACCCTTTGCAGGCTGGCTGCCCCAATCGAAAATACATTAATAATAATAGGTAGGGAGTGGTCCCCAGAGTGGGAGGAAGGGGTTTCCGCTTGATAATATATGACGTGCTTGCAAACTACTGCAAGTGTACTGTATGCTCATAATACTACCTTGATTCCTCTAGGCTTTGCTACTGTCGCGCAGTTTCTGTTACATTTTCTTCAAGGTAAGAATCTCCAGGGACACTTTCCACCTATACTGTCTCTTGGTGATAGTACATCCAGGCATACATCCATTAAAGTAAACGTCTATCCTTTTGTATATATCTCTTAACAAACCTTAGTTGGTTTCACCAACAAACACCCATGCTTCTGCTCCTTCCTTCCTTGCCTTGGCTTTGAGTTTGAACCAAAAACACCGCTGATTCTTGCTATCTAGTACTATCCACCCATACTGTGTCGCCCACCCAGGCAGGCATTCTTTCACCTTCCACCCATCCTTCAACAACCCATGCATCTGATCTTATTACTATCAGACTCCTATACATGCTTCCAACAACATATCCTTCTCTGCCGGTCAGTCATATTGTTTATCTCGCCCGTCCTTCCACCCTTAGTGCTTTCCCTCTATGTTCAACACATCCATGAAGGTCATCTGATCTGAGTTTGTCTTCTCCATAAAACATTCACAGCTGATTTTGGAATCAAATAGAAGAGGGCATTGGTTACTCTACTCACGCTGGTAATGCTACGTAAAGGGTGTCTTCTTCAACCGTTGTATATTGTCGCACAGTACAGTGAAATAGTGAACACAGTTCCATCTAGCTGTAATGTCAAGAAGTAATGAATATAACTCACCGCCGCCGGCCACTGCTGCTGGATCCCCCCTGGGCCCTGTGTCTCCTGCAGGTGCCGCCAGTTCGCCTGCCCCCTCCGGAATGGCCGCATCGCTGGCCCCGACGGCACTGGTGGATGGTAGTGTGCCTAGAAAAAAGCATCAAATTTTTTAGATGCCTGTAAACCTCCCCCTATTTTAAGTGTTCACTTGGAACATTGAACAAAAAGTTAATGCGATGCAACATACATCAGCACTAGACAGTAAGTACAGTCAGTAGACAGACACTAGTAGGATATGGTTCCACTTCCGAGGGTCATCTAGTCCTACTCTACTCTTTTGAAAGTTAGCCTGAGCCATGAGTAACCCTTTTAGATTCATCATGTCGACTACTACTCTTTTGGTGCATATTATACCTGCCAGCGTATTGATGTGCAGTAGATGCCTTTAAGGCCGCTTGACTGTTGCGTACAAGTGAAGAGGTCGAAAAAAAAACAACATATTGACTTTGTTTAGTTTATATTGCTTAGCCATCACACATACATGTTACACTTTTTGGCATGACTGCAAAATGCTAGCATCATTCACCAGTATACTATCTAACGGCTAACTCGCAGTGTTTTTCTCATATATCATAGGCGAAAGATTCCCTTCTACAAACCAGAGATTTACAGAGCATAGTGGATGCAAGATGATGTAACCAGTATTTCTACGTTCTACGGTGAGGGATCTTCCACAATTATAAAGATCTTGGCTCTTGTTCTTGTTGTCAATCATGCACTTGTAAATGTTTACTGTTTTAATGTTAGGCTTTTTGCTGGCTTATTGACTATGGCTGTCGTAAATTAAATTTCATATTAACGATGTACAGAGTTTGATACTTGTTTCAAATAAACCTTTTGAACTTACACATAGACTCTGTGGTATTTGGTGTGGTGGAGTGGACTTACACAAGTGTGTGAGCAAAATGGTGTTTGTTATTATGTTCTGGATTGTCTCTGTCTCCGTCATCATCAACATTGTGTATCGTCTTCGTGGGGGGGTCGGGAGTGGGACCCTAATGTGAGACACTATAGCTAGTCTGTTAGGGGATCCTGGGTTTTTCTGACTGAGGTGTGATCAGTAAGATCCAACCTCCCATCACCACCATCCTATTTTGTTGTGCATAGTTCTGTATGTGGCTCTGCAGAATCATAGACAATAGTAGTATCATGTACTATCCGATCAAAAATACTAGTCAAATATCTGGTTGGGAATTTTGTTTGTGGTAATTGTCAAAGCCTCAACATTGAGAAGACTTGAAGAGGACAACCAAAGGACAGGACCCAGTGGCTAGAGCTATTGGTCAATCAGAGTTTAATTGTTGCAAAGAAAACCGTCTATTAAAGAGTGGGCAACTGTGCAAGCTTCGCTACACACAGAGTAATAATAGTAATAGTAGTAGTAGTAGTATTAGTAGCACAGAGAGTCATAGCAGAGGGAGTTAGAAGCAACTTCGAGGCAGGGATAAACAGAACTAGTAAACAGATAGTCAAGGTCAAAGAAGTAAGCTTTTGTAAAAAAGATTCAGAAAGTGGAACCATAATTTAGAGTTTGGGAAAAAAAAGATGCAGTAACATAACATTTAGGGAAATATAAATGTCAATCTAACCAATGGAGGACTTACTGGGGCCAGCTGCAGGAGCCTCAGTAGAGGAGAGGTCCTGGGGTTCCCCCGCCGACTCCGACCCCGTCTTCTTGCCCCTGGGTGGTGCTGATGATCATGTAAAATATAATACAGAAAGAGACCAACATTAAGGAGTGCTGTGAGAAAAATAATAAATCATTTGGAAAAACAATAAGTCAAAGAACATTTTAGGAAACAACAAGTGCAATAAAATTGCCCTATCTAATCAGATGGATCGACTACTGGCTGCTTCCTAGTGCATTTACGGATCGTCTACTTATTTATGAACAATCCAGTGTTCCTTGATCATTCTGATTCCAAATACTAACAAAGCCTAGTAAGTACCACCTGACCTACACCACCTATTCCAGACGGGCCAATTGTTCACTAAGTCTGCACTTGAATTTTTTGTCAGCCATCAAATGCATAGATGATGAGATGGAGGACACATGCATAGTTGCATACATTAGTGCATACATACAACAAATTGTGGGTTTGTTGCATAATGCTGATCTAGTTCTGCTACTGACTGACCATGCTAAGCCTACCACACACTAAACAAAGTACAAAAGGTTCGACGGAGGACTGGGGTAAGCAGCACTCAGTGACAGAGGATGCGTCACGCAGACCGCATAAAACAATTAGTAACTACTACTAACAAACTAAACCTAGTATCCAATATCCATCCACCACTATTTCACAGTAGGACAATGGAAGGACTAGAGTCTCTCTAGCAAATCGCATTACCTAACTTCAGTTCTGTAAAGTAAACTCTTACATAATCAGCATCAGCACAAGCTAGCGCAAACTACGTTGCAAACAAGTAAGAGTACCACCGGGAACCTGGGTCCTTAAATCAAAGAACATTTTGCTTTTTGGAACGTAATACCAGCAACGCTTGGCACGCAGCAGTAATCTTGTTGTTCATCTAATTTAATATACACAATCAGTTACTCACCAAGCCCGATGACCTCGACACCTAGCAGGTCCAACAGGTCCTGCTCCCGGTCCAGGATGTCGGACCACCGGTGAGCTAGCTGGTTGTGGGTGCGCCAGGATCCCAGTGCACCGGAACACGGCCCGGCGCACCTTCGCCCACCGACGGTGCCGCTCCTGGGTAGCGTACCCGGAGCCGGGCCTGCCGCCTGCTGCCAAGGTCAAGGGGAGGAGGCGCTGGATGAAAAAAACAAGAGCCGCCACCTCCTCCTCCCCAAACAGTTGCCGGGCCTGCACCCCTGCAGGACGCATTCTGCCGCAAGGCAGGCGGCGCTTCTCTGCGCCTGCAGGTCCCTTGCCCTTGGGACTTGGTGTGCCCTTGGCCATGGTTCTGGGGTGGGTGGGAGGCGGAAAAGAAAAGTCAGAAGGGGAAAAAAGTTAGGGGGAAGAAGATAGAAAGAACTTTATAAAAGTAACAAAAACACAGTAAAAGTAGAAATAAAATGCAAAATATAAACTGAGGCAAACAGAGAGATAGATAATAACTAAAAAAAGTCAGGAAAAAGGCTTAAAAGACAAAGGATTGCTGAGATAAAGGGAGGATACAAAAGTAGGCCCAGAAACATGGCATAGAGTGAAAAACAAGATGGCCGCGCCCATTCGCGACCGCGTGGGTAAGTTCGCGCGATATTTCTCGCGAACATGTACAATTTATCGCGAACAAGTAAAATGCGCTCCCGAACACGTCAATGCACATCGCGAACACGCTATCCGCGACCCGGAACAGGAAATAAGGCATCGCGAGCGGGCGGGACTATATAAAAACAAGATGGCCGCGCCCATTGGCGACCGCATGGGTAAGATCGCGAGATATATCCCCCGAGCATGCAAACAGTTCCCCGAACATGCTTACCGCGCTCGCGAACAAGAAAAAGCCATCGCGAACAGGTTGCCACAAGCAACTACGCAAGCTCGCGAAGCTTCGCGAAGGTCGCGTAGTGCAATGACATCTTCGCGAAGCTTCGCGAAGCGCGACTACGCGAACTACGCCCAGGGTTACTTAAGATACCTATTTCAATGGAGTTGGATGTATTTGAAAGCGCAGGAGCGGGAGACCTAAAGGGTAAGACTAGCACGGGCAGGTAAGGAATGAACCACGGATGTATCATTGCGGTTGGCCACGGGCTATATACAGCTCTGCACACGGTGTGATGGACAGCCCATGGCTGAGCCCAATAATGGCACAGTAGTTTGTCCCTGGTCCACAAAGCACAACACATATTCACACTGCACAGACTTGAGATGTTGAGCATTATATATCAATCTGTACACACACACTACCCCCTGAACACATTCAGGCAACATAATAGATGACTTTGTTTAGTTCTTTAGTTGTGGGCGAGGGCGGGGGAATTTGATCAAATTCTGTATGCTAACTAGGTAACCTTGTAATGTCATGAGAAAGATGTTAAATGTATTCTTGGAACAACGTATGATTAACGAGGACTGCAACAGTGACTGATGAATGTGTACTGCATGTACTAAATTTAAAAATGCAATAAAATCTGTATTAAAAAACAAAATACAGACATACAAGAATCCAGTGTAGTACCATTTACCTAATGCCATTTGACCCCACAAGCCCCCTTGATATACATTGATGCGCCTGGCTTTACCTTAACCATCCAGTCCATGGTAGTCCAACCATTTCCTCCATATTTTATTATACTTCTGGGGACAACCCCTCCCCAGATACATCGCTTCCTCCAGTTTGCCACACCAGTCCATGCCTCATGTCCAGGCTTCCACAGCGGGGGCTGCGGAGGATGTGCAGTGGTGAGCTATATCACATTTTGCTATGATTATGCCAAGACCTACCAGAGATCTATCTCCCCTGGAACCCTCAAAATCCTCCAGAATTCCCAACATTGCAATGTGTGGACTTCATTCGATGGGGGCACCCACCACCGCAGACAGAATACTGAGAATGGTAATCCAATGGGTGTGAATCACTGGGCATTCCCAAACCATATGGAGGAAGTCACCCATCGGGTGTGACATCTAGGGCAGACGAGGGAGCTACGGACACCAGTCTTCCAGAGACAATAGGGTTATAAAGAGGATTGATAAAGATATCGCCATTGTATGAGACGGAGTCTGGATGATATTGCCAGGATCCAGGGGGACATACATGCACCTCTCCAAACAGCTTCGTCAAGCTTCCCCTCACGGCCTTCCCATTTAACCCTACGTTTCATCTAGCGTTGTAGGGGAGTGAATGACCAGTGACCTGTAGATTTGGAATATCCCACCTGCTACCAGGTGTCCCATAAGTATCCCTGCACTCAAGGGGGGCTATACTTAGGGATAATCTCCAAATATGCTTGATGCTGTGAGAGGGCATGATGAAGCAGGAGGTAATGGAAGAACTGGGAAGCTGGCATTTGGAACTCGGATCTGAGATCTTGAAAGGACTTCATGTGATCCTTTTCCTAGATATCATCCAATCTTGAAATTCCTATAGAGTCCCATCCCCAAAAGCCCTTCAGGGACAATACTTGGACTAACCACCTACTCTCCCACAGCGAAGTTTCTAGCGTAAATTCACAATTCTACCCTGTCCAACAATGCGCGTCTCTCCACGTTCGGAAGGCTACTTGGGTTATCTCAGAGAGAGAGGAGGGGACAGGGATTCCATACATAAAGCCTAATACCTTGTCTAGATCCAACAGAGCCAACTTGCATCTATAGGCTGGGTCGTCCCATCCTTCATGTAGCCAGTCATTGATGGGAAGGAGGTGTGCCGCCTAGTAGTGCAGTCTCATGTCCACCCGTCATATGTTGCACAAATACATTTCCGCCAAGCAAGCCTTTGGGTCCTACTGGCTCAGATAATTTTGCGTCCCATGGCGTCCCATTGAACCACATACGTAGGATATGAAAGGGGTAATTTTGTAATACATAAAACAGTCGAGGGAGGTCATCATTTTAAACAAGGTAAAATGGCCCATATTGGTAATGGGGAAAACAGTCTAGTGTGACAGGACAGAGGTTTAAGCTCCATGTGAGGTCTGGCTCCCAGGAGATATGCACCCCAAGATATAAGAAGCTGATCTGCCATATTGGGATCTGGGTCTGTCAGGTCTCGTCTTGCTGGTCATCTCTTAAGGGGTCCAGTAGGGACTTACTCCAATTAACTCGTAGTCCTGAGGTCTCCCCAAACAACCCGAGTATGTGGAGGAGTCTGGGCCCTGTTTCAGCCGGGACATAAACAGCAACACGTTGTCGACATAGAGGGCTTCACGGTCCACCATGACAAGACCCCAGTCAAAGTCCCACACCTCGATATCACATCTGATCCAGGCTGCTAGGGGCTCCATGATATGATAAGATATGAGAAGTCGACTGTATCAAAGATCTTTCCGAAATCAAATTAAAGGAGGGCGGCCAGACCTCCTAAAGCTTTTATGCAGGATAGAGCCACCTGGACTCTACGGATACAAAACCTAGTCCCGCGGTGGGGGAAAAAATCCACACTAGTCTGGGTGAACTAGCTGAGAAATAACCGTAAGCATTTGGCCAGTAGCTTGGCGTACAGCTTAACTTTGCGTTTTTTTAGGGAGATGGGTCAAAATGAGGCACAGGCCACCGTTGAACAGCCCGGCTTGGGCAGGACTACAATTGTGGTGTGATCAATATTGGTTGGAAAGCAATGTCCTCTGAATATAGTTGGAACAGAGGCAGGATAATGGTGGGGCAAAGCCTACGATACAGCTCGACCGGAAAGCCATCTGGGCCTGGAGTTTTGCCAGGGTTCAATTCTGAATGGGCTTTTCCCAGTGAAATATCCTGGTCAAGGGCAACCCTGTGGGAACCCGTCAAACAGGGCAAGAGAATGTCTGACACCATAGGGGATATCGACTCGCGTTCCAGTCGGGGCACTGGGGCATAGAGGGTCTTGTAATATTGGGCAAAGGCATTTACACTCTCCACGGAATCCTCAATCCACCCCCCAGGAGACGTTCCATAGACGTAACAGAGCTGGTGAAGGGAGGGTCTGTCCAGTTCTAGGTGGCGTCGCTGCAGGTCGGACAGGGCAGTCAGCCCTCTACACTCTCTGACGAGTATCGAACCCTTCAATTTCGTTATGCGACTGAGTTTGTCCCGGTTGAAACCCTGAATATAAGAGCGGCCCACACCCTGCAGAAAGGCCTTGCCTGTTTCCCACAGGACCTCGTTCGAGGCAACGGATCCCCTGTTCAGCTCCAGGAAAGCCTGAAATTCTGTTAGCAAGTGGAACACCAACTTTCCATCTTGCAGAAACCAGGCTTTGAGACGCCATATTGGAAGTATAACATTGGGGTGCGATCAAAACAAAGGAGGACTGGTGCCTGATCTGGTCCGCCCTAGGGTAGAATTTGGGCCCCTGAGATACATAGATTATCTGCAGGGAGGAACAGATAATCAGTGCGGACCCTGGACCCATGGGCTGCAGGAACATGAGTATATTCCATGGCATCGGGATGCCAAACCCACCAAACACTGCAGAGGCCGAGTTCCTGTACCTGGGCATCATACCCTCTGCTGTGTCTGGGAGTACTGTCATGTGGACCACACCAGTCCCTATGTCCCATGATGTCATTAAAGTCTCCTCCCACTACTGTCACACTTTGGGGGAGCGCCGCTATCAATGTCCTGAGGACTTTCAGCGTGATCTGGTGTCGGACTGAGTGCATATATACATTTACTATGTTACTCTGTCCAGTGTGCCCTCAGGTATTATATAACGTCCCAAGTGGTCGTGTTTGACCTCAGTGATGGCCAACGGTAATGCTTTATGCAAGAGAATAGCCACCACACAAGATCCCCTAACATACCCGGATTATATACCATATTGTACGGGCTAGGAAGAGGCAGTTCTGCCCCTGTAGGTGGGTGTCCTGTAAAAGGACTATCCTCAGCGTGTGACGTTTCAAAAAGAGGAATATCGCCCCCCCACTTAATGCACTCATGGAGACCATGGCATTCCATGTCATTACCGTCAGAGATTGAGTCATGGGGATGGCAAGAGTATTGATATTTGGTCCCCACATGCATACCTCCATCAACCTTGGGGGGGACCGACAAAAGAGGGGACGTGGTGGCCATTCCACAACAGGACTGGGAACATCAGAGTTTGTGACACTGGATAAATGGCCAAGCAGAGCTGTACAAACCAAAAATAAACATACAAAACAACACCCTACCCCCCAAACTCCCCCACCATATACTTCCCACCCCTAAGAAGCACCTGTCGCCCATTCCCAACTGTTTATAACCAACTAAAGAACTAAGAGGGATAGGTTTACCTAGGCAGGTTCCCCCCTCCACTATGCTCCAAACTGCAGTAAATTATATAATAGCAGGATGTACTGGTGCTGGCATGAAAATGGCATTGAAACTGCGTTGTGCCTGGTCAGCCCACACCCTGGTCCATATGGGGATCTGGTGATTCCAGGGTCGCTTGAATCACGCCTGCTGATTGTTGACCCTTCTCTCTCTCAGAGTCCGTAGTCAATTCTAGTTCCTGGTGTCCCACTTGTCTGCGGCATGACCACTTCAGTTGGTGCCCACCCCGCGATCCACCAGGGCCTCTGTCCGACTTATTGGAGCCTCAGAGGATCCCCATGGTGGTGGCAGATTAGTTGTGAGCAGACACTGCTTGGTATCCATGCCTCCTTTCGAGATTTGAAGAAGATGGTCTTGATCGCATGATCGATCCATAACTTGGCAGGATAAAGGCGCATGTAGGGTACATGCTTGGCGTGCAGCTTGAGTTTGACTTGGTCAAAGGATTTACATTGCATTTGCACCAAGCAGGTATAGTTCAGGAAGATAAGAACATGGCCGCTTTGGAATTAAAGGTCTTTTGCAGTTCGGGCACACCGGAGAATCGCATCCCCGTCTTTATAGTTCAGGAACCGAGCTATCATCGGTCTGGGTGGTGCTCCAGGGAGGGGCTTCTGGGTCAAGAAGCGGTGCACTTGTTCAATGATGAAGCAAGAGGAAAGGTGTTTGGAGTCAATCCAGGATCTGATCCACTGTTAAAGGAATCCCTCTTGCGTCTGGCCTACCGAGCCCTAAAGAAAACCGATGAAGAAAAGATTACTGCGGCAATACCATTCACAGCATGTGTGGCAGGCAGTCCGTGATGGCTACTCCTGGTCTGCCATCCTGGGAAGCCGCGCTATCAGCCGCAGCCATACTCTCAGAGCCTCGGGTCTTCCAGGTACAAGAATTTGGCTTACGATGTTCCTACTGCCACCTTTGTGTTGCGGCAGCTGTTAACGGGGCACATAAGTCACCTCAGCACCCGTAATAAGGGGTAAGGGAACAGCGGGTGTGGGAGCTCAGAGAGTGGCACCTGCCATCTCGGCCATCTATATATATAAGAAAAAAGGAGGAGAGAGTCCATAAAACACTCTAGAGCCTGGGCTACACCAGGAACATGTGTCAAAAGGGGAAATGGCTCTGGCAGGATAGATATACAAAAAAACTTCTAGAGAATCCAACTTTTAGTTTTTGGCCTCTGGCAGAATTACTCACCTAGTATAGTTCATTCATTTAAAAAAAAAGAACATATGGAATATATTGAGGAATTTGTGAAAGTATTGCTGCGCAAATTAAAGGAAGACACTGACTTAGAGATGTAATTCAAAGCATTTACTCAGTCAATTGGTATTTCTAAGCAACAAATGGTGAGTCACAACACATTATTAATATTGCATTCTGTAAATTCATTATATAGGCTTATATCTGAATTGAGACAAAAAAGTGTTAACAAAAATTAGGTGAATGGGGTGTCCGCAAATGACAAATGATAGACCCTTCTTTGGACACCAATAGAAAAATTGTCTCTAGGTACCAACAACAATTCATATTAGACCAACTTATACACCTCTCAAATTAATTGAGTCCAAAATTGGTTTTATGGTCTTAACCCCGTAGGTTCTTTTCTTTCTTGAAGATGAATGGTGTTGGTCCTAAATAGTGAAAGTCGATGCGTTTCGGCCTCCAAATACGGCCTCCTCAGGTTAATGCGGGACTGGAATGACCCAATCTACAGTTGGCTGTAACTAAAGTAAGGAGCTTTCCAGTGAGGAAACTCCGGGGAGTCACTGTGAGCTCCAAGATCAAATGTCAGTGAGGAAAAAAAACACAGCGCTGGGAACATGCGTCCTTCCAAGTTCTGTGTGGTAGCAGAAGAGGCAGCAAACTCTTTTAAATGTTCTTTCAAATGGCATACACATTGCCCGGAAAACTAATTTGGGGCGCGTCCGCGATCCTCAACCATTCGGCAATGCCCCCAATTTTGGATTTCTTTGCAATTTGCTGGTACTTGTATCTTTCTTCCAAAATGATCCACAATACATGCGTGTCAATCGCCATCCATGAATGGATCTTCTGCTATGTCCTAATCTGTGATTCCAGGTAAGAAGCTTGACTGCACCATCCTTCTTTTCTACTAGCCAAACTTGCTACCTTTTTCAGATAAAAATGCAAGCCATTTTTTCATTTTTTGAGTTTCTAGAAGGGCTCAGAGCAGGGTTGAACTGGGACAGAAAATAGGCCCGGGCACTAGAAAAAAAATGTACCTCCGTTATCAAATCAGATAGCTTAAAAAGTGGCCCACATTTGCAAATCGGGGCAGCTTTGAACATGTAGAGACAAGCTGTATGCTTGGTTTGCAACATATGGAAGACTGCATGCATTTGTGCTTGCTGCAGGCAATGTTTGTGGCAATATTATGGAAATCAATTGTAAAAACCGGCCCACCAGACAATAAAATAGGCTCAGGAACAGTCAAAACATCTGCACACTTACTAACCTGTCAGACCAGCCCTTCAGGCACTGCCAGATTGCCCTATAGGCCAAACCAACCTGGCTCAGAGCAGGTAATTGAATAATGAATTGTGTTTGTTTTTAATATGGCAATTCTGCCCTTGATTCTTTAATAAACATGTATAAATAATCTGTAAAACTTTGCAATACTTTTGAACTCATTTACTCATGCATATACTACATTAAGTTAATATTTCAAACAGAAAGAATTAGGGCCAGCCAGAGGTGCCTTCTGGTATTTGTCTGGGAGGCTGCAGGGTAAGTTGTGCTTGGGGGCTGGCTGCTTTCAGAGCAGGATGGCCAGGGCTCGAGTCGGGGTACCACGCGGGTGGACAGCGTCCCCCCACTTATTTTACCGGGAGCTCGATAACGGGAGCAAATGGAGCCACACATTCACTCTTTGGCCTCTCTGGGGCGAGATCGGAGCTCATTCAGAACGCTGCTCACGCTCTGGCTTCTCTGATGCAATCACATCTAAGGGGTGAGGGAGGGGAGGCAATGAGTCTGATGGTGCAAGCCACCTTTCGTGACGTCACTTCCTGTCGTGCCGTCAGCGTCCCCCCACTTGTTTTTTTAGGACTTGTGCCCTGAGGATGGCCTACTATCACAGAATCATGTCCCCATAGCCCTATATCCTGTTGACAGCCTCCTGCAGGGTGAGGTCGAGGTTTCCCTGTGCGGCTCGAGGTAAAATGCTGGCCAGGTAACAACGCTACCCCAACTTCACTCACGCACGTCAGCCCAGTTATGTGACTTGACACAACTTCCCCAATCAGGGCTCCAAGTGCACGTCTTAATGTGGAAGACCGCACGGGAGAAGAAGGCCTAGGGATGGCGACATTGAAAGAAGCGAGGAAAGAGCAGCCGGTCACGGATCATAGACATCCAAGAAAATTGGGAGCCAAGGAGTTGATAAAAATTGAATGAATAGATTGGAGAGCGCGAGAACATCCTGAACGAACGTCTCCGTGATTGCTTCCTGCGCGCGCGGTCTGTCGGCGGCCCACGTTTAATCAGGTGCGCCGCCCGCGGCATTGTTGCAGGCCCGCTGCTCGCTTGGCGATGTGCGGGCTGCGGTTTATCTTGCAGTTGCAGCTTAATTAACAGGCTGGCAGGCCTTTTCCGCTGCTGAGATCTGACTCTGACATGGCGACTGCGTCCCCAGGCGCCCGCTGTTCCCTTTATGCAATTTTAATTGACGACTTCGTGCACGCGACATGTGCCAGAGTGATAGACGCAGCTGAAAGTGAAGTTTGAGGACGTCAGCACGAGATAGTGCACGCAGGTGGCCGGAAACCACGGGCACCGTTCTGCAGCCTAGCATACAAAATGTACAATGAGTGACTGCGCTGGTTTTCAGTCTCCAAGTACCTTTCCAACTTGCTCTTTCTCTCTCTCGCTCTCATCCCTTTCAGAGCGTTATTTAGAACCCCTGGTAAAACGTAGGTGCAAAACCATCTGGGTCTAAATAATATTTGCTCATCGAATCAGGTGTATTTCAATGGGGAGTAAGTTATCACATTTGCGGTGTTATTTCTTCATTTCATTATTTTTTTCCGGGTAGTTAGTCAGTTACCTGTACCATGAGCAGGAAGTCCGGACGGAAGGAGCGTCAGGACAATATTGTTGGTACAATTGCAACTTGCGCGTATTTTATTTCTAGTGCTGCGTGGGTCATAATGACCTTGTTATTCATCCACTCCGTAGACTGCAGACACAATTGCAAGAGATCACCATGGGTGCGCCAGAGATGCTTATCGGTAAAATCTGTGAGGCAAACGGTAGCACCAATAAACTGTAATGTGCAAAAGGTTTTCTTGCACTGAAAGTTGATGCAAATGCTGTGTGAAATACCTCTGCTTCATGTAGCACTACCCCCCTACTAGTTTATGGAAAGGGGGCATAACAAGGTGGGGCGATACCCCTCCCCCCCTACAAAACCAGTTTTTCCAAAGTAATGCAACCAGGATTTGCCTTAAACTGTTTACTACCAAATGAAACCAGGCCAAACAAGGGGCAGACAGAATATAGTGTGATATTCCGAATAACGTGTAATTTTTGGAAAATTACACAGTTTATAGGATTTACCCTGCACATTTGTCTGCATGCACCAATTTGCACTGGAGGGTTTGCCTCAAGTAAACATTTTACTCAAGGCCCTGCTCACATTTGGGCCCTGTTGCAATTTTTTTAGCACATGAGCAGGCAAAGATGTACTCAGCACATGACTCTTTCTTAATTTGGCGCTGTACAGAACATGTCACTGTGGGATCTCAGGCAGTGCCACCCTACCAGATTTTTTGTTAAACTGGCCCTCTTTCTGTCTGGATTCCAGCTAGAGTATTAATTGAGTTAAATCTCTATTCCTCTATAATTAGTGGGTCCTCTTTAATTGGATTACAGGTATGTATGAGAGCAAAAATGAATGTCTTTATTCAATAATTTTCTCGCTTTGATGGAGGAAAAATTCTGAAACGGATATACCTGCTATTGCTACTGCAGAATTATACCATGGTTTTGTGTTGGAAATAACAATATTTTCTATTACCCAAACAAGCGGTACTAATTTTATGAAATTGAAAGGCGTTTATCAATGGTAGTTGGTTAATCAACTGACTTCTTTTCCACGTATACTCGTTTCATAGGGGCATATCATCAAGGACCGGCGATAATTACCGCTAAGCGCATTTAGCGCTAGGGTAACTATCGCCGGCTAGCGTGGATTTTTATCGCTGAGAAAACATGCTATTAGCAACGCTTATCTCAAAAGCGATAAAAAACCTAGCGCTAACTGCCAAACGTGAGATTATCGCTGGAAACCCAGCGATAATCTCACGAAGTTTGGCGTTAGCTTGATGATAGGACAAGGCAAACTTAGCCATGATATCCACCTTCCATAGGATATCATGGCTAAGTCAGTCCTGAAGCAGGCGTAAGGAAAGTAGCGATAACAGGGGTTATCGCTACTTTTCTTGCCGCTATGCTTCATAGCGTGGGGCTTGATGACAGGAGAATTGTCGCTTAGCGACATTTCTCCAGTCATGTCAGGGCAGGAACGCCCACTTTGCAAAGCTGGGCGTTCAGAATTCAGGCGCTAAAATTATCGCCGCTTTTCGCCTGAAAACGGACGCAAAAGCAGCGATAATTTTTTATCGCCTCGTTGCTGATATGCCCCTCAGTCAGTCTCTCTCTCTCTCTCTCTCTCTCTCTCTCTCTCTCTCTCTCTATCCTCTCTCTATCCCTCTCCTTAGAGGAAAATGTTATATTCATTAACAAGTACACCCTGCTCAATTTACGGATTTATAAATGAATTTCAAATAAAGAAAATTACAGTAGTTCTCACCACGTAAAGAGGCAGCTTGTCCGTTAGTTGTGTATTGTGCCATTTGCTTATCCGGGTGCCTACCTCGCGCTTAATGCAGGTTTCTTTACGCCTGCTTTCGATCTGACTTAGCCATGTAATCTAATGGAAGGTGGATTACATGGCTAAGTCTTCCCTGTTCTATCAGCAAGGTATAGCCTGTCACAGTGCGATTATCGCTGGATTTCCAGCGATACTCGCACTGTTTTGTGGCTAACGCATGGATTTCTATCGCTTGGGAGATAAGCGTTGCTGATAGCATGCTATCTCCGTGATAGAATCCAGAGTTAGCCTGCGATAATTATCCTCGCGCTAAGAGCGCTGAGCGATAATTATCGCAGGCCCTTGCTGATATGCCCCATGTTCTTTTACCCAAACACTCCCATGAAGTAGCATGCGACCTGTCTTCAAATGTCCTTCAGTGCCTCACCAGGGCTATCAAGTACAATATAAATGGAACTAAAATACAATAATATATCTGTAAATAACTTTGAAATACATACACCAGGGCTATCAAATGTCCAGACAACAGATCATTTAATGATCTTTACCCCTAATTCTAAAATAATAATAATAATAAATGAGCTTATAAAGTGCCTGGTTACACTAACTAGTGTGTCTCCGCGCTGCGGCCCACTGACGCTGTCAGTAATAATACAATTGAGCAGGCTAATTAATGAATCTATATCTGGAAGAGCCATGTCTTTAATTTTTTCCGGAATAGGTTTTCAGATTGTTCCATCCGGAGATCAAGGGGAAGAAAGTTCCAATGCTTAGCAGCTAGATAGCGAAAGGATCGACCCCCATTCTCACTCTTTTAATTACTGGGATCTGAACCTGTCCCAACCCCCGGGACTGCAAGGTTCTGGCAGGGGTGTAGGGGCACAGTTGGTTATGTAGGTAATTCAGACCCTTTCCCTGCAGGATACGTTGACTGATGCACAAGGCCTAAAGAGAATTCTCTCCTTCACTGGTAGCCAGTGTAGGGTAGCTTGGGCATTCTTTGAAGACGCTCTCCTAGGGAGCATCAGGACTAGGCAGGCCGCCGCATTCTGAATACATTGTAGTCTCTGAACACTCTTGCCACTGGCTCCTAAGTATAGAGCATTCCCATAGTCCAGGCGGGAGATCACCAGTGCATGGACTAAAGTTTTTCTGGCAGCTACGGGGAGCACATCTAAGGTCTTCCGAAGGCCTTTCATTATTCCGAAGCACTTCCCGGCCACCGCCCTTGTGTAGCGATCAAAAGAGAGCTTAGAGTCCAGCCACATCCCCAAGTTCTTCACCTGCTCACTAGGGGTGGGGGTGGTGCCCAGAGTCTGCGGCCACCACCTCAATGACCTCATTGAAGGAGCCTTACCCACAATCAGGACCTCTGTCTTACAGCCGTTCAACTTTAGGCAATTGTTTGACATCCAGACTGCCAACTCCTGTAAACATGAGGAGAAATTGGTGGCTGCCTCTTCATAAGATTGGGATAATACCACTAGTTCCGTGTCATCCGCATATGATACGACACTAATGCCGTATTTAGCAATAATGTCTGCCAGAGGGGCCATATAAAGATTAAAAAGAGTGGGGCTCAATACAGAGCCTTGAGGGACCCCTTGAGCTAGCCTCATACTCTTAGAGTAATACGGCCTTTGGGACACTTGAAAGCTTCTGTCCTGTAAGAAAGATCTTATCCATTTCAGGGCCAGATTGTTCAGCCCTCCTTCCTTGAGGCGCTGTAGGAGTAGTGGATGGGCAACGGTGTCAAATACGGCGCCAAGGTCCAGCAGGACCAATGCCACCGTCTGCCCTTCATCTATGTGCCTGTGTATGGTTTCTGTGGACAGAAGCAGCGCCGATTTCGTGGAGTATGTTGCCCGGAAACCCGACTGCGTGGGGTGTAGTAAGCTGCGCTGGTTCATGCGCGTTGTTAGTTGAGTATTGACCATTTTTCTGCTGTTTTAGCAAAATATGGCAGGAGCGAAACCGGTCGTAAGTTCTCCAACTGATTTGCATTTACCCCCGGCTTTTTTTGATGGGGATAACCACTGCCTCTTTCCACCTTTGGGGAGCTACCCCTGAATTAAGTAGTATCCTACCCCCTCCACACTAGACTGCTGACTGCAGCCCAGACCGGAAGACCGGAAGTACTTCCCCTTCTTTCTCTGCTCTCCGTTCAATCGGCACAAAAAACGCCGTGACGGACCGGGGCGGGAAAGAGATTCAGACTCGAAGAACATGTAACTGTGCATCTTGCTACTTTCCACAAGATGATTAAAAAGACTCCTACAGGGAAAATATGGTTTGGGCCCTGTCATTATTGGGTTGCAAAAGACAGATGCACATTGTGAGTGGGGATTGCAAATTAGTGGGCGGACAATGTGCAGCCAGTTACCATTTTGGCAGCTTGGAATGGGGAATAACGTGCTAATAATACTTGCTATTCCACATTCAATGCATGTCTTCAATGCTCTCCACAAATAGAAGTGGCCACAAGTGCTCCAGGTTTCCCCTGCTACGAATTGCTAAAGCAAATACCAGTGATGTGTACCCAGATTGTAATTCGGCTAGGGTGAATAGAATTCAAAATAGGATCCGGGTCCCATCGTGATCTGGACCTTTGAATTTGTGTAAGCAGTCTAACGAATCTTACATTTATTTCCACTTAAACGGCAAGTTTTGAGTGTGGTATAAAGTTTATATTCAGGTAGGACATCTGAATACTGGCATGCTGAAGAAAAGTAAACTGCAGCAGCCAGTTGCACCTATTTAAGAAACACCAAAACCTGCATACTTCAGTTTGATTGTTCTTGCCTGTTGCATGCCCTTTTTATATTTTATTATATTGTATTGAATTATAATGTATTGTATTGTATCACACTATTTACATATGATGCAGCTTAATTGCCCTTCACCTAAAAGACCATTCAGAATCATGTGTTGGAGACACCAAGAAAGTCAGATTGAAACCTGATGCACATTGGTATACACAAGCTCAGCACCAGCAAGCACTCAATCAGAAGGTTTGAAAACTTGGTGCTCCACTCATAAAGCCTTCTCAGAACTCAAAACTGAATACAGTGCTCGTAAACTCCCCACCTCCAGACCTGATCGGCATAATAATACCGCCTCTGACACAAGGAGAGCAAGTCCCCGTTCAGTGCAGTCAAGCACTGTGGAACCACACCCCTACTCTTGCTTCCACTCTCCATAGACAATTCCACCAACATTGACTACCTATTTGTTAACTAAATAAATACATTTCTCTGCAACATTGGCCTCTCCATTCTCTTTAATGGCTCCTACAGCATCTCCCCCACACCACTGACAACCTATTCAGCATCCTAAATTAACTCAAAAGTTACCTAATACAACCTTCTGCTCTAATCATCAAGTTTCTCACTTTGGCTGCCCTGACTTTATACCTAGACATAATCAATTCTTCACTCAAGACTGCCACCTTCACATCAGTTGGACCAAATGTTCTCTTTGCTCAAAAAACCCTATTTTGCCCCAGTTAATCTATCCCATTATATACCTCCTCTTTCTCAATAAGATCGTATTAAGGGGAATTGAATTGCAGCTTTTAGACCACATTATGTGCCTAATTCCAATGCAGAGCAGAGGAAACAAATGTATAAACCATCGTAGACGCGTGACTTAAAGATTACTCACAAGGCGTGCCTTGGCCTTCTTTGACCTCTAAGCAGCCTACAGTACACATTGTTGATTACCAGCTCCTTCTCGACACCACCTTGTCCCACATTTGCATCACTCAAGCTGCCATCAGCTGGTTGGCTTCATCCTTCATCAACAGATATATTTATGCTAAGAACAACTCCTTAAATCCCCCTCTTTTAAGCATATGACATTTGATCTCTCGGGTCCTATTCTTCCCCAACCATTTTCAGCATCCACATGGCATGAAATCTCAGAAAATTCTATTAGCCAATCAAGAAGCTGGCCTAAGTGTGTCATGAAAATGTGACAGACATTATCTGCCTTCATCCAATCACGGATGCCTCCAGTTTATCGATAATTCAAACCACCAAAACAGAGTCATTCTCCGCAGTGGCCATAAGGTCTAGTGCCAACCCATATATCGGTTTAAAAATATGCATTGTGGAGTTGAATTCACGACTTCCAACACCACCATCAACGTCCTAGGGATTCCAGATTCCTCCACTACTTTCATTCAAACACCATGTGATAAACTAAATCCTGAAGGCCGATTTCAGATGTCTCCAGCGTCTGATCAAATCCTTTCTACCAAACCACGACGTCTGATGCAAGAGCAAGTTTTCATCCTTTAAAGGGGGCAGAACCCTTCTCTGTGGCCTCCAAGATATCACCATAAATCGCCCAGCATCTGTCTTCTGTTCTGCTCGTGCCTCATCCCTAAACAATGCAAGATCAACCACAAAGTTCCCTGCTCCCAAAATATTTGTAAGCTGGTCACCCCTGACTACCCTCCTGGACGTGCCTACTACTTACATGGCCAGGCGAAACACAAAGTGCCTGGTCCACATGGCCCATTACATGTGTAATGTGCTGCGTATTTTCGCGATGGAGTCCTGTGATGCTGGCATAGGCACTTCTAACTTTTTTTTCCACCCTAGCTTTTTGTTTCTCATCACTGCACTTCTGTGCTCCAGTTTTAATTCGTAATTTCTCTGTCTATCTACTGCATTTAATTAATCTAGCTAATTTATCGCCTCGCTTACCTGTTATTTTTGCCGTCCCTTCTCATACCTTTTCTCACAGGTACATCATTGCCTCACCGACCGTACTCCGCTTCCCGCTTTACTTTTTCATAACATCATTCTAATCCTTTCATCCCACTCTTATCTTCTCTCCTCTTCCACTTTTATCTTCTGTCTTTCCCCCCTACTTCCTCCCATCATCTCTCTTCCCTCTTTTACAACCTACCACCTTTTCACCCTGGGGTTTTCTCTTTGTCTCGCCTGTTGTTCCTTATTCCATAGCTTCCCTCTATTCCCTAGTTATCACTTTCCCATGGCCTATCCCCACAACCTCTCCGATGTGTAGTCCTGTCCTCCTTCCTAACATCTGCAAGCTACGCATCTTCTCTCTACCATTTCCCCTATATGCACATCTTCTGCCCTTGAAAGTGCTTCTGTCCACTGCTCCAGTGATCTTCCATCCACTTTCTCCCCTACTGAAACCCTCTCCTCTCTTCTTCTCAAGATCACCTCTCTTTTTATTCTCACTGTCCACTCTACCTCCTCAGCTATGACCATCTTCCTTATTCCCTCCCGCCTCCTCTCACCTCTTGTCTTCTCGCACCAATAATAAATGATTTGACCTAATTCAACATGACAATTTCTGAGTACCCTTGAAGTAGCAAAAGGCTGCGTTGGCTCTCATGACGTTGCAACCATTCAGATGTTGTGTATACACAGAGTCCTCAGAAGCATGTACATTAACCCACCATTTTGTTTTACTAGGTTATGATTAAACAAGATATTGGGGAACTCAATGATATCTTACAAACATGTTACAGATGTGTACAGTTAGTACAGTTATCAGAGCAACCCTCAGATCAGCAGTTTGTTTGTTTTACACCAGACTTTCAGAAGAGGAAATGCTCTTAGGTAGAGGCTGCATAGAAGTTGATCCACTCGAGTTAAAATATCAGCATTTCACTTTACGCAAATTGTGTATACCTGGAAAAAATCATTTTTCCCCCACTTTTTCGTGTTCATTATGTACCAAGTGTCTGGTTGTGGCTAGAAACCTGCTGAAAGCTGCCTCAAAACGAGGCATTTACTATGTAACGTAGCTCACCAACATGTATCTGTAGTCACCCATTAAAAACGTATTGCCCGCTTCCCTTTTTTACCCTCCCCCACATGTATTTACCTCATAGTGTGCTTATTGTATTGGAAATGTAGTAAGGTGACCGAACTTCCCTATCTCTCCGTTGTCCTGGGATTTACTGACCTCTGTCCAGGGGCATAGATTGGTTAGTAAATTGGGGTGAATGGGGGGGCAAGGGGGGATGGTTGAGCTCCAGATTTTCCAACTATCACGCTGGCATATAATGGTGAAATACACCATACGGCAAGCAGGGCGCATGACAGGGTCTAAACGGACTGTGGAAAGGGACATGAATGAGGATTGGTAAGGGTATTAAGTGAGAGAAAACACAATGTTTTGTAAAATAAACAATATTTTTGAAGACTTTCAAAACACAGAGGGCGAAAGGGTTTGTACGTTTTTGTCTGTGCGTATGGAAAAAAAGTCCTTGTGAAATCCAACAGACACCTCATTATACCCGACTGAAAGCACCTTTACCCAGAAAATACATTTATCAGTGGGGTGTAACACCCCACACACACCCCCTAAAGCTACACCCCTGCTTCTGTCAGAGAGTCTGAAGCAACCAGTGGGTAGGTCCAGGTCACAGTTTCCAACGATCCATGGATCTCTTTGACGGACTCTACTTGGCATCACCACTAGCCCTGGGGCACAATGCAGGCATCTACAGCCCCTGCTAAGCAGCGGGGATACCAACCCTACGGGGGGCAACCTTTAAGGCCAATGGGTATATGGTTGACTGAGGGGACTTTCATCTACCCTACAGCTCATGATCCTCTCCTCAGGTGAGCCACAGCCTATTACACGAATGCCTGGGCCTGGCAGCCTCACGGACGATAAGGGCACGGTGGAGAGCTTTTCCTGTTTAAGTGGCTAAGATTGGACTGCTGCCCATAGGACTAGCAAGAAGAGTGCCAGTCTTCAAAAATACGTGCCAGTGGGGTCCACCAGCAACCACTGGCACAAACTAACTACTGCTCCGAACCCCTCAGACATATAGAAGGGAACACTTTGAACACAGGGGTGCCAACCATGTGAGGTTAGCTCTTCTGGTGTATTATTAGCTGCAGAATACCTCTTTCCTATGTGTTCCCAAACCAAACAGGGAAAGAGCCAAGATTTTCTGCAGTGAAAACTTCAGAACAGACATTCAAATTGCTCACATATGGTGGAGCGCAGCTCTTACCAGACAAAGACTTTCTTCAGTAATCCCTTAATTATTTTGGTAAGAGTCTTGACACCATCACGATTTATTTAACTTTTAGTGCACTGTAATTCTGCATTATGGATTAAAGTGTTTTTTTTTTAAGTAATAACTCTGATTGAACATTCATTTTTATTTTGTGCATGGTAATGTTAGAAAGAATCTGGCTCGATCTCCTCGCCACCTCCCATGGGCAAAGACATGATAGTTCTACCAAGCTACCCAGTCAAGATGCCGTCTAGGCCCAGTTTCCTCAGCAGAGTACCCACTCTCCTGGTCAGTGTGGTGCACATTCAAACTTGAACACAAGTTGGTCGCACACTGCTCGTCACACCAGCAAGTTGCCCCAAAGGACTGTGGTGAATGTAGTGGCGACGGCGGGTACGCCTATGCCACGATGTGTAAAAAGAAAAAAGTATGTGTTGCATTTAGCCATCCCTAAACACGTGTTTCCAGGTAGTTGCCTCTCGTCAGCAGGGAGCAGGACAATGTAAAGGGGTGCCGAGTGGACTGCCAAAATGTAATTAAAACAGGTCAAATACCTCTCATGGCGCGCAGGTGCAGAACCAGGGCTCGTCAGCCCGATAGCTCACGGGAGCCGTAATAATTTGAACACAAGTTGGTCGCACACTGCTCGTCACACCAGCAAGTTGCCCCAAAGGACTGTGGTGAATGTAGTGGCGACGGCGGGTACGCCTATGCCACGATGTGTAAAAAGAAAAAAGTATGTGTTGCATTTAGCCATCCCTGGACACGTGTTTCGAGGTAGTTGCCTCTCATCAGCAGGGAGCAGGACAATGTAAAATGACATTTTGGCAGTCCACACGGCACCCCTTTACAATGACCTGCTCCCTGCTGACGAGAGGCAACTACCTCGAAACACGTGTCCAGGGATGGCTAACGCAACACATACTGTTCTTTTTACACATCGTGGCATAGGCGTACCCGCCGTCGCCACTACATTTACCACGGTCCTTTGGGGCAACTTGCTGGTGTGACGAGCAGTGTGCGACCAACTTTTGCATAATTTATTACAGCTCCCTTGAGCCAACGGGCTGACGAGCCTTGGATCTGCACCTGCGCGCCATGAGAGGTACTTGACCTGTTTTTAATTACATTTTGGCAGTCCACACGGCACCCCTTTACACTGACCTGCTCCCTGCTGACGAGAGGAAACTACCTCGAAACACGTGTCCAGGGATGGCTAACGCAACACATACTGTTCTTTTTACACATCGTGGCATAGGCGTACCCGCCGTCGCCACTACATTTACCACAGTCCTTTGGGGCAACTTGCTGGTGTGACGAGCAGTGTGCGACCAACTTTTGCATAATTTATTACGGCTCCCTTGAGCCAACGGGCTGACGAGCCTTGGATCTGCACCTGCGCGGCATGAGAGGTACTTGACCTGTTTTTAATTACATTTTGGCAGTCCACACGGCACCCCTTTACACTGACCTGCTCCCTGCTGACGAGAGGCAACTACCTCGAAACACGTGTCCAGGGATGGCTAACGCAACACATACTGTTCTTTTTACACATCGTGGCATAGGCGTACCCGCCGTCGCCACTACATTTACCACAGTCCTTTGGGGCAACTTGCTGGTGTGACGAGCAGTGTGCGACCAACTTTTGCATAATTTATTACGGCTCCCTTGAGCCAACGGGCTGACGAGCCTTGGATCTGCACCTGCGCGCCATGAGAGGTACTTGACCTGTTTTTAATTACATTTTGGCAGTCCACACGGCACCCCTTTACACTGACCTGCTCCCTGCTGACGAGAGGCAACTACCTCGAAACACGTGTCCAGGGATGGCTAACGCAACACATACTGTTCTTTTTACACATCGTGGCATAGGCGTACCCGCCGTCGCCACTACATTTACCCCAGTCCTTTGGGGCAACTTGCTGGTGTGACGAGCAGTGTGCGACCAACTTTTGCATAATTTATTACGGCTCCCTTGAGCCAACGGGCTGACGAGCCTTGGATCTGCACCTGCGCGCCATGAGAGGTACTTGACCTGTTTTTAATTACATTTTGGCAGTCCACACGGCACCCCTTTACACTGACCTGCTCCCTGCTGACGAGAGGCAACTACCTCGAAACACGTGTCCAGGGATGGCTAACGCAACACATACTGTTCTTTTTACATATCGTGGCATAGGCGTACCCGCCGTCGCCACTACATTTACCACAGTCCTTTGGGGCAACTTGCTGGTGTGACGAGCAGTGTGCGACCAACTTTTGCATAATTTATTACGGCTCCCTTGAGCCAACAGGCTGACGAGCCTTGGATCTGCACCTGCGCACCATGAGAGGTACTTGACCTGTTTTTAATTACATTTTGGCAGTCCACACGGCACCCCTTTACACTGACCTGCTCCCTGCTGACAAGAGGCAACTACCTCGAAACACGTGTCCAGGGATGGCTAACGCAACACATACTGTTCTTTTTACACATCGTGGCATAGGCGTACCCGCCGTCGCCACTACATTTACCACAGTCCTTTGGGGCAACTTGCTGGTGTGACGAGCAGTGTGCGACCAACTTTGCATAATTTATTACGGCTCCCTTGAGCCAACGGGCTGACGAGCCTTGGATCTGCACCTGCGCGCCATGAGAGGTACTTGACCTGTTTTTAATTACATTTTGGCAGTCCACACGGCACCCCTTTACACTGACCTGCTCCCTGCTGACGAGAGGCAACTACCTCGAAACACGTGTCCAGGGATGGCTAACGCAACACATACTGTTCTTTTTACACATCGTGGCATAGGCGTACCCGCCGTCGCCACTACATTTACCACAGTCCTTTGGGGCAACTTGCTGGTGTGACGAGCAGTGTGCGACCAACTTTTGCATAATTTATTACGGCTCCCTTGAGCCAACGGGCTGACGAGCCTTGGATCTGCACCTGCGCGCCATGAGAGGTACTTGACCTGTTTTTAATTACATTTTGGCAGTCCACACGGCACCCCTTTACACTGACCTGCTCCCTGCTGACGAGAGGCAACTACCTCGAAACACGTGTCCAGGGATGGCTAACGCAACACATACTGTTCTTTTTACACATCGTGGCATAGGCGTACCCGCCGTCGCCACTACATTTACCACAGTCCTTTGGGGCAACTTGCTGGTGTGACGAGCAGTGTGCGACCAACTTTTGCATAATTTATTATGGCTCCCTTGAGCCAACGGGCTGACGAGCCTTGGATCTGCACCTGCGCGCCATGAGAGGTACTTGACCTGTTTTTAATTACATTTTGGCAGTCTACACGGCACCCCTTTACACTGACCTGCTCCCTGCTGACGAGAGGCAACTACCTCGAAACACGTGTCCAGGGATGGCTAACGCAACACATACTGTTCTTTTTACACATCGTGGCATAGGCGTACCCGCCGTCGCCACTACATTTACCACAGTCCTTTGGGGCAACTTGCTGGTGTGACGAGCAGTGTGCGACCAACTTTTGCATAATTTATTACGGCTCCCTTGAGCCAACATGCTGACAAGCCTTGGATCTGCACCTGCGCGCCATGAGAGGTACTTGACCTGTTTTTAATTACATTTTGGCAGTCCACACGGCACCCCTTTACACTGACCTGCTCCCTGCTGACGAGAGGCAACTACCTCGAAACACGTGTCCAGGGATGGCTAACGCAACACATACTGTTCTTTTTACACATCGTGGCATAGGCGTACCCGCCGTCGCCATTACATTTACCACAGTCCTTTGGGGCAACTTGCTGGTGTGACGAGCAGTGTGCGACCAACTTTTGCATAATTTATTACGGCTCCCTTGAGCCAACGGGCTGACGAGCCTTGGATCTGCACCTGCGCGCCATGAGAGGTACTTGACCTGTTTTTAATTACATTTTGGCAGTCCACACGGCACCCCTTTACACTGACCTGATCCCTGCTGACGAGAGGCAACTACCTCGAAACACGTGTCCAGGGATGGCTAACGCAACACATACTGTTCTTTTTACACATCGTGGCATAGGCGTACCCGCCGTCGCCACTACATTTACCACAGTCCTTTGGGGCAACTTGCTGGTGTGACGAGCAGTGTGCGACCAACTTTTGCATAATTTATTACGGCTCCCTTGAGCCAACATGCTGACAAGCCTTGGATCTGCACCTGCGCGCCATGAGAGGTACTTGACCTGTTTTTAATTACATTTTGGCAGTCCACACGGCACCCCTTTACACTGACCTGCTCCCTGCTGACGAGAGGCAACTACCTCGAAACACGTGTCCAGGGATGGCTAACGCAACACATACTGTTCTTTTTACACATCGTGGCATAGGCGTACCCGCCGTCGCCATTACATTTACCACAGTCCTTTGGGGCAACTTGCTGGTGTGACGAGCAGTGTGCGACCAACTTTTGCATAATTTATTACGGCTCCCTTGAGCCAACGGGCTGACGAGCCTTGGATCTGCACCTGCGCGCCATGAGAGGTACTTGACCTGTTTTTAATTACATTTTGGCAGTCCACACGGCACCCCTTTACACTGACCTGATCCCTGCTGACGAGAGGCAACTACCTCGAAACACGTGTCCAGGGATGGCTAACGCAACACATACTGTTCTTTTTACACATCGTGGCATAGGCATACCCGCCGTCGCCACTACATTTACCACAGTCCTTTGGGACAACTTGCTGGTGTGACGAGCAGTTTGCGACCAACTTATGCATAATTTATTACGGCTCCCTTGAGCCAACGGGCTGACGAGCTTTGGATCTGCACCTGCGCGCCATGAGAGGTACTTGACCTGTTTTTAATTACATTTTGGCAGTCCACACGGCACCCCTTTACACTGACCTGCTCCCTGCTGACGAGAGGCAACTACCTCGAAACACGAGTCCAGGGATGGCTAACGCAACACATACTGTTCTTTTTACACATCGTGGCATAGGCGTACCCGCCGTCGCCACTACATTTAGCACAGTCCTTTGGGGCAACTTGCTGGTGTGACGAGCAGTGTGCGACCAACTTTTGCATAATTTATTACGGCTCCCTTGAGCCAACGGGCTGACGAGCCTTGGATCTGCACCTGCGCGCCATGAGAGGTACTTGACCTGTTTTTAATTACATTTTGGCAGTCCACACGGCACCCCTTTACACTGACCTGCTCCCTGCTGACGAGAGGCAACTACCTCGAAACACGAGTCCAGGGATGGCTAACGCAACACATACTGTTCTTTTTACACATCGTGGCATAGGCGTACCCGCCGTCGCCACTACATTTACCACAGTCCTTTGGGGCAACTTGCTGGTGTGACGAGCAGTGTGCGACCAACTTTTGCACATTCAAACTTCCCTTTGATATTGATAGGTGACACCTTCAACTTTAGAATCTAGGAAAAGGTCCAACACTCTGACCCAGGACAGTTTTCTCGTGTGCAGTAGAAGACTGAACTGCAGTTTACAAGATGAACCACCAGGATAAACATGTGGCGGAGACCATTAGCAACTTCTTAATCTAGGTTCAGGTTGATGACAAATGTTAATTTTCTTTCTGTTCTTCTCTTAAAGACATATGATCAACAATGATTCATATTATGAAGTGCCCATCCTGGAAATCTGACACTAAAGGCCCAATGATCAGCACTCAGTCTGTCTTTAAGGTGACATTTAAGTAAAGCCTTGTGGATTAAATGCAGAGTCTTAAAGATCTTTAAAGAAAATATGCTCGGGTATAGACCCTTTATGTACTCATGAGTCTGCTCTTCGTCTTCCTCCCAGGTCAACCACACATGTGTACAAGTGAGGCAGGGAAATGTAATGCATATAGTTGTATTACTCCATTTATGATTAAATAGCTGCCTGGATGCGAGAACAGTGTAAGTGCGGAGTAAAATTAATTTGTTTCTTGTATATTGGCTTTATTCTGACTATTGCCCAGATCAACACCACTACTCTGCAAGTAATCTGACCAGTAAAATACTGTCATTTTAAATCTACTATTGCCACTAGCAGCAGTGCTCTGCTATTGCAACTGTAGGCCTTCTAGAGTAAAACTTGCTACTGTGGAATTCAGGAGTAAGCCATGACCAGTAGAAGAGTTGATTACATCCCATCAAAGCAAAATCTTTCTTAATCTGGCCGAAGTAATTTATTGACTGTTTTAATGTGGTATCAGAGATTTTCATAATCTCAGAGATGTTCTTAATATTTTAAATAGTAAAATCCATTTCACCTATTGCCCGAGTGTGTGTGTGTGTGTGTGTGTGTGTGTGTGCGCGTGCGTGCGTGTGTGTGTACATATATTAAATGCCACCTACAAATTCTGGGTAGTTCCATATCTTTAGGTGGAGACCTCATCCTATGCTTAAAAATAGAGATTGGCATCGATAGCACTGCTTTGATAAAATATTTAAAATTCGGCTAAACATACAGATATTTGAGGTATGCAGATTCAGAGAGTCAGTGGTGTTGTAGATGTGTTCCCTAAAAATAATTCTCTTTGACCCTAAAGGCAGAGAACTGCACAGTGTTCCTAGCAGCTGCTTTGCGTAATTTATGCCACATTCTATGCTTGAAAGTGTTTGGTTTTGATATATATATTGACAAGTTTTTTGTCATTAAATGAAATGTGAAAAAAGTAAATGATATGATAGAAAAGTAAGCTCATAGTAGCAAACCTATCAAGTTATTGAGTGAATTTCCTTTATAAAGTGCTCATACTTCAACAGCATATGGTGCTCATACATCATACACAATGTTGACCAGTTTTACTTAGATGACCTTGCATAAAACCAACAGTACATGATTGCCCTGTATTTTATGCTGACAATTTCATTCTCCTAGCATGTACTGAAACGCCCTAGAACTCCAAATAGACGCAATGAAAACCTACAGTGCCAAAAAACACTTAAATATCAATCCCTTAAAATCTAAGATCTTCTTCCTGAAAATACCATGCAAACACTAGCAAACCCGGTAAACAACACAACATGCACATTTTAATACCAAGCTCTACATTGGACAGCCCACTTTTCTAGAGAAATTTATTTTACAAAACCCTAGCTATGGTACAGGGAGCAGCATATACATTAATAAGTTTACTAAACGACATGGTAATGTGGAACCAAAAAGCCTTGAAATAGTACTTTAAAGCAAGGTTAGTGCCATATTAATTTATGGCGCAGACATCCTGACGATTTCAGTCGACTTTTTTTTTCAATGTCCATTGGTGAGAATTGTCTGGGAAAAAAACTGCTCATCCATACTCAATCAACCCCCTCAATGGCACTAGAATTTGTCTCATTTCCAGCCAGGGCCTCAAGCTTGCCAATCCAAAATGCCATTAATGGGAAGTTCAGCTTCACTAACCACCTGATTGACATCGCCTGGAGGGAAGCCATCAGATCTAAGAATCCCGCCATGTTTGTTTTTTACAAAAGGAGCTGGCATGCTGGAACATGGAATCCTTGTTGGATCTATCAGCCAGCATCAATGTCAAAACAAACCAAGCAGAATCACTATTGAAACAGCATCTATAGAAAGTAGAGTCCGCAGAAATTCTACAATGGCTGAGTTTAAAAAAAAGCGTTGACTGGTCAGAAGTCTTCAGGTTGGACATAAAGAGGACCAGCTACCTCAACACAAACATTAACCTATCACAGTAAAAGACTGTTCCTCATAGTTTGCAATAGAACTCTATCCCCTAACAATCATCCTGCCAAGAGACTTCAAACTAGGTCATCAGCATGTCCTCGATGTGGCAACTGCATGCAATCGCTACTCGCGTATTCACTTTGTGCTCTTATGCAGAAATGATCACCAACCCCAAATTATAGGGTCGCTGATAAAGAACTCCAGCTTTCAGAATACCAAACCAGCTATCATCTGTCTTCTGACTAATGACTTTACTAATACATCCTTATGCACTGGACTCTTTCTTGCCCGTAAGGCAAGATTTTGAAAGTGGTACAAATTATCAATTTGAAAGTGGTACAAATTAACAATGTTTAAGTACTATACGAGTATATATATATATATATATATATATATATATATATATATATATATATATATATATATATATATATATATATTCACTTAAAAAACCATAGGTTTCACACATGTTATAGTTAGCTGGACATTTCACTCGTAAAAAACCAATGAAATTCCCCCGTTATAGTTAGTGCAGGCAACTATAACTCACGCGACCGCAATCCTCTGCTGATGACGTCAGATATTACATCACTGATGACATATGTGTCTTTATGAAAAATAAATATTTGTAATATATGTATAGCTAAAGATTAATGGAAGAAGACATGGGTAAATAAGTGTCTAAATACAGTGATGTAATATCTGACGTCATCAGCAGAGGATTGCGGTCGCGTGAGTTATAGTTGCAAGGTTTTTTAAATGCTAATTCGTAACTATAACGTGTGTGAAACCTACAACTTGCGTTATAACATGCAAGGCATTTATAGAGGAGACGGTGTACATTTCACTGATGAAGGCAACAGAGTCTTCCTCTTGAACTTTAGACTCTGCATCGGTACTTACTTGTAGGTACCACAAAAAAACACTTTATAAACACAACGGCTCTTTTTAGAGCCCCCTAATATCTAAACGCTTAAATTTGATTTTTACTTCTATTTTTTTTATTGTTTTTTTTCTGCCGTACGCGTATGGTAAGCTTACCGTACGCGCACCCCGCGATTTAAAAAAAAAAAAAATTAAATGTATTTTTCATACTTTTGGGACCTTCTTGGACCCCCTGACAAACGCTAGGGGGTCTGCAACTCTCTTCGTTGCCCCCTTTTCACGTTCTCCACCTTTGTTTATCAGTGTGAGACACACAAAATGGCGACCGACACTTCCTGATTTCGACCGATTCGACTGTTTACAGAATTAAGCTCGCGCACGGCACCGTGCGCGTACAGTAAGCTTACCGTACGCGCTTGGAGCGCGCTTATAGATATATATATTGATTTAAATGCTATTTTCTCAGCAAATACTGAACACATTTACACCAGACCTACAAAAGGCACATCCCTAACCTGAGGACTACCTCTCTGCCAAATTTCAAGTAATTCTGTTCAGCCGTTCGGGCTGTAGCTTGGACTAAAGGTCCTATGGAAAAATGAATGGGGAAAACACGTTTTGGGACCCCCCCTTTTTCTCAGCCCCCGCTTGACGGATCCCCCCGAGACTTTCAGGATAGGAGCCGAGCAGAGCGGAGCGGAGCGCCCCACCTATTTTGAAAATTTCGCCAGGATTCGTCAATCGGCGCCAAAGTTATTCAAAATAGAATGTTGCGGATTTCCTATGGAAACACGGTCCTAACTATAACTATCTACTGGCGACCGCCAGTAGATTATATATATATATATATATATATATATATATATATATATATATATATATATATAAATGCACAGCCGCAAGAGTCATCGCCGTCAGAGTAGGCTCCTCCGCTAAGGCGGAGTATCGTCGCCTCACTGCTTTAAGGCTGTGTAGAGGAAAAAGAAAATCATAATAACAAAACGTATTATTGTCACTTTCTTTATCCCTTCCTAGGTGCAGGGAGGGGCAGGGCTGGCCGGAACAGGGGCCAGGAGAGGAGTGGTTTGCTCTCTCAAAGTATGCATGAATGTTTGAACTGCCGTGTTGGCCGGACAAACATTTATGCGCACCTTGCATGTTCCCCACCAGGCAGCATTACACAGCCTGGTGAGCAACATGCAAAGGTTCCCTGTCCCCATCTGAGCCCCCAACCATGCAGCATTTTGATTGTCTTAGGAGAACTAATCATAAGGCTGCATTGCATCGTTGTGATTGGCTTAGGGACCCTGGGAATCTGGGTGCTTGCCCTGCAAGGAGGAGACTGGAGAGGTTGCATAGAGGCCGCGGCTAGCAGCGTGAGCAGCAGGTAAGTTTTGTTATTTTTTTTTTTTTTTTTAATTTTCTACCCAATTCCCCCACCTCCCCTCACCCCCCACCGCCGTTCCCTACCAGCTGCCACTGATCACCGCACAACCCATATCATCAGCCTTACACATCATCTCCTCTGCTCAAATAATAAACTAAAATCCCCAAATACACAAATTACTCAATGGTGGTTTCCTAGTTTCCACTTTACTTCCCCAAAATCTGAAGCTAAATCCCTCTGTGCACCGCCAACTACGTTCTTCTTTTGCAGTCGAAAGTACAATGTACTCGCTTTTCGCTTTAGCTACAGTATATCGTGGTATCCTATGTACCACACCTTTTATTATGTTTAACATGATCAGGAAAGTCAGGTGGTTAAAAGTGACAGTAAACTTGAACTTGACTAGGACCTCTGAAATTTTGCAGTATCACTTTCTGTGAAAGTGTGGAACAATAATGCCACACGCTGGCAGCAAGTTTTGTGATAGACTACAAGACACTAACTTGGCAGTCAGTATTGTATTGTATTGCAACATTTATATAGCACTTACTACCCCTATGTGGGACGTTGAAGCGCAATAGGTGATGTTTTACATATTTATGAGAGAGCTTCATTCCAAATGTAATGCTTCTGTTTGGTTGGCATCTCTCCTCGTCTCTTTGCCCACGTTTTCCTTTCGAACAAAGTGAATTTATTAGAATGCGTAAAATAATGCCGTAGGCGATTCTTTGGGGTCTGGCTTGATAAATTAAAGGTCTTTAACATAACTAATGTTGTCATTATCATATCCCTAAATATAGTCATTTCATTACCTTCAGTTCAATTGCTCTTAGTCAGTTAATTGCTTTTATTTCCTCTCTCAGGAATCCATTTCATTAGCCATCTACGATTCATTACTATCTGCTGTGCCTTCTGTTTTTATGAAACGGGCGATTTCTTCCTTTTAACACCTGCTTCCAATTGGTGTAATTTTCTACTATTTCCTAATTTTTTTACTAGATAGGGTTTTGCATACAAAACCATGGGTGATTGCATTGGAACGGTAACCCACGAGTGGCAGTCGAGAGTCTCCCACTGTCCACGAGAAGGGGCAAGCAAGGTGAGAGTAAGGATACCTCCTCCCAGGTTAAACTCCACTCACAACAGAGTATCCTGACCCCAAATTTGTCTCAAAAGCTTTCTCAACTCCTTAGGTGGTGTATTCCGCATTGACGGGAAGGAAAAAATTCCTTTTGTTATTTAACCCTCACACACCCTATTGGTGTCATGCTTCATCATCGGGTTCACCCTGACTCCTAAAGGTCATGGTGGGCTCGACCATACTTCAGGGAGCTCTTAGGAGACATAGGCCAGGGGGACTTGAAGATAAAAATCCTACTGCACCACCAGGTATCCCTTTATTGGTGGTGATGTAGTGGATATTAAAAATGTAAAAACGGGTCTTTTGCTCCCATAAAGACCCGTTTTTACCTTTTTAATATCGACTACATCACCACCAATAAAGGGATACCTGGTGGTGCAGTAGGATTTTTATCTTTAAGTCCCCCTGGCCTACGTCTCCTAAGAGCTCCCTGAAATATGGCCGAGCCCACCCTGACCTTTAGGAGTCAGGGTGAATCCGATGATGGAGCATGACACCAATAGGCTGTGTGAGGGTTAAATAACAAAAGGAATTTTTTCCTGCCCGCCATTGCGGAATGCGCCACCTAAGGAGTGGAGAAGGCTTTTGAGCCAAATTTGGGATCAGGATACTCTGTTGTGAGTGGATTGCATGGGAACGTCAAGGTACCATGCATGGACTGCCCCCTCGATGCAGATTAATGCAGAAAAAGGGAAAGAGGTGGTGGCCAGGAGAGGGTGGAAGGCACTTCGGTTTTGTGAATGGTGTGATTGCCACACGGGCATCATTATACACAAAAATAATCGTAATTGAAAAACAATCATAATTGAAAAAATAAATATCGGAGAGTATTGTGCTTTAATTGGATTTAAATAGCTCTTAGCGCCGATGAGGCGTTGAGGCGCTTTGCGGAGTGGTAGCACGCTAGTCTATGGGGGCGCCAGGATGCCAGTGTATGTCTGTTACTTTGGGAGACGGCCAATGTCTTCGTTTAAGCTGTAAAATAGGGCAGGAAGAGGGAGGATGGTACAGTCCGTGTTAGAGAAGGAGGCAGGGAGGGAACAGGAGAGAGGAACAGAGACAGGACTCAGTTATGAAATATGCATAGTGCCTGCAGGGCGCGCAGAAGCCCTTCAATTTTCCAGTCAATTAAAGCCCGGGCCGGGGAAGAGACCCGACGGAACGGACTGCCCTCCTCTCGGGGGCAAGAGAAAATGTCATGTTATCTCGCGCCGACTAAAAATAAACACAACTTCTTCATTAATATTGCATGGCTTTGACCACATTCCTCCGCTTGGTCGGTGAGGAGGCGGAGGCGGGCTGCGAGCTGGCCCCGGCCACTCTGCGCGCGCGAGCAGCCCGCGCCGGCTGCAGCCTCGACGGCGGCGCTGCGAGTTGTGCAGGGCTGAGATGGAGGGGCTGGAAACCATCACCAGTTCTCCAGATAAGATTATTACAGGGCACCAAAGCTATAAGGATAGCTTTGGAGGCAAATACTAATCATTGAAAATTTACATTGAATTAATAGAAGTTGTTGTGCTCGTATCTAAATTGGCAGGCACCACTACCATGTGGCAGACAGTCATAAGCCCTGGTGCTGGCAATGAAGTGCTGATGCTGAGCACCCAGAAACCACCGGCTAAAATTAAGCACTGGCAAGGTGGCACAAATACTATTTTCCCCTGGCAGAATACGAAAGAAACGTGTGTGCATATATTGCAACCGGGTCACGAATAGTAACTAACAGGCCCACTTTATTTGTCACATTATGTAAAACTAGAGCAGCTGCCAAAATCACCTGGGATCAACTCCACCGAGATAGATCAGCATGCAATAGAAAGAGTCTGAAAACTAGGCTCGTGTAGCAAACTGAGGACAACAACATGCACGTTAGCGCACCCAATGGACCCAACATTAACGATCACTGTATCATCACCGCCGCACACGCACCTGACATGCACGGGTCATGTTATACAGATTTATAGAGCGCGCTATCACTTGGGAGGGTATCCAGGTGATGAGCAGGTGTGAGTCTAGGCACACCTAGAGCCGAATGGGACTACTCGAAAAGCCAGGTCTTCAGACTCTGGTGGAATTCAAGAAGCAAGGAGGAGGCTCTGATGTGTAGTGGCAGGTTGTTCCACGCTTTATCAGCGATGTAGGAGGAGGCTCAACCGCCGGGTCTGGTTTTCTGTACGCGTGGGATGTGTGCAAGCAGGAGTCCAGACGACCAGAGGTGTCTGAAAGGTTTGGGAAAGCAGCTGTGCCAGGTATGCTGGCCCAATGTTATGTAGTGCCTTGAAAGTGTTGGTGAGGAGCTTGAATTGTGCTTGTTTGTGCATGGGGAGCCAAGGGGGCTCCTTCGGGGTGGCGTGATGTGAGTGCGGTGTGGGAGGTTGAGAGTGATTCTGGCTGCTGAGTTCTGAATGGTCTGCAGCCTTCTAGTGAGTTTTAATTGATCCCGGCAGAGAGGGTGTTGATCAGTCCAGTAGTCTAGCTAGCTTGTGACCAGGGCGTGCGTGATGGTTTTCCGAGAGCTGGTGGTCTGAATTATTTGGTGGTAGCGACTCTAGAGCTGGAGTACGGTGGTGACATTGACGTGGCTTGTCTCCTATCCTGACTCTGCAGAAGTGTTCCTGCACCCAGCCCTGGAAGTCTGCGTAGCAATTCTAATGTGTTTCAGAGTAAAGTTTAACCCCATTCTAATATGTTTCAATATCCTGGTGTCAGAAATGCAGAAATATTCAAGCTCGAGTCAATATGGAGTTGCTGTTAAATGTTGAGGATTCAATGTTTACAGTTGTTGCATGGTGATGGGGCACGTGCTCGAATGTGCAGTTAGGCCTGATGGAGGCAGGTCATGATGCCCAGGCCGGCCACACAGAATGAGAGCAATACAGGGCTAGGAAGGACCTTATACAATAATTCAAATAGCATAGGAGTGAAAGTAAGGAGAATGTTGCACTGCATGAGATTCCTTTTTCAGTGCCTGGCCTCTTCTAGCAGGGCTTTCAGCAGCTTTGAAATGGGTCCTTACGACACCTTTATTTCCTATCCTTAACTTTACAGTCAAAAGCAGATTCCTCACCTGTGACCACAATGTTTAAGGTAATTAATGTTGAAGATGCAGTCCCGGTTCACATTTCACATTTTACTTCATCATGCATTCCCTAAATGTATTTTTTTCTGGCTGCTGAGTTCGTAATTTGTATTCATGCAACATATAGCTTTTGTACACTGCACACTTTGAACTGAGTTGTTTCCAGGTGCAGGTGTCTGGTGAGAGTTATGGTGGTGGAAGACGAAGACATTGCGAGTTTGTCAAGGGCCTGTTTGTGGGTCTATATGTGTTCAGATTCCATGCACATCCAATCCTAGGCCTCTTTCTGCAGAATGCAGTGCGATGGTCATATATAGGCCAATATTAAATGTGGGAATGTGTGCAAAGAAGGTGCACAGCTGTATACATATGTACCATGCTAAAGGAAAAGAAAATGTAGTGCAAACAGGTGAATGAGCGGATTCTGTGCACAAAGGATGGTTAAGTGGAAGAGATATAATTAAGTACTTACAAAAGGAAGAAGTAAACGATGGTGTGGAGGAGGAGAGGGATGAGGTGTGTTATGCAGAGCCTAACAGAGAGAGAGACAGCAGAGCAGAGTAGTGTGCAAGGGAGAACGAGAAGAGGGAGAAGAGTGTCCACAGATACTAATAATGCATAATTCATAGCATCATATTTTCAGAATTGAAACATTTTCAACAAAATCATTCTTGTTACTATGTATTTGATACTGCTAATAAGCATTGCCAAAGCCAATAGGTCTTGCTTAGCATAGGTACATTGTTGTCTCCTATTTACGTATGCCATGACAGAAAACTCACGGAGAGCCCTCCTCATGCTGGCCAGGCCACCAACTATGAAGCAAAGCATTTTTGTTCACATATTTAAAGCCATGCCCTTAATTACAAGGTACATGCTACTTAGGAAATAACCCCTAGTTATGCTTCTTCAGCCACACCCCTTTTAGAGACCCCTCCATCTTTTTAATCGCACTCTCCTCTCCAGAGCCTTTTTGTAGAGCCCACTGCGGCGTGTGCTGGCCCCCAAATGTACTTAAAAATAATGTCTTTGACCAAAGGAGCATGGGGACAACTCATAATTTGATTTTAAAAGAATTTGCAACTCTTATGCTTGACAACAGGTTTCCAGTGCAAGGGTTAAAGTCATAGGAATTATTGTCCATTAGGGTGTGTACTGTACCTCTCTCTCTCTCCACTCACCTCAGACTGCACCAAGCACCTGCATGGGGGGTGGTATCTGTCCTGCTCTACTACAGTTGTGAAACTTCTGACTCCCACAGGGCAAGGTTGTGCACCAAAATACAGTTATTTCTCTGTGGCCGGGACCACCAATGAGTGTCTAATGACCTTGATATCCATGTACTGATTTTGTCTAGCAATCAGTTTTTAGTAAGATCACATTTGAACACATTCAATAGAAGGCGCTGACTTGCTGTTGAGTGCTGAAAAGCCATTTGCAGCGTTGTCTCCCTGGAAGTACCGCACTCTAATCCAACTAACCATATTGGCCTTTTCAGAGGTATTGGTTTGAAAGGGAGAATTCTGAATTCGCTGTTCAACGTTATGGAGTCCGAGAGTGTACCAATGATACTGCTGCCCTCCTTCTGCAATACTGGTGTTGCAAATGAGTAAGCTGATACCTTGGGAGATGATCGAGAAAAGAAGTGTGTTTGTCTCAGATAAAAAGGACTGCCCTCCTCCCGCCCAGAACCTCCTCTCGAACAACGCAATTCATGTCTCATATAAAATGCCAGTCTCATCCTCCAAAAGCAGTACCAGTGTCCTTCTAGTTCCTTTCAAAACATGAGCCCAGGGGTGCTATAATACTAGACGTGCATGCCCTGAGCTGTTTGATGTTATAGCACTCTTTCTCACCCTCTCTTTCCCTCGCCCCTTTCACTGTCAGCTTCTCTGACCAAAGTCCCTATCTCCATTCTACCCAACTTTTCTTTCTCATTCCTCTTTTGATTTTCTTTCTGTCACTTGTTTCTCTCTCCTTTTCCCTTTCTCTTGGATTTGGGCTCCATTATGTTTCTTGCCCCTTTGTATTTCCTCTTTTCTCCATGTGAGCCTTTCTGTAGGCACATAACTGAGGTAATTTGTTGTATACTATTAACTACAGTTAATTCATACAATTGTATAATGTGGTCTACCAGTTGCCTAGCCCTTTGCCATATATATCAGATGTTCATTATTATTACCCAACGTAATCTTACTCATCATATCGACCTCAGAAGAAAGGTAGGTTGAGTGGATGTTCTAGTGTTCACACCTGTCAATGTAAGCTTAGACTCAGATCCTAACAATTGATGCATTAGTCCACAGGGTATCTTATCTGGCCCTAATTATGTGCGTGTGTCTCGGTACACAGTAGCCTTTTTTTAATTACAAATTGTGGTTATACTCATATGATATTATACCATTGTTGTCAATGCGTTGGATATAAATTGTTATATGGTAATAGCTGTCGTAAAAGTATGTAAAACAGCAAGCCTTGAATAGGATGCAATGTCTTATTGTTGGTCTACACTGTTATTGCCCATAATCAGTATATTGCCATCTATGAGGAGTTTCATGATTACCTAGTGGTGTGTTCCTCTGAGGTGGTTCGCAGTCTTCACTATGTACCTCAACATTTTGCATAACATACTGTTTTTATAGCAGTCATGCAGCTGAAGGCGACGCATTACAGCTGAGGTAGCGCTTGTGTTTTTTGTTGCCCAATTCAATGGTTCTAATTTCACTGACCTCCAAAGGATGTGAGGCTCAGGAGATTCACTGGAATTCGAACCTGTAACTGCAGATGGGAGACCAATTTCTGCAGCAAGGACTAAACTCAATGAGCTATCTTGCCAAAGGTGGGTGCAAGGCAAGCAACAATTGCTCTCCAGTCAGTTTATTTCACCTTCAAGCATATGATGCATGACCACACCGGCCAGGGATCGCAGCAGCCAGTACCATGTGCAGGGGCATGAAGACAGCAGCTACCATGCTGCCACTCAAAATCACCAGCTTACTATTCAGTTAATTTCTTGCTGTCTCAAGGAATGTGCAGCCTTACCATACCAGCTAGTCAAGTGTGTGGACATGAAAACAGTAATTCTAAGCACTGGTTGCCTCTGCTTGATTTCTGGCCAGCCAAGCAACAACTTGCTGTCCAGTGCTCGATCATATCTTCACCAAAACGGCATCTGTTAAATAGCTATTCATCACATACTTGTAAACACTCTATAGTGCATATTAAAGTGCTGTCCACTTATTGATTTGGTGCTAGCCAATCAATCACTTGCACTTCTGTCTCTTATTACGATGCCCAATCAGAATCATTTCCACAGTTATTCATAGCAGACTGTAGTATCTAGTCAATGGACAAAGAAACAGGATTTACCACTTGTCCACATACTGTCATTCTCCTTTGTTTCCTGATAGCCATGCAGTAATTTGCCATCCAGTCAGTTTCTTTTTATCAAGATGGCCAAATAGCATAGGCACTGCCACTTGTCACTGTACCACAAATTCTATCCTGGGACATGCAAACAACATCTGCTGCCAAGCACCAGAGGCTTCCATTTGATTTCCTGCCAGCCAAGCAAAACGTGCCGTCCAACAAAGCCTTTTTTCTCTTCGCGACTGCTAAGCAAGTGTTCAGCAACAATTCTTTGTAGGTGCTAGTATCTTATATAGAGATATTTTAAACATGAATGCTGCACTATCAGTCATCTTCTTGTTGTAATACTCTTCATGTACTAATCACCCTTGGTTCAGTCTCTTCATAGCAAGATGATCAGTCATCATCAGAACCACATTTACTCATGGCAGCAGAAACTATTCCATCTATGGACACTAGAACGCTAGCTCTCGGTTTCAGTACACTGCTCATAAAGTGCTTTCTACTTTTTTAAGGGAGCCAGGCAGCAGCATCATTATAGCTAAATCTATCAGACACTTCCAGCAATCAAAGTACCACATGACACCCACTGTTCTCACCGGTCATGCAGCATCAGTATGGAAGCCAATATCATCTTCCATGTAAGTAAAATCTGCCTTTCTAACCTCTACACAGCCCATAACTCCCAAGTAAATACCTCCCCAATCAATTTAGTGCCCACCTTTTCTTAACACTCTAAAATACTCTCAGTACACTAAACTGGGAACAAGCATTCTACTAATCGACACAAGAGTCTACTGGTGATGTGCTCTTTTACCTGTAGAAGAAGTTCATTTTAGTAAACCAGGGAAGGTGCAATGCCTCCTTACCTGATGTAAGCAGATAAACTTAGGCTGAACAATATATGTCCATTGACCTTCATGTTATATGACGTTAAAAAGTGGCCCAAAATCAGCAGTTTCACACGTATTCAGAAATCGCCACAAGGGGCATACCCCACTCGGAGAGGGAGAGTCTCCTGCAGGTCTCCCTCAGTAAAGAAGGTAGGGGGGTCTCGATACTCACAGAGAAAAAGACTCTGTATGAATTTTGTACAGATGAGGAAGATAAGAAATGGAGTTGGGTAGCAGGCACTCTTAATAAAAATAGATCCCTAGGCGTAAAATGTGGGATTTCTTCCTAGCAAGGAAATTACTGTGATATCTTAAAACGCAGCCGGCCTAAGCTCCAACAATAATAAACTCTTATTTTTGAAAGAGCAGAATGCAGATATAATTTGTCTACAAGAGACTTGGATCACAAAGGATTGGTCCACTGATGATTATATAGTCCTGGGCCGGCCCGCGCTCCCTGTGAATAGAGGACATGCTAAAGGAGGTATTGCTATCATGCTAAGTACAAATCTTAGTTGGTCATATAAAGAATTCGCTCATGCCTCCAACTTAATTCAGGCGATTAAGCTGGATCTCAAAGATGACCAGTGAGGAAATATGAATTTTGTGATCAGTTATGTCCCCTATCGTAGACCCCAACGGCTCCATGTGCATGCTATAAGTACATGTATGTTCCCTCCAGTTCCAGTTTTGAAGACGCAAATACATGTGCGTCCACCGTCAACATGTCCTCTTTCAGATCCGCCATGAATGGGTCAGATATTCCATTCCTAAGTATGAAAGGCCACCGACTTTATGTGGTTCACTTTCCACATTTTACAGATTCAGGCGAGTAGGCCCAGAATTCTGTCATCAAGCCTTTTCCTGCTTTCTGCCTCTGAAAGCTCCAGTCTGAGCCTGCATCTGTATCCATGAACTTTGTCCTACTCCCTGCGCGGCTAACGGTGCCTGATCCAGCCTGTTGCCTGCCAAAAACTGTATTTCACCTTCAAGATTATCTGCTCCGCTCCTCATCCAATGCATTCCTGTCTAGTAGTTTAGGTAAACATTCCTCCAGCTACCGTGCAAAGGGCCAGGCCTCGCTGTCCACATGCAAATAATTCATAGCCCCGTTACCATGGAATATTCCTACCCCCTCGCATTTCATGTAGACACTTAGACGCTTGTACACGCACTAACAGTCAGTATAGAATAGATTCTATCCTAGAGACCTTTCCTTTTGGATAACACAGTTCTTTAAACATAGGATATTAGATATGATTTGGGATTAGGTTGACATGACCCCCAGACTTCTGTCTCCACATGTAGAGCTAAATGTCAAGTCCCCTTCACCCTCTAGTTGCACGTCAATCACACGTCATGCGGCTGCGCGCGCATCTCTGCCAAATATTTCTGCTGACATTGCAGGATTCTTTTATGGATCCACCCACTTGTGACATCATGTATAATGACGTTTACTAAGTTACGCCTATATGCCTGCCTCTATTAGTTACGTATGCACATTTTATCTGTATTATCAGCTGTTACGCCTCTTGCATCTGTTTCACTGTAATGCATTTCATATAAAACCAATTATCTGTCAATAATGTATGCCCTTCCTTCCTGAACTTTCGTGGTGATGGAATAGAAGCCTGCAATTCGAATTGTATTCCTTTGTATAGGAATAAAGCCTTTTAAAACCTCTAATACCACGGATTCTGCCTCTTATATTTACTGAGTTATTCTTACTAGACTTTACCACATAAAAAATAGTACCGGTAATGAAATATTTACCACATAAATTGGCGCCCGAACAGGGACACTTTCTCATCTCACGCGCCGGAGGTGCGTTGCAGGCCCGGTCTCCTGCCACAGCTGAACGGACAAAAACGCGTTCCTGCAGGATTTCCTGTATCTCCCTCCGGCCAAGCGGGGGCGACTGAGGCTGCGATCAACACCCAGACGAGGCGGTGAGAAGTGCGAAGTATCCCGACCAGAGCCTAGCTGAGAGAGCAAGATCCGAGGTATACAGAGGCCCACCAGGTTCCGAAGTTCCGAGTCCAGTCGAGTCGAGTCCAGTCCGGTCCAGTTTCAGTTCCGTTCCGAGGCCTTCCGTTCCGAGCTACCCGGTGAGTACCATTACCGGGGAGGCATTTAACGTGCACATAGTCTGTGCCGGTCAAGACGGGTTTGGGTACACAAATCCGGTCTGCACTGTTTCAGCAGTGTATCTGTACTGTTTAGCAGTATATATAGTATGTCTTGCATATAAATAAATATTATCTAGTGTCAGTATTATGTCAGTAACTAGTTTTCTATTAGTTATCATCATTCGTTAAACTGTTAAGTGTTAAATGTTTTAATACGTTTTATATATCGTGGTGTGAATGACTGTTCATTATTGTGTTTATTGTATAAAGTGTGTTCTAGTAAGAAGGTCTAAAAATGCCGCTCTTTTCGAAATTAAGACAGATCAAAACTAGAAAAGGGGTACTCGAAGAAGCTGTTCCCATTCCACCAAGGGACACTCCAGGGTACTTTATGTATCATAAGCATGGCCTAGATGCCATATTATTTCTTGATTTATGGGTGGACTACACCAAGGATTTGCCAGAAAATCAGAGATGGCCCGCAGCGGGGACCTGGGATGCAGATTGCATCATGAGAGTAGAAGAAGAATTATGGAAAAAGAAAGCCAGACAGTCACAGAAAGATGCCATTGAATTATGGCGTAAAGAATCATATAGACGTACAGAAAAAGCGCTCAGACAGGAAGAGAAAGGTAGAGAGAATTCAAATAAAACCCGAGAAAATCTATTAATTGAGGAAGGTACCCGAGTAAAATCGGAACAAGTAGATAGACAAAGAAACACTCTTATGAATGGTATGTATCCTCTTCTGGCCGAAGGGTTACCTAAGGCTATCCCGGAAATACCAAAAGACTTAACTCCTCCATTGCTCCCGATAAAAGCACATCCCAAAACACATCCCAAAACAGCAAAGGACGTTTTCCTTTCCTCCTATTTAGATGACGTAGCTCCCGAGTATGCTAATACCATACCACACACACCGCTTGCCGATGGTGCTCAACACCAAGAGCATCCGTCTGTATCCCCGCAACTACAAACTCCTACACAAGTTCCCACAGGTCCGTCCGTTTCTACAGTTTTTCCCGCATCTACAATCTCTATCTTACGTCCAGCGAATCCTTTCGTGCCTAGCACCTCAGATGGTGCTACAGGAGGTACGACAGACATGTTTGCCACACCGCCGCGAAATAAACAGACCCTTAGAGATTTAGCACTCCAACGTACACCTCAACTAGCGACATCCGACATGTTTAAAGAACAGCTTGTGGATTGTAGATACGACCCAGTACCAGGTAGACAGGACAAATTGCTCATATCATCACTACGTATACGACGAGCTACATTGTATTTAATGACGATACCAGGAATGGTTGAACACCTAGACGATATATATCGCTTTGTCCAAACAGGGCGAGGTCCAGAGAGTATTAACGAAGCCATGGAATACCAGAAAGTGGATGTACAAAGACAACTACTACGCTTTTTCATAAATTGCGTGATTAGGAACCAAGACAGGCCTGGGGCAGATCATGATACCATGCAAAAACTTGCCAAATGGGGTCAGAACATATCAGAAGAGAAACATGATAGACAGGCGTGTATAATCGCCATGTATCGAAAGATCCGCAAGGAAGTAGAACGAATACATAAAGAAAGACGAGAAGCAGACAGAGTAGAATCAGAAGAAGAGGAGGAGCAAGACTCAGAACAATTAGAAACGATAGCTTACGTAGGTAGAGGAAGACCCCATAATAATACTAGAGGCTTTAATGACCCGATACGTCCAATACGTCCAGAATATAATAGACATTTTCCAAACCCTATGTTAAATACAAGATCCCCTGAACACCTATTCCAAACCGTTGATAAATTACTCCGAGATCGAAGGGGGTACCATATGCTCGATTCCATGGACGAACAAGAATTAGCCAGGTCAGCAGTACAATGGGCTGATAGTCCCAGCGAATACAATGATGACGCACTAGCACACACGTTTCTGAATCTTGACCCCTACGAACAGCGTTTAGCTAGTATATACATGATTCAACACCTCCTTATATTATATAAAAGCCAACACTCTGATCCAGGACCCTTACCTGACATATTGACAGAACTACTCACGAATAAATGGAGAGGGTCAGGTACTGATTTAATTAATGAAATTCTAGAATTCCGAAATCAGTATATAGCTTTCGTATGCCCAGAACACGTTCCAGTTCCCATCACGGGAAGAAAAATGTATCACATAGATAGACAGAACCCGTTACGCGAAGTACACCCAATCAGAGGTGACGGTAATAACTTTACACGCGTGTTTGTGTACACGCCCATAACTAAAATGGAATTATTAGAAATGAAGAAAGTAGTACCCAGCCATGACAAGGATCCAGCAGGTTTCCACCGTGAAATAAAAGACATGTTACTCATGGGAGAGTATACCTACCCCGACATTATGAAAATATTGAAAGTCCTATTACCCGCCGGTGTTTATGAGAAACTCAAAGAAAAGGAATGGGAGGTGGGAGACCAAAAGATAGATTGGACAGCATTAGAAAACGAAGAAAGGGCCCGAGCTGCAGGAGCAGGGCTTGGGGAAAAGACTACAGCACTACCAGGACTACTAGTGCAGGTACTGCCACGTTTATTAACTACGAAAAAGGAAGACTGGGGTGCAATATCAGCCTGTAAACAAAAGCCAGATGAAGACACTAGTGATTTCTATTCCCGATCTGAAAAATGTTTTGGTATAAATAGTGGCATAAAAGCCAGTAGTGAGTCATATCCACATCTGTTTGTGACAAAATTAGTTGAAAATTCTCTGCTACAAGTCAAGAATAGAGTATTGAAATTCGAAAGTACCTGGCAAGGTAATACCCCATCACAGATGTTACAGATGTTACAATATCACCACAATAGAATTAGAGAAGAACAAGAACACGAACAAAGACGTATGAAAGATACAAAGATGAAAATGCTTGTTGCTCAGTCAGTTCCAGCCGATGGTCATCAAAAGGGTGATTCCGCAGGTCCTACGAAAGGGACATGCAACTATTGTAAACAACAAGGTCATTATATACACGATTGTCCAGTCCTGAAACATAATATTGCTACAGGTAGAACCCAGGAAAGACCACGTCCACCTAGACAGGATCAGAATCAACAACAAATCCCTCAGCATGCACAACCTAGGTTAGCTCCGCAACAACTAGCTCCGCAACAGGGAGCTCCACAACAGACCGTAGCACCACCACAAGCGCAGCCTATTGCTGCAACACAAGCAACAACACAACAGATGTATCAGTATGCACAAGCAGACTATCCCGATTATCAGCGATATACATGAAATAGCCTAGAGAGGGAAGTTGGCTTACCCCTTATTGAGGTTCCTGTAGACCAAGAGGGACCTTATGTACATAGTGAACTATTAGGGGAAGACCGAAAGTTTTTACTTGATACAGGGGCAAGCAGAACAACTATAAAACGCAGTGAAGTTCCAGGGGCACCCCTCTCAGGCTCACAGAATATTTCCCTTGGATTCTCAGGAAAACCCATAATTAATGACGTAACACAACCTCTTCCACTCACGATTGGTCCATTGACACGTACTACAGATTTATTGCTTACTAAATCATGTCCAGAAAACTTGTTAGGTATAAAAACATTGAAAGCTCTAGGAGCTATAATATGTTGTTCTCCGGAAGGAGTACGACTATTTCTACGTGACTTCAAAGGTCACTACGTGTCCAGAGACATGGATCACCGACTGCAGAATTTACCTACACATTTATGGGCACAAGGCCCCACTGATGTTGGTTGCATGAACATTACACCATATCGAGTCACGCTGAAAACAGGAGTAGTACTACCACGAATGCGACAATACAAGTTACCACCAGATGCTGTTGTGGCTTTGCTGCAAATCATTGACGAGCTCATTGCACAAGGAGTGGTTGTGGAAACTGACTCCAATGTATGTAATTCCCCGATAATTCCGATTCTTAAAAGAACGGATCCAAAAGCACCACCAGTATATCGATTAGTTATTGATCTGCGCGAATTAAATAAATGTATTGTACCACAATACCCTGTGGTCCCAGATATCTCTTCATTACTAACAGCTATTGACTCAGAAGCAACGTTCTTCACTGTAATTGATCTCAAGAATGCTTTCTTTAGCATCCCAATAGACCCGGAAAGTCAATATCTGTTCGGATTCAGTTTAAATGGACGAAGTTTTAAATTCACACGCGCACCTCAAGGATTTACAGAAAGCCCCAGCATCTATAGCCAAGCACTAAAACGAGAACTTGACAGTATCCACATGCCAGTTACCACTGCCTTGCTTCAATATGTCGATGATCTGCTGATCACCGCCCGAAGCGAACCTGAATGTGAAAAAGCGTCACTGACGGTTTTAAAATTTCTGGCCGACAAGGGGCACAAGGTGTCCCCTTCTAAGCTGCAATTCTGTGTCCAGCGAGTTGTTTACCTTGGGCACTCGCTGTCCAAGGAGGGAAGGCAGCTTACACCCGACCGCATCCAGTTAATCGCTAACATGCCACCACCCAAGACACAAAAGGAGGTGCGGGCTTTTATAGGCCTCACTTCACACTGTAGGCAGTGGATCCCTCAATATGCATTTCTAGCAAAACCACTCATCCAGTTGACAACACAGGAGGCAGCCACATCGACTGTCCTCCCTTGGACTCAAGAACATACACACGCCTTTGAAAGCTTAAAGAAAGCTTTATGCCAAGCACCTGTTTTAGCAACACCATGTTACAGTAAACAGTTTACACTCTTTGTTACAGAACGCGAAGGTACTGCCTTGTCAGTACTCACTCAGGAACAAGCAGGATCACACAAACCATGTGCTTATTTCTCTAGTACATTAGATCCAGTAGCTCAGGCTCTTCCTGCGTGCCTGAAATCGGTGGCAGCAACAGCTTTAGCAATCAGACAAAGTGATGCCATAGTGTTAGGACACCAATTGACAGTACAAGTACCACACGCAGTAGAGGTTCTCTTGAACCGCACACAAACACAACACTTGACTATAGCGAGACTCACTGGTTACGAATTGACATTATTTCAGCCACACATAGAAATCAGACGTTGTAATACGTTAAATCCTGCCACACTGTTACCAGTAGGCGGAACAGATCCATTGGCACATGATTGTGTCGAAGTCATTACTATCACGACAAAACCCAGACAAGACTTGACAGATATCCCTTTGTCAGATCCAGACTTGACATTGTATGTAGATGGGTCATGTATGAGAACAAGTACAGGAGAGTTAGTGGCCGCTTACGCAGTCACAACAGACACTGAAATCATTGAAACAAATTGTATTAACACTTTGTCAGCTCAAGCAGCAGAGCTCATCGCTCTGACACAAGCCTGTATTCAAGCCAAAAATAAGAAAGTCAACATATACACAGATTCACGTTATGCATTCGGAGTCGTCCATGACTTCGGCGTACTGTGGCGAGAGAGAGGTTATTTAACTTCTCACGGTGCCCACATCCAACACGGACCCCTCATTCAAGCCCTATTAGACGCGATTCATCTACCTACTGCAATATCGATTATGAAATGCAAAGCCCATACAAAAGTTACCGATATCATTTCTCAGGGTAATGACCTAGCTGACAGAACAGCTAAACAGACTGCTCAGAATCAGATTCACACAACTGACATGACAAAGACAATAGTTCCGACACCAACACATTGCATGACAGTTAAGGATCCCGCCCTTGATGTAATTGACATACAGACACATGCTACACCAGAAGAAATAAAGAAATGGACTGAATTAGGAGGGATCCAAACGGATCAAGGATGGATGACGAAGGAAAAATCTATATGGTTTCTTCCCGACTCCATGGTTCAAGTCATCATTAGCACAATACATAGTCCAGCGCACCTAGGAGAAAAAGCTATGCTAGACAGCATTCAACACATTTGGTTCAACAAACACTTGCGAGCAGCAGCTAAACAAAAAGTTCGTACCTGTATGATATGTTGTCAGTTTAATCCAGGTAAAAGCATCCCCGTAGAGCAGGGTGGATTTCAACCTCCCGATCATGCTTTTGAAGTCCTCCAGATGGATTATATCCAGATGGAACGATGTCGAGGATTCAAATATGTTCTCGTAGTTGTCTGTGCTCTTTCCCATTGGACAGAAGCCTACCCGGTTTCAGATTACACTGCCCCGACTACTGCCAAACAGTTAGTTCGAGAATTCTTCCCACGGTACGGTTTACCACGTGTTGTCTACTCAGATAACGGCCAGCCGTTCTCCTCCGAACTGATGAAACACGTTTCCCTTTTGTTAGGCTACCAATGGAAATTTCACTGTGTCCGACATCCCGAGGCAGCAGGTCTCATGGAACGCCATAATCAAACTCTGAAAATTAGATTGTCCAAAATATGTAGAGAAAAAGGTGTCGATTGGATAGTAGCCTTACCAGTTGCGCTCTTTTACATGAGAATGGTAGCACATTCTCGAACAGGGCTATCCCCGTACGAGGTGATCTTCGGTAGACCACCAAATATGTGGGGGACGCCTATACCTCGCAAAATCACTGATGTTGACTGTAATATGCTGACAGATTACCTGGCTTCCTTGATGTCTGCACTACAATCTTGTCGTTCACAGGTAGCTGCAGCTTTTCCCGATAATACTGAGGTGAAGCCCCATGACGTGGTTCCTGGTGACCTGGTTCTGGTCCGGAATTTCGACCGGAAGACCCAACTGGAACCTAGGTGGAAGTCGCCGAAGCTTGTTCTACTAACTACAAGGACAGCCGTGAAGATCGAGGGACGTAAAGGGTGGTTGCACTCGAGTCATATCAAGAAATTTTATGGACTACCATCTAGTGTGAACGCTCAGCCCTGCATTCCCTCACAGACAGACTCAAAGCTCCCCTTGGTTGAACCAACAAACATTGAACTTTACAAACTAAAATTAAGGTCTAGCAAGTCAGACAATTTGATTGTTTAAGTCCTCTCCAAGGTGAATCGGTTGAATTTGTCTCTGACATGTATCCTCTAGACCGGAATAGAGAAAGAAATCAACAGATGCAGCTTAAAAAGCATGCGTATTGTAAATCACTTCGTAGTCACTGCACAGTAACATTATTAATTTTGTTTTTTCTAAGTCTTCTGATCATCATTTCCAGCATACTATTGCACATGTATTACCCTATTCTTAAGCGTGCTTACAATGTAACTGCAGAACATTCTTTTAGCGAATTACCTCTGCATGAGTTGTCCTATAGATTTGCGCTGCGCAATAACACATTCATTAGTATGTTACATCATTCCCATCAGACCAGCAATGCCACAAATTGTTGGATATGTGGCCGACTCCCTCCCTATCAGAACTATAAGGGAGTTTTGCCCCTCTTTCCCTATCCGTTCACACACAATGGCTCCTGTGGAGCATGGTTTAGTTTGATTAATTCCCTAGATTCAAATTCCGCAGTTTATCAAGACAACTGGGTATGGGGAAACCTGAACCTAGTTTTGCTTAAAGTCTGCTACCCTAACAAGGAGGGACTTCCCAAAAGAACAGGAACTGACCTAGAAAATGAAGTATATGGATTAGGTAATTTTACACTTAACCTCATGATCCTGAACGTTGAATCTGAAGCTACACCAATCTTGCCCGCCATGTCAGTATTCCCAGTAAAAGGGGAATTATGTGTAGGAAAGAATGGTTCCATACACATGGGTCATAGTAAATGCACCACTGTAATAAAATTCAGTGATCAAGGCAAGTCTACATTTAGAGCTTCCCATCATTCCTACTTCATATGTGGCCAGACCGCATATATATGTCTACCTTTAGATTGGGATGGTACCTGTTACATAGCATTCCTTCTGCCACCTGTTTTCCTAGCTCCTCCTGATTATCATAGAAATACCCATTTAGTACACAATAGACAGCAGAGAGATCTCCCAATTGTCGATTACACTGAAACAGCATGGGAACAATACACAGATTTCAATAAAGGTTTCTTTCCCTATATAGGTACAGTCACTAATAGTAAGCTGATACGTAGATTAACCAGAACCCTTGAAGCAGTAGTGAACGAGACTACTTCCGCCTTAGGCAATTTAACAGAAGAGCAGTCTGCTATGCGGATTGTTGTGCTTCAAAATCGTCTTGTCCTTGACGTCATCCTGGCCGATAGGGGCGGAGCTTGTAGGGTCATCGGATCAAGTTGCTGCGTTTTCATACCAGAAAATTCGCCGTCAGTATATAAAGCCATAACTCGCCTTCATAAGATTATGAGCCAGATACACCAGAGTCCAGGCACCTGGACTTGGTCCGGTTGGTTTTGGAGCGTGTTGTCAGCCTGGGGATGGAGAATCCTATCCTTCCTAGGTATTGGCTTTCTCATACTATTCAGTTGCTGCTTATGTCTACAATGTGGGCCAGCGATTTGTGGTCTGTGTGCCACATCGTGTATCCCACATCCAAGTTTTCGTTCAAAATCCCGGAAGAAGAAAGAAGAACAAATGATGCTATATGAACAGATCGATGGATTGATGAAGATCGATATCTCCTGAGGGTCCATAGGGGACAAGGAGGGAATGAGGAAATATGAATTTTGTGATCAGTTATGTCCCCTATCGTAGACCCCAACGGCTCCATGTGCATGCTATAAGTACATGTATGTTCCCTCCAGTTCCAGTTTTGAAGACGCAAATACATGTGCGTCCACCGTCAACATGTCCTCTTTCAGATCCGCCATGAATGGGTCAGATATTCCATTCCTAAGTATGAAAGGCCACCGACTTTATGTGGTTCACTTTCCACATTTTACAGATTCAGGCGAGTAGGCCCAGAATTCTGTCATCAAGCCTTTTCCTGCTTTCTGCCTCTGAAAGCTCCAGTCTGAGCCTGCATCTGTATCCATGAACTTTGTCCTACTCCCTGCGCGGCTAACGGTGCCTGATCCAGCCTGTTGCCTGCCAAAAACTGTATTTCACCTTCAAGATTATCTGCTCCGCTCCTCATCCGATGCATTCCTGTCTAGTAGTTTAGGTAAACATTCCTCCAGCTACCGTGCAAAGGGCCAGGCCTCGCTGTCCACATGCAAATAATTCATAGCCCCGTTACCATGGAATATTCCTACCCCCTCGCATTTCATGTAGACACTTAGACGCTTGTACACGCACTAACAGTCAGTATAGAATAGATTCTATCCTAGAGACCTTTCCTTTTGGATAACACAGTTCTTTAAACATAGGATATTAGATATGATTTGGGATTAGGTTGACATGACCCCCAGACTTCTGTCTCCACATGTAGAGCTAAATGTCAAGTCCCCTTCACCCTCTAGTTGCACGTCAATCACACGTCATGCGGCTGCGCGCGCATCTCTGCCAAATATTTCTGCTGACATTGCAGGATTCTTTTATGGATCCACCCACTTGTGACATCATGTATAATGACGTTTACTAAGTTACGCCTATATGCCTGCCTCTATTAGTTACGTATGCACATTTGATCTGTATTATCAGCTGTTACGCCTCTTGCATCTGTTTCACTGTAATGTATTTCCTATAAAACCAATTATCTGTCAATAATGTATGCCCTTCCTTCCTGAACTTTCGTGGTGATGGAATAGAAGCCTGCAATTCGAATTGTATTCCTTTGTATAGGAATAAAGCCTTTTAAAACCTCTAATACCACGGATTCTGCCTCTTATATTTACTGAGTTATTCTTACTAGACTTTACCGCATAAAAAATAGTACCGGTAATGAAATATTTACCACACCAGGATCCTCCAAATTCCCTGTTGATCGTAAATGTTTATTTACCCCCGATGCATCTTACTCTCACTTATTAAAAGACCTATTCGTTTTTATCTCCGTTACCTGAGAAAGGGAAGATTGCAGGTTTTTAATGTTAGTTGGAGATCTGAATCCTAAAGTCTCTTCTGATAGTATAAGGGTATTTTCTAACACTGAAAAAACAAAGCCTTAAGTATCCCAACTGCCCAATTTCCAAATAAAAGTAGGACAGATAAAAGAGGACCTACACTACTCGAACGTCTGAGAAGCTTAGACCTTATAATTGCTAATGGGAGGTTAGAAAATGACATTCCAGCAAATAATACACATAAGGCCCCGACTGGGAGATCCATTATAGATTATCTAATTGTTTCAGCAGAGTTCTTTTGTAATCTCATAAGTATGGAAGTTTTGGGAACTGACTTTAGCGACCATTCGTTGATCTGCTCCAAATTTAATTTTCTTTGTGCTAAGGTAGGACCCTGGAACTTTAAAGGCAGCACAGTAGGGTTCAATGCAACAAATGGTAGAAATCTATGGAACATTCAAGCGATTGCTAAATTAAAAGCAAACTTAACAGCTTAGATAAAAGATCAGCAGCATTTAGTAATGGCGGAGCGTGACTCTCCTCAATCTGGTTTACTTGAACCCTTTTCCCATAATGTAGGCTTTTTGGCTACATTTTGTAAATCATCGCATGCTCCAGCTAAACGGAGATCATATTTTAATCCAATGCTTAACTTAAATAGGGAAATAAATAAATTGGTAAGGGCCCAGTTCCTGAATCATTCTATCGAACAAAGTAATCCATTACATTTATTAAAGAGGAAAAGGCAGAGGAAAAAACGCTCCTTAAAACAAATAAAAGAAGATTGCGCATGGGTGCAGTTAAAAGAGGCGGGCTAAAAAAATAACTCTAAAAAGTTTTGGGAAATTATTGCTGACTGCTACGGCACAAGAGTGAAATCTCCCCATTCCTATTAAAGAAGAATCTTTACACTATTGAATCAATCCCTGTAAAAGACTGGAGTTTTTTTAGATAGGATCGAAGGCCAGATTTTACGTAAATTGTGCAATTTTAATAAGTTAGTTCCATCAGCTGCTATTAGATTGGAATTCAGCCTGATAAGCTCCTATATTCAAGGTATATCCAGGGTCTTACGTTGGGGATAACAATTAAAAAGTAGCGACTCTTACTCATTAAGAGGTTTCATGTGTCAATAAATCTTTGGCGGTATTGGGGGGATATATTCCCTATATAGTGATTTCTATTTGGCGCTGAAGCTCTTTGGCGTAAAAGAAGAATCAGTGATTTCCCTCCCGCCATTTGAATTAAAATCCTCTTTAAAAACTTTAAGTGGTAAGATCAGCTTTAATAGAGATATCAAAATCTGTAATGCTAAAGAGAGATTAAAGATAATAGCTAGGACGAGCTCTCCGAGAATTTCCCAGAAATATTTATCCTGGAACCTAGAACATGTAATTCGACGTTGGCTTGCCCTATGTCGCATGAATCTCTTTTCTTTAAACGATTTAACTGTAAACTGGTCCCAGAACATGGAAAATGTAAATTTTCAAATTTTTGTGATCTGAGTATCCAGAACCTGGATGATGTCTTGTTTGTATGTCCAGCATTGGTTTTGAGTCGTCGTCGCTGGCTTAGGCCGATGTTTTTACAAAATGGTGTTAAAGATGTAGCTTCAGCCCGTGATTTTCTCTTTTGTCCGAAAAAAGAAGTTGTCTGTGTAAAATTATTCAACTTTTTAAAGGAGTATATGTATATATTTTAATCTCTTATATATATTCTTTTAATCGGGCTGCTTCCCTGTGTCTGTTGCCCTATTATGGAGTCATAATAGTCTCTCCTTTTTCAGATAATATTTTGCACATGTCCTGGCTACTACTTCATTGCTCTATGCACAACTGATATATGTCTTGTTTTTTGCCCCTTTTCTTGCTGCTAACTTTAAAGCTCGATTCTCTACTGAAGTTGGATTTCGGATTGTATTTTGCACATGAATTTGATGTAACATAACCACTTTTGTAGCACATGTTAGGATAGGTTTTGTTATCCCTATTGTCTTGCTGCTAATTTCAAGTTAACTTTCTGCTGAAGCTAGATTTTTTAAATGCATTTTGCACATGAATTGGCTGCTACTTAAATGCTTTTTGCACAATTCGAGATATGTCTTGCTACTTCAATCATCTTGCTGCTAATTTCAAACTCTAATTTCTGAAGTTGCTATGTATTGAAAAGTCTGTATATGTAGCTGTTGCCACTAATGCGCTTCTCCATGTTTTAGCATATTTTAGGTAATAATCTGTATGTATTTTTTATGTGGACCTCATTGGAGTTCCAAATCTTTAATAAATATTGAATTGAATTGAATTGAATTATATGACACTTATTTGATATTGGGTGATTTCAGCATGGCTAGAAAATTTTCTATTGGTGTACACTGTTTAAACGTTTCTTAAACCATGCTGCATTACCTCAATGGTGTATCCGAAAATCCTATCTGACACTGACTATGTACATGGAAGTATTTTCAATAGGATTTGAATAAAATATATTTGTTTATAAAGTATTTCATTTAAATCTATTTCTTTGGAAGACACCGCTTCGAGGCTGGCCAATTGCAAATCTGGCACACCTCCCAATCACTGTTCTCCTGATATTCTTAAACTAGTTATGGCGCTTGTCAGTCCTATTCTTAACAAGCCGATGAATTCCTCCTTGGAGTCTGCTGTGGTACCAAGGAATTGGAAATGGGGCCTCCTTCTACCCTTGCTAAAGTAACCTACTGTGGGCCTCAAGGTGCTTAGTAACTTCAGACCAGTTTCACTCTTACCTGCAGGGGCTAAAATGCTGGAGAAAGTGGGTAATAGACGACGTACTTTTTTGTTGGAGGCAAATCTTCTCCTTCATGGCTTTCAGGTGGGTTACAGCAGAGAAAATGCCTTGCTTGAGATCTCAGAGTTCATAAGACACTCATTTGTGCCTGTAGAGCCTTTGAGAAGAAGGGCCCCTTGTAGCTAAGGTGAAGAAGGCTCAAGGCCTACTGTCAGTGTAGAACCCCTGAGGTCTAATGCTTTCAAACTCTTGCAAATCCCAAGCCAGTGGAGGGAAAGACCTTTTGTGTTCATAATTGCAACACTCTGAAACTCTCTTCTGATTGCACTCTGTTTCAAACACTCTGAATCCGTTTATCGGAAAAGTTTGAATACATATCTTTTTAACGCTAAGGTCTGTGTCCTGCAATTTGATTCCTGTTTGTACCTCCTGTTGGTACCTCGCTGCTAGCGCCGGGATGCTTCCTCGGAAGCACCTGTGGGCTTTATAAATCCTACTGTATTTATTGCATTGTATTTGTAGCTACTAGAGATTGTCTAACCTATTTGTGTGATGCAACCAACCAAACGTCAGGTGTGTTACTTCATGTTATGGTACTATATAAAACGGCTATGCCATGTCACTTCCGGTGACAACACAGGTGTCCAAAGGTAGCATGAGATCACATCTTGTGATGTCACGGTGTCAAAGGTCTTGTGATCTCACTTCCTGTGACATCATCAGTGGGTCAAAGAGAATGTGATGTCACTTCCGCTACCCCTGGCATTTTGTTGAATCAATGTTCCATGCTCACTGACTATCTCGCTCTTACGTAAATACACGAACACATTTACACAAACTCACCTCTTCAAATATATTTTCTCTTTCTTCCTCCTGCTGGGCGCGCGCGCGCGCACACACACACACACACACTCTCTCTCTCTCCCCCCCGCCCTCCTAATCCCACCCCTGGTATTTCTGCACTTCAGTATCTTTCGCGTCCTTTTACCATCATCCACAACGGAGTCTGCGCCTAGCGCAGTGCCAGCATGTGCACAACAAGATTGTTCATGCAAACTCCTGCTCGTAACATCACAGTGTGCACGCCGCTGGGATCTGTGCTCTTCCAGTACTTTATCGATGTACAGGAGTATGGGACAGAAGAAGCGCTCACGAAATACAGGTACAGAAGATGTGAGGCAATCTGTCCAGTAGTTTAGCCAGTGTAGCAAAGCCCCCTGGCCGTTGTTTGGACTGTGAAATACAGCAGTAATCGTGGTTCAGTCATACAGGCAGATCTCTGGGCCCGGTGCCACTGCACCTGCTGCACCAGTGAAAGCTACGCCCCCGTTTCTGTTCCTGAAATTATGTCAACGATTGCGGGATAAAGAAGGGGGGAAGGTCCTGGCTCCTTGGGTGATATCAGCGATAAACATGTCCAAAAGGTGACAGAGCGCCTTATTTAGGGATGATTGCTACACAAATGAACTGGTACATACGCTGATCTGTAGTTACAGAGGCACGAGAGTCTCTGCTCCTTGGGTGCTACTTGTAATTAACCCTGGGCGTAGTGGGCGTAGTGGGGCTACGTGGAGCATCACGGAGTGGGGGCAAATCTATGCACACCCGCACACTCCGCGTAGCCCCACTACGCGCCACCAGCCTCCCTCCCGCCCGCTTTTAAAATGCAGTGAGAATGTTCCAAAACTTTAAAAAAACAAGTTTAAAGTAATTAAAATAACTTACCTGAGCTGCGGCGTCCCGGGGCTCCCTCTTCCTTTTCTATCGCCGACTTCTTCCTCACAAACGCGCATGCGCGGGCACCCGCGCATTTGTGAGGAAGAAGTCGGCGAGAGAAGGAAGAGGGAGCCCCGGGACACCGCAGCTCAGGTAAGTTATTTTAATTACTTTAAGCTTGTTTTTTAAAGTTTTGGATCATTCTCACTGCATTTTAAAAGCGGGCGGGAGGGAGGCGGGTGGCGGGCAACTCGCTCCGCCGTGGGTGTGCATAGCCTGCCTGCCCTACGCCTACTTCGCGGATCATGAAGTAGGCAAAACTACGCACACTCCGCAGCTGGAGCGTAGCATTGCGCCCAAGCTTACTTGTAATATGCAGGTACATGCATGAGCGTAGTAGATCCTTGCATGCTACTAGTAATAGGCAGGTACAGAGGGTGTTGCAGGTACAGAAGATGGGAGTGTCCCTGGTCCTCGAGTTCAAGCAGGAAATACTGGTACACCGCACAGGTGTGAGTGGTATTTCTGTTACATGGATGCGGAAATGGAGGTGTAGAAGGCACCAGAGTCCCTGTCCTAGGGTGGCTATCACTGCAACTCGTATACTGTCATGAGCGCCCTCTTTCTGGGGTGCTACCAGTGAAATGCAGGCACAGAATGCGCATGCGCACCTGTTCCTAAGCTGCAACCACTGCAGTGCAGGTACTGTGGTGAGCCTCTCTGTTCCTGGAATGCCTCCAATGAAATACATGCACAGAAGGTGACGTGTCCCTGTATCTGGGATGCTACCATTGAAATGCAGTAACTGGCAGGAGCATCGCTGTTCCTCGGGTGTGTAGGAAAGTAGGATTTGCTACTTATGGTTACCCCACTTTTTGCTTGATGTTACACTGTTTTTGACTAGTCTGACTGAGATCCTGCTAATCAGGACCCCAGTCTATCTGCTTTCTCCCTAAAATGTTATGCCATGTACTCAGGTACACTCCAGATTGGATACTGGGGTACCCTTGTCAGTCCCTCATATATGGCACACATGTACCCAGGGCATAGGTACCCCAGAGGCCTCCCATGGGCTGAAGCATGTATTATGCCACCCATGAGAGGCCATGCAATATGGAACTACAGGCCTGCCACTGCAGCCTGTGTAATTTGGTGCATGCACTACTTACTTTAGACATAGGTTTACTATATCTATAGGTCACTACCTTTAAAACCTATCAGTTACCCCTATAGCAGGCCTTGACAATCCTGAAGGCAGGGAGTTGGGTTTTACATGAGAGGGTGCCCCTGCATGAGCAGAGCACCCCTGCAGCCTTCGGAGACCATTCTCCCGGGTTGTCGGTGACGCAGCCCGACATATAGGTAGAGGTGCATTATATGCTCGCGTAAAATGCTATGTCGCAAACTGCGGCAACAAACCATGTTGTGTTTGGTAGAATTAGCCTTTTAAACATGTGTCAGGCCTGCCACTGAAGTGCATGTGTGTGCAGTTTACTGCCACTTCGACTTGCCACTTAAAACTAATTGCCATGCCTTAAACTCCCATTTTAATACATATAAGTCATCCTTAAGGTAGGTCATAGGTAGCAGGGCAGGGTACCCTGTGAGTAAAAGGTAGGACATGTACTTTTATGTTTTGCATGTCTTGGTAGTGACAAGTAGTCTATTTAGTTTTTGTCCACTGTGCGGCCTACTCCTCTCACAGGTTAGCATTGGGAATACCTTAAATACACTTTTAAGCTGTCATTCCTGATAAGAGAGGAGTAGCTTCTCCATTTTTCCTATGTTTGGAATGGTGTTGATAAATCCTACTTACTGGTGAAGTTGGATTTAACATTACTATTTTAGACATGCCACTTTTAGAAAGTCGACATTTCTCTGCACTTACTGCTCTGTGTACCTGACAGCCTGTCTCCAATACATGTCTGGGGTGGGTGACAGCTACACTATGTGCATTCCCTCTAGACAGCTACAACACAGGAAGGATAGGTGTCTCTGAGTACCCATCTACATACATCTGCATTCTGATGGCTGTGCCTGGGCAGGATGGAAGGGAGGGGCTAACACTTCACTTGAATAGGTAGTGTCCTGTCCCCACACAAAGGGCTCATTTACTTCCCCCCCCCCCCCCCCCATAGATAGCCTGGCAGACAGGACTGGGCTGAGATGGGAACATGTGCACTTCAGAGAGCTGCTTTGAAGTTACATCAAAGGCACTTTTGGCTGGGCCTCTGACCCTCTAAAATCAGAAACTTCTGGATCTTGAACTGAACCTCTGTCAGAAGGACTGCTGTACTGCTTAATGGACTCATATTTGGACTGCAGACTTGGAAGGCCTGCTTTTCTCTTGTGTTGCCCTGCTGCCTGCTTGTCTCTGACAAGGGCTTGTTGGCTTTGCCTTTTGTTGCTTGAGACTCAGGGAAATCAAATTCTGCACCCCTGCTCCTGTGCCTGGCTCACTGAAAGTGGCCCAGATACGTGCAACATGGATCTCCTGTCTGTGTGTAACAGAACCGGTGCATTAATCCCGGTTGCGGGAGTAAAATTGGCGCATTGGAACCAGCGCTTTGCCGCCCGAGATTGAAACATCCGACACCATATCACCGCAACTGCAGCTTGGTGAGTTCGACACATCCCCTTGACTGGGTGGCAGAATCCGGCACATTGATCTACGCCTCTCGACTCCAGGACCTGTCTTCGGAACACGTTATATCGCCTTCACTGCATCTCGCTGTTCGCGACCAGGAAAGGTACTTTGTTCACGTGGCCTGCTTGGGACCTGTAGCCGACTGGCGCTCTATCGCGGTCGTTTGACTTTGCCCCAATCCAGTGCGACCTAAAGTAACCTTTTAGCGGTACTTGCTTCTAAGCGCTTTATTGAGGTTATTCTTTAAACATTCAATATCTCAACTTCTATACATTGGATTTCTGTCATTTTAGTCGCGTTTTGTTTATAAATTGTGCTCTTGGTTTTACGGTATTTATTTTTTTAACATATCTGACTGTATTTATCCATATTTATTTTGTAGCCACCTTATGGGCACTTATCCATATTTATTTTGGTTTTGAGAACAGATGAGGTGATAACTCTTATTTTTCCACATTTATTTAACGAATAAACGTGCACTCAAACTTTGATGACTGTCAGGTTTTAGCACATTAAACATCCAAAATATAACACAATAATAAACCCCATTAAAAAACAAGCATTGGCATAGCCAATAGGTCTCGCCTTTGGGACCTTATAAGTATTTAGTTATGCAGCACAATATCCTTACTGCAACAATATTAACTGTTGCATGGCTAAACACTTATAACGTCCCAAAAGCGAGACCTATTGGCTATGCCAACGCTTGTTAATTGTGTTCTAGGGCTGCCTGAATGATCCATGACTAATAATTAAAGGGAACAAAGACAGAAAAGTCACATTACAAAGAAATACATATTTTATTTATACCCCAATTTAGGTGCCGATTCCGATCCTGTAAAACCCGGGTACGAATGGTCGTACGGAGCATTTTCTCCGTACGACTCGTACCCGGGAAATCCTCCTTACAAACCAGCAAGTACGATTCGTACAGAAATACCATTTCCGTACGATTCGTACAAAACTACGTGCGGCTAAAAAATACCCACAATTCCGATCCGGGACATCGCGTACGTGAAATTGAGGACGACGCGAAGAAGGAGCACCTGTATGCGACGGACAGCCATGGACCCCATCCTACGTGTAATCCCGGCCTTCATAGCCTACGACCTGGTGCACAGAAACCGACGCAGACGCCGCAGAAGGTCAGAACAACACCCATGGTCAAAGGGGGGGGCGAGGAGCATGAAACTTAACCCCTACCCAAATCATACCACATATATCATGTACATACAGTACCTCCAGGGTCTGGTCACTTCGGGGGGCGTGTCCACCAAGCCCTGTGTCCCGCCACAACGGAAGTGGACGTGGACGCGTCCCGTCACCACAACAATGGTGGTACGGCCCGTACCCACATCCTCAGAGCGTGGGTACGGGCCGTACCCCTACGTCACCCCAACAATGGTGGTATGGCCCGTACCCACGCCCTCAGGGCGTGGGTACGGGCCGTACCCCTACGTCACCCCAACAATGGTGGTACGGCCCGTACACACACGCTCAGAGCGTGGGTACGGGCCGTACCCCTACGTCACCCCAACAATGGTGGTACGGCTCGTACCCACGCCCTCAGAGCGTGGGTATGGGTCGTACCACGCATACCCCTACGTCACCCCAACAATGGTGGTACGGCCCGTACTCACGCTCTGGGGGCGTGGGTACGGCCCGTACCACCATTGTTGGGGTGACGTAGGGGTACGGCCCGTACCCACGCTCTGAGGGCATGGGTATGGGCCATACCACCATTGTTGGGGTGACGTAGGGCTACGGCCCGTACCCACACTCTGAGAGCGTGTGTACGGACCGTACCACCATTTTTGGGGTGACGTAGGGGTACGCGTGGTACGACCCATACCCACGCTCTGAGGGCGTGGGTACGGGCCGTACCACCATTGTTGGGGTGACGTAGGGGTACGGCCCGTACCCATGCTCTGAGGGCGTGTGTACGGCCCGTAACACCATAGTTGTGGTGATGTCGGGGTATGGACCGTACCCACGCTCTGAGAGCGTGGGTACGGACCGGACCGCATCACGCGTACCCCTAGGGCACCAGTACATTAGTGATACAAGGCGTACACACGCCACAAATGTTGTCATAGGGCCTGGAGCAGCATCTAACCAGTATATTGGGGGGGGGGGTGTATGCCCAGGAGAGCAATGTACTGCACCAAGGGTGCAGGCGGGGGGTGGGTGTCTGCCTAGGCTTCACATCAGTGGCCAGAGACATGTGAGGGGTGGGTGCCTATCACTCTCAGCAGTGCCCAGACATATGAGGGGTGGGTGCATATCACCCCCAGCAGTGCCCAGACATATGAGGGGTGGGTGCATAACACTCCCAGCAGTGCCCAGACATATGAGGGGTGGGTGCCTATCACTCCCAGCAGTGGACAGAGACATGGGGGTGGGTGCATATCACTCCCAGCAGTGCCCAGACATATGAGGGGTGGGTGCCTATCACTCCCAGCAGTGGACAGAGGCATGGGGTGGGTGCATATCACTCCCAGCAGTGCCCAGACATATGAGGGGTGAGTGCCTATCACTCCCAGCAGTGGACAGAGACATGGGGGTGGGTGCATATCACACCCAGCAGTGCCCAGACATATGAGGGGTGGGTGCATATCACTTCCAGCAGTGCCCAGACATATGAGGGGTGGGTGCCTATCACTCCCAGCAGTGCCCAGACATATGAGGGGTGGGTGCCTATCACTCCCAGCAGTGCCCAGACATATGAGGGGTGGGTGCCTATCACTACCAGCAGTGGACAGAGACATGGGGGTGTGTACATCATCCTCAGATGACCACAACTCCATAGGTGTATGAACGCATCCCCAATGTGCGACTATGTTGAGAGTGCCATAACAACACATCACTGACAGCAGTGTCCCACTCCCATGAGGATGGATGTCCTTCCCCCACTGCATGACACACCACATGTGTGTGTGATGACAAATGACACATGCATACCCACCCCTGGCGTATGCAGCACAATACACACACTGATATCATGCCACAAGACTGTATAGTCATGTTAAAGCCTACTAAAATAAGAGAGCCAAAGGGAACACACACTTTCACTCACATGCCAGGACTGATAGGAATGTACAGGTGCTGGGACAGCCACCAAGTTGTTGTCTCCCATGGAAGGAATAGGGTGGAGTTCCCACAGATACAATGCCCACAATTGTCAGTCAGGTGCCCAAATACCCTGCAGAACAAGTAACATATGTGTGCTAGGCTGGGAGTACACACATGCATAGTGCGTAAAAAAAAGGGACCATTTCTACATGAAGGCATGGCAACATACTCTATACACAAGTACAGTGACTACCAAGGATGGCACAGACGATGCAGGCGGAGACATTGCTCAGCAGGCATGGCCATAGTTGAAGGGATCTGTCACCCACCAAGGAAATGTAGACACAGGTCAGCACAACAATTGTGCAACTCCCTGCAGGGAAGATGTCAGGTGCCACAGAGGAAGGAACACTCCTTGGGACAATGTTTCCAAACACAAAGAGCATACACGACCAAAGAATCTTTGCAGAGACCCTGTGTTGGCACGCAGATACCAGGGTCCACCCCATGAGCAGCAGACTACAACATTTCCCAGACACCTAACACATTATCACCACCCCAACTCACGGAGCATCAGCACCAACATCAATACCAGAAAAGCAATAGTGTTCAAAGGAAAAACAAAATGCTTTATTCAGCATTAAATTAAAACGTAGAAAAGGACACTATTTACAAAGGCCATAAGCCAGTCCAGATGCGAAGTCCTGGGGGGGGGACTCATGGCCACGTGTCTCCCCTAGGTTGCCTGCACATTAGACACTTCATGTTCATCCACTGGGGGGGGGCATCATGTGGGGAAGGACCAGGCACCGCAGGGACAGGAGGGGGAAGGGTAGGTGTTGTGGGTGCAGGGAAGGACGACTCCACCACAGGGGGTGGGGCAGCACCAAAGGTGGTGGTTAGAAGGGCGCTGCACACTTCCGCAAGCTCGTCCAGCGTCTCCCCTGCACCCGAAGAAACCACAGGCCCCATGAAGGGGGGTGGTCAGAGGGATGGGTTGCAGCGCCACTGGGGGAGGTGGTGGACAGGGGGGGACTCAACTCCCTTAGCCGTGGAGTGCCTTGCCCGTTTGCAGGCTGGTGAACCAGTGGGGCTGAGGACCAGCCCAGACAAGTAGGTCTCCTTCTCAGATTGTGGGGCAGGGGAGCCGAGGGGAGTGACATTGGAGGGACTGGGGAGTGAGGAATGCGGACTCCGACTTTGGCTGCGTGTCTGCCTGTGTGCCCCATACCCAGTGGGTGTGCCCTCTTCCCCCTGAGTGTGCGTGACAGGAGGTGTGCGCTTGCCCTTCCGTGTTGGTGTGCTGCCTGTGTCTGGTGGGGTGCGTGCCTGGGAATGTCTGGGTGTGCTTGGGACAGGCATGGGAGTGGGAAGTGTGGATGGTTCAGGGGTAGGGGGGACGAAGCGCTGCAGGAGACTCACTGCTGCTGTCAGTGACGAGTCCATGGACCTCAGCAACATCCGTTGGTCAGACATCGCTGATGACATGCCCTCCATGTACGACACCATCTGTGTCAGCAGTCTGGTGTGGCCATGGAGGACACTCAGCAGCGATGTCTGGCCAACCTGCAACTGCCGCTGAATGTCCACAGACTCAGCAGTGAGGGCAGCAGGGGAGACAGGGGCAGGGGGTGCGGTGCCTGGCACGAAGGAGACATGTTGTTGCCCTATACGGACAGATGGGACCGGAGCAACTGGGAGGGTGGTGATGGGAATGGAGGGGGCGGTGACAAATGTAGTGCTGCTGCCAGCTGTTGGAGCAGCCTCCGCCCCCTCTGGGAGTTCAGCCTCGGACCCGTCTGCGTCGTAGTCGGTGTTAGTACTAGACTCCTCCGCTTGACTCCCCTCGCCCTTCGTGCCACTTGCTGCGCCAGACTCGCCAGCACTGGTGGCACCGGTGCTGGATCCCTCCTCCACGTCTGTGCAGGTGTCTCCCTCGGTGTCCCCCGATGATGCTGTGGGCAAGGTGAAGAGACAGAAAATAATCACACACCTAGATACATATGACACATGAGTCCAAACAAAAGAGGTCACAGTGCATATCATGAAATGCATCATGAGTAACATCTAGAATACTCCGCACATATGTAAGCCCTGCACTCCCCAGTTGGTTGACCCATCATGCCACTTGGAAACAATAAAAATCAGGACACAACAGCAAATAACTCGATATCCAATTAGTCAGAGGATATGGTGTCTGGGAATTGTTGAGCACAGCCAGACTATGAATGCATGCCACCTATCGTTCACTGTGAAAGAAACAGTATTGGTGCACCCAAGGGCAAATAACAGACGCCAATGCTGAAGGTGTCCCCACACTCAGAGACCTGTGAGTAATTTTGAAAGGCACAAGAAATACATTGTGAACCCTTGGGTATCACAACACTTTACACAATCGACGTGTTTGGAATGTGTGAATGTGCCACTTTTTGATCAGAACACACATGTGCCTGTATAACAGAAGTCACACAAGGAGGTGCACACAAAACTACATTTACACAGTCATTGTATGAGCTGCCAGACTAAATCAAATAAGCCACTGTAAAGAAGAAATGGGGTATCAGTAAGTACATATACATGGCACCATGGTGGTCTGGATGACTTGACACTCGTAAGTTGGTATCATCAACAACCAAGGACTTACCCAAATGCAACCACACAGTGGGAACATGTATATGTATAATCTCTAAACAAATATTTTTTAAAACTGTGCCTTTGTTTTTAATGTGCCAGGGTGTCCCAGAAAAGTGTAAAGGTGGTGTCTTGTGCACTTCCTTGGGAGACATCTGTCATGCAGGCACATTATTGTCATTCACCACAAAACATCAAAGTCATGCATATCAACTATTGAGACATGTTGACAAGTGTAGTGAGTGCCAACGTACAAGACTTCTAGACTAACGACTTGAATCATGCCACCTGTCACATGGCCATCCGTACCATCATGACACATTTGGCAACACATCTGACCCACTACCTGTCATGTGGAGTGGCACACATGTCCAAACACAGGACAATGCATTAGCTAATGGCCCTGCAATTGTGTCGGAATAAGGGGAGCACCTGCACTGAGGAGACACCCTCATGGGAACCAAGATTGTCCACACAGATGTCAGCACACACAGACCAAACTATGTAGCATCTGGACCACACACCGTTGGCAAAATATGGATGAGCAGGAACCATGTCTTTTAACTTCTGACACATGCTGCAAAGCACAAACATTAAACCCTGCACAACATGACTGGGTCACTGCATGTTGAGTGTCTGTCCAGACAATTATCACACACAGGTCAGACCTGGTAAGGAGACATAAGGTTTGGACATGTAGGCCTTGCCCGCACAAACCCCCCCTACCTGACACAATGTGATTGAGACAGAGCAAGTACTTACACCTCTTAATCTGGGTTTACTAAATTGTGCATCAAGAACTCCTAAATGTACTCAACATCACCTCATGAGGCTGACCCTACATATTAGTGACAAACAACCATCATCAAATAGTTGTACATAGACACACAGGCACTGGCCAGTGTGAGTATGCACAAGCCAAATGGGGTCACCCTGTACAGTGGACACATGTAGCACACTTTACATAAATACAAATAAGGGCCAGGGTAAAATGCCACAGAGCCCAACCTATGCTGAAAACACAGAGAATGTCCACAGTGTTGGATGACACACATGATTCCTAGGAAAAGGTGTCTCAGGGGACTATAGTGGGCACACTGCTCCATGGTCCTGCAATGATCTGACTGTAACAGGAGCAACCGTCCCGGCACTATGCATATCTCCCACTCATGCACATCATGTCTGAGGCCACAACATTGGTCATGCATGCTGCAAGTCTGTTCATTTTAGGCCTCACACTCCTATGTTGAGACTCAGCATCAGTGCCAACAATTATGGACCCCCAAATTACTGAACAGGACAGGGCACAGGCAAGGTACCAACACATGTCACAGACCACCCCCACACAGGATGCAGCAAGCATTGTGCACTTGGATTAACTGGCAGCCTAGATGACCCTGTGCAATAGTGATTACACACAGACCAGGGAACACATGTCAAGGAGGGGAAAGGAGGAAGAACTGCCCCGGTTGACTTGGGGCAACAGGATATGCACTGCACATATAATACCCTGGCAGTGTATCCATGCGACCGAGCAGTTCCTAAAGCTGGTGACACACAACAAACACACATGTACCTACCCCCTCCTTGCTGCTGTCCCTCCTGTAACCGCCTATCCATGTAAGGGAAGACCACCGCCAGGACATGCTTCATCTGGTGGGTCAGTCGTCGACGCCCGCCGTGGGGGCGTGGAGGTGAGTCCCCCAGCAGGACCCGGGCGATCCTCCTGGTCCAGCACCGGATGTCCTGTCAGCGTTTCCTCACTTGGGGTAGGCACCGACAGCGACCCTACACCGACATCACGGCCCTGATGGCCCGCTTCCAAATTCTCCCCTTCTCGCAGGCGGTTACCTGTGAGGATGACAAAATGAGACAACATCACTACACCTGCCCCATGTCACAGAGACACACATTTGAACATCTTTGCTTTTTTGAACAGGGCATAGTATGCTGCCAACTAATAGCACCTTTGTCATAGGGACATTAGCCTCTGGGGAAGCCCCAATGCACTACATGGCATTGAAAGTACACAGGTGGCATGAGGGGTGCGACACACTCCCTGATCATGGCTCACACTGTGCATCACAAGCAACACAAGGCTGATGGACAGCACCTCAAAGCAGTCACATGCCCCAGGCCACTGACGCAACCTCAGCAGAGTACACAGACACACACAGGCACAGATCAATCACCTGCCATTGGCAACAGCGGATACAAACCTCAGTCTGCACATGTGCCACTTGCCTGGGGGGTGTCACAGGTGTGGGGCTAGCTCAGCACGTCAGACACACAGCACGGCTTCCTTCTCACATCAGATGGGTAGAGCATTTGCCTCCTCCATGCAGGTGGGTGTGGTGCAACACTCTGCATAGACACTCACCCACATGACAAGGAACATTCACACACATCAATGTCCAGGGGGCGTACACATCATTTGGACACTCTCACCACAGCTACACTCAACTCACACACATCTGTGGGTACAGTCACCTGTCACACCGGGGGGACCACTGAATCACATCAGGACTATAGAACAAAAATGCCCAAGAGGATTAGCCAGGCTGAATGTGCCATGCACCATGCAGTGATTGTCACAGTAAGCACAATGCAAGTGAGGAGTGCAGACATGAACGACATCATGCTCTGCATGAGAGACATAAGGCATTCCCCCCCCTGGGACCCACTCTAAACAACATTGCATGTCTGTCACACCTGGACACAATGCCAGAAGTGACAGTCACAAAAAAGGTGCACAGTCAAAGCTAGTGGAGTCAGCACTCACCTGCTCCCCTGGTCTCCCATACAGGCTGGGGTACTGTGGGAGGATGATGTCCAGCAACGCCTCATTCTCCTCCTGGGTGAATGGTTGGGCCCTCTCCACAGACCTGGACATGGTGACAGAGGAAGCAATGACAGCAGCAGTGGTGTCCAATGACGTGTTGTGCAGGCAAGTGCCCTCTCATGGGTTCTGGCTGCCTTATATCTGCCTTGCTGGGCTGTTTCATTTACAGCAGTACAGAGTGATTGGTCAGACTCATTTGCATCCTACGTTTCCTCCAATCCCTTCAAACATACACCAGTGAGTGCTTTTTCATGGCTCAAAATTTGAGCATCATGTCAAGTCAACAACCACTTTGCAACATTGTATATTGTCTCCAACTGACTTTTGCTGGCCACCTGATGAAAAATTTTGAACTGGAAACTCGGTCTCCATGACAACCAGCATGCATTTAGGCCATAATACTTGGCCCTCATGTGTCCCCTATGTAATTTTACAATCCACACACAGGTACGGTGCGTTTCACACGTACCCCTACGGCACCAGTTGCACAGTGCGTTGGACACGTACGTGTACTACGTGTACGACCAGTGTGTACACGTACGTGTACGACCAGTGTGTACACGTACGTGTACAACCAGTTTACGTGTACACACTGGTCGTACACGTACGTGTACGACCAGTGTGTACACGGACGTGTACTATGGTAGTACACGTCCGTGTACACACTGGTCATACACGTACGTGTACGACCAGTGTGTACACGTACGTATACAACCAGTGTGTCCACGGACGTGTACGACCAGTGTATACACGGACGTGTACGACCAGTGTGTACACAGACGTATACTACCGTAGTACACGTCCGTGTACACACTGGTCGTACACGCCCATGTACACACTGGTTGTACACATACATGTACACACTGGTCATACACGTCCGTGTACACACTGGTCGTACACGTCCGAGTACACACTGGTCGTACATGTCCGTGTACACACTGGTCGTAAACGTACGTGTACACACTGGTCGTACTCGTACGTGTGTACGGCCCTTACACACACGCGTACTCCTACGCCAACACCAATATAGTGATACGTACCGTACACACGCCCTCAGAGTGTGTGTACGGTGCGTTTCACATCTTCCACTGGTGATAGGAGGTGCACAGGACAGGAATGGAGGTCTCAGACTCACACAAGGCTGTACATCAAGTCATTGTCAGTGCAGTCCTTCTTGTGCAGGGCCTATGTGTGTCAGGCAGTGATATGGCACATGTCTCCTCATGTTTTTGCACAATAGATGTGTGATGACCTGTGTACAGATGGCATGTGTGATGGGGCACTATGTGGCACACTTCCCCTTCACATTTAGCACATGTGTGCATGTAGTACAAACGTGTCAAGCACTGCATCACTGGTATGGCACAGTCACCAACACCCGCAACTGTCCCCTGGTGCCAGGGACAGGGACACTGACACCTGACATCTCACTACCAGCGTGGCCCGATGTGACTATGTCTTGTGTGTCATGTGTTCCCATGAGCTTGCTGTTGGTGTTCCGTCAACTGCATCTGCTGTTGCTGCATCCAACAGGTGTCTGTGCGTAGATGGCCATAGCACACATATACGCACACCATGCCACATGTGGATTCACACGTTACGTGTGTCTGGATGCTTCAAACATGTTCTTTTGACATGAGGACCTATCTGCGTCGTCTCCATGTCAGTGATTTCTTTTTTCACGTGTACCCCTTCATCGCAATGTGTGTGAGCTGCTAATTTGTAATGACATGTGCCCTGTGCGTCTAGCTTGCCCCCAGCTGTCTGTATGAGATGACATCCTTCAAATGCAGATATGTGGATGTATGTCACTCCTGTGATGTCTCTGGCTGTTCACTTACACTGGCCCACAGCTTGTTTCAGGGCATGTAATGTAGAACTTGACAATCAACGGTTGTAGCTGGCTCTTCGTAGGAGTCTCATCTGGCTGGCATACGTGTCCTGGATGTATTGCACAGACCAGACTCTGTATTTCACAGATGTGTATTAGCTGTTGAACATGTGCTCAGTTTCTTGACATTGGTGTTGTGATGTACTCACTCTTCGTTATTCCTTCCAAATTTCTGCAGGGCACCGCCTCTCCCCCGACCAATGTCAGACTTGGGTGCCATGAGGGAACGTGACTGCATAAGACGCTACCGCTTCTCGGAAGAGTTGATCGAGCACTTGACTGCCCGGCTGGAACCACACCTCCAACCACTACACAGGTATCCTACTGCACTGACCCCCAAGATGAAGGTGATGGCAGCCCTACATTTTTTGCCACCGGTACGTTTCAATTCACCATAGCTGATGTGGGTGGCATGTCCCAGACCATATTCAGCCGTGTCCTGCATGATGTTTTAGAAGCCATGTTGGAGCACCTGGATGAATTCATCCGTTTTCCGACTCGTGAGCAGTTGACAGGTGTCAAGGGTGATTTCTATGCCCTGAGAGGGATGCCCCATGTAATTGGGTCCATTGATGGGACACATGTGGCTTTGGTACCACCACTGGCACACAAGGTAGCCTATCGAAACCGAAAACATTATCACTCCATTAATGCCCTTGTGGTGATTCTACCTAACATGCTGATTTCCCATGTCTGTGCACGTTTTCCAGGGTTAGCACACAATGCCTACATCATGAGGCGTAACAGGGTGCCAGAAATGGTGCTGCGGCTGCACAACGAACGAGCATGTCTTGTTGGTGGGTATACTCTGTTTGTCCTGTATTTAGCTGTATCTTTGTATCTTACTGCATTTCCTGACCCACTTCTTTACATGATGTTTCCATGTAGGGGACTCTGGCTATCCCAACATGCCATGGCTGATGACGCCTCTCCGCAACCCCAGAACAGCTGCAGATCACCGTTACAACAACACCCATGGGCAGACCAGGCGAGTGATTGAGAGGACGTTTGGCCTCCTGAAGAGCCGATTCCGGTGCCTTCACAAGACAGGCGGATCCCTCCCATATGCACCGGTGAAGGTCTGCAAAATCTTCATCGTGTGCTGCATGCTGCACAACATGGCAGTGGAGAAAGCTGTGCCACTCATCCTGGATCCGGATGAGCAGGAACATCCACCCGTGGAGTATGAAGGGCTTGGTCACGAGGCAAGTGAGGAGGAGGAGGACATCCGGAGTCAGCTCATACGCAACTTCTTCTTATAATGGTGAGTCCCTGGGTCTGAGTGTGCACGCTTTGAGCCTTGTGTGGCATGTGTTGCGATGTGTGTGTCCAGCTGACTGTATGCTAAGTAACTTAGAGGTGTGTTCTGATGTGTCACTCGAGTGATGATGTCATTCCACACATTGTAGCTGAGACAATAAATTTAAAACTAGCATGGTGACAACCTCATTCCTGTAGAGTCAATGACCATGCATGTGGTTGACTATCTTTTCGGTGACTTCTTGTGTGTCTGTCATCCCCAGGTAGTTGCGCATGCTGTTTGCTCGTGGCATCGTTGGGCTCCTGCTATTCCTCATGAGTATTGCAACGTGTGCTGAATCAGCGTTACATGCACGGACATGGTGAAAAGTCTCCTTTGGGTAGGATTACAGCAAGGCATTTTGGGTGTGGTAGTTGTTCGGAATGTGTGCTCCTGTGCATGTTTTGTTACTATGCATACATGTCGACTCACCATGGGGCACCTGACATGTAGCATGACTCCCATGAATTGATAGTCACCCTACGTGACAGTCATCTGTAATGGGATTGTGGATTGTGAGGAAGGTATCAATGTGTGTGAAACTTCCCTCTGAAACATAGGGGAGGCTACGGGTGGACATAGTGTGGGACATCCCCATAAGAGGCTCAATGGGGAATTGCAGCCTCTCCGTGTGCAGCAGGGGTTGTTTGGCTCACCCCCTTCACTTGTGTGCCAGTTCAATGGATTTACAGCATCTGTGGTGTGAAGGGGGTGTCCAGTGTAGGTTCCACATGTTCAGCCAAATGACCTGTGAGTCTATTTATATTGATGCATTTCCCTTAGTGTGGGCCTGAGTAATAAAGGTGTTCCTTACCCTCCAAGGTGCCTCATCTCGGTCAATGCAGGTCTCTTGCCACTGTGCATGCGGCATCTCTGGCATAGTTGTCAAATATTGTGCATATGAGTCTATGTGTAGATTAGCAACATGCATGATGTTCTACATGGATTGGAATCTCTATTGTGCATGAAGTCCATGGTTGTGTATGTATGTGGTCATGTTGGTCCCCACAACGGGCCCTCAACACCTGCTGAGGGTGTGTTTCCTGTGCGCAGCTCGGCGTTCATTTTCCTGATCCAGTGTCAGTCATCTTTGGTGATTGTGCATCCATTGTCTCTGGGTGTGCCATGGAAAACCGGACAGTCCTTCCTTTACATACGCCTGTTGCAGTTGGCCTTTCTGACATCCTTGTCTTTGTGTGCAACTTGTGGCATATTTTCCAGGACATGCCGCCTGCTGCGGCTGCCCCTGCAGCAAGGGCACACAGTCTCCGGATTTGGCAACACACACGCCTCAAAGATGCTCCTCCCTTCCTCCCTCCACCCTTTCATTTGGCTGTCATCAGCTTGTCTGTGCCACTGTTGCGGCCACGCGGTGCCAAAGGCTGGACCGTCTGCATATGCAACATGCACATTGCACGACCCTCATGGCCTTGCATGACCCACATCACACTACAGTCTGATGTTGCAGCCACCCTCCATGCAATGTCCATCCGCATATCTACAGCCTGCTCTCAGGCATACACTAAGCGCACACACAACACCTTTGCATGATGAGTGTGCAACTCCAACTGCCTACACAGTGCTGCCATGCCTTCCAGGCCCTGTCACACCAACCAGGTCATGTCCCTCCTACTCCCCACCGGCCCTGTACCCCAGCAAGGCCATGGGAGTGGGATTCCAGGCTTCTGCATGTAGTATGGTGTTGTCGTCTGGCACAATGGCACAGGTATCATCTCTCAGCGTGTCAATCTACAATGTGTCCAGGACCCCCCTCACCACCATCACATGCGCACAGTACCTCATCATCAGCTTGTATGCCATTGACAGCCACGTGCTCCTCACCCTCACCAAAGACGCCGACATTGCCAGTTCCAATAATCAAGAATGCATGAGATCCATTGATGAATGGATGAACATCAGCCACCTGAGGCTGGACTTGTACAGGTCTGAGGTAATCATCTGCGGATTGTCCCCTTACAGCTGGGTCAACTGCTTGTGTCCCACCCGCAAGAGCCCTGCACAAGCACCCAGTGGCCACGCACACAAGATGGTGTGCACCATGTATTGCTCGCTCACATTTGCCATAGTGATCACCAGCATCTGTACCTCAGGCTGCAACACCCTCTGCATTATGCACATGATCCACAGATAGATCCACTCCAAGGAAAGACAGACCATCCCCCAGCTCCACGACAACATCCGTGTCAAATACTGCTCTGCCCTCTACGGAGCAAGTACATCCAAACTCCCGGGAAACTAGTACACATCCAGGGTGCATCTGCACACCTCAGCTTCAACGTCCCGCGCCCCAGCGACATCACCGTCCAGCAGAGATAGCTGCAATGGATCACTGTGTGCTGCAGGATGACCTTCAGATTCCCCACCCACACTCAGGAGGCAGGCCACAACCCCGACCATAAACCAACCTTATACCACTGTCATCCGACACCCCGTTGGGCCATCTCCGTGCATCCAACCTTGCCCTAGCCACCATTCTTCACATCCACCGTACTTCCAGCATGCAGGACATAGTGCTCCCACCTGGTAAAACATACCTGGGACTCCCTCCCCGGGAACCTCCACATGAGCCATAACCTCTACGCCTTAATGATACTCTTCCAAATAAGTCTGTCCGCACAGTATTGCAAGCCCACCCTCAGCAGCTTGAGGCCATCACAGGTGAGTATTGTGCTCCATGTCTGCATAGAATGATACATTGTGACCCATGTGTGTCCTGTACCAGACTCAGATCCAAGGGTATGGATGGGTGGAGTTAGTTCAACACGCAGGCATAGTTTGACATTTACACACACATATGTTGTGGACTAATGCAAAATGACTGCAACATCTCATGATACAAAATAAATCTTTTTATTTGCGGTGGGGTACGTGTTTTGGTAGATAAAATAAGGTGCTCTACCGGGTGCATGGAATCCAAAGTTCACAGGGGGAGATGGAATCCTTGGCATTTGAAGTCATCAGAGTCCAGACCACAGTGTTGGTCATCATTGGTCAGACTGTGACCAGCAAGTCCATGTGGCAGAGAATGTCATTGGATGTGGTGCTGCTGTTGCGCCAGAGGGCCAGGTGCCAGGCCAGGTGACCTGGGAGATGTGGATGGTCCGCTGCCTCTCACAGCCTTTTCCGTGGACGACCCACCTTCCTCCGGGGACCCTCAGATGCAGGCCTTAACGATGTTTGGGACGCTCCGTCAGACGAATCCTCCTCCTCCTCCCTCCCTGTGGCTGGTGCTGGTCTGCGCCTGGTGTCACAGGGAGGGTTGCCCATGTTGTCGGCGATCCGACGGAGTGAATGGCTTATGTCCCTTTGCACCGCCAGGAGCTCACCCAGTCTTGCCTCCATCCGTCCTTGGTGTTGTTGTTGACTGGCATGTTGCTCGGCCTGCAGGTTCTTCATCTCGTCGAGGGTCCGCTTCATCTCTGTGAGGCTCCCCACTACCTGGCTGATGTCCCTGGTGTCACGCCGGTATGTGTCCAGGATGTGGTGTATGTGTGACATACCGGTTCCCTGGTCAGGTTTGCGCCTCCGCCTGCCTCCACTCCCACCACCCCTGCCCACACGAGCCTGGCCTGCCGTTGTGGGCACATCAGGTCTACGGGACCCCTGAGGGATGGCATTTGCGGGGTTGCCTGCCTCCTCCTGGGTGCCTGGAGAACCTTGTCCCTCCTGGTCAGACTGGCTCTGTTGTTCAGTGCGAGCAGGGCTCCTGGGTGTCTCCTGGGATGTGGCAGGAATGGGGGTGGTGGTTGGCACAGATGTACCTGAAGCAGGTGCTGCAGGGGCTTGGGCACCAGAGGGTCCAGGTTGGTCGGGATCATCCACGGAGTGGTGAGAGTCGCCGCTGCCGGTGGGATCATCTTCACGCCGGGCCGGGGACTGTGATTTTTCCCCCTCATTGTTGGGGGGAGATCCATGACGTTGCCCTGTTTGTGAGAGAGAGACAATGTCAATGCTGTTTCATGCGACATCCATGTTTCGGATATATTCACGTTGGCACAGTTCCTCCAGGTAGTTGGATGTGCCTAGCATTCCTCTCAATGTCCACTTGTGGATGGGTATGTTGCGGGGGACAGATTGATATGTTCTCCTGAGTGTTTGACCTGTAGAATTGTGGCTAGGATGCTTATTTGGCTATGGATTGATCTTGTTGTGTCACATGTCCATTGTGAGAGTGGATGAATCCGTTGCCTGCCCCAGGGGTGTGTGCTTGTGTAAGGGGGGGTTGTGACCGGGCCTACTGTTGTGTGTAGTGTGATTTGTCATTGGGTCTCCCAGGTGATGTGTCTGTCCCCTCATGGTGCATGCTGGCATGACAGTGAGTGTGAGTTCCTGTGCTAGATATCTGAGCTAGTGGAGTTGGTGTTTGGGTGTACAGTGGTCACAGGAGGGCCTTGTGCTGCATACAGCAGGGCCAAGTGTCAGCTACCTTGTCAGTACTTTGCCAGTCCCTGTGCATTGGGCATGGTGCATGGGTATGTACCTAGGCCATATGGGCTGAGGGCATTGGTGTCTGCTTCTGAGTGTCACACTGTGTTGTGTGGGGCCCACCCTCCCAGCATCCCGGACATCCAGTCTTGGGTTTGTGGTTTGTGTAGCCTGGGACATGGCATGGCCTTGCTTTGTGAATGGGGCATGGACATGTTAGTGGCATGAGCGTGCTTTTTGAGTGTGGTTGTGTCCGGTGAGGGCTTGGGGGTAGTTGCGTGCATTTGGTGTATTTGGGGTGTGGATGCCATTGCCCCCATGTTACGTAAGTAGTTTGTGTACTCACCAGGCTCTGCGACTCCTTCGACTCCGTGTACTCCCACCGGCGGAAGCAGGGCCATCACCTTCTCCTCCCAGGGATGGTAATGTACGGGTCTGTGGGGCAGCCCACCGCCAGTGATGTTGCTCTGGGCGTATTCCTCGTTCATTTTCCGCTTGACTGCCCTGCGCAGATCGTACCACCTGGCTTGGCATTCATGCCTGGTCCTTCGGATGGGCGCAACAGCATTCACCTTATCGACGATCCTCTGCCACAGGCTTGTTTTTTGGGCTATGCTGGTCTGTCTGACCAATGTTCCAAACAGCTGTGGCTCGACTCTGATAACTTCGTTGACAAGGAGGTCCAGCTCCACCCTTGTGAACTTTGGATTCTTGTTTGTGGGCATGGTGTGGGGTGTGCGTGTGGATGGTTGTGGGTGTCTGAGTGTGAATGTGACGGTGTGTGTGTGAATGTGAAGAGGGGGTGTTTGTGAAGGAGGTTGTGTGAAGGTGTGTAAGTTAAGGGGTACTTAAGGTGTAAGTAAGGTACAGTTGTTTGTGGGGTCTGGCAACAGTGGGTCTGTTGCAAATGCTCATGGGTTGTGTGTGTGGGCCCTTTTTATTGGTCCATTTGTGGGTATGGCTGGGTTTGAATTTTTGGTGGGTGTGTTATAAGAGGTGGTTGTGATTTTGGGCCTCTGTTTGCCTGTTTGGATGTGCCAGGTCAGTCATTGAGATGTATTTTGTCATGTAGATGTGTTTTGTGTTGTTGTGCGATCCAAATTGACCCTCCTTGTGCTGTTTTACAGTGTCCTGGTTCTGTACGTGTCTTTTTCGCGTTGGTAAGGTCCGTACATACGCGATGCTGGGTGAGGGTGCTGGGGTACAGTGTTGGGGTACGGTGCGTACAGGTACGGGGCTGGGGTACGGGCCTGGGGTGCGGCACGTACAGGCACTACGGTCCTGGGGTACGGTGCGTATTACGCGGCTGGGATACGGGCCGGGGGTGCGGCGTGTACAGGTGGGGGGCTGGGGTACGGGCCTGGGGTACGGTGCGTGCAGGTGCGGGGCTGGGGTAGGGGCCTGGGATGCGGCGCATACAGGTGCCGGGCTGGGGTACGGGCCGGGGGTACGGTGCGTACAGGTACAGGGCTGGGGTACGTGCCTGGGGTGCGGCACATACAGGTGCGGGGCTGGGATACGGTCCTGGGGTACGGTGCGTACAGGTACGGGGCTGGGGTACGCGCCTGGGGTGCGGCGCGTACAGGAGGGGGGCTGGGGTACGGTCCTGGGGTACGGTGCGTACAGGTGTGCTACTGCGTTCACTCTGTACGGGGCCTTTTACATGCGGTTGTGTATTCGGACGGGCGGTACAGATCGTACTTGCGCGCTCGGACTTCTGTTTTACGATTTGCATGTAAAAATGTCCGGCTCCCTCTCGTACACTTTTCCCGACGCTATTCGTATGTATTTTTAACATACGAATCGTACTTCGCCGGTTGTAGGGCACTTGTACGAATTGTACATAAAAATATATGGATACGAGTCGTACGCAATTTTTTTTTAACGGATCGGAATCGGCACCTTAGTGTCAATTAGAGACCTTTTCAGGTTCTTTACAAATGGCTGGTATTTTTCTTTTGGATACCCTACTTCATATTTCTTTTCATGAAATGCATTCTCACACAATGGCAATAAAAGTAAAATCCAAATGTAAAAAATAGGCAGAGTGGGGGCCCAGGGGTCATGGAGACCAGAAATAAAAAATCTAAGCCTTGTTAAACAGTTTACAAAGGTATGTAAATATGTAAATGGCCTGTCAAAGACCTGTGAAAAACTTGGGTGCCGGAGATAAGACACCAGACATTGCTTCACTTACAATGGGAGGGGCTACAGAAAAGCCGTGGGGGTTGTCCAAATATGGCAGGGTTCCGAGGATAATCGAACTGCATGGGTGAAAACCGTTTTACCTGGGATACGATTAAATATTTCACAACGCAGGCCCTCATTCACTGACTGTTCACCTGGTAATTACATACCACACTGACCCCGCTCCAATTGTACTCGGGATGATAGTTCCCACACGTTTTATGCATTTAGCAACCAAATAGTGTTATTGCATTTCAGGAAGAGCACGTCCACAAGTGATATATGCTACATACAGTAAATTTGCGAACACTGCATCCACTGCATCCACGGAAACAAAGATATCGCTCACTGACTTGCACTGGAATAAGGATATATTAAAAAGCAACACATGTTGAGAAGCGTCAACACTATCATCTCCGGGTCAGAATCGGGAGAGTCTTACAGTAAATATTCAGAGAAGTAAGAGCACCACATTCAAAGATGGCTGTCAGGTTTACCACCACGGGACGCGCAAACTATTTCCGCCCGCTGTAGTCGTTGCATGAGTACTGTGAACCGGGTGTGGTAAAGTACCCGCCCTAGGATTCAATATCCCAAAGCACTGAAGGGGCGTGTCAGGCCCCATCATGGAGACTCTGGGCTGCATGTGGTAGTGGCGGTCACCCGGTGGGCCTGCCAGGCGTGGGCACAATTCTGGCTGCAGGTAGGGGCTGGCGGGCGACGCTACAGTGCGTGAAGAGAGCAGCAAGTGGACCTCGGCGGCGGAGAAGCGCTGCATTGGGAACGGAAGGGACTTGGCGCCCACCCTTGGCAGCAGGATCAGCTTTGCTGTGCGGTGCCCTCTGCCCTTCAGTCCCATGGCACCGTAGCCTGCAGTGGCGCCTCTGCTCAAGCGAGCCTCGTCCGGAAAGTCAGAGCTGGGTCAGAAGTACAGCAAAGAACACAGCTCCCCACGCTGAAGGAGAAGCTGAAAGCACAGCGCCTCCGTCCGGGAGCTACTCCAGCGGACACTCCGAACTGGTACGAGGTCCTAGTACACAGCCCAGGTGTTTTAAGAGCACACGCAGATCATGCTGTTGCATACAAACAATCTATATGTCACAGAATATATATGTATCAAAGTCGTATCACCTCCACTAACACCTTGAAGGACAAGTGCATATGGGAGGCAGACTAAAAGCATGCAACATAATAAATAGCACATTGTTTTTGTATTGGCGAAATTACACGTCCCCCGCAAAGGGTCACCTGTATCGTCGACCACTTGTTGCACAGGTAGCACTACACAGTGCTGATTGCACATATGAATAAAGAATATAGTCATCACTCTTTGCGCACATGCCCTACTAAATTGCAAAAGAGTAAAAAAACGAGTGGTGAGCGCGCACGCGCTACAGCAAGCGATCTGTTTTCAATTATCGCGCCCATGTCTGGGCACAATAATTCAAAACAAATGTCGCCCGTGCGTGTAACCACAAGCAATAGGCCGTGAGCGGAGCAAAGGCGGGACATGCACCCGCCTTTTTGCAATTGCGTGCTGTCTTTCTTAGAAAGACACATGCAAAGCCCAATAGCCTGTAACTAAAAACAAAACACACGCACGAGCGTGTGGTGAGCTTTTGAAGCACCTTACTAAAAGTCTCGCCAGAGCGATGCATGCGCGCAGCTACAGGCTCAACCTAATTAACATAATAGCACACATACATGTTGAGATAAGAAGTAATTTAAGCAAATCTCATTCAGCTTTCTAACTACCCCTGCTGCCAATATGGACAGCTATTGTCCTGGAATTCATTAATCTCGGCACAGAGAGTCACTCAAAATAAGCCGAATGTTCTGTATTTTTCCACTTTTAAAATAAATACAGACAAGAAACACAATATATTCTGTCGTAAAAATCAGTAAAAATGGAAAACAGGGAGCCCTTATTTATAATGTAATAATCTGTTTTTTAAAACCTGTGCGGTGTGTGTTTGTGGTGTATTCATTGCGTGACTGTCTGTGTGTTTCACAAATACTTTACTGCCTGTTTAGATAATCCTGGCTGCTCTGCGCCAAGCTACCAGAGGGTGAGCACAGGTTATCTTTTAGTGTGCATCTAGCTTACCCTGACTAGGATTGTGGCTTCTCCTTGGACAGGGTGCATACCTTTGCCAACCAGAAACCCAATTTCTAACATCTTTACACGAGCACCAGATAACATCACACAGGATCAGATTCTTATTTTTATTGTTAGACACAGGAAGATTAAGTAATTTTCCCAGAATCCCTGGATGTTGAGCCAATGCTGGACTCGATCCTGGTCTCCCAGTTCCAACATCGGCAGCTCTGGCCATTATGCCATTACTCCTTCACAGTAACAAAAGATTGCTGAGGCTGACCTCAGGATGCACAGGTGCAGATGTGCGAGTGCCTATCCACCGGAAAGATCTGCTTGAGCACGTGGGAAGTGGAGTACCCCGCTCCAGGCAGTGCTCCTTTCTAAGATGGATGGCTGGCACAGGGATCAGCACCCACCCTTCCTGAGCTGTGAGAGCTGGGATTCTATCCACCATGACTATCGCCGTCCCCAGAGGCCTTGTGATAGGACAGATGGAAGTCGTCGATCTCCAGAAATAATACATGAAGCCATTTTCGTGTATATACACAAATGAAAGTGTGTTATATAAACATCCGAAGGCAAGCCCAGCCTGGCGTGCTGAAGACAGCTGTCAGCACCGAGGGAAGCTCTGAGATCATTTTTAAGAGCAGAGGAGCCCAGTGTATGAAGTGCATTTAGATGGCTGTGATACTAGCACACCTGCAGTGTGCTTCTCTTCTAATATGAAGACAAACTTTACGGCCTGCACGGCCCGGGGGAGGGGAATCTCTTGGCAAAGAAGCTGAACAGCTTAGCACGGAACATCTTGTAGTAGACTCTTGCTCTCTTGGGTTGACATGCGTAATTCCCTGGTTTGTGCTCGTGCCAAACCCCAGGAGTGTTCCTGGGGGCCGAGGATTAAGCCTTCATTCCCCTGATGTGGGTTGCTGCTGCAGTGGCGTCTGTGGGCCTGCGACTAGTTGATTTTATTTTTTATATATTTATAGCGCGAACTTGACCTGATTCGGGTTTCAGAGCGCTTTACATAGCACCATTTGCATTACATGAGGACACATTCATTTTTTTTATTTTTTTGTGAGGCACAGGGAGATTCACAGATTCACAGGATGTTCAGCGTCATTGCCGAGATTAGAACCCAGTTCTCCAGATTCGAGGTCGACCGCCTTAGCCCTTAGGCCAACTCCTCCCCCTGTTGCAATTTAAAGCTTCGAAGCTTGAACAGCTTGGAAACAACTTGACAAAATTTGGAAAGGAATGACATTACAACTTCACACCTTCCTCCCTTTAAATCAGGATTTATGTTTTAAGGAGAGAAGGTCAGTTTGCTGATGGGCAGGACCATGATGACAGATCTGGGATCTTGAGGTCCTCAAACTAGTTATAGACCCCCACAGACACATAGGTCAGCATACAAGTAGGTCAGTAAATTGTGATTCCTGAGCCAAATCCTGTGTTTTGTTTTGAGTTTTATATAGTGTGAACTAGACCCGAAAGTATCAGAGCGCTTTAAATGAGCCCCAGTTGCCATTACAGACCGACCCATTCATTCATTTTTGTTGGGCACCGGGAGATTAAGTGATTTGCCCAGAATCACAGGATACTGAGCGTCCCTGCCGAGACTGACTCGAGTCCGGTTCCCCAGCTTCAAGGTCGACCGCCCTAGCCGTTAGGCCACATCCTCTCTCCATCTTTTCGCAGGGATGGCAATTACAAGTGTTGCAATGTTTATTACACCTGGTACTATTACCACGTGTGATAAAGATTACACGTCTCGTTAAAGTTTGTCAAACCTGCTGGAATTGGAAACATAAAAAATGCATGGAGTATAAATAACTAGACACGCAGATTTTCGTGCAGAAACCTCTAAAACCTGAATATTATGCTCCATTTTCTGAGCAAAACTTGTAATAGGAGATTATTATCACACCTGATAAATTCCAAACACGTCGGTGGCAGATTTTTTGGGTGTAATAATTATCACACCGAACTCCAGGGCTCTTGTTCATGAGGGTGATATATGTACCTGCTGTGGGGAGTTTGAGATTGCCATTGAAATAAGTGGCTTGATATAAAACTAGATAACATGGAAAGACAAGGCCAAAAACAACACATCTGTTATGCTGTTCGGAGACCTAACAAAGCGCGACATGGACCACATCAACCATAACACAAGTCAAGCAAACTGGCTGTTTAAAATGTTTATGGGATCATAGGTCCATAGGCAGCAAAAAGCACCATTCAATCTGATCCATCAAGTGAACACCTACTTAATTTTGCTTGGGGACGACAATCTGAAGGATTCAGTTCCATGTGAGGATGAAACAGGAACTTTCACCACCTCAAGTGAAGTACCACTTGGCAAATCCTACCTCTCAACCTTCTCTGCCATGAGTTGCAAGCACGCTTGCAAGGAAATAGGCAAAATAAAAGCCTTACATTCCCCAATTGAGCTTGGTTTGTCAAACACTGTTAAAGATCAAATACTTATATAGGACCAGATACCACAAAAAGCATAACCTCCTTCCTCCAACAAAGCATATTTTTAAGTTTGCTAAAGCAAGTAATTGTCATCCCGCTACCAAAGAAATCTATTGCCGATCCTGCAGAATTGCCACTATTTCAAATATTTTTTAACCCTCCCTTTATATGCAAAATCTTTGACAATGAGTTCATGCACCAGTTACAGGATTTATTTTACTACAATAAGACTTTGGGTAATAGTCAGTCTTCACATGTGTTAATGGCACAGAAAGTGTAACTGCCAGCATGAAGAAAAGATCTGCTTTCCACTATCAAATCTCACTCGAAAGAAGTTCTTCTGTTCTTCATTGAGTATCTACAGGATGTAAAACAGTAGTCCACAAGTTCCTTTTTGAACTTTTCGACATTTTCCCAGGGTAAATGTAAGAGCTTTCCAATTGACCCATTTCTTAATTGTAGACTATAGGCAATAACTTAAAATATGGTCATTATCATTGTCCATGAAATCTATTTTTCTATGGGGTAAACAAGGTTTTTGTAGTCAGACTCACACTCAGGATCCCATCACTCACATGCATCACCTCACAATTCAAAGAGGTCTGCTGGCTCCCCGTGCACAAACCTGCACTATTCAAACTCCTCACTCACATGTGCAAAGCCTTGCACAATCTATGTCCCTCTCCCAACAGCAGCATCAATTTCCCCATCCCATCCAGAAATCTATGCTCGGCTGGCCTCCTTTCCCTGCATCTGCAGAATCAGAGCTTACGGACTTCTCATACCTAGCACCCAAGACCTGAAACGACTTTCACTTGAACATCAGAGCTTCTTTCTCAAACCTTGAATTCCACAAGAAACTAAAAACACCTAGACCTCTGACTCATCCAGCTGAGTCCTCTCCTTTCTAGCGCCTGTACAACTTTCCGGGTGAGATGGGTGCTCTGCAAATAGTCATACCGTAACAGCACCTCTGTTTCGTGTCAACAGTTATACAAGACCACTTGTCAGGTCATCCCTACCGACTTCATTCCCAAATGTATTCAGGTGACATTCAAATTCACCTCCACATGAATAAACCATGGAATCAGAAAGTTAGTATAACAACCTGCCTAAAATTGATTCCCATTTGGATGTTGGAGAGCTCCCTTGACTCGAATAGAACCAGCACCGTGATCTTCATAACTGGCACTACGGTAATAAGCAGCTTCATTTTGTGTGGCCAACATAGCTAGGGACAGTCCCAACTCCAGCTTGGTCATTAAAGAATCTCAGGGTATGTTTCAAAAAAGAATTGTAATGAAAAAACTTTTTTAAGTTGGATTTTAAGTCACAATTTCGAAAGTGCTACTTTTAGGAAGTTGTAATTTTCTTGTCCTAGCCGTTTTCTGCCTGCAGCCTTTATCCTGGGTCACATGATTAGGTGTAGGAGGCAGTTGGTCTTTGTGTGTTGCTCCCAGACAGTGAGACAAAGGGGAAATAGGTGTTGATAGAATGGGCCATCTCTGACTTGATGGAGGAGCTGTCACCTATCATACTTGCACATCACTAAGCCTCTGTCGAAACACACTCACAAAGGGTTTGACATGAGTCTTTTGCGTCCCCATACAAGCTGTGGCCATTGCAGGGAGGCAAGACATTCCAAACACCTCTGGGGGTGGAAACCGCCAGAACCTGCTCCTACTTCAAAGCTGGCCCAAGTATAAATGCTAGGCCATCAGACCCAACTCTTCAGAACACCTCTGAACCTGTGGGAAACGAAAAAGGATTGCTGTGCTGCTCTGCAAGAGGGACTTCTGCTCTGATGCCCTGCTGCCTGAGTAAGAAGGACTGGACCTGCATCTTGAACCCAGTACCACTGGACTGAATCCAAAGGCTAATTAGGTGGCGTCCTGATCAGAGCCTCAGGGACAGGAAAGGCTACAACAACCTTGAACCCAGCACCTGGAGTCTGCCTGCTGTGAGTCTTGCCCCCAGCCCTGGACTGTTGGAAATGGGCCTGTAGGTGCTCTGCTAGCCCAACCATGGCCTCTTGGGCAGAAGTGATGCAGCGCAATGCATCTCATTGCAGCACTGCATCAGAACCACCATTCTGTGACTCATCTCTGATGCAGGACCTTTCATTACCGCTTGCAGCCCTAAGACCCACCCCCATTTGATGCATCCTGGACGCATGATCTCGCAGCACTCCGCACCCAGGATTTAAGGTAATTTGTTCAGGGGGCCTATATTGGCCCTTATATCTAGCCCACACTTCATCGTGTTCGGCCTGAACTTGTAACTTTGTCCCATCCGGCACAACCACATAACTACAGCTTTGTGCTTTTAGGCACAATTTTCACTTTAAATATTTACAATTGCATATCACTGGTTCTACTTATTAATTTTTTGTTGTTATGGTCTCAAATAATTGATTACATTTGACTAAATCAGTGTGAGATTGTTCTCGTGTTGTGTTTTCACTTGATTACAGCTTGAAGTGGTGCATAAATACTTTACGCACTTGCTCTAAGTTAAGCCTGGCTGCTTTGTGCCAAGCTACCAGAGGGTAAAGCACAGGTTAGTTTGGTGATTGCTTCCGTTTTAACCTGACAAGAATTGTGCCTGCTGCTTGAGTTGGCTTTCACCTCCCTCAACCAGTAACCCATTTTCCTACAATGAGAATAACTCTTTTCAAGAGGAGCTTGAATAACCAAATGGCGTCTCATTTCACCTGGGCAGACAATTATAAACCTGGTTTAGCACTCATATATTCGGTATGCTTTGAATATCGTTATCTATTGTGATAAGAAATTAGCTCTTGACCCTCAACCTATTTCGTTTCAAAATATACTGCAGAAGCATAGTGAAAACATCTGGAACCAAGACGATGTGGAAAGCCCTCTCCTCCAGCTAAAGGTGTCTTCATAAATATAGTTTTACTTTGCAAAGAGTAACAGAAATCAGCAGGCAACAAGATATTAACCAGTTCACGTAACAATAATAATCCTGGGCACTGTGCAATAAAACACTTCACGAGGTAGACTGAAAAGTGAGCAGCTTTTTTTAGTGCTTGCTATTGATAGAGCGCGATGGTGCTTCTTAATTTGTAGGGGTGCACTATAATCATGAGTAGGTTGCACCTGCATATATTCCATTGCTGTGTTAACCTTTGGTTATTTGAATGTGCAATGTAATAACGTGAAGTAAAGTAAAAGGCGTTTTTGCATAACATGGAGAAATCAATGTTGTAATTGTGCTTTAAATGGTGAAGTTTGAGGCTGTTTATTAGTGACTAATGAGAATCTAATTAATTGAGATGTAATGAATTGATCTAAACGTGCACAGTAATGATGTTATTTATAATGTGTCTAACAAAGCCATATTGATTCTTATGTTAGCCGATTTTCTGTAGGCCCCATGTGTATTTCCCTGGCTCTCAAACTGAAATGTTCACAATATTCATGTGTATGCAGAATCTTTCTTTTCTCACGTTTCTGGTGCAGGTGGAGAAGCGCATCTTTGTTATTTAGAATAATGCTTTTTTTTTAGGAGTTAGGATTAGGGAGGATGATACATTTGAACAAGGAGTGCTGATAATGCCGGACGGTGTTCTGTCTCACCGTAGAACGCCTGGGAATCAAGGTCACCGAGTCAGAGGCTGGGAGGATCGAAGCCGACTGGAGGGTTACCTACGAAGAGGTGTCCAGCTGGATGGCGTGATTGCCTGATGCGAGGAAGGGTGTGTCTTGAGATTTTGGTGTTGGAATTAGGGACAGGCCCCGGGGAAGTTAGAGGAAAGGAGAGAAGAGGAGACCTGATCGAGAGAGGACAAGGAGCATCTTAGAACGAGCTCTGTAGCTTTATGCTACTTGACCCATTTAATGTGAGTGTACCACTTAGGAAGTCATCACAAGCTGACACCATTTCCTGATCTTGCCTCGGAAATGCTAAGTAGGAATGTCACGTTAGTGGTAGTGTAGGGACAGACTAATGCGTTTTACTTACTGGCCACCAATGAAGAAGACTCTTGACATCGGCGCAGTTATTTTTTGCGTCTTGATTCACAAAGTGGTTATCCTTTGCATCCTTCATAGACTAAATTTCACACGCAGGCTTGGCTTTGTATTAGTTCCAATGTATTTCTACACCCTCATTCTGAGGTGTTTGTATGTCCAATTATTTTTGGCTTTGTAATAAATTAACTCAATTTAGAACCTGGAGTCTGTGATTCCTCGGAGTCATGGTTTATTTGAATTGCAAATATAATTAGTTAAGATTTTTCTCCCCTCTACACTTTCAAATAGGAACCAAAGTCTGTCGACCAGGGATTCCCGAGTAAATCTAGAACGTGGAACCCATGACCTTTGGAAAGCCAAGTGTATTAAAAGGATACATTTGCTACACATTGGGAAAGAAATAGTTTCTCTGGCCATTGGACATCTGTGGTAGACAGCAGTATCCATCACATACACTGACCAGGAACCACCAGCTGACACAAAGACCCAGAGAAAGGCCTCACATTATGTCTGCCATTACTATCTACTCTATGTACACTGGGAGTGCTTAGAAACAGACTCAGTTCTGGTGGTGAGTGCTCCAAGACATTAAACAGATTTCCAGAGGTGGAATTTCACTGGTGTGAGGAGGCAGACAGCACCACACCCACCTATAGATGTGGTACAGTCCACTTGCCATCTATTCCTGGCTTTAGCCAAATATGGTTCTAATAACTGAGGGCAGAGCCCCTAAAACAGTGGAATTTCCATGGGCTGTGCAATGCTTTGCTTAATCCTCATCAGACTTTGATCCAGTACAAGAGAGAATAAGGCACAGAAGGGGAATGAGCGGGGATGAGAATGATGCAAAAACAGTGACAAAGGGAGAAAGGTACCTGCAAAAGTGAAATAAAAAGGCAGGGGGTGTCTGATGATGGTTCAAAGAGGTATGAAGTGGAAATAAGACCTTGCTGCCTTGGTATTTAGCACCCCAACCTTAAATATGCCAGCTGAGGGCTCAGAGCAAAACTTTGGGCCCTTATTAATTTACAAATTATGCACTTATTATTTTACTAAGTACGCACTGTTTAAATGAAATCCTTTTGAATCACAATGCTCGGCTACCGCAGAATCGTTTCCTGTAATTGGGCCTTGCAGGAGCTGGTTCCCACCGCCTCTCCTCTGCATCCTCTCCCAGGACTGCCACAGGCCCAGCCTCTAGGGGTCCAGGACAGACAGGTCAACTCCCCAGGGAGCACAGCTGTCACAAAATCCGACAGGTTTAACTAACTTCACAGAAGCCAAAAAATAAATTCAAAAAATCGCGATGCACAGGGGCAAACCTGGAGGAGTTGCTGTGGCAACATGATGCACCTATCAGTTTCCATAGCAACCAGCTACTGTTTTTGAATCCATTCGGAGTTGAATTTTTTTACATTTTTTATTTTAATGTAATATTCTTCCGTTCCCCTTGTTCTTAGGCCCCAGGAGGCCCGACACCTATCCTCCCCCTCTGCCTGCCTCAGGCACTCAGCGAGATCTCGAGAGAAGAGAGCTTTTTCTGTCAGTTTTTCCAACAAGTCTATAGAACTGAGCCAACTTGGGATTCAAGAAATGTCATCGACGCGCATAGCATGCATCTCACTAGCTGCGCACGTGCTCTCTGCGATGCTAGGAGCTTTAGGAAGGAAATCATCAATTCCTTTATTTTTCTATGGCAAGTACCCTCGGCCTAGAAGGGACAGTCGGAGTGGGGGAGCAGCAACGTGTGAGGTCATATAGGCATATTTTAGGATGTCCAGTCTACTAATTACAAAGCACTACCTAGAATGTTGGGGGAGCCATTAACCCTCCTATTGTTCCTATTTTCAATATTTTGTGCATTACGACCAAATTCACAAACCATTTATGTTTAGGGCCGCAAATGACTCCAGGCAGCTACAAAAGGACACGTGTGAGGTGTAAATATTTTTATTTGCGCGTATTTTCCCACCACAAGTGCTTAGTAAATACTGCGCAAGGGGTGGGGGTAGGAGAAGCAAGGCGTGGTTTGCCTTGTGTTTTTTTGAAATTTGTGAGTTTTTTGATTTTCACAAGCGACCCTGTCCACCATGTACATGGTCAGAATTTTAGAAAAAGGATGGATTTATTTCCATTCCAAACAAAAAAATATATATTTCGGAGTGGAAAATAAAAAAATAACAAAAATATATGTGTATTGATAAATTGACCTACACACAACCGCACGATTGTAGTCTATATATAACTACTGACTGGGGAAATAACAGCCTTTATCAAAATAGCGTGACTTGCTCAGCAGTGTCCCTGGAAACCTGTGCCTGGTGTAGCTTTTCAAGCATATTACGGCTCATTTATGTGAAAAGGGAAATTTGTAATCCTACACAACTGAGGAATAATACTTCTGTGAGTGCAGCTGTGTGATCCTCTTTGTGAATTTAGCCCTATGGTTGTTTGCAAGCTTACACACTGCATTGTAGCATTAAACTGTGGTGGAGATTAGAAGACTATATTTTGGGTTCCAACTGTTGTTTGCTTGTCCTGGTGTAAGGAAGACATTGACGGGGTGGGCAGGACAGGAAAGCCTCACTTACACCTACTTTTAAAATGGAAACCAGGGCCGGACAGGCCTTTTATTCCACTGGGCATTTCCTTGGTGGGCTGGAGTCTTTGGAGGCCGGGTTTGAAACCCACTGGTGCCTCTGTCACTTTCCCTGTCTGCTTGAGGTTGATTGCAGCAGGCACAGGGAGGCTTCAAGAGAGAGATGGAGGGGAAAAGAGGTAGAGAGAAACCGATCAAAGTGGTAGAAGTTAGAGGGGAGAGAAGGAGAGAGGGAATGGATAGGAGGAAAAAGAGAGAGCGAAAAGAGGTGAAAGGAACAGGGGATTTTTGCCAGGGCTGCTTTGGGATTCAGAGTATGGCCATAATGGAAGCATATCACCTGATTTTGAGTCCAAGGGAGGGCAATCCCCACACCATGAGACAGAACTAATTTCTGGTAAATAGGTACGAGCTATCATTTTTTTTTGCAAAAACAATTTTTATTGCGTTTTTCAGGTACAATTACCTTTCGTTAATTACCATCATGCCGAGGGACATATCCGACTTCCAGAAATCAATGTGGTATATGATCTAAGTCGCTGCCATCCAGATATTCTTTACCCATCAGCACTCCTATATGCATATACACCCTCCCCCCACCCCATGTCAGTGTGCCATAATGCAAGGTATAAGGATGATTCTCTCTTTTTAAGTTGCTGTGTTGTTGGTCGTGGGCTACTCCCCACTTCAATAATCAGATTCAGTTCTGTAAGGAAAAGTGATGTACTCATTCCATCACTTGTGTTCTACCTGGTACATCTCTATTACTGCGCTTCCGCAGGTTTCTCCACTGTATCATCGTCCTCAACGTCATCCGTTCCCCACCCTTGGAGCTCAACCACTAGTGCCTCCCATGTACGTGCCATGTCCAGCGCCTTTTCATCGTTCCCCCGCAATGCTAACTGTAGCCTGAACATGCCCTCACTACATGCCCACTTGGTGAAAGTCGCTCTCCATCTCGCAAAGCTGGGGCCAACTCTCGATTTCCAGTGCAGGGTGATTTGTCTTTTGGCCATAACGAGCCCTAAATCGCAAAACTTGCTCGTAATTTTTGTGCGCGGAGTATGGGGAAACCATAGCAGCAGACAAACTCCCAGTTCTACCGCCAGGTCCCGCCCGTCACCTGGTTTAAGCAATCAATAACCTCTTCCCAGTAGCGACTTAGTGACCCACAGGACCAGGACATGTGTTTGAAGTCAGCCCCCTCCTCCCCACAGTGAGGGCATTGCGGTGTAGGGCCCCCGAAATACTGAAATAATTTAGCTGGCGTCAGATATGCCCTATGCAAGATGAAGTACTGCACCAATTGAAACCGGGCATTACGTGTGCTCTTCCAGGCCCGTCTCTGTAGCTTGGGCCACGTCAGTGCGGGGATAGGTTTCCCAATATCCATTTCCCATTTGTCCTTTAGTGCATTCAAAGGGGCTAGATGTTCCGTCGCCAGTCTCTGGTATAGGCACGTAATGGCCTTAGTTGTGCCCGCTGCCATGACCACATATTGACATCCTGCAGCCGTCTGGGGTTCTGACAGTCCCGCGTTCCAGTGCTTCTGGAGACCTGCCACCAGGGCTGCGTGGAGTAGATAGTTTCCCCTCGGGATCCCAAAGGAGTCCTGCAGCCCCTGGAATGGCTGAAGCACTCCATTTAGGTACAGGTCCCCCACCATCTGCACCCCGAGGTCTTCCCAGTTAGCCAATCCCGACCAATCCCCTCCATGCGGGAGGGCCGTGCACATGCCTAATGGGATCTCTGGGGCGTACGGGTGAGCAATGCTGGCCTTCCGTAGGCTTCGGTTCCAACACAGCCGGAGCGTTCGCTCTTCAAGAACTAATTGTGACAAATCGAGTCGTTGGAAGACAATAAAGGAAAGCACATGGCGCGGGATCAGTATGCCCTGTGGGCCTTCCGGGCCTCTAAACTCCCTAGCCACCGCCAGCGTGAGCCATTGTAACTGGGCAGCCAGATAATACCACTCGAAGTCGGGTACTGCCAGCCCACCCTCAGCTCTGGGCCGTCGTAGGGTGGCCAGCGCCACCCACCTCCTGCCAGTTCCCCAGACAAAGCCCGTGACCATGGCCGTGAGCTTGCTGAATAGCGACGCCGGTACCCAAATAGGGAACGTACGGAAGAAATACAACAGGCGTGGGAGCGCCACCATCTTCAGTAACGCCACCCTCCCCGCCACCGAGAGCGGAAGGGTGCTCCAGAATCCGATACTGCCAACCAGGCCCCTGATTGCCCTACCCACGTTCCCGTCCAACAGGTCGTGCTGGGAGTGATAAATATGCACTCCCAGATACGGCAGACACCTGTCCTCCCAGCGTATTGCTCCCAGGGAGGGGGGAGTCCGCCCATGCTGTGTTATGGGGTACACACAAGTCTTGCCCCAGTTAACTTTCAGGCCCGACAAGTGACCAAAGTCCTTCAGTAGAGCCTTGGCGCCCCGGAGGGCCCCCTCCGCGTCAGCCAGGAATAGCAATAAATCATCCGCATAAAGGGAAATATAATGGGTTTCCCCCCTTAATATTAGTCCGGCATGAGACGCCAGGGGCTCGACAGCCAAGGCAAACAACAAGGGAGATAACGAGCAGCCCTGTCTTGTTCCCCGTCGCACTGGATAGGGAGCAGATATTGTGGTCCCCGTCCGCACCCTGACCACCAAGTTGGTGTATAACAATCTTGTCCATCGCACGAACCCATCCCCCAGACCGAACTCCTGCAGGACCCTAACCAAGTAAGGCCACTCCACACTATCAAAGGCTTTTTCCATATCTACAGATAGTGTCAAAGCGGCAGGGTATTCAGTGCAGTCCACCTCCATAACCCGCAGCGGGCGCCGGATACACGTCGACGTATTACGTCGAGGGATGAACCCAGCCTGGTCGGGGTGTATCAGAGTGGTCATATGAGCCAACAGCCGCGTGGCTAAAATTTTGCTCAAGATCTTATAGTCCACTGTTAGCATGGAGAGTGGGCGGTAGGCCGTCCTGGCACCTGGGTCCCCTCCTTTTTTCAGGAGAGGTATAACCAGTGCCTCGCGCGTGGAAGCGGGCAACTGTCCTTCCTTCCAGGCTTCCCTATAAACGGATTGTAATTGCGGGGCAAGCAATTCCACATAGGCCGCATAGAATTCCACGGGAAGCCCATCCGTCCCCGGAGTTTTCCTACGAGCCATATGTTTGATCGCCGTTCGGATCTCACCGAGGGAGATGTCGCCTCCCAACTCCTCCTTGTGGGTTGGATCCAGTCTCGGTAGTCGGGCCGTTGCAAGGAACTCCTCCAATTCCCCGGGAGCGTCCCACATGGTGTTAGTGTACAGGGCAGTGTAATATGTCAGGAACTGATCATTGATCTCTCTCTGAGAGTACACCACTGTTCCCTCCCCGGTGGTCAGAGAGAGTATGGGGGAGCCGCGCACGGTTGGGCTCGCCAACTAGGCCAGGAGTGATCCAACCTTGTCCCTTTCCGCGTGCGCTCTGGTGAGGTACGCCTTGTAATCAAAACAGCGGAGCCGTTCCACTTGCACTGCCATTCGCTCGCGCGCAGCAACCACCTCATCGTGGGGTGTCTCCCACGTGTGATGGGCCCTTTCCGTTGTGCGCAGCGTGGTGTCCGCCTTCTCTATGTCTCCCAATATTGTTTTCCGGACCCCGGACGTGGAGGAAATACATATCCCTCTGATGACCGCCTTGAACGAGTCCCATTCCCATGCTCTCCGCGACGCTGTCCCCGTGTTCTCTGCAAAATAATTTGTTATTCCATCGCGAACCTCTGCTTGGAAGACAGAGTCCTCCAGCATCCGTGGGTTTAAGCGCCAGCTGGGTATCGCTTGACGCTGCCTACTCCATTGCGCTATAACCAAACAGGGGTTGTGGTCCGATATGGTTTTCGCCAGATATTCGCTATGGCGAATCAGAGCCTGTACGTCCGGAGAGCACAATATGCTATCCAGGCGCACATGCAGCTCGTGCGGGGTGGAATAAAAGGAGTAGTCCCTTTCCGTTGGGTGATGCTCCCGCCATGTGTCTACCAACCCCCACGCAGCCTGCCAGTCCCGTCTACTTCTAGCCGCCCGATGTATTGCTGACTGGGCAAGGGGTGGATGAGATCTATCCAGGTGGACATCAGTGATTGAATTGAAGTCACCCCCCATGATGGTCGGACCCGTTAGATACTCCGCTAATGTCCCTGAGATGCGCGTGAAGAAGGCCGCCTGCTCTACATTTGGGGCATAAAGGCTACATAGGGTTACTTCCCTCCCATCTAACCGGCCCTGAACTGCCACAAACCGTCCCTCCGGATCCACCTACGTGGCGAGGGGCTGAAAGGGAAGACCCACTCTAACCAAAATAAGGGTACCCCTTGCAAATTTGGAATAGGTGGTTTAAAACAATTGACCCCGCCAGCGCCTATGTAGGGCCCGCCCTTCTGTCCGATCTAAATGAGTCTCTTGTAGAAAAGCCACCTGCACCCCTCTACGCACCAAGTAGGTGTGGACTTTGCAACGTTTCACCATGGAGGTGAGCCCCCTCACATTCCAGGTGATGTATTTCAACTCAGGAGGGGATGCCATCACACCGTTTAACACGTACTATCCAACCTTGCCCAGTCCTAGGCACACTGACATCACCCCAACGCCCCGCAATTCCCCAACAACCCCCAATCCCACCCGCCCCCAGAACAGGTGCCCAACCGTAGTTACCCATCCAAATACAATACAATTAACTAACTTCTCTGGTAGCCACCAGAGTCTCACAGCTAGTGTGAGTAGGAGGAGGTGGGCCGGGAAGGTACGAGCTATCATGGCTTACTACTTTCCCATTGTTTCTCTTTCTCATAGTTTCACCATTGTCTCTCATCAGCTCTGTCAGATTTTATAGACAAGACTTTCAAATTCTTCTACGCTTGTTAATTTAGGGGGAATCTTCTGACGGACATCTTCAGGTCACCACTCTTTCCTAAATTATGGTGGGATCTCAAAATATTCATCACAGACTATCACCCACTGCACAGAGCGCTAAGACACCCCTAAAACCACTCCGATTTCACCACTCTCCCCTCTCATGACGTGACACTCCTTTTCTAAAACCCTATCCTAACTTCCTGAAGTCTCTCCCAACCAATCTCCCCACCAGCAGGCAGAGTGGCTCAATGATTTAGACGCTTGCTGCTGAGACGTGCAGTGACCTATAGGTCAATATTTTAAATTCCAGAAAGCCCCACTCATCCTCCCATTATATTGGGTGATTGTGACACCAGTTATCTTTAGGTCTGAAACAGCAGCACTGTGGTATGAGACGCAATTTTAAAAACAAGTTATCATTGATTACTCTGTTGCACCTCTTCAGTGCAGCAACAACTCCACCCTTTATCTTTCTCCAGTGGAATTAAATCAACTTTCATGCCCCTCACATCTCCTACTTTAGCAGGGGGTAATCTTCAGTGGTGCTTTAAATGGAAAAATAGAAGTGCAGGTACTGCGTAACAGAGCCCGCTTGTTTTTGAGAAATGCCAATACTCTCCAATTAAAAGTATTACATTTCTCTCGAAAAGTGCCGGTACTCTCCCTCTCAAAATAAAAAAGTGCCAGTAATCTCCCTTCAGTCCTGTTCAGGGCTACTGGTTTGTCTAAATTGTCTGATCGGAGATTGCCTTTGTAACCATCAACTAATGGTACTAGTATCTCCTCATTCCTGAAAGAATAATCTGGAACCACTCCTTAATAGCAGATTATCTCACCCCCCCTCCTTCCCCCTCCCCACGGGCATTACTGTCGGTGGTGCAGCAGGTGCAGTGGCCCCGGGACCAGGATCTTCAGGGAACCCCTGAACCGCAATTATTCAGGCTCGCACTGTCAGATCTAGCAAGCTACTACTTTTACAGCGTATTCAATTCATACAGTTAGGTACGGGGGCCGCTCTATTTCGTTTTTGGCCCCCAAATATTAGAATCAACTACCCCTTCAGTTACGTTTCCTGTTCAGACCTATTCTCTTTTAAGAAATCTCTGCAAACTGGCTATTCGATCTCTAACACCTCCTTGGAAGTGTGACCTGTGTTGGCTGCTTAAGAGCCGAGAAATCCCTTTGGAGATGATTTGTGCGCTTAATAAAATAAATACAATGATAAAAAAATAAATTATGGCTGTAGTTTAGTGACAGAACAGCAGATAAAGGGGCTAATTTTCTTTGCTTGCAGCTAGGCCCATGGCACCATTTCTACACCACTGCTTTATCTGCCCATCATTCCTATCCCGCCCCCACACCTGTCATTTCTTTCAAATAATATTTGTAGAGCCACTGAGATTAGGGGCTGAGGGGGATACGATACTTCCCTGGGGCTCAAATTCCAGCATAGACCTGGCCAGAGCCAGGGCCAAACTTCTCAGAGGAGAGACTTCAGTTTTCATGAGGAGTAGAAGGCCCATCCAGGTTGCTTGTCACTGGTCTGGGTGCAATCTGTTTTAACAACATTAAGTGCTTGGAAAATTGTCTTGTGTACATCTGAGCTTTTACCTCCTTGTCGCGTTTATGCTTGTAAAGTATCACTGCGCATGTAGGACTCTCATTTTACTGATTGCCAGTCATCTCCCTGGGCACACTGTCCCACGTGCCCCCATGCACCCCAACATTCCACTTGTATTTTGATGTTCATTCTTCCACCACTGACCCTTTCTCCCTTGATTCTAGCGCCTAAGGGCCTTATATTAGGAGTTTCTTGCTATGGCAATGCTGGATTTAAATGAATGAGAAGCTCTCGTTCCTCCTTAAGAAATAATATGTCTCATTTCGAATCTATTACACAATTGTACATATCACTAGTTTTACTGCTGAAGTCTGTCAATGTCTATAGTTCATCCCTGCGTTGCGATGAAAAAGGCACAAATGCAACGTATTTATCACAATACAGCACATTCCAGCCTTTTCCCAGCACTGATCACAATGGACTGCCTAGCGCCAATGCAGGCACCCTTGAAAAATGGCTATTAGCTCATTCGACTATGCAGAGCAAAAGAAAATAGATTTTGGTATGATCTTATTAGATGCTGAAAAAGCATTTGATCGTGTCAGATGGGAATTTTTATGGGCTCTTCTATCAAAGATAGGTATAGGTAAGCCGTTTCAGTCCTGTGTAAAAGCTTTATATTGTAACCCACAAGCTAATCTTTCTTATATGGGTTCTAGATCAGTATCATTTAGGATTTTATGTGGGACCAGGCAAGGTTGTCCTTTGTCTCCACTACTTTTTGCTCTATATATAGAGCCATTCTTACGTATTCTTCAATCTTGTGCATATATTGATCCGTTGGTATCCGGTACTTTTCAACTTAAACTCACAGCACACGCTGACGACATAGCGGTTTATGCTACTAACCCAAGAGTGGCCGTGATTAGGATTACAGACGAAGCTGAGAAATATGGCAATGTCTCAGGGTACAAGCTGAATGTGAATAAAACTCAAGTACTTACTACAGTAGGGATCCAAAATGTTACGCCTGGGGCGTGCACAACTGTAACCTATCTGGGGGTAAAAATAACTGCTAACGTTAAACAGATTATAGATATTAATTATTTACCACTTTTACAGGCAACTAATAAGTTGTTTAAATTTTGGCATAGGCTTCCTTTGGGATTACTGGGTAGATCTAACTTAATCAAAATGAAAATACTCCCTAAATTCCTATATTTGTTTCGGTCCATCCCTTTGAAAATCCCTAACAACTTGTTCAAAAAACTTGAGGGCATTTGTAGTAGCTTTCTATGGGGTTATAAAAAACCTAGGAGAGCAATCGAGTTACTTAAATCTTCGTATGAACAAGGAGGATTAGGCTTCCCGGATTTTAAAATATATTTCTGGGCTTCATTTACTGGTCGTTTTCGTTGCTTGTTGGGTTTGGACCAGTCTGATCCATTATTTAAGCTTATTTTAGGTAATCAGAGGGACATGTTTTTGTATGTTTTTGTATGGAATAAACGACCCAAATTATTTTAAGAGAGTCAAGTTTAAGACTCTGAGGGATATCGTGGCTATATGGAGAGATATGTCTCTCAAGTGTAAACTACCAACAATCCATACCAAATTTCCATTGTGGGGGAATCCATTGCTCCCTGAGATCTTTCAGGATCAGGCTGGCAAATCTTGGAGTCAGTATGGGATCTCATGTTTGGGCGAAATTTATGATGAGAGAGGAACTAAATCATTTGAAAATTTGCGTATAATTTATAAGCTACCGATAAACTTTTTTTTCAAATATTTGCAAATAAGAGACTATTTGACTACAAGTTTTGTCGCAACTGAGTTCATTCAGTCAAATGTCTGGGATTGTATATATGGAGGAAAGACCAATTCTTTAATAGGTATGATGTACATACATCTATTTAGCTTTAAATTAGACGGTAGTGTAAAATTAGCCGAACGCTGGAGTCAAACTCTGGGTATAGTGGTCTCTCCTAGTATGATTAAACAAGCACTAGCTAATGTAAAGGACTCGGTGCACTCTGTCAATTTGCAACTCCAGCAACTACGTATTATTTGTATGCTATATTACACGCTGGCTAGAATTGCTAAATGGGATCAAGGTAATATGGTGGGGGATAAAAAATACTGCCCTAAATGCGGATTGTACGCTGCTGATCTGTTACATATGTTTATTTCGTGCCCATCACTGACGGTTTTTTGGCAGAAAATTGAACAGTTACTCCAGTCAAAACTTGGATTGGATCAACCATTGACTGATCTTGAAATTATGTTGGGATGCAAAGAAAATAACTCAGGTTTAGCACGTCTTTTTTCAATCTTAATGGCGGCTGCTAGATTAGCTATTGCTAGGGCTTGGATTTCCCCCACACCTCCTCTGGCTGAGGATTTTTGGGTTATAATTAAAGAAACTTATGGCTTAGAGGCTGCCCTGGCAAATACAAGGGGACTTCGTTCCCTGGTCAAATTAGAAGCACTTTGGCGACCAATGTCCTTTTGATTATATAATTTTATATTGTCTTTGTGACTATGTAAATTTGAGTTTTCAGGTTTTTCAGAGCCCTCGTGATCATATAACTCTATATTATTTGGCGATCACCTCAATTTGTGCTTATATGGTCCTTCATGATTATCTGTTTACTTTATGACTGCTGCTTTCCTCCTCCATATTTTATTTATTTATTTATGCAAAAAATTTTTATTTTTTTTTTCTCTTCCCTTCTTTCTGAATTTACCATATGGTTGATGTATATTTTTATATGCTTTTGTTTTATTGTATCTATGTGTCTACTATGATGATGAAAATAAAAATATTTAAAAAAAAAAAAAAAAAAAAAGAAAAATGGTGCAAGGGTGCCTGCATTGCACACAAGATTGTTTTTGTGCAGGAAGGGATACCTTCCTGCACAAAAACAATCCTCTGAGGCATTTTCCTTTTTAGGTCTCGCCTGAGCCAGTGCATCCGTTGCTCTGCGAGACATTTAGTATACGGGTTTTCAAAGTGCTACCAGACCTCACTGGCCTTACGCTTGCGTTCACGCGAGCGTGCAGGCGCGCAGCCGCCATCTGCCTTCCTTCCAGCACGATCACTGCTGCGCGCGCGCCACTCGCGTCCTCACAATCGCGATCACTTTTGCTTTGATCGCGATTACGATCACTTTCGCTTTGTGCGGCCAATGCTTGTGTTTTTTGTTTCTCCGCTTCCTTCCATAGTCGGCTGACTAATGGAAGCATGCTCATTAAGCCACCTTTTCTTACAGAACGCCTGAAAGTCGAGACTCATAATGGGCTGCTTCAGTACAAAGTGTACTTTCAGGCCATTTTGCGAAAGAGACTGGCACTGCCCCTCCCTTTTTAGGACTGATGACCTGCCCACGTCCCTCCTGTGCATATAAGGCCGGACTACGTCCCTGGGTGCCCAGTGCCAAGACTTCAGCGCACGCCGGCCAAATTGCAGCAAAAAGGGTGAGTTCATTGCACACTCTCTACAGACTGTAGCGCATTAATGTATTTAATGAAATGTAAGGCGCATGGTTTACCTCACAGCCTCACGGCCTGACGCCTGAGACCAGGATGCCGTGAAACGACGCAAGCCATCCCCACGCGCCGGGTTTGGGATTGCTGAAAACTGCACAGCTAATTTTCCCCTCTAGTAATAGATAAAAAAAACATTTTTTCGTTGTGTTAGTTCTCCCTAAAGTATGTGCCCTGTTTTCTCGCAGCAGGTAATCAACCTCGCGTCTCCAGTCGGCCCTAGTGGCGTGACACGCAACCCTACACAAATTTGTTGCCTTATTTTCTTCACTCCTTTCTTGGGTATGTTCTTCTATTACGTGCATTTGTATAGCGCCTTCCTGTTTTTTGTATGGTGCTGATGAGCTTTTGGCTGAGCGCTTGGTCATTCATTCACTGACTGGGAAGCAGAGGTTGCAGAGCCAGCAAATTAACGGGTTAATCCAAGGGTCTGGTGAAGCTCTTAGCGCCCGTGCACCAGCCCAGCCCTTAAAATGTTTACCTTGCTAAATCATACATCGAACATCGCGTCAAATATGATAAAGTCGCTTAAAAATTCCAAAAAGTGTATTTCTTTGACATGTGGATGCTTTGAAATTATTATGTGGCATCATAGCTCTGCACTGAGCAGTATTTATTAAAAGTGTTCGTTTTTAAATATGAAGGTTGAAAAATTTCTGTCCCCTCCCCCACCCTGGTTAAAGTACCACTAGTGAACTAAGAGGCAAGAAAATTGTCATGTGAACCCTCTACCTGGCCCAGCTCCTTATATATAGAGCAACATTATATTCTATTAAATCAAGCACAATAGGTATTTCTACAGCTGGTATTCTAAGCTCATTTTTTTAGAGTTGCCTAAAACCACACAATTTGATTAAGTGAGGAATCTGCGATCAATCAATCCATCCTTTCTCGTCTAACTTTATAAATCAGCCACTAGATCGGTATCTATTTGTCTCTCCCCGTTATCTCAAATGGTAATGCTTTGTTTTTACCACTTGTGCATGAGGGTGCAGCGAGTTAGGCAGACAGAAGCCACATTAAACCTCGGCTTGGTCTTGACTCAAGCTTCTAACAGGAGCTTAAACTGAGTCAGAGGCAGGCAGCTCGCCCACCTCTACCTGGACTGGGAAGTGTTGGGTGAACAAAGCGCCTTTTCTTCCATCTAATTTCTCTACAGTTACGAATTTGGAGTCACTCTATTGTGGACCGAGACAAGACGGGAAGTCGTTTGGACTAATAAAGGCACTTACAAAAGTGTAATTACAGACAAGGTGTTTTGACTTGTGCATGGTACTGTTCATTCCACATTCACAGTGCCCCTAATAACAGCTGGGAATCCTTTCGGCAGCTCCCGTGGGCGTTCTACATACATACACATATGTTATGTTATGAAATGTGCGTTAAGTTATTTGGCATTTGCATAGTGCTCTGTCTGCCAGTGGAGGGCATTGAAGCGCTTTAGGTAATCCCGGACTGACATAATAAGGTTTAGGTGAATCGTCTTGGTGTATCAGACATGGAAGCTGTACCAACCTGCTGATGAATCTTCTAGGATGGTGGGCGTGCCCAGTTAATGGCGGAAATATATGGGCATCAGACAATTAGAGGGACTGAGTGCTACTGGGAGGTATAACAGACAAATATAAGATGGTTCAGCATGTGTGTTGCATCAGATGCTCCCCAATGATGCGGTGCAGAAAGGCCAGTGTCTCCAGGGCTAGGGCCAGGGTGGAGAACCAAACGCAGCCCTAGCAAAAATGCTTAAACCAACCCCGTTCCCTTTGTCTCCACGTGCAACCTTTGTTTTTCTATCCATCCGTTCTCTCGCCTCCTCTCCTCTCCCTCTCTTATCCTTTTTCCTCCACCTTTCACCCTCCCTCCCTCTCTTTAAGCATCCAAATACCTGCTACAATTAACCTCGGGTGCTGGGAGGGGCGCAACTAGAGACAAATGTCAGGGGGGGGCTAATACTTCCAGCAATGTAGAGCCACATTTCAGGGGGAGCTAATACTTCCAGCAATGTGTCCTTGTATATTGTAACTGGTGCTCATGCAAAGTGCCTCAATACCTTCAGGTAGAGGTCGAGCTGTATAAAACTGCAAAAAAACAAAGACTAAGGTTGCTTTTCAAGAAATGAGTTCTCACACTGTGGCAGCAAAAGCAATTGCAGCTTTAAGGAATAGGCAGAGTGGAGATACAGGGGCTCTAGAATGGGTGAAAAAACAACAAAGCCTCTTTATCAAGTAAATGGTCTTTTAAAGGCCTGTGAAGTACTCGGGTGCGGCTGCGATAAGACGCCAGACCAGCAAGCTCACAGCAGCTCAAGAACTGTCTGTGTGTGTGCCTGGGAAACTGTATCACCCCGGGCTGACACACATGATGGGGGGGGAGCTGAACCCCTTTGAACCCTTTGGCCGTTGCGTGCCTGGGTGCTTGGAAAGTGGCAGAGGCACCAGGAGTAGTCCTGGGATTTCTAAAACCCGCCAAGGGTTCCAACCCACTGGGGAAATACCCAGTGGAAGAAAAGACGTGTCTGGCCCTGACCAGGGCTATACGGGGTCCACTGCACTCTAGTTATCGCTGTTTTTTTCACTAACCAACTATGGCTTTTAGGGCCAAATCTCCTTCTTTGCGTTAGGGCCTTTGGGACCCATGCTACGTCACTGCACTAATACCTTGATAGGATAATCTGAAGCAGTAGCTCCGTTTTGTGTTGTCCTCACAGTTCCTGCTATTTTCACATTTTCATGACTGACAGGCTATGCCATCTTGCAGAACACATGTTTTTACCAGGGACGGCTCCTCTGCTAAGGCAGAGGAGCGTCGTCCCACTGCCCTGCGAGCAGTAGTCTTTTTTTGTTTAAAAAAAAAAAAAATCTTTTTATTGGCATTTCTTAATGTACGTGTCATCATACAATGTGTTTCTTGTCATTGATAGCATAAGGCTCCATTTTATAAACAGTAACAATAACAGTAATTCCAGGTCAAATACATTCCAATTTCTCTCTACCTCTCTACCTCTCTATACCTCTCTACCTCTCTCTACCTCTCTACCTCTCTCTACCTCTCTCTACCTCTCTCTCAACCTCTCTCTCTCTACCTCTCTCTACCTCTCTCTACCTCTCTACCTCTCTCTACCTCTCTCTACCTCATTCTACATCTCTACATCTCTACCTCTCTACCTCTCTCTACCTCTCTCTACCTCTCTACCTCTCTCTCAACCTCTCTCTCTCTACTTCTCTCTATCGCTCTACCGCTCTCTACCTCTCTACCTCTCTCTACCTCTCTACCTCTACCTCTCTGCCTCTCTCTCTACCTCTCTCTCCACCTATCTCAAAGATGGCTGCAACGTCTACGTGGGATGCAGTGGACTAAGTGGCAGCCGGAGACTGATAGCATTGATTGTCCTTTAAAAAAAAAAAACAAGCATTGGCATAGCCAATAGGTCTCCCCGTTGGGACCTTATAAGTGTTTAGTTATCCAGTACAATATCCTTGGTGCAACACCATCAAGTGTTGCATGGCTAAACACTTATAAGGTCCCAAAGGCGAGACCTATTGGCTATGCCAATGCTTGTCCTATGTGTGCTGTGCACACATAGAAAGAGGAAGTAACAAGGAGAAATGAAGATATTTCGCCATGTTACGCCTCCCCTGGGAAGGCGTAACATTATGGCACTTTCACAGGTGTACCAGTAATGGTAAATCTGGGAATCAGTCAAAATCCATGGGTGTTGCGTGGGAAGACTCACGCAATGCCCATGGAACGCTTCTGTGGGGCAGAGACTAACACAATGCAGGGATTTGGGCTGCGCTGCGTAATTCTTGATTTATCAAGTTACTCAGGGCCACGCAAAGTGCCTTGCGTGGCGTGATTTATCGCATTTTGGAGTTCCGTCGCACATGCACCATGTTGCATGGTTCAAAAGAGATGCAACCCCTACTTAAATATTGCCAAAAAATATCCTGAAGGCACTGCAGTGGACATAGGTATAGTCGTGTCCAAGGTGCAACAAAGGAGTCTTGGAATGTGGAACATGTTGTGCAAACACTGTTTCTGTAATTTATGACCCATGAAGGCCTTCAATCCAAGGTGCCTTTTAATTTCGATGGGGCTGGTAACTTTAGTTTACCAGGTGCATTGATGCCATCACCGATCCAATGAATGAGAAAGGATTTTCCAAAAACTAAAAACACGAGGGGTGAAAAATCTATATCAATGAACAGATCAAAGAACTTAGGGCCAGATGTAGGTGGCCAAATACCGAGCGGTAACGCAGAAATTTGCAGAATTTCTGCGTTACCGACTGGTATTTGGCTGAGTGCAATGCAGGTGAGTTGAAACCTACTTGCAAAATAAGGAATCGCAAAATAGCGATTCCTTATTTTGCACTTGCATTTAAGGAATCGGAAATACCGATTCCTTAAATGCAATGTACGTAGCACTAAAAATAGTGCACTTCAGCCTTAAGGAATCGCTAATTACCACCAACTTCAAGGTGGTGGTAAGTAGCGATTTCCTTTGAAAAAGCACTTTTTTGCTTTTTTAAATGTGCCATGTGGCACACATCCATGCCCTTAGGGCATGTATGTGCGTCTCATGTGCACACATGCACATTTCAGGGGTGCAACAGGGTGTCCTTTGAACACCCTGGCACCCTTGAAATAGCTCCCGCTATTAGCGATTCGGTAATACCGAATCGCTAATAGTGAATATCTTCCCATTCATTCCTATGGCCTATGGGCCTCCTAGCCCATAGGAATGAATGGGTAGGTATTCCTTAATAACGAATCTCAATTACCGATTCGTTATTAAGGAATGTTAAGGAATCGCTAATATTTTAGCGATTCCTACCTACATTCCATTTAGCGAGTCCTTAATAGCGATTTGGTAAAAATCGCTATTAAGGACTCGCTAAATTGAAGTTACCTACATCTGGCCCCTAGTGATGAATAATTAATTTCCATTCACGTTCTAAAGATGCTCTCTTGGCAAATCTAATCTCGTGTAGAAAGCTGGCATACTTCCAAACTGGTCACATTCATGCTGTAATCCCAAGTTGGGACGTATGAAGGCATGGTAAACAGTTAATGGCTATGTAGGAGCAAAGTCGTCTCTCCTTCCAAACTGTTTTTACCACTTGCCCCCCACACTAGCAAATTATTTGCTGTTGGTTGCAGGGAGCCAGACCACCAAACTTTAGCCAGGTGCTTCATTTATTTAGTATGTTTCTTTATGAAATGATTAATTAATTAATCAATTAAAACACTGAAAAGCACAATTATAGCTTAGTCAGTTAACTATATCTTATGCCCCTATCATGGACTGCTTATGACCTCACGTGTTACCTTCGGGACTACAGTATTCATTAGTAATTTGAATAATATTGCTCTTTAAATCTAAGGAGTGACATCGATGATGTTATTTAACATGTCATGAGTGATGTAATATGTGAGGTCATAATCAGTGCATGATGTAGGTGCAAGATTACTGAGCTATAACTTGCGTATTTTTCAGTGAATTTCTTTTTTTAATCATATTGAACATTGTCCCAGTGCCAATCACTCCACAAGCGCTTAACCCTCACTTTACAAGACCTTAGGCTGTACACAAAGGTGATTGGCCTCATCAGTGATATAATAAATGTTGTCAATTGAGATTCAGTGATGTCATCAATGACGTCATTTAATGTGTCAATGTTAGATGAGTCATAAGCAGTGCATGGTGGGGGCCAGTTATAGTTAGCTCATTGAACTATAAATGGCGAATTTCTGTGTTTTTTGTTTTTAAGCATTAGTTTTTTATTCATTTTAACACCTACCTATAACGTTACTTTAACCTTTGTTTGTTTCAATGAATTTCTAGATTTTTTTTATTGTAAGCTAAGATCTTATTACCATACCAAATTATAACATCACTTTGACCATTGAATTTTTGTACATTTCTGTCTTTTTAAGGTTAGGGTAGATTCTATTACTATACCCTACTAGAATGTTTATTTAACCTTTCTTTATTTTTTTCAGTGGATTTCTTATCTTTTTTTAACATATTCAGCCAACACCTCCACTGCGCAAAGCCTTCTGCCATTCACAACTGGGGATTGGCACAGGCCCACCCCTACAGGTGGCCAATCCACCACAGCCTGCCCTCAATGATAAGCTTGCTGCCACTGCCCCTGCTCCCCTGATGCCTGCCCTCTCCTCTCTGTGTGCCGTGGCCCCTTCCACATGCCCTTGGTGGTCAGCTTGCAGCCTCTGTCTCCCACTGCACTCCATTCTCTGTGTGGTCAGCTTAATGCTACTAGTCCTGCCCCCCTCCTCTCTGCCCGTTGTTCTCTGCTCCGTCCCTCCTGTCCTCCTTGGTCTATTGTGCGGTCCCTACTCATGCAGGCCTTTCCTTCGTGGTCAAATTGCTACTCCCCTCCTCCCTGTCCTACGTTGTCCAAGTCTGTACGTACCCCCTCCCTCCTGCACTGTTTGGTATTTTGTGCTGCCACTGCCCATTCTGCTTTTCTTCCATGCTTAGCTTGCTGCTCCTACCCATCTCCGTGCCCTCTGTTGTCCCGGTCCACGCCTCTGGCCCCTCCCTCCTGCAAAGCCCTACCCGCCTGCCTTGCAGGGTCTGCCTGCTCCCACCTGCCTTTTGTAGACCATGTGCATGTCCGTGTCCCCTTCCTCCTGCCTTTCATGGTCAGTTGTACCAACACTGCCCCTCCTCCCTGACCAGCGTGGCCTATTGTGCCACAACTGCCCCTCCTGTCGACCCTGTGTGGCAGTTTGCTTCCTTTTCCCCTTACCCCTGCCTATCCACTCCATTCTGCCCTCTGTGGTCCCTTGAGCATACCCAAGCTTCCTCCCTCTTGCACACCATGGTCTGTTGTGCTGCCACTAACCCTACCGCCTGCCATATGTGGTCTGTTGTGCTGCCATTACCCCTCCCACCTGCCCTACTCTGTAATTCAGAAAGGAATTTATTGATAGTTTGTGAATGCAATTACTGTACCAAACAATGGATGAGCTAACAACCCCCGAGTTGGGGTGGTGCCTAATTTGTAAAGTGGAAGGGTTCTCCTTAGTACGGGATGTTGGCTGCCTCGGGGGAAAGTTTTACAAAAACTGCTGGTCAAACAGTGCAGAATCTGTACTATTTAGACAGTGACTGGGTAAACATCGAAGTTTTCCTGCTATTTGCACCGCTACTGAATGAACAGTGCAGAATTTCTACCCAGCGGCTGGGTATAGAGTGACGTTTTTCTGCTATTTGCAAGTTCGACAGTGCAGAATCTCTACTGATTAGCCAGCGGCAGTGTAAACAGTGAGGTTTTTCTGCTGTGTGCCCAGTCGCCGACCAAACAGTGTAGAATCTCTACTATTTCTACGGTGGGAGGGTAAATAATGAACTTATTTGCTATTTGCACAGCCACCAGCAGATTAGTGCAGAATCTATACTACTTACCAAGCAGCCGGGTAAATAGTGGAGTTTTTCTGCTATTTGCGTGGTTGTTGGCCAAACAGTGCAGAGTCTCTATTATTTAGCTAGCTTCCGAATAAATAGTGAAGTTTATCTGCTATTTTCAATGCCACCGGCCAAACAGTAAATAATTTCCACTATTTAGCCAGCCACCAGGTAAATAGCAGAAAAAAATCACTGCTTACCCAGAGGCCGGTTACATAGCAGCTACCGTACATAATATCTTTTTTGGTGCTTTTATTACAAAATGCACAAAATACAGTGGTTTAATAAAAACATTTCACGGTTGCCTGTGATATACAGACCTCATCATCATATCAAGAACCCCAAACAATTATGCTGAGCTTTACCGTTGTCAGGGCTAGGATTATGGGGCATAAAGGACCATATTATGTGCAAGACTATCTAAATTATGTGGCAAGAAATGAAATTATACAGCACATTCCCTGTCAGTATTATTTTCATCAATTTGAGATAGAAACATTTTTGTTGAAATCTGCAAATTTTGCTTCAATTTTAGTGGTAAATGCAGTAAATCCATTATTATAACGTAAACAGTGCAACTATGGAATCACCTAAAGCCACCGACTCCATCATTGCCCACTGTTTTACTAACATTATGTCAGCGAGTAGAGAAATCCCATATTCAACATGAAATGTAACTAATGATTAAGCAACCGGTTTTAGGCCAAGATTTGATATAAAATGATTATTTTATGAGTTCTAGTGACTATTGTGCACTTTTTTTGCCTAAACATTAATATGCGACGCTAAACTGAGATTGTGATCTAATAGGAAGCCATGGGGTTTTTAAGTTATTTTAAAGCGGCTCCCACATATAGTAGCTTTGCCTGACATTTGTTTTGGATTTAGCATATGGTCATGGCTGATAATGACCAATTGTATATTATTTTGATTTACAATCAATAGGCTGGTAATTCTCCATTTTGGTATATGGGACAAGCATCCCTTGAATAATCACATGAAAGGTTGTTCTCGATTTTTATGTACATCTGTTTGTCATTTGCATCCTGGTGTTAATCTAGCCTGAGAGTTTATAAAACATCTCATAGCATATTGAAGGGAGTGGGAGCGAGCATTGATACTTGCGGGGTATCTAGCCAGCACTGGATGCATACTAGGGGCCAGAAGTACTACCCTTTCACGCAGTGCAGTGTAGCAAGGCAATTTGCAGTGCTGCGTTGCATGAACGGGAGAGAGCAGAAATGTGCAGTATCTACTAAGACATGCCCCATCACTTCTCTCTCATAGCACTGTCCCAATTCAGGCAGCCTAGCTCCAACACAGGCACCCTTGCACCACGCTGCAAGTGAGCCTGCGGTACAAGGAGAATTGTTTTTGTGCAAAAAGGGAGACCTCCCTGCACAAAAACAATCTCTCGGCCGGGCAATTTTCCTCTTTCTATGCGTGCTGCAAGTTGCAGCACCCATAGAAAGAGGAAACAACGAGGAGACGAAAATATTTTTTTCCGCGTTATGCCATCCTCTGAGAGTTGTAGCGATTTCATGCATTCCCGGTTTACAAATGGGAATGCCCATGTTCCACCCATGGAATGCCCCTCAGAATGAAAATAACGGAAGGCAACGCATGCTGCTGCGCTGCTTTACAGTTTTTTTACAAAGCCACGCAAGGCAGAATCAAATTGCCCCTTGCGTGCCTTTGTAAATTTCTACTAGCATTTTGCGTCATGGATGCGCCAAAAAGTGGTGCAACCATGACGCAAAATGTTAGTAAATCTAACCCTGGGAGTGTTGCCTTATGTGTACTTATACATGTCAGTGTGTCTCATATCATGTTGGGAAGTGCTGGTTTTGAGAATGATGATTGACAGCTATAAAGCCTTTCCTTGCAAAGCAGTGGTCTGTCTAATGTTTTCTGTTGGAAATAATGTGCTTTTTTGCCATCCCTGCTAGAGCATTCATTACTTCTTGGTGACAGGCTTTGGAGAGTCTTGCATGCATAAAGGCATCTACAAAGCACAAACCTCGCCAGAGGGGCAGTGGAGGCTGTGTGTGTTTACACCAAAACAGCATAATTGTGATGGTGAACTCAGAAGAAGGGAGGCAGCAACATTTTAAAGGAAAGATAGTGCCAAAGGAGAGAAATTACACCAAATGACTGAAACACAAAATCAAACAGGAATCAAGGTAGGTTAGGAGGGTGTGTTGTTCCATGTCCAAAACTGTTGCAATAGTGCATAGGACATAGTGATACATTGTAAATATCTCTTGAAAAATCAAAACTAAAGGGTATTGGGCTATTCTTCTTATTTACAGAGAAACACATACTCTGGGACATAGTAGCACATTGTTTTGTTTCGCATCGAAGCTTTGTAATTTTTATATGTAAACAGGTTGATAGATTTTTGTTTATACTGTGTCCCATTTGCCAGCGGCAGCTTCTCTGTAATGGCGAGTAGCGTCGCACCACTGCAGATGATAAATAAAACGATAATAAAACAATTTTATTATCGTTTCATTTTTCACTGACAGCCGATGCTGCTGAGTCCTGGGCGGGGTGGGCAGGGCTGTCCTCTATGGAAAGACAGAAACACTGTAAGTGCGCATGTCGGTTTGGCCGGCCGTCTGAGGACACCCAAACTGACATGCGCACATAGATTTTGCCAACCCAGCTGTTTTGTACAGTCAGGTGGGGAAATGGCTCAGGTTCTCAATCCTTTGGTGAGCACCTAACTAGCCTGCTCAGACCAATCCTGGCGCTGCTCTCATAGCAAGAAAGCAGTGTCTGGTTTGGGTGGGTAGTCTGTGCTGGTCCTTGGATGTTTTCTGGGAAGAGAGGAGCACCGAGGCGGCCGACAGCTGGAGCAGCAGGTAAATGCTTTTTATTTTTTTATTTTCCCCCTCATGCTCACCACTTTATTTTGGCAGTCACCGCCCTTGCCATTTCCACATGATTTTTCTTTACTGTTAGGTTGCATAAAGGGTTATAGCACTTTACACCTGTTTATTGTATGTCGATGCACATGATCATCTGCCATGCTATCCGTTTAGCTCACTACTCAGGCCTCAAAGCAAAGTTGACTTTTCCCTTTTTTTATAGGATGCAAACTCTAACCAAAGGTACTGGAGCGCCTGACATGAGCACGAGTTACATTACACAAGGTCTCTTTTTGTTCAGGCACAGGGAGATTAAGTCATTTGCCCAGAATCACAAAATGTTGAGCTGATTATGAGACTCGAACCTGATTCCCCAGTTGGCAGCTCTGGCCGTAACGCCACCCTCTCCTCTTAGGCGCTGTTAGAATCCGGGTTCTCCCTCACCCATGTAGATAGTGTTCCACACTCTCTTTAGTGATTGTGCTTGAAGAATGGGCCTGTGTCACTGAAACTGATGCACAAATATGATAAATCAGTGCTCCTAAAATTGACCCTCATTACGAGTGGCCTGGAGTGATATGCCCTGTGGCAATACTGCTCTGGGCCAATCCAACTTGCCCAGTTTCTAGAGAACAGGAATTAGCGAGTCTGTCTGCAAATACCAGCTCCTGTCACCTCAGACCCGGAGACTTTAGACCTGTGAACTGCTGCAGTGCTGGGTGGGTTGCAGGCAGTGGCTGCCTCCCAGTGACGGCTCCTCCGCTAAGGTGGAGGAGCTTTGCCCCACTGCTCAAAAGGAAAAATAAAATGATAATAACGCATGGTTATTACCATTTTATTTTCCCTATTGCAGTCAGTGGTGGGATGGGGCGGGGCAGGGCTGGCCTGAACAACGGAAGAGTGGTGTGCACTCCCTAAGTGCGCATGAAATGTTTGACCGGCCCTCTTAGGCCAACCTAACAGTTCATGCGCACTTTGCATGTTCCCACCAGGTTGCATTACACAGCTTGTTGAGGAACATGCACAGGCTCCCTGTTCCCATCTGAGCGCCGAACCCCGGCGCTCAGGCCAATCACAACGATTGACTCAGGGGAGTCTGCGTACCCGGGTGCTTCCTGCTACCGGCCCAGACAGGAAGTATGAAGAGGATGGAGGAGAGGCGGCAGCCGGCTGTTTCTGGTAAGCCCTTTTTTTATTACATTCCTCTCACCGCCACCGGCCCCAAAACCCCCGTCCGGTAGCAGCCACTACTGCTGCACCCTCCGCCTTCTGCGCAATGGGCGGAGCAAACAGTGTCCCCAACGGATTTACCTAACCCTTCCTGAATCCCTGAGCAGTGCCCACCCCATACTTGAACCCACTGGTCCTGCTACACCAATGGAAGCTACACCCCTACTGCTGACATCTTCCACCTGCTGAAAGCAGGTAGGAAATGTCAGAGGATTTGTCCTTGGAATCAAGGAAAAAACAGCAGTAAATAGTTACAAAGCCAGGTCTGGCAGGTTATTTCCCATTTCAGGGATTCTTCACACCAGAAACAAACCTTGTTATTGCCAGACTTTGTGCATGGATACCACCGGCAATCCGTATTCTGGCCCCTAGAATCCCTGCACTAGATCCAGTCAAAATATAATGAAGACCTTAATGTTAGTAAGTCCTTAGAACAAGACCTAAATGAAATTTTAATTATGCTAGAGCAGGGCTGGGCTGGGGAACTAAAAGCAGCCCTAGCAAAGATGCTCAGACCAGCCCGCACCCTTCATGTACTTGTGCAATCTTTGGGGCATATTTACAAGGGCCATATCTCTGCTTTTTTGGCTTTTAAATCCAAAAAAGCGGTAATAAAAATATCACCCTATTTACAAGAGGGTGATAACACACTCCACACACTCCTGAGGCTTGAGCCGGGAGTAGGAGACTTAGCGCTTTCTTCATCTGGCATTCTGAATTGACTCTCGCTGCGGAAGGCGAGTTATTATCTCATTGTTTTAACTGTTCTTATTATTGAATTTTGCACGTGTTCTGCCCGCATATTTGCACATTGCTTATAGAAAACTCGCATTTTAATAGCAATAGGGCAGCGCTTGTTGCTCTCTCTTACCTGGCTCCCACTGCCTTCCAGCGCCACCAGATCTGAGCAGGCTCCTCCTACGAATCGGGCTGGTGGAAACGGCGGCCATCTTAGAGAGGCAGGGGCGGTTTGGGCGGTCTCGTTACTTTCTGCATACCTATATCAGGGGCACTGCCGCGACCGCGCAGCGGGCGCGCCGCTGGCGCGCCTAAGGCGCGCCTAAGGCAAGCCCGTCTGCGCCCGTCCGGCCCAGGTCGCGCTCAGCGCATTGCCACTTGGCCATTTTCACTTGGACGTCCAGAAACGGCTCGTCTACTCGGGAGCCTCCTTGATGGAGTTAAATTTGAGGGAGAGTAATGCCGAGTGCTCTCGCATATCGGCAGAGTCTCAGCTGGCTTGGTCCCTCGGCCCCTGCTCCAACTGCTCTTGGCCTTTACCCCTGATACGCCCTGAATACATTAAGTCCAGGGCGCCTCCACTAATATGGCCACAGAGGCTTTTCCCTGCATCCTCATTAATGCCAGATCTCTGGTAAAACACAGCATGGAATGTTCTCAATTGCTGCTGGAGTTAGACATTAAAATTGCATTTATTACAGAGACTTGGACGGACGAGGCATCCGGGCCAGACCTAGTTCAAGCAACCCCCCAGGGTTACTACTGTGAGGTTCTTCATAGAGCCAACAAGAGGGGTGGTGGCATTGCCATTTTATATCATAGTTCAGTACAGGGTACTTTCAAAGCACGATCACTGCCAGCGTGCGAAGCACTTACCTTCAACCTGAGGCTTACGAGTCATTTCTCCTTTAAAGGCACCCTCATTTATAGACCCCCGGGCACTAAATTACCGTTTTTTTCCTCCTTGGGTACCCTTTTTGAGGAGGCCTTGTTGGAGAATTCGTATACCATATTAGGGGATTTTAACTTTTATCTTGAACGGCCAGAGGATCCAGATACAGCACGACTCCTTAATATTATGGAAACCGCGGAGCTGTTGCAACATGTAACGGGTCGATCCCATCAGGCGGGTCACACACTCGATGGGATCTTTTCCAATATATCGGAATTAGCGTTCACAGCTTTGATACCTCTGGTCTGGTCAGACCACTCGGGAGTCAGGTTTAATATCACACCCACTCCCCACCTATCCAAGGGGCGTCCACAAACAGTGGCCAAAGTAGTCAGAGCCTGGAACAGGGTGCAAGCTGAGACCTTATCCAGGGTACTCTCCATCTCGCTTACACCCATTTCCAGGAATACGGAGAAGGCGGCTTTGTCCTACACAAACTGGCTTACCCGGGCCTGTGTAAATCTGGCTCCGCCCAAACTAGCGGTCTTTAACAGAACTACGCCGTCAGCCCCATGGTACACGACCAAATTGAAATCTCAAAAATGCGTATGCAAGAGATCAGAACGTAATTGGAGGAAGGCATATATGGAGGGAGAAAAACAGGTATATTTGGCAAATTTGGCCAAATATAAACGTATGTTAAGGGAAGCCAAACAAAAGCACTTTGCCGCTCAGTTTACAGCAGCGAAAAATCCTACGAAAGAGATTTTCACCACTATTAATAAAATATCCCTATTAGAACCGGCCTCAGTACCGGCCAGCACTGAGTTATGTGAAAAGATAGCTCTGTTCTTTCAGAACAAAGTGAATACTATCTTCACCTGTCTCAGTGGCCCAATTGAGAGGAATCAGGAGGGCGGGACTAAGCCCAGTGGAACTCCGCCACCAAATGTCCTTAAGGAGTTTAGGCATCTCACCTTCCAGGACACCTTGGAGTTGATAGCTAAAGCCAACTCCGGGTCCCCTCTGGACCCCTGCCCGCTTAAAATCATCAAATTGGCACCAGTACCGATTGCCAATCATCTTACAGCAATTTTCAACGGTATGTTTCATGAAGGGTTATTTCCAGGAGTCTGGAAAAAGGCGTCTATCCTCCCCTTGCTGAAAAAACCTAGTTTGGACCCTTCCGATCCAAATAATTTCCGACCTATTTCGCGTCTCCCATTTCCGGCTAAACTAGTTGAAAGGGCGCTAATCCATCAACTCACAATCTTTGTGAGGAACACTTCACTACTGGATCCATCGCAGCACGGATTTCGGGAGGGACATAGCACCGAATCCGCGCTGATCGCGGCTACGGATCAGATCAGGTCCACGGTGGATCGGGGTGGAAAAGCAGTTTTGATCCTTTTGGACCTATCCGCTGCTTTCGACACGGTCCATCATGGCCTGTTAATGGACCAACTTAGGAAAAGTGGAATTCAGCAAAAGGCATGGGACCTATTAAACTCCTTTCTTTCCGATCGGAGCCAAATAGTTTATTTGGAAAACTTTGCTTCCCAACCTTTTTCACTGCCCTGTGGGGTCCCACAGGGATCCTCGCTGAGTCCCACATTGTTCAATATTTATGTTTCCTCCCTAGCGCCCATTATCAGAAACCACGGCTTTAGCGTAACCTCCTATGCGGACGATACGCAAATTGTTGTGTCTCTTTTACCCGGCCAGGAACTTGGGTTGGACCAGAATTTTCAGTCCTGTATGTCAGAAGTGGCTCGATGGATGGCAAACAATTGCCTCAGGTTAAATTCCAACAAAACCGAGGTTATGCTATTTGGGAACAACCCTAGTTTTTGGACCCCAGCATGGTGGCCGCAGGAACTGGGGGCTCTTCCCACTCCGGTAAATCAAGTTAGGAATCTTGGAATGGTATTGGATGCAAAACTATCCATGATATTACAGGTAAAGACGGTAGCCTCTAAAACTAGCTACATTCTGAGAATGTTGAAGAAGATTTTGTTCCTTCTTCCTCAGGAGCATCGACAGACTGTTGTAGTGGCCCTGATAACATCAAGATTGGATTACTGCAACAGTCTATACCTCAACATTCAGGAAGGCCTGCTGCACAGACTACAGCTGCTGCAGAATGGCGCTGCCAGACTCCTAACTGGCCTCCCCAAATCCTCTCATATATCTAAGGCCATTCAAGACCTACACTGGCTTCCTATTAAGTGTAGGGTCCAGTTTAAGTCACTTTGTTTAGTCTTTAAGGCCCTACACGGAGAAGGTTCAGACTTCCTAATTAGCAGGTTTAGAAGGTATAACCCTGCCCGACACCTCCGATCGTCTGATGCTAATCTGATTAAGGTCCCCCTAACAAGGAAAGTTAATTGGGGTGACCGTAGTTTCTCATACGGTGCGGCAAAGTTGTGGAACGGTCTGCCTTCTCACATGCGTTGCATGGAAAACTTATCTCAATTTAGGAAAGCACTGAAGACTTGGCTGTTTGTCAAATAATTCTGGAGCTAGGTTTATGGAGTAATGGACAGCGCCAGGACACCTTGTTGGTCATCGCGCGCTATACAAATTACGTTAACATAACATAACATGCATTAGCGTATGTTAGCACCCTTTTAATGAGATGCAAAGTGGGTGTCACTGGGCAGTACAACCTTGTAAATATCGCTGATGTACACATCGCGATATTTACAAGGCTGCCCATGCATTTTAGCAGACGTTAGTTTTTGGAGAAAACAGCTGTTTTCTCCAAAAACGAACGTCTGCTAAAATGCAGACTTAGCTATACTTACCATTGGGGGTGGATTAGGCTGATACGACCACAGGGTCATATCAGCAAGGTTATCGCCGTTTTCCATGGAACATCGCTGTTAAACCAGCGATGTTCCATGGAAAACATCGCTATCGCTGGGAAATTATCGCCATTGCGCTATGCGTTGTTAATACAACGCTAACATGGCGATCATTTCCTGCGATAGCCAGCGATAAAAATGTTCTCGCTAAGAGCGGCCAGCGATAATTATCGCTGCCGTTTGTTAATATGCCCCTTTCTCTTTTCATCAGATCCATTTACTTTTTCTCCTTCTCTCCTCTCTCTCTCTTCTGCGTCTCTGATTGCTTTCTCTCTAGCTTCCTCCTCCACCCCTCTGTTTCTCTCTCACTTGGCTCCTTCGTGTCTGCTGCAAATTAACCTCGATTTGTTGAAGAAAGTGCCAGAGGAGCTGCCTTGGGCTTTCAAAACCAGCCTCCAAGGACTCCAGCTCACTGGGAAAATGCTTGGTGGAATAAAATGCCTGTCTGGCCCTCTGCAAGGGCAATCAGCATATTTTCGGTAATTTTGCATACTCTTTGACGCCAAATTACCAAGAAGTATGCAATTACGCACGTTTATGTAAGTATGAGTAATTTAGCACAAACATCCTACTGCAGGAGCACATAAACAACAACCTTGGAGAGCACGAGGGGCTGCTGCTGTTTGTGTTCTGTTGGATTTAGCACTATGGGGCATATTAGCAAGGGCAATATCGCTGCTTTAGCGGGACCTTTTCCTGCTAAAGCGGTGATAGTTCTATCACCCTATCAGCAAGCTGTCGCTAACAGCAGTTAGCGACAGCTTTCTGACGAAAGCGACTGGTTTGAGTGCCGCTTTGCATGTCAGCGATATTTATCGCTAATGACATGCAAAGTAGGCGTTCCAGACCAACAGACCTGGTAAACAGCCGCTAACAGGCCTATCACCTATTAGCAAGGAGGCCCTGGCCCCGGTTAGCAACGTGAAAAGTCGCGCTAACCGAGGTCATCGCCGGTTTTTTAACACCTGTTATTTTCCTGACTTAACCATACCTAACATGGAGGGTGGATTATGCTGATACGACCACAGGGTCGTATCAGCAAGGTTTTCCCCTTCCCCATGCAACATTGCTGGTTTTGTTGCGATATTGGCCCTTCCCTCCAGCTATCGCTGGAATATTTATCGCCATAGCACTAATTGTTGCTAATACAGCGTTAGCATGGCGATATATTCCAGCGATAAGCGCGCTTTGCGATATTTATCGCAGTTTGTTGCTAATATGGCCCTATGTTCTTAGTGCAAGATGTATCCCCGAGTCTATTTTGAAAGCGAGGGTGGATTTGGCCCTCATAAAATAGAGATAAATACTAGATTATTCTTATCGTGAAATTCCACATAAACTAGCATAATTTTGCTGTAAATCTCGTAATTATGTGACTACACAAGTTAGAACCATGCATACACACCCACAAATCTTAACATCCTCACCTCCATTGTATGATATGCCTCTCAAATATGCAAGTATTCCACATTGTGCCAGTCACCGTCTAGTGCTGGGGAAACTTGCCACTATCCCTGTGCTCATTGTTCTTTCCTTGGTTTGCAGAATCCTTTGAATCTCTCATTGAGATATGAGGCATTTAATGCACACCACAACGCAAGTCATCAATGGGTGAACCATCTCAATGTGCACCTAATGTCATTACACAGTAGTATATTACACAATTAAATTGGGGCGATGTGGCTTTTAGAGCATCCCTCCCAATAGTGCATCTGTTTGGTTGTGTTTTCCTATTCCTGCACCCCAGAGGGTACCTCTGAGCATTTTCTTTCAACTCTTTTCTGATGTGAGAATGTCAATGCATACCCCCACAAGTATGCTTCCCATCCTTTCTTGGTGCTAGAAGATAATCTGATTATTCCCTTCGACCTTACACAACCCACTCAAACACACACTCTCACTCCTACACCATGTCCTCCATTATCTACTGTTTGGATTACATTTTTATTGTATTTTCTTTTGGCTCCAATTATCTGTTTGTTGTTCATGTCACTGGTTCTAGCTTCTGATGTGCAACTCTGTATCTTCTTTTATGCTTAAATATACTTTTGGAGTAATCTACATCTGAAATTACCAAGTTGAAACCCATTACCACCTTATTAGTTCTACCTAAAATCCTAGAAAAACACGGGTTTTCAGTCAACTGTAATGCCACTTGGATTCCAGTGAGGCACTGGCACCAAAACAACGTGGGCTGAGGCCTATGCATGGTATAAGATTGCCTTTCTAGGCTTCTGGGTTGACGGTCTTAGATCTATTGAAAAGGAGATGCCACCTTGCTGTACCTTCTGGGCCTCTCAGCTCCCTTGAACACAGTAGATCACTGTGGACAACAATGAATTACAAGATATTAATGGGCGGGACATTGAGGGATACCATATAGTGGTTCGCTTAATTTTTGGAAGATAGGACACTACAAGTGAAGAGTGGCTACTTCTTTCCACAGATTGTGGCTATTGATTGTGAAATGCCTCAGGATTCAGCACTCTCTCTGACCTTCTTTAACTCTTATCTCATACTCTCTTTTCCCTCTTTATGGGTTGTCAAATGTCTAATCAATCCTATGGTGTTGACACATATCTATATTAGTTTTCCATGTTAAATGTGTAGTTTATCTTTCATAAAATTATTCTCTGGATTACTGCCAATGTGTTGGTGCTTAATGGTTCCAAAACCAATGTCATTATCCTAGGTGCAAAAGATAGGCCCAAACTTTCTGATGTCAAGACTCTAAAAAGTCTTTGGCCTTGAATATAGTGGAGCTAAAAAAGTGAAAATAACTTATTTGGAGGCAATGTTGTGCCTATAGTTTGGTGATTCAGTAAAAGGCTACTTTTCCAGCCAGGAAAATTAAAATCCATTTTTCCCTACCTGTCAAAAGATCATCGGCGCCTTGTGTTAGGTGATGCTGTAAGTTTATGGTCAGACTACTGCAACACTCTTTATTGCTGTATATTTAAAATTAATTACTACAAGTGGGGGTGCACCAGTCAATGAAGTCCAGTTGACTTAATGTAGTATCAAAAAAATCCTTTATTTCAAATTGTTATTTTATATGAAAGTTCAATAGTATGCAACGCTCAGCCAACGCGTTTCATTCCCTAAAGGGGAACTTCTTCAGGGCTTATAAAGTCATCAGATTATATCTGAAACTGTGGTGGCCCATTGACAATTCTCTCCAGTATATTGCGCTGGAAACCACTGGAGTTCTCACAGGCATAATAAGGCCTGCATTTTGTGAACCACAATACTGCACGTCCGGCTAATAGCACAGTCATCCTGGTCTGCACTGCAAATTCACCCATGCCTCTATCAGGCAGGAAAGAAACACTCTGTGCTTTCTCCTCCCCTCCTGCCATGGAACAACAGCACACACGTCTTCATCTGTAAAAATGGCACCTGCCATGTACCAACTAGCCCGAGCATTACCTCACCAGAAGTTAGCTCTGCATGTAAATCCCCTAATCCCCCTCTGTTTAGTCCTTTAAACTATTCCATTAACACTACCTTCTGGGGGGCTCTCGCTGATGGATTACATGCTCATTCCTTGCATCTTCCCTTGATAAATGTGACTAATCTGTCCCAGGGAGTTCCGCAGGCGAGACGGTTGTGGTGTACCCCTGGAGTTACTCCGCGCCACTTTAAAAGGTCTCTAAAGCCTTCCTTAATAGTAAAGACCCATGATTGCTAGAAGCAAAATGCACGAAGGACAAATGTAGCAATTGCAGGATTCAGATTGCCAAATTAATGAGCTTTTTTTGCTTACTTGGCAATATTTCTATTCCATCTTGCGGAATGCCGCGAGCCAGCAAGCTCCATGGCTGACATGGTGCCATGGTAAGTGATCTAATATATATATATATATATATATATATTTGTCCACAGTGGCTCAAAGGCAAAGGTGCGTTACCCTCGTGGTTGAACCAAACCTCTAAAATCTGTCACAATTTCTCTGCAAAAAGAAATTCTCCATCAAAAGGGAACCCCATCCCTGCAGGGCGGCTTCACTGGCATGGAGCATCCCGTGATTTTGAGCACCAAACAGAATAAGGAAGTGAAGCCCAACTCGGAGATCACTGGCGTTAATGCGTCTCAAGGGTAGCAGGACATCATCCTTATGCGTTTCGGCCGTTGGTCATGGCCTTGCTCACAGGTGAGGAAAATCTCATTCAGCAAACTTGCACTATTTAACCCACAATGATCATGTGACCCGGTGCAAACCTACAATTCCCATAATGCACCCGGGTTGTTGTTGCAAACTGAGGTAGATGTACAATAAAGCTTAATAGCGTCATATTACCACAGTCTGATTAAAATCATTGACCAGTGCTTAAATCAGAAAGTGCGAGTGCACAGTAATGTTCAAAATAAAGTGTCACGTATTTGTACAACGTTCACCTTCAGTGTTAAAAGTCCTCATGATGTGCTGCATATCGTAGCACCATGTCTTTGAACACAATGCCAGGAAATCCAAGTTGGCAAAACGAGACGTAACTCCTCTTGTATTCCCTTACGCGCTGCCCTAGGAAATCCTTTTTGTCTGCACGTTGGCACACGGGATTGTCCTCACCTGTGAGCAAGGCCATGACCAACGGCTGAAACATGTAAGGATGATGTCCCGCTACCCTTGTGATGCAATAAATGTGGAGACTCATATCTCCTTTGTTGTTGCTTGCTAAACGCAGTCACCATAGCGTGGTTGACGGCTCCCCTGCAGAGCTCCAGAGACTTGGTTGAAGGGTCCCCTCCCTCTACAAAGGGTTGGTTGCATGATGCAGAGTTCAGTAATGTCTCTGCAGTCTGCTGTTTACACATGCAGCCCTCAAGGATTTTTGGGGGGGACCCTTTGGGTCTTACCTTGAGAGGCTATGTGCTTGGAGACTGTAATTGATGCAATGTGCTTGACATTACCTTATGAAGTCTACGGCTCTGAAAACTTGGCTCTCAATGTGTTTATTGGTGAATTGTAATGTGTGTTTCATTTTTCAGTAACTGGAACATGTGATGCTGTCTTCTTGCCATGTATACCTGTCATCCACAACCACCACAAAGCCCTAAAGATGAAGAGGAACCTGTGATACCAAGCCCAGCATATTAATGATTATCAAAGTATCTTAAGACGGTTTGCTAAGAAGAACTTGAGCAAGAAAAACAGGCTGAAAGAATCAGCCTAAAGTTATCAGAAAGATCCAAAAGAGGTGTCAGATCCCCATTGTTTTCTGGAGTCTGTAGAAAAGTTATAAAAAGGAGAAAATGTATCAAGGTAAAGGATTGTGCATGAAAAAGGTGTAAATAGATAATATTCTACAAAAACAAGGTACAAATGTTGCTTCTATACATCCAATTAAAGCTTAACTCTTCAATGATCCCCAACACATGATAGTGTATGGCATTGCTTAGACCTGGCAATTGTCTTTGGAAGTTTTTAGGAAAACATTTGGGAACATTGTTCTGATTGGGAGAGGAGGGTATAAATGTGTATGCACTGAAAGTCCGAGGTCTTTGCATGTAAGGCAGTGTTTTTAGGGTTCTTCTGAAATGAAAAAAAAGAGGTGGCATCATCTGACAATTTTGTCTAGTGGGAGAAAGGACACAACTTTTCATAAATATTCTACTGGGTATGGTACCAGAATATCACAGCCAGAATGTCATCTGGCATAAATATTGTTTCATATAAATATATTTAAAACGTGATTCAACATAGTTACTCTCATTGGAGTTGATAATAGAAAATCTGCACCCAATGGGACTATATTTTTGCAAGCAATATTTAGGACACATTACTTATGTCAGACAAAATGTTTGTATATAAACTTTGAGCTTAGCAGTACAGTGTGAGATTTAGCAGAGCAGTTTATTGCTGGATTTCTTTACAGTACATGAACTGTCACTGTCATACTTTGCTTTGAAGCATTGGGTTCACTGTTTAGCATTCCAAAAGAGAACTGTGATCTTCTAGTTTTTGATAAATAAGGTTGTTCACAGCTAACTGATGGCCCACTGGTTTAGCAATTTCAAAATATGACTGTTTAAAAAAACCTGGATCCTCTTAGGCTTGGAGATGCAACATTGTTTTGAGCAAGAACAGATTAGTTAGTTTAGTAAATGCAGTTCTTGCAGGATATCCCACAATTAAATGAGATGATTTTACTTTGACACATGTTCTGTCATAATTGTAATGATGCACAAGATGATATCTGCGCACCGATCCAGTGCATAGATGCATTACTTTGTATATCCTAAACACGTGAGTCTTCAGGAGCAAAGAAGATGGCAGGGTGCACAGATGGACGTGTTACCAGGCATGGCCAGCACTGGTAAAAGCGGTGCGGTGCGGTGGGGCGGAGCCGGTTGGAGTGGAGGGAGAGGACATATGAAGGGATAGGTAAAACTAAATAAAAATAAAACCACTTACCTTTGCACTCGCCGCATTGCCGAGTCCTTGATACGGCGAGCACAAGGTAAGTGGTTTTATTTATTTATTTATTTCATTATACCTATGCCGTCTTCTGTTGACGTCCCCTCCACCCCGTCCTGCCCCATCGCTCTTACCTGTGCCGGCTGCGCCTGAGTGTTACACTAAACATTTAAGTAAAGGCAAGAAGAAGGACTACATGTGACTTGGAGCCACAGGGCTGTCACATGACTTGCAATTGGTGAAAGCCATCTTGAATGTGTTGAAGTTTTTTTATTAATTAGAAAAATAATGGGTGATATAGACGTGCTTAAAGTTGACTAGCCCAAAGCCAACTTGCAGTTAGACATGTTCCTGTTTAAAGAAAGAAATGTGCACTTTTATTGAATGCGATCAAGCCTTTCCCCATGTGCATGTGTGTTTTTTATTTCAGAAAATCAGGAAAATAGAAGCCTCACCGTGGTATCTGCATTAATAAATTTTATTGAAGTGTGTTCCTCTCGAGGAAGCCATGCTCGGTATTCCCTGTTTTTATAACTTTCAAGGTCTTTTGCTTGAGTCTTTCCTAGGGAGCATTCACTAGCTGAACTGTCTATTGTACTTGTCTATTATATACTTGTCATGTCATTTCCTTCCTTTCCTATGCACACCTCATTCATTAATATGCAGTAGAAGTAGGTGCTTCTAGATGTGTCTTATTGAATGTATTGTATGTATTAGAACAGAGATACTCAAAGTACAGCCTGTGGGCCGCATGCGGCCCGCCTGACCTTCAATTGTGGCCCCCAGGTAAACAGCAGCACTTCCTGCTATTCGCTTGACAGAGCAGGAACATTCAGACAGCTGTGAAAAAAACGGGCATAGTTTATTATACATTAACTAAAGTAATGGAAAAGAAGAAAAGAAGGTGTCCTAGACAACTTATTTTTAGGAACACCTTTAGTTTTAAAGACATCTTGCACTAAACATGGAAAAACATGATAAACTCTCTGAAAACTTCAAAAAAGTGTATTTTATTAACAAGCATGAGCGTTTTACCTTAGTAGATCAGATTATATCACTGCATTGAGAAGTATTTACTAGCAGTGATAGTTTTCAAACATGATCTTGGAAACAATCATGCGGCACCCATTCTGAAAACAATGCCATTAGTGATCCAAGAGGCAAGTCATTTGTCAGGTGCACCTTGTGTGTCGTTTATTGAATAAGACACAAGAGAAGGTTTTGTACAGCACACATACTGAACTTGTATATTTTAAGGGGCTCTCAAATATGGTAAGAAAGAAATAGGAGACAAAGCGAAATTAACCAATTGTCTAGAATCGCACAATTTTGTGAATGGGGAAGCCAGGACTGATGCCAGGTTTTCTGGTTTCACATTCTGCAATGAAACCACCAGATGAGTTTCTCTTTCCCTCTCACGTTTTACATTAGGAGTTAATGGTTTGACTTTAATTCTTGGTGTATGAGAATAGAGTGTTGCTGACAGACAGCAGTCATGTGAAGGCTCGGTTTGTTCCCCACACCATGCATCTGTTTTGGCGGCCCTCTACACCCACCTTTCATCAGCCCGAGACTTGAATTACTAGCATCGGTGTGGCCATCAGGCATGCCACAGACAGTACTTTGCGCCCTCCCTGGGAAATGTTTGCGAATACCCATGTATTAGAATGTTAATTCCTTACTAGAATGATACATTGCTAGTTCAACCCTATTATGTCATATCACAGACTGAATATGTGTGGCTCCTCTGGCTAAAACACTATTAAAAAGTATGTTTTGAGTTTATGTGGCAGACTTTCATTACCTTTCTAATTGAGCAGACTCTATGTCATTGGATGCAGACGTTTAAAGCGTGGCTGTGACTTGCCGAAGGAGCTGAGTCTGGGTTGTAAGGAGCTGAAGTGTGATTCCACCCAAGTGCTGTTGCTAGGTTCCTCCAGTGAGATGCTCCATAAAAAGTCTGAAAGAAAAGGGTTTGTTCCCTTGAAACATGTGTTGGCTGGCTATCATCTCTTCAGTAAGCGAATAAAGATGGATTTGTATAACATGACAAAGAAGATGTGATGTGAATTCATTTTGAGATTGAATATCACCATAAGGGAATCCGATGATCTAGAATTAAGGTATACTGTATACCTCCTTTTGGGTTGGATCAAACCTGCTTAAATTTTATTCTGGCTATCGGTTTGATTGAGAGACCAACCTTATGTTAGTCCTCTTGCAGATTAAGACTGACTGTTTTATTGGTGCTAATTCAGATTCATAATTGATGAACTGACTACTTTTTGCCTTCTGTAATGATCTTAATATTTAATAAACCTATAATGTTTAACTTAGAATTCTGAGTTCACTAGTAAATTCCCAACTTGCACCTTGCTATTCATCTTTGGACGGAGTGTAATACTTTCCTTCTTCAAATGTGCCAGTGATTTTCCCCAGTGAAGTCTATAGTTGTAGTCCTTGGACAAAGGCCACACATCCTGGAAGGGCCTCTGCTATAGAACTGGTCTTGAGCTGTGCTAATTTGAAGGGTTCAACACACCCATTAAACCATTTCCGCTTGTGCATTTACAATGAATGGAACCTAATCTGCCGTTTCCCACAGATACCTTGTGGTTACTAGTCTGCCTATTTTATCTTACTTGGCCTTACAACTTACCTGCTTGAGAGCTGTTTTTGGTTCTTGGTTTTCAATGGCGTATAGGCCATCTGCAATCATAGTCCAGCTCTGTGAGGAAAGTGGTGTAATATATGGTGTGGTTGTGTGCCTTCAAAGAGTAATAAATAATAATACCAGTCAGATTTATAGTGCACTTGACCACTTCGTTGAAGTGTCCCAGCACTAAGACTCTGGTCCAGTTGAAACAGCACAAGTGGGAATATTAATAGCCTGAGGTGAAAACTAGGGGTGGGCGGAATTTGCGAAATTCACTTTCGCAAATTATCGCAAAAATGTTAAAAATCTCTGCAAACACGCGGAAATATCGCGAAGATGCGGAAGTTTTTTTCCCGCCCATTCGCGGTATTTTCTGCGTGGTCGCGGCTCGCCAACTTACCCATGCGGTTGCTCACGGGCGCGCCCATCTTGTTTTCACTTGTCTTGCGGTGCATGATCGTGAGAAGAAAGACGTGATCGCGCGACGAATGACGTTACTGCGGGCGCGAACTGTCGCGAGACAGCGCAAATGGCTACCAACAATCCAACATCTCGTGGAGAACGCGACCGGATCGGGACAACTTGTCGGCGAACGCGGGGATTCAGGTAAGGCGATCGTGCGCACATGAGAATGTATTATTTTACAGAGCGCGAGCAAGCAAAAAATTTTCGGTAAAATGCGGATTGTGGAAATTTTGACATTTTCGCGCTCTCCGCGGAACGCGAGAATGTCAAATTATCGCAATTTCCGCAAGCGAAACGGAATTTTAGCCCAGACCTAGTGAAAACCACGTTTTTAACTGTTTCCTAAGGGAGGCTTTGGATGGCGCCTGTCAAGTTTTTGGGGGCAGGGAGTTCCAGATCTTAGCAGCCAGATGACTAAAGGACCTACCTCCAATATTGACTTTATTTAATTTTGGAACTGCAGCTAACCTGGCAGCAGATGATTTAAAAGTCATAGCTGGGACATATGGGTTGATCAGAGAAGAAAGTTACCGTGGACCAACATGGGATAAAGCCTTACAGAGAGAGCTTTGAAGGCAATTCTCTGGTTAATAGTAAGCCAGTGCAAATTGCTCTGGCCAGTCCCAATAAGAGCACTCTTGGACGTTTCAGCAACAGGCGTGCAGCAAAATTGTGAATGCGTTGAAGTCTGATGAGTCGTGATTGAGAAAGGCCAAGGTAAAGGGCATTGCAGTAGTCCATTCTGGAGGTGACCAAAGTTTGAGTAACAGTTTTATGGGCTGACAGAGGTAAAAATTCAGGATCTTCTTGAGGATTTTCAATGTCCCAAAGCAATGTCCAGCGAGAGAGTTTACTTCGTTGTCAAATGACAACTTGTGATCGAGCCAGATGCCAGGACTTTTTACTTTGGTAATGATAGAGGAAACAAACTGACAGGCCACCATGCGGTGGACCAAATGTCAGGCTGATTTCCCAGGATCAGCACCTCGGTCTTCTAACCATTTAACTTTAGGCAGTTGTTGTCCATCCAAGTGGTACTTCCGAAAGGCACAAACACAACTGGGATGCTGAGTTGTTACTATTTTGAGACAGAGTGATGATCAACTGCGTATCGTCCGCCTACGAAATTATGGTAAACCCAAAACATTCGATAACCTCAGCTAAAGGACGGACATAGATGGTAAAGAGAGTTAGGCGCAGGGAAGATCCCTGTGGCACTCCTTGACACAACCCAAGCAAACCTGAAAGGTTCAACATTGCAGAAAAGAGGCGAGTCAGAGCAAAACCTCATTGCAAATACTGCTTTCCCACAGTCTTTTTAAAAGAATATTATGAGATACCGTGTCAAAAGCAGCACTGAGATCTAACATTATAACTGCCACTGAGTCACCTGAGTCCAAGATGCAACGCACCGATTCAGTGGCTAGCAACAAAGCAGATTTGATACTGTAAGATGGACTAAAGCCTGACTGAGTCCTGTGAAGCAAATCATTACTTTCTAAAACATTGGAAAGTTGTTTGTTTACATGTTTCTCAGCGATCTTGGAGAAGGAAGGTAAAAGAGAAATTGGTCGATGATTCTTCAATTTCTAAGGCTCAAGCGGAAGTTTCTTTAATAATACCATTGGGTGTTTCCAACTCTGGGGAACACAGCCGGAGGCTAAAGAGCGATTCAAAGGATCACACAGAACAGGACAGACCATCACAGAGCCCAGCTCTAAAATAGAAGGAGATACTGGATGTTAGGAGCAGCCAGATTTCACAGAGGAACATATAAAAGCCATATCTGCCAATTCATTGGCATTGAATTTCAGGAGCCTAGAAGTGTCATCGGAAGTATTGAACCAAACTCTCAAACGTGAAGAGTCTCTGGCTTCGGCAGGAAACAAGGCATAAATGCTGTCTACTTTCTGGGAGAAAAAGAAAGCTAAGCCGTTGCATCTTTCAACTGAGGGCAAGATGGTGGAAGAAACTGATGAGAGTGAGATTAGTGATTTATCTATAGAGAAGATCTCTCGAGAGATATTGGTGACTGACTACATATTGGTTGTGTAAAAAAAATCTCTTCAAGATCGCGTAGTAAAATGATGGTAGTCTTTTCAAGCTGCTAGACAGTCTACTTTGTGCAGTGGCTCATAAGATTTACACCAAAGACATTCAAGGCATTTACATTTCTGCTTAATTGCAAGTCGATCTATATTAAATGAGCAGGCTGACAGCCTTTGCCTATGAGTAACCTGCATCGAAAGGGGGGCAATCTGGTCTATTGCCCCTTTAATCTATTCGTCAATTTCTTTATTTACCTTATCCACATTCCTATCCAGGATGGGTATACTATTTTCAAGTGCTCGACAAAAGCTTGCAGGGTTATGTTTAGCCCACTGAAGTAACCAAACTGGTATAGGGTCAGAGCCAGCCAGTACCCCTCTGATCTTTATCAAGATAGGAATAGCAAAATGATCAGACCACCTCAAAGGAAGTGGATGTTTGATCTCAAGATTATTTAGATTAGTAAATACTGGATCAAAAGTGTGTCCAGACCTGTGGGTGCGATCATGTACATGTTAACTAAGTTTCAGTCTCTCCAGATCACCTAACAGAGTTTTTACCACTGAGCAACTAGATTAAAATCAGATACAAGTAGAAAATTAGAGTGATGTAGTACTAGAGGATATATAGGATCAGCTAAAGAGGTGCCAACATTAGGCAAAGTGCCCGGAGGGCGATAGATCAAGGACCCTGACAAAAGTTTTTTGGTAACTGCCAGGGGAAAAAAAGATGCTTGGCAGCCATCAATTGTTAGCTCAGAAAACAGCAATGTAACCTGTCAAAAAAACACAGGGAACCCTCCCCCTCTTTGGGAAACTCTATCCTGTCTAACAACAGCACAGCCTTGAGGAATGGCTCACAATACTGTATTGGGTCAAGTCAGGCTAATTTGTAAAAACGTTACCATAACACTGGGTAGCTGTGGCTTCGAGCAATCAGGCATTTAGAAGTAGCAAAACAAGCGAATAAGAAAGTCACAAAACACAAAAGAAATCCAACACCAATTTACAAAAATAGATCCTATTTTTATGAATTTTTAGACACTAAAACAAATAAAATACAATAGAAGGTTCAGGAGTTATAGATTTTTAAATAAAAAGTAAATCATAGCTTTTCACTCACAATGTTAACAAGTATTGGCAACTACAGCAGTAAATGAAAACTTTGTAAAACTTTTATAAAGTTGTGTTCTGGCCCACTTTGGGGAACAAACTCCGGCAGTGAGCAGGTCAAGGGGGGGTCAGTAAGAATTTTTATTGCAGTCTCCACTCCAGTTCCAGGTTCTATGGGCGAACCGCCATTGCCATTACTGGAGTGATTCTGATGCTGGTGATACAGGATGCTGAGGATGCTGTAGGGTGCTGTGCAGTTGTCAGGGGCTTCCTGGGGTTACTCCTCAGTCCATGGTCTTGTGGGAAGAATTTAGACACAGGTGTTGATGTCCCTCGAAGTCCTGTTGGGTCCAGCAAAAGTCCAGTTGCCACTAGTGTAGCGGTCTCCACTCACAACTAAATTAGCGGTTCCTTTTGGCAAAGGCTAGTGTCTTCCTTGGGTGACCAAAGTGCACTCTAAAAAGTCTCCCCAGTCTAGCAGACTTGGGTGCAAATTTTGAGTGTCGGGACTCAGTCTCCCAGGTTGAATGTCGGCGGTCAGTGGCGATCAAGCAATTGTGGCTACTCACTTGCCAAGTCGGGCTTCTTCAGCTTTTGTGGCCCTGGAGCTGTAATAAGAAGTCAGCCAACTGACTCTTGGAGTTCACCTCTTTTGCCTTTGGCATGGGAGCGACTTTTCATGAGCCAGGCACCATAAGCACAGTTTTCTTTTTGCTAGCCCAAGGATCGGCAGGTGCAGTCCAGCCTTTGGATGAAGCCTTTCTTGTCAGGTCCAGGGAGCAGCAGAGCAGTCCTTCTTCAGTCCTCTCTCCAGTACACACATGATCTGAGGTCTGGATGGCAGAGGTACCATATTTATACCCAGAAAGTGCCCTCTGGGAATGCGGCACTTACTAGCCAATGGGCTGCAAAATCCCTTCCTGCCTGATGATGACTTCCTGAAATGTGGCTTTGTCAAACAGGCCATTTTGTCTGTGCCACTGCCTCGAGAAGTTGACGACCTAGGGGCATATCAGCAACGAGGTGATATAAAATTATCGCCGCTGTTGCGGCCGTTTTCGGCAAAAAAGCGGTGATAATTTTATCGCCTAATTAGCAAGGTCACACTATCGCGTGAAACCTTGCATTAGCGACCGGATTCTTAACGCCCAGCTTTGCATCTCTAATGAGATGCAAATTGGGCGTTCCTGACCTGACATGACTGGAGAAATGTTGCTAAACGACATTTCTCCTATCATCAAGCCCCACGCTATGAAGCATAGCGGCAAGAAAAGTAGCCATAACCCCTGTTATCGCTACTTTTCTTACGCCTGCTTCAGGACTGACTTAGCCATGATATCCTATGTAAGGTGGATATCATGGCTAAGTATGTGAGGCCCTATCATCAAGCTAACGTCAAACTTCGTGAGATTATCGCTGGATTTCCAGTGATAATCTCACATTTGGCAGTTAGTGCTAGGATTCTTATCGCTTTTGAGATAAGCGTTGCTAATAGCACACTATCTCAGCGATAAAAATCCACGTTAGTCGGCGATAATTATCCTAGCACTAAGTGCGCTTAGCGATAATTATCGCCGGTTGTTGCTGATGTGCCCCCTAGTCTTTTGCTCTGTGGGTTCTCCTTCCTGCTCCTGAACCATGCTTTATAAAAAAATAGCAGTGGTGTGGACGTGCCACTGGTGAGTCGACAGGTGCACCAAATGCAAGCCCGTCTGCGCCTATCCCTCGAATGGGCCCAAGGACCTGGAACTCTGCCTTTTCCCCTCAGGCAGAATGACATATTCAGTTACTCAACCTCTAGCTCTGCATCCTGTGATGCTGGCAGTATGTTTGTCCTCTATTGCTCTTGACATACACCCTTTATGCTGCTGCCACTGTGATTTTGGTAGGGTAGCTGAGCCTGTAGCAGTGGACATTAGTTCTTATTCCCCAGTTTCCAGTTGTAACTCTGTAGCCACTCTCAGAAGGACATTAGACAAGCTGCTTTACAGAAACACACAGTCACTGGATGATGTCATCAGTGATGTCATCAGTGATGGCATTTGAGATGTCATCAGTGATGTCACTGACCATGTCATGAATGATGTAATATGTGACATCATCAGCAGTGCATTGCGGGGGCGTGAGTTATAGTTAGCTGAACTAACCACAACGCTGGAATTTCTATGGTTTTGTACGTGTAAAATGTCCAACTAACTATAACGTTCCTGAAACCTATGGTTTTTTCAGTTAATTTCTATGGTTTTTTAAATGCTAATTTCTAACTATAACGTGCCTGAAACTTATGGTTTTTTCAGTGAATATATATGTATATACAGAAACCACAGTCCAGCCTCGTACAGCAACTTCCGCTGAGGAAATCTGGCATGGACCTCTTTTACTCTCCTTCACGAAATTACGGACAGCCACATCCAATATGCGGTGAACAGTGCAGAAGTTTATTCAGGAAATAATACATCCTGGATTCTTTTCGGGCTCAATGCCCGCCATGGCGCGTTTCGCTAGCTCTCGCTAACTTGATCACATGACGTGTTTGTAGATAGGAGACAGATAAATACAACAATGTGCACTATTGGCTGAAAACAGTGAGAATCAAGTGAATGACCATGAAAAACAAACTCAAGGTAAACACATTCTCCGATAGAACTACTTGTATACCTTCCAAGTATGTTGGAATATTTCAGTTCGTAAAGAGAAATACAGAATCATGCCACTTTAGATCACAGTTGAGAAATAAAAATTAAAGTTGATGCATAGTGCCTCTTATACTGAATGAGTCATATGTCAATAGGGTTAAAAGGTGAATACAGGTTATTTGAAAATACCTTATTTCCTGAAAATGTATTCGCGCAAAAATGCAACAGTTGTTTCACTTAAGTAAGTGAAAACCAGTAAGAGCCATGACATTGTACCTATAGGAAATAAAGTGCAAGTGCAATAATTTCATAAAAAGTACAAAATAAAATGACTTCTAACATTGTGAAGGAATTGTAAATGCATAAGGATTCATAATGTATTGTCAGTCACTTAAAGCCACTGATTAAAAGCAAGCAATGCATGACCAGCAAATAAAGTGCACTAATATAAAATACTATGCATAAAAATCAATAGAGTCAACCATATTAAAAAGTAGCTTAACCCCTTCGCTGCGGCGCGAATTCCGCCGCAGCGCTGGGGGGGTTTGGGGGGGTTGACGGCGCCGCTGTGCTCATGATGGAACCACGCCGTCATGAGTCACGGGTGAGCTGTGCTCATGACGGCGTGGTTCCGTCATGACTCCACCCACTGCGCTAATCGCCCGCACAGGCGGGGAATTAGTGCCACGTGGGAGGAGCGGCCGCCAACGGCCGCAGCATGACGGAACCACTCCGTCATGAGCACAGCGCACCCGTGGCTCATGACGGAGTGGTTCCGTCATGAGCGGGGAACGGGTTAAAAAAACACAGTATTTCATAGTGAGTACTAAAAAGGTAATAACAAGTCTAAAAAAAATCGGGATAAGTTACCTAAAAATGTAGTCTGTTATGTAAGTGCTGAATCACGTGCAAATGTACAAAAATTAGTGCAAAGAGAAAACATTATTAAATGTCTTAAGTGGCTACAGTAAAACCTTGTTCAAGCCTGAACAAAGATAAATGTAATGTCTAAAATAGACAAAAACAACAATGGAACAGTACAAGAATAAGATCACAGTATGAAACAGGATAGCTATCTGACTCTAAAAAATGGCGAGAAACTCAGATAAGGGAATATGATACTAGAGGTGGGCATATCTTTACAGAAAATTGTGCATATCTTCACTGTTGTTGAGGCCAGTAGGCATTCTCGTATCGAGGGATAGAATAAAATGAGTTTCAAGTTGCCGGAGAATTTTCTCACGGTTCCCACCCCGCCCAGGCATGGGAACAGCCCCCAACAATGTATATTCAAGATCTTTAAGTTAGTTATTATGGACCAACTTAAAATGCCAGGCCACCGGATAGTTCTGATCTGAATTGACAATTGCCCTCACATGCTGCAGAATGCGTTTATGCACAGGAAGCTTTGTGCTGCGAATATAATTTAGGCCGCATGTGCAACGCAGTTTATACACAGCAAATTCTGTGCGGCAAGTCAGATGTTCTTTGATGGCAACTTTTTTTCTCACTGAACGCCGTAGACTATTCAGTGCAATTAGTGGCAAAAGTACAGGCAGGACGTGAATTGCATTTGAACAATCATTCTTAGTCAGCCAGGAACTTTTAAGGTGTTATTTCTGGGCTTGATTTAACAAAGGCATCCCTCATGGATGGAGCCTTTCTGAAGGTAATCTCAGGTGTATCAGGAAGAATGGATCTAAGTGTTATGTCTGTCAGTGTGATTGGCCATTGAGAATATATTATTCTACGTATCTTCTTTTCCTGCTGACTGAAGGTAGTGATTAACCTTATTTTGCTTTTGTCAGGGTCAGCATCAGTGGAGGGCAAGACCGAGGTGGTAACACGGTCTTTCTTGGAAATCAATAGTTCATCCCTGGTATTAGCTTTTATCAGAGCCTGATTAAGCAAAGAAAGCGAAGAAGGGCTTCATTTTGAAATTTGTCGCACTCATTCTTCTCACTGCAGATACGGGAAATTCTTACGAATTCGCCGTAGGGTATACTGCGTATAGTGTGGCAGGGATGGGCACTTTCACCATGTAGGATTGAATTGCCTGCAGTGACCTTGCGATGTAACTTAGTGTGTAGTTTGCCCTCGTTCACATAGACAGACACATCTAGAAATTCAACATTAATCTCATTAACAGTTGCTGTAAATTTCAAGTTAAGACCATTGCAATTGATAGAATTAACAAAATCATTAGCCATGTTCTTGCTGCCTTTCCAAATCATGCATATATCATCAATGTATCGCCAATAATACATGATGTTTTCATCCCATCTTTTTGATAGTCTGCCTTTAGGACATGCTCCTCCCACCAACCAATGTGTAAACACAAATAGCTGGGGGAGAAGCATGCCCCCATGGTGATACCTCTTAGTTGTTGATATACCTCTTGATTAAAAAGAAAGTAGTTGTTATTAAGGCACAGTTCTATCATGGCCACATAAGCATGGTATTGTGTTCATTCATATTGATTTCTCTTTGAGCCAGATAGTGTTTAGCCGCAGTCATTCCATCTCTGTGGTTAATGCTGGTGTAGAGGGATTCAATGTCCATTACTACTAGTAGTAAATCAGACTCCCATACCACCTCTTTGATCTTACATAGAAAGTCTGTGGTATCCTTTCTGAAGGAAGGTAGGGAAGAGACATGGGGTTGGAGAAAATGATCCACATATTTAGACATTTGTTCAAGCAGGCTTTTTTGAGCAGAAATTATTGGCCTGCCAGGCACTGGGACCACCTTCTTATGTATTTTGGGCAAGGAATATAAAATAGGGATGATAGGAAAATCCACTTTTAAAACGTTAAATTCGTCCTTTGTCAGAAGTCCCTGTCTCTTCTATATATATTTGAAAAAAAATTGAATTATTTTTTTAATAAGGAAAACTATATTCATTCTTTTTTTTTTATATTATACAGAAGTCGCGCACCCTTCGCGCACCCTACACGATGGCTGCGTGCATTCCGCTAGCCATTTTGAAAAGTCACGCTGGGGTCGCTACTTCGGCGTAATTTGTAAAGTATGAAATATCTTTAAATTAATTATAAATAAAAGTTTTCCTTTAAGTGTTTGTCTAAATTTATTAATAAAAGTATTTTTAAAGTATTATTTTCAATATAATTTCGACTAAAAATTATTAGATTATTATTGTATTCGGAGGTTAGGAGGGATGGCCATTTTGCTCGATCTGTTTTGCAAGATTTTTTGGTCTAGTCAGGTGGACACCCTCCTCCGGGTGAGGTACGGCTTGAGGATTCTATTCAAAAGGTGAGGAATCAACAGGCAGAAGTATCCATCAGAAGAGCAAGTTACTTACCTTCGGTAACGCTTTTTCTGGTGGATACAGTAACTGCCTGTGGATTCCTCACTGTCCCACCCGCCTCCCCGTTGTCCACCTGTTTCTACCAAAAAGATGCTTTTAGTGTTTGGCATGAATGTTTTTAATATGTCTTAATCATGCTTATGTTTTAATAGTGAGAAATGCTTGATCTGTTGATATTTCTTTATGCCTTTATTGGTTATGCATTTGTAGATATATATATATATATATATATTTAGTATACTATGTATACATGTGATAATGTGTCGGTCTACCTGTTTACCTCAGTGGCACGGAAAAAATGGGTGGAACTGACGTCAGCATGCCAACGAGGTCCTCTTATGGCTCCTATGACGTCATACGGTGTCGCAAGCAGAGCCGTGCTATTATGACATCGTCCTCGACGTGGGAGAGCTAGGAAAGAATTTCCGCAGAATGCTGGTGCAGGGGATATTCCCCTAAGTGTTCAGGCTAGGCCTTTGGGAGCAACTATTTATGTTACCACTCAAGAAACCAAAACCAGTGATCCGAGGGCAGAGGGCCTGCAGATGGCACACGAGGTGTGGAGCCCAGTCGTGCGCACCGGCGGGGCAGCGAAGTGACAAGCACCACTACCCACAGAAAAGGTAACGAGGGCACTGAATAACACAGGATCTTCTCTTTGTATCTGGCAGGAACAACAAGGTAAAAAAAAATGCCCTAGTTCCAAAATGTAGAATTAGTGCTACAACGGTCTTCAAGAGGACCTGCGATGGATGCCGCTCCTGCCTTCCGTACACTGGAGGCGGCACATGGGTCACGCGGTACGGTCATACTGCGGTGGGACGCATACTCGTTGACCTCTCATGGCACTGCTCCACACTTCGGGGACAACGCTTTCCCTTAGCTGTGTTTTCTGATGAAGTGTCGTGCTGGCCCTGCCCAACGGCAGAACCCCTTTAGATCCAAACAGACTCTTCCATTATCTCACCAGAAGTGAAACCAGGCCACGCGGACACTTTCACAATACAACAGCCGGGAATGCACTTTTCGGTAAAAAAAACACATTCCTTTCTCCTAATTTATCAAAAAAAGTACTCACTGAAGAACAGGGGCCAGCTTCGATCGGTAAACAGCCGTTACAACAAATGTTTTATTTCGCAATACCATTACAATGCATGCATTACCACGCATGCATTGTACATCGCGAAGTCATTACTATGCATTTTTTTAGAACGCATGGTCATTTACCACGCATGCCTTTACAACACATTTTGTTGTAAAGGTATGTATGGTAAATGACCATGAGTTCGAAAAAAATTTAGAAGATCCACGTCGTTGTAAGGAACCAGAGGCTGTTCCGTTTCCTAACAACGATGTGCACCGCCCCTCCGAGACGACATGAAGCAGGAACCATGAGGAGAGAGGAACCACGAGGAGTGAGAGGTAAGGGGGATTGGGCATGGTGTGGTGGTTACTCTTCTAGGGTTTAGGGTAGTGCAGTGGTGTTTGAGTAGTGTAGGGGTCGTGCTGAGGGTAGTGTTTTAGGGTTTATGGTAGTACAGTGGTGTTTGTGTAGTGTAGGGGGTCTTGCTGGTGGTAGTGTTTTAGGGTTTAGGGTAGTGCAGTGGTATTTGTGTAGTGTAGGGGGTCAAGCTGGTGGTAGTGTTTTAGGGTTTAGGGTAGTGCAGTGATGTTTGTGTAGTGTAGGGGGTCGTGCTTGGGGTAGACTTAGGGTTTAGGGTTGTGCAGTGGTGTTTGTGTAGTGTAGGGGGTCATGCTGGGGATAGTGTTTTAGGGTTTAGGGCAGTGCAGTGGTGTTTTTGTAGTGTAGGGGGGTGTGCTGAGGTAGTGTTTTAGGGTTTAGGGTAGTGCAGTGGTGTTTGGGTAGTGTAGGGGGTCATGCCGGGGGTAGTGTTTTAGGGTTTAGGGTAGTGCAGTGGTGTTGGTGTAGTGTAGGGGGTCGTGCTGGGGGTAGTGTTTTAGGGTTTGGGGGTAGTGCAGTTGTGTTTGGGTAGTGTAAAGGTCGTGCTGGGGGTAGATTTAGGGTTTAGGGTAGTGCAGTGGTGTTAGGGTAGTGTAGGGGGTCGTGCTGGGGTAGATTTAGGGTTTAGGGTAGTGCAGTGGTGTTTGGATAGTGTAGGGGTCGTGCTGGGGGTGGTGTTTTAGAGCTTAGGGCCGTGCAGTGGTGTTCGGGTAGTGTAGGGGGTCGTGCTGGGGGTGGTGTTTTAGAGTTTAGGGCAGTGCAGTGGTGTTCGGGTATTGTAGGGGGTCGTGCTGGGGTGGTGTTTTAGGGTTTAGGGCAGCACAGTGGTGTTCGGGTAGTGTGGGGGACGTGCTGGGGTTGGTGTTTTAGGGTTTAGAGCAGCACAGTGGTGTTCGGGTAGTGTAGGGGGTCGTGCTGGGGGTGGTGTTTTAGGGTTTAGGGCAGCGCAGTGGTGTTCGGTTAGTGTAGGGGGTCGTGCTGGGGGTGGTGTTTTAGGGTTTAGGACAGTGGAGTGGTGTCCGGGCAGTGTAGGGGGTCGTGCTGGGGGTGGTGTTTTAGGGTTTAGGACAGAGAAGTGGTATTCGGGCACTGTAGGGGGTCGTGCTGGGGCTGGTGTTTCAGGGTTTAGGTCAGTGCAGTGGTGTTCGGGCAGTGTAAGGTGTCGTGCTGGGGGTGGTGTTTCAGGGTTTAGGGCAGTGCAGTGGTGGTCGGGCAGTGTAGGGGGTCGAGCAGGGGGTGGAGTTTCAGGCTTTAGGGCAGTGCAGTGGTGTTTGGGCAGTGTAGGGGGTTGTGCTGGGGGTGGTGTTTCAGGGTTTAGGGCAGTGCAGTGGTGTTCGGGCAGTGTAGGGGAACTTGCTGGGGATGGTGTTTCAGGGTTTAGGGCAGTGCAGTGGTGTTTGGGCAGTGTAGGGGGTCTTGCTGTGTGTGGTGTTTCAGGGTTTAGGGCAGTGCAGTGGTGTTCGGGTAGTGTAGGGGGCTTGCTGGGGGTGGTGTTTCAGGGTTTAGGGCAGTGAAGCGGTGTTCGGGCAGTGTAAGGGGTCGTGCGGGGGTGGTGTTTCAGGGTTTAGAGCAGTGCAGTGGTGTTCAGGTAGTGTAGGGGGTTGTGCTGAGGGGTGGTGTTATAGGGTTTAGGGCAGTGCAGTGGTGTTCTGGCAGTGTAGGGGGTCGAGCGGGGGGTGGTGTTTCAGTGTTTAGGGCAGTGTAGTGGTGTTCGGGCAGTGTAGGGGGTTGTGCGGGGGTGGTGTTTCAGGGTTTAGGGCAGTGCAGTGGTGTTCAGGCAGTGTAAGGGGTCATGCGGGGGTGGTGTTTCAGGGTTTAGGGGAGTGCAATGGTGTTCGGGCACTGTAGGGGGTCGTGCGGGGGGTGGTGTTTCCGCGTTTAGGGCAGTGAAGTGGTGTTCGGGCAGTGTAGGGGGTCGTGCAGTTGGGTAGTGTTTCAGGGTTGAGGACAGTGCAGTGGTGCTCGGGCAGTGTAGAGGGTCGTGCAGGGGGTGGTGTTTCAGGGTTTAGGGCAGTGCAGTGGTGTTCGGGCAGTGTAGGGGGTCCTGCAGGGGGTGGTGTTTCAGGGTTTAGGGCAGTGCAGTGGTGTTCGGGCAGTGTAGGGGTCATGCTGGGCTGGTGTTTCAGGGTTTAGGGCAGTGCAGTGGTGTTCAGGCAGTGTAGGGGGTCGTGCTGGGGCTGGTGTTTCATGGTTTAGGGCAGTGCAGTGGTGTTCAGGCAGTGTAGGGGGTCGTGCTGAGGGTGGTGTTTCAGGGTTTAGGGCAGAGCAGTGGTGTTCGGGCAGTGTAGAGGTCGTGCTAGGGCTGGTGTTTTAGGATTTAGGGCAGAGCAGTGGTGTTTGGGCAGTGTAGGGGGTCATGCTCGCGGTGGAGTTTCAGGGTTTAGGGCACTGCAGTGGTGTTCGGGCAGTGTAGGGGGTCGTGCTGGGGCTGGTGTTTCAGGGTTTAGGCCAGTGCAGTGGTGATCGGGCAGTGTAGGGGGTTGTGCTGGGGCTGGTGTTTCAGGTCTTAGGGCAGTGCAGTGGTGTTCGGGCAGTGTAGGGGGTCCTGCTGGGGCTGGTGTTTCAGGGCTTAGGGCAGTGCAGTGGTGTTCGGGCAGTGTAGGGGGTCGTGCTGGGGCTGCTGTTTCAGGGTTTAGGGCAGTGCAGTGGTGTTCGGGCAGTGTACGGAGTCGTGCTGGGGCTGGTGTTTCAGGGTTTAGGGCAGTGCAAGGGTGTTCGGGCAGTGTAGGGGGTCGTGCTGGGGCTGGTGTTTCAGGGTTTAGGGCAGTGCAGTGGTGTTGGGGCAGTGTAGGGGGTCGTGCTGGGGCTGGTGTTTCAGGGTTTAGGGCAGAACAGTGGTGTTGGGGCAGTGTAGGGAGTGGTGCTGCAGCTTGTGTTTTAGGGTTTAGGGCAGAGCACTGGTGTTCAGGCAGTGTAGGGGTCATGCTGGGGCTGGTGCTTCAGGGTTTAGGCCAGTGCAGTGGTGTTCGGGCAGTTTAGGGGTGGTGCAGAGGGTGGTGTTTCAGGGTTTAGGGCAGTGCAGTGGTGTTCGGGAAGTGTAGGGGGTCGTGCATGGGGTGGTGTTTCAGGGTTTAGGGCAGTGCAGTGGTGTTCGGGTAGTGTTGGGGGTCTTGCTGGGAGTGGTGTTTCAGGGTTTAGGGTAGTGGTGTTCGGGCAGTGTAGGAGGTCTTGCTGGGGGTGGTGTTTCAGAGTTTAGGGCAGTGCAGTGGTGTTCGGGCAGTGTAGGAGGTCTTGCTGGGGGTGGTGTTTCAGGGTTTAGGGCAGTGGTGTTCGGGCAGTGTAGGGGGTCATGCTGGGGGTGGTGTTTCAGGTTTTAGGGCAGTGCAGTGGTGTTCGGGCAGTGTAGGGGGTCGTGCTGTGGGTGGTGTTTCAGAGTTTAGGGTAGTGCAGTGGTGGTTGGGAAGTGTAGGGGGTCGTGCAGGGGGTGGTATTTCAGGGTTTAGGGCAGTGCAGTGGTGGTTGGGCAGTGTAGGGGGTCGTGCAGGGGGTGGTGTTTCAGGGTTTAGGGCAGTGCAGTGGTGTTTGGGCAGTGTAGGGGTCATGCTGGGGGTGGTGTTTCAGGGTTTAGGGCAGTGCAGAGGTATTCGGGCAGTGTAGGGGAACTTGCTGGGGTTGGTGTTTCAGAGTTTAGGGCAGTGCAGTGGTGTTTGGGCAGTGTAGGTGGTCTTGCTGGGGGTTGTGTATCAGGGTTTAGGGCAGTGCAGTGGTGTTCGGGCAGTGTAGGGGGCTTGCTGGGGGTGGTGTTTCAGGGTTTAGGGCAGTGCAGCGGTGTTCGGGCAGTGTAGGGGGTCGTGCGAGGTGGTGTTTCAGGGTTTAGAGCAGTGCAGTGGTGTTCGGGTAGTGTAGGGGGTTGTGCTGGGGGGTGGTGTTGTAGGGTTTAGTGCAGTGCAGTGATGTTCAGGCAGTGTAGGGGGACGAGCGGGGGTGGTGTTTCAGTGTTTAGGGCAGTGTAGTGGTGTTCGGGCAGAGTAGGGGGTTGTGCGGGGGTGGTGTTTCAGGGTTTAAGGCAGTGCAGTGGTGTTCGGGCAGTGTAAGTGGTCATGCGAGGGTGGTGTTTCAGGGTTTAGGGCAGTGCAGTGGTGTTCGGGCACTGTAGGGGGTCGTGCGGGTGTGGTGTTTCTGGGTTAAGGGCAGTGCAGTGGTGCTCGGGCAGTGTAGAGGGTCATGCAGGGGGTGGTGTTTCAGAGTTTAGGGCAGTGCAGTGGAGTTCGGGCAGTTTAGGGGGTCCTGCAGGGGGTGGTGTTTCAGGGTTTAGGGCAGTGCAGTGGTGTTCGGGCAGTGTAGGGGTCATGCTGGGGCTGGTGTTTCAGGGTTTAGGGCAGTGCAGTGGTGTTCAGGCAGTGTAGGGGGTCGTGCTGGGGCTGGTGTTTCATGGTTTAGGGCAGAGCAGTGGTGTTCGGGCAGTGTAGAGGTCGTGCTAGGGCTGGTGTTTTAGGATTTAGGGCAGAGCAGTGGTGTTTAGGCAGTGTAGAGGGTCATGCTCGCGGTGGAGTTTCAGGGTTTAGGCCAGTGCAGTGGTGATCGGGCAGTGTAGGGGGTTGTGCTGGGGCTGGTGTTTCAGGTCTTAGGGCAGTGCAGTGGTGTTCGGGCAGTGTAGGGGGTCCTGCTGGGGCTGGTGTTTGAGGGTTTAGGGCAGTGCAGTGGTGTTCGGGCAGTGTAGGGGGTCGTGCTGGGGCTGCTGTTTCAGGGTTTAGGGCAGTGCAGTGGTGTTCGGGCAGTGTACGGAGTCGTGCTGGGGCTGGTGTTTCAGGGTTTAGGGCAGTGCAAGGGTGTTCGGGCAGTGTAGGGGGTCGTGCTGGGGCTGGTGTTTCAGGGTTTAGGGCAGTGCAGTGGTGTTGGGGCAGTGTAGGGGGTCGTGCTGGGGCTGGTGTTTCAGGGTTTAGGGCAGAACAGTGGTGTTGGGGCAGTGTAGGGAGTTTTGCTGCAGCTTGTGTTTTAGGGTTTAGGGCAGACCACTGGTGTTCAGGCAGTGTAGGGGTCATGCTGGGGCTGGTGCTTCAGGGTTTAGGCCAGTGCAGTGGTGTTCGGGCAGTTTAGGGGTGGTGCAGAGGGTGGTGTTTCAGGGTTTAGGGCAGTGCAGTGGTGTTCGGGAAGTGTAGGGGGTCGTGCATGGGGTGGTGTTTCAGGGTTTAGGGCAGTGCAGTGGTGTTCGGGCAGTGTTGGGGGTCTTGCTGGGAGTGGTGTTTCAGGGTTTAGGGTAGTGGTGTTCGGGCAGTGTAGGAGGTCTTGCTGGGGGTGGTGTTTCAGAGTTTAGGGCAGTGCAGTGGTGTTCGGGCAGTGTAGGAGGTCTTGCTGGGGGTGGTGTTTCAGGGTTTAGGGCAGTGGTGCTCGGGCAGTGTAGGGGGTCATGCTGGGGGTGGTGTTTCAGGGTTTAGGGCAGTGCAGTGGTGTTCGGGCAGTGTAGGGGGTCGTGCTGGGGGTGGTGTTTCAGAGTTTAGGGCAGTGCAGTGGTGGTTGGGAAATGTAGGGGGTCGTGCAGGGGGTGGTATTTCAGGGTTTAGGGCAGTGCAGTGGTGGTTGGGCAGTGTAGGGGGTCGTGCAGGGGGTGGTGTTTCAGGGTTTAGGGCAGTGCAGTGGTGTTTGGGCAGTGTAGGGGTCATGCTGGGGGTGGTGTTTCAGGGTTTAGGGCAGTGCAGTGGTATTCGGGCAGTGTAGGGGAACTTGCTGGGGTTGGTGTTTCAGGGTTTAGGGCAGTCCAGTGGTGTTTGGGCAGTGTAGGTGGTCTTGCTGGGGGTTGTGTTTCAGGGTTTAGGGCAGTGCAGTGGTGTTCGGGCAGTGTAGGGGGCTTGCTGGGGGTGGTGTTTCAGGGTTTAGGGCAGTGCAGCGGTGTTCGGGCAGTGTAGGGGGTCGTGCGAGGTGGTGTTTCAGGGTTTAGAGCAGTGCAGTGGTGTTTGGGTAGTGTAGGGGGTTGTGCTGGGGGGTGGTGTTGTAGGGTTTAGGGCAGTGCAGTGATGTTCAGGCAGTGTAGGGGGTCGAGCGGGGGGTGGTGTTTCAGTGTTTAGGGCAGTGTAGTGGTGTTCGGGCAGTATAGGGGGTTGTGCGGGGGTGGTGTTTCAGGGTTTAGGGCAGTGCAGTGGTGTTCGGGCAGTGTAAGTGGTCATGCGAGGGTGGTGTTTCAGGGTTTAGGGCAGTGCAGTGGTGTTTGGGCACTGTAGGGGGTCGTGCGGGGCTGGTGTTTCCAGGTTAAGGGCAGTGAAGTGGTGTTCGGGAAGTGTAGGGGGTCATGCAGTTGGGTCATGTTTCAGGGTTGAGGACAGTGAAGTGGTGTTCGGGCAGTGTAGGGGGTCGTGCGGGGGTGGTGTTTCAGGGTTTAGGGCAGTGAAGTTGTGTTCGGGCAGTGTAGGGGGTCGTGCAGGGGGTGGTGTGTCAGGGTTTAGGGCAGTGCAGTGGTGTTCGGGCAGTGTAGAGGGTCGTGCAGGGGGTGGTGTTTCAGGGTTTAGGGCAGAGCAGTGGTGTTCGGGAAGTGTAGGGGGTCCTGCAGGGGGTGGTGTTTCAGGGTTTAGGGCAGTGTAGTGGTGTTCGGGCAGTGTAGGGGTCATGCTGGGGCTGGTGTTTCAGGGTTTAGGGCAGTGCAGTGGTGTTCAGGCAGTGTAGGGGGTCGTGCTGGGGCTGGTGTTTCATGGTTTAGGGCAGTGCAGTTGTGTTCAGGCAGTGTAGGGGGTCGTGCTGAGGGTGGTGTTTCAGGGTTTAGGGCAGAGCAGTGGTCTTCGGGCAGTGTAGAGGTCGTGCTAGGGCTGGTGTTTTAGGATTTATGGCAGAGCAGTGGTGTTTGGGCAGTGTGGGGGGTCATGCTCGGGGTGGAGTTTCAGGGTTTAGGGCAGTGCAGTGGTGTTCAGGCAGTTTAGGGGTCATGCTGGGGCTGGTGTTTCAGGGCTTAGGGCAGTGCAGTGGTGTTCGGGCAGTGTGGGAGTCGTGCTGGGGCTGGTGTTTCAGGGTTTAGGGCAGTGCAATGGTGTTCGGGCAGTGTAGGGGGTCGTGCTGGGGCTGGTGTTTCAGGGTTTAGGGCAGTGCAGTGGTGTTCGGGCAGTGTAGTGGGTCGTGCTGGGGCTTGGTTTTAGGGTTTAGGGCAGAGCACTGCTGTTCAGGCAGTGTAGGGGGTCATGCTGGGGCTGGTGTTTCAGGGTTTAGGCCAGTGCAGTATTGTTCGGGCAGTTTAGGGGTCGTGCAGAGGGTGGTGTTTCACGGTTTAGGGCAGTGCAGTGGTGTTCAGGAAGTGTAGGGGGTCATGCATGGGGTGGTGTTTCAGGGTTTAGGGCAGTGCAGTGGTGTTCAGGCAGTGTTGGGTATCTTGCTGGGAGTGGTGTTTCAGGGTTTAGGGCAGTGGTGTTTGGGCAGTGTAGGAGGTCTTGCTGGGGGTGGTGTTTCAGGGTTTAGGGCAGTGCAGTGGTGTTCGGGCAGTGTAGGAGGTCTTGCTGGGGGTGGTGTTTCAGGGTTTAGGGCAGTGCAGTGGTGTTCGGGCAGTGTAGGAGGTCTTGCTGGGGGTGGTGTTTCAGGGTTTAGGGCAGTGCAGTGGTGTTCGGGCAGTGTAGGGGGTCGTCCTGGGGGTGGTGTTTCAGGGTTTAGGGCAGTGCAGTGGTGTTTGGGCAGTGTAGGGGTCGTGCTGGGGCTGGTGTTTCAGGGTTTAGCGCAGTGCAGTGGTGTTCGGGCAGTGTAGGTGGTTGTGCTGGGGCTGGTGTTTCAGGGTTTAGGGCAGTGCAGTGGTGTTCGGGCAGTGTAGGGGGTCGTGCAGAGAGTGGTGTTTCAGGGTTTAGGGCAGAGCAGTGGTATTTGGGCGGTGTAGGGGGTCATGCTGGTGTTTCAGGGTTTAGGGCAGAGCAGTAGTGTTTGGTCAGTTTAGTGGGACGAACTGGAGGTGGTATTTTAGTGTTTAGGGCAGAGCAGTGGTGTTTGGGCAGTGTAGGGGGTTGTGCTGGGGGTGGTGTTTCAAGGTTTAGGGCAGTGCAGTGGTGTTCGGGTAGTGTAGGGGGTCGTGCAGGGGGTGGTGTTTCAGGGTTTAGGGCAGTGCAGTGGTGTTCGGGCAGTGTAGTTGGTCGTGCAGGGGGTTGTGTTTCAGGGTATAGGGCAGTGCAGTGGTTTTCGGGCAGTGTAGAGGGTCTTGCTGGGGGTGGTGTTTCAGGGTTTAGGGCAGTGCAGTGGTGTTTGGGCAGTGTAGAGGGTTTTGCTGGGGGTGGTGTTTCAGGGTTTAGGGCAGTGGTGTTCGGGCAGTGTAGGAGGTCTTGCTGGGGGTGGTGTTTCAGGATTTAGGGCAGTGCAGTGTTATTCGGGCAGTGAAGGGGGTCGTGCAGGGGGTGGTGTTTCAGGGTTTAGGGCAGTGCAGTGGTGTTCGGGCAGTGTAGGGGGTCGTGCTTGGGGTGGTGTTTCAGTCTTTAGGTCAGTGCAGTGGTGTTTGGGGAGTGTAGGGGGTCGTGGTGGGTGTGGTGTTTTGGGTTTAGGGCAGTGCAGTGGTGTTTGGGCAGTGTGAGGGGTTGTGCTGGGGCTGGTGTTTCAGGGTGTAGGGCAGTGCAGTGGTGTTCCGGCAGTGTAGCGGATCGTGCTGGGGTTAGTGTTTCAGGGTTTAGGGCAGTGCAGTGGTTTTCGGGCAGTATAGGGGGTCATGTTGGGGGTGGTGTTTCAGGGTTTAGGGCAGTGCAGTAGTGTTCGGGCAGTGTAGGGGGTCGTGCTGGGGGTGGTGTTTTAGGGTTTAGGGCAGAGCAGTGGTGTTCGGGCAGAGTAGGGGGTCGTGTTTGGGGATGGTGTTTCAGGGTTTAGGGCAGAGCAGTTGTTTTCAGGCAGTAAAGGGGGTCGTGCAGGGGGTGGTGCTTCAGAGTTTAGGGCAGTGCAGTGGTGTTCGGGCAGAGTAGGGGGTCGTGCTGGGGGTGGTGTTTCAGGGTTTAGGGCAGTGGTGTTTGGGCAGTGTAGGGGGTCTTGCTGGGGGTGGTGTTTCAGGGTTTAGGGCAGTGGTGTTTGTGCAGTGTGGGGATCGTGCTGGGGCTGGTGTTTCAAGGTTTTGGGCAGTGCAGTGTTGTTCGGGCAGTGTAGGAGGACGTGCTGGGGTGGTGTTTTAGGGTTTAGGGCAGAGCAGTTGTGTTTGGGCAGTGTAGGGGGTCGTGCTGGGGGCGGTGTTTCAGGATTTAGGGCAGAGTTGTGGTGTTCCGGCAGTGTAGGGGGTCATGCAGGGGGTGGTGTTTCAGGGTTTAGGGCAGTGCAGTGGTGTTCGGGCAGAGTAGGGGGTCATGCTAGGGGTGGTGTTTCAGGGTTTAGGGCAGTGGTTTTCGGGCAGTGTAGGGGGTCTTGCTGCAGTGGTGTTTAAGGGTTTAGGGCAGTGGTGTGCGGGCAGTGTGGGGGTCATGCTGGGGCTGCTGTTTCAGGGTTTAGGGCAGTGCAGTGGTGTTAGGAAAGTGTAGGGGGTCGTGCTAGTTGGTGTTTCAGGGTTTAGGGCAGTGCAGTGGTGTTCGGGCTGTGTCGGGGGTCGTGCTGGGGCTGGTGTTTCAGGATTTAGGGCAGTGCAGTGGTGTTCGGGCAGTGTAGGGAGTCGTACGGGGGTGGTGTTTCAGGGTTTAGGGCAGTGTAGTGGTGTTCGGACAGTGTAGGGGGTCTTGCTGGGGTTGGTGTTTCAGGGTTTAGGGCAGTGGTGTTTGGGCAGTGTAGGAGATCTTGCTGGAGGTGATGTTTCAGGGGTTAGGGCAGTGCAGTTGTGTACGGGCAGTGTATGGGGTCTTGCTGGGGGTAGTGTTTTAGGGTTTAGGGCACTGCAGTGGTGTTCAGGCAGTGTAGGGGGTCGTGCTGGGGGTGGTTTTTCAGGGTTTTGGGCAGTGCAGTGGTGTTCGGGCAGTGTAGGGGGTCATGTTGGGGGTGGTGTTTCAGGGTTTAGGGCAGTGCTGTGGTGTTCGGGCAGTGTAGGGGGCCATGCTGGGGGTAGTGTTTCAGGTTTTAGGGCAGTGCTATGGTGTTCGGGCAGTGTAGGAGGTCGTGCTGGGGGTGGTGTTTCAGGGTTTAGGGCAGTGCAGTGGTGTTCAGGCAGTGTAGGGGGTCGTGCTGGGGGTGGTTTTTCAGGGTTTTGGGCAGTGCAATGCTGTTCAGGCAGTGTAGGGGGTCATGTTGGGGGTGGTGTTTCAGGGTTTAGGGCAGTGCAGTAGTGTTCGGGCAGTGTAGGGGGTCGTGCTGGGGGCGGTGTTTTAGGGTTTAGGGCAGAGCAGTGGTGTTCTGGCAGAGTAGGGGGTCGTGTTTGGGGATGGTGTTTCAGGGTTTAGGGCAGAGCAGTTGTGTTCAGGCAGTATAGGGGGTCGTGCAGGGGGGTGGTGCTTCAGAGTTTAGGGCAGTGCAGTGGTGTTCGGGCAGAGTAGGGGGTCGTGCTGGGGGTGGTGTTTTAGGGTTTAGGGCAGTGGTGTTTGGGCAGTGTAGGGGGTCTTGCTGGGGGTGATGTTTCAGGGTTTAGGGCAGTGGTGTTTGTGCAGTGTGGGGATCGTGCTGGGGCCGGTGTTTTAGGGTTTAGGGCAGTGCAGTGGTGTTCGGGCAGTGTAGGAGGTCGTGCTGGGGCTAGTGTTTCAGGGTTTAGGGCAGTGCAGTGGTGTTCGGGCAGTGTAGGGGGTCGTGCTGGGGCTAGTGTTTCAGGGTTTAGGGCAGTGCAGTGGTTTTCGGGCAGTATAGGGGGTCGTGGTGGGGCTGGTGTTTCAAGGTTTTGGGCAGTGCAGTGTTGTTCGGGCAGTGTAGGAGGACGTGCTGGGGTGGTGTTTGAGGGTTTAGGGCAGAGCAGTGGTGTTCGTTCAGAGTAGGGGGTCGTGTTGGGGGTGGTGTTTCAGGGTTTTTGGCAGAGCAGTTGTGTTTGGGCAGTGTAGGGGGTCGTGCTGGGGGTGGTGTTTCAGGGTTTAGGGCAGAGTAGTGGTGTTCCGGCAGTGTAGGGGGTCATGCAGGGGGTGGTGTTTCAGGGTTTAGGGCAGTGCAGTGGTGTTCGGGCAGAGTAGGGGGTCATGCTAGGGGTGGTGTTTCAGGGTTTAGGGCAGTGGTTTTTGGGCAGTGTAGGGGGTCTTGCTGCGGTGGTGTTTAAGGGTTTAGGGCAGTGGTGTGCGGGCAGTCTGGGGGTCATGCTGGGGCTGGTGTTTCAGGGTTTAGGTCAGTGCAGTGGTGTTAGGAAAGTGTAGGGGGTCGTGCTAGTTGGTGTTTCAGGGTTTAGGGCAGTGCAGTGGTGTTCGGGCTGCGCCGGGGGTCGTGCTGGGGCTGGGGTTCAGGATTTAGGGCAGTGCAGTGGTGTTCGGGCAGTGTAGGGAGTCGTACGGGGGTGGTGTTTCAGGGTTTAGGGCAGTGCAGTGGTGTTCGGACAGTGTAGGGGGTCTTGCTGGGGTTGGTGTTTCAGGGTTTAGGGCAGTGGTGTTTGGGCAGTGTAGGGGGTCTTGCTGGAGGTGATGTTTCAGGGGTTAGGGCAGTGCAGTTGTGTACGGGCAGTGTAGGGGGTCTTGCTGGGGGTAGTGTTTTAGGGTTTAGGGCACTGCAGTGGTGTTCAGGCAGTGTAGGGGGTCGTGCTGGGGGTGGTTTTTCAGGGTTTTGGGCAGTGCAGTGGTGTTCGGGCAGTGTAGGGGGTCATGTTGGGGGTGGTGTTTCAGGGTTTAGGGCAGTGCAGTGGTGTTCGGGCAGTGTAGGGGGCCATGCTGGTGGGCAGTGTTTCAGGTTTTAGGGCAGTGCTATGGTGTTCGGGCAGTGTAGGAGGTCATGCTGGGGGTGGTGTTTCAGGGTTTAGGGCAGTGCAGTGGTGTTCAGGCAGTGTAGGGGGTCGTGCTGGGGGTGGTTTTTCAGGGTTTTGGGCAGTGCAGTGCTGTTCGGGCAGTGTAGGGGGTCATGTTGGGGGTAGTGTTTCAGGTTTTAGGGCAGTGCTATGGTGTTCGGGCAGTCTAGGAGGTCGTGCTGGGGTGGTGTTTCAGGGTTTAGGGCAGTGCAGTGCTGTTCAGGCAGTGTAGGGGGTCGTGCTGGGGCTAGTGTTTCAGGGTTTAGGGCAGCGGTGTTTGGGCAGTGTAGGGGGTCTTGCTGGGGGTGGTGTTTCAGGGTTTAGGGCAGTGGTGTTTGTGCAGTGTGGGGATCGTGCTGGGGCTGGTGTTTCAGGGTTTAGGGCAGTGCAGTGGTGTTCGGGCAGTGTAGGAGGTCGTGCTGGGGCTAGTGTTTCAGGGTTTAGGGCAGTGCAGTGGTGTTCGGGCAGTGTAGGGGGTCGTGCTGGGGCTAGTGTTTCAGGGTTTAGGGCAGTGCAGTGGTTTTCGGGCAGTATAGGGGGTCGTGGTGGGGCTGGTGTTTCAAGGTTTTGGGCAGTGCAGTGTTGTTCGGGCAGTTTAGGAGGACGTGCTGGGGTGGTGTTTTAGGGTTTAGGGCAGAGCAGTGGTGTTCGTTCAGAGTAGGGGGGTCGTGTTGGAGGTGGTGTTTCAGGGTTTATGGCAGAGCAGTTGTGTTCGGGCAGTGTAGGGGGTCGTGCTGGGTGCGGTGTTTCAGGGTTTAGGGCAGAGTAGTGGTGTTCCGGCAGTGTAGGGGGTCATGCAGGGGGTGGTGTTTCAGGGTTTAGGGCAGTGCAGTGGTGTTCGGGCAGAGTAGGGGGTCATGCTAGGGGTGGTGTTTCAGGGTTTAGGGCAGTGGTTTTCGGGCAGTGTAGGGGGTCTCGCTGCGGTGGTGTTTAAGGGTTTAGGGCAGTGGTGTGCGGGCAGTGTGGGGGTCATGCTGGGGCTGGTGTTTCAGGGTTTAGGGCAGTGCAGTGGTGTTAGGAAAGTGTAGGGGGTCGTGCTAGTTGGTGTTTCAGGGTTTAGGGCAGTGCAGTGGTGTTCGGGCTGCGTCGGGGGTCGTGCTGGGGCTGGTGTTTCAGGATTTAGGGCAGTGCAGTGGTGTTCGGGCAGTGTAGGGAGTCGTACGGGGGTGGTGTTTCAGGGTTTAGGGCAGTGCAGTGGTGTTCGGACAGTGTAGGGGGTCTTGCTGGGGTTGGTGTTTCAGGGTTTAGGGCAGTGGTGTTTGGGCAGTGTAGGGGGTCTTGCTGGAGGTGATGTTTCAGGGGTTAGGGCAGTGCAGTTGTGTTCGGGCAGTGTAGGGGGTCGTGCTGGGGGTGGTTTTTCAGGGTTTTGGGCAGTGCAGTGGTGTTCGGGCAGTGTAGGGGGTCATGTTGGGGGTGGTGTTTCAGGGTTTAGGGCAGTGCAGTGGTGTTCGGGCAGTGTAGGGGGTCGTGCTGGGGGTAGTGTTTCAGGTTTTAGGGCAGTGCTATGGTGTTCGGGCAGTGTAGGAGGTCGTGCTGGGGTGGTGTTTCAGGGTTTAGGGCAGTGCAGTGGTGTTCAGGCAGTGTAGGGAGTCGTGCTGGGATAGTGTTTCAGGGTTTAGGGCAGTGCAGTGGTGTTCGTGCAGTGTAGGGGCTCGTGCTGGGGTGGTGTTTTAGGGTTTAGGGTAGTGCAGTTGTGTTTGTGTAGTGGGCAACGCATGCGCTGCATCGCTAGGTGAGACCTAAAAAGCATTGCACCAAGATGGCTGCTAACACTTCCTGGATTGAAGTGTTGGCAGCCAATTAGTGCCAAACTCGTGCTTGTGTAGTTAGGTCCCGCCCAGTTATATAAAGATTTTTTCCTTTAATATCTCGAAAACTACTGAACTGATTTACACCATTTAAAAAAAAGGTCGCTTTATGAACGAAGCACTACCTTTTTGCCAAATTTGGTGTAATTCCGTTCAGCAGTTTCAGCTGTAACCGTGTCTAAATTTTCCAATGGGAAATTTGGTTTTTTGACCTCTAGTTTTTTTATTTTCTCAGGAACTACTGAACGGATTTACACCATTTAAAAAAAGGTCTCTTTCTGAACCAAGGGCTACCTTTTTGCCAAAGTTGGGATTATTCCGTTCAGCAGTTCGGGCTGCAGTCGTGTCTAAAGTTTCCTATGGGAAATAACATGGGGAAAACGTGTTTTGGGACCCCCCTTTTTTCTCGGCCCCTGCTTGGCGAATCACCCTGAAAATTTCAGGACAGGAGCTGACCAGAGCAGGACCAAAGTTTTGAAAGTTTTGCGAAGATTCGTCAACCGGCGCCAAAGTTATTGGGAAAAGAAAAAACGCTTTTTGAATATAAACAAGGTCGTAACTATAACTACCTATTGGCGACCGCCAGTAGGTAATATACATATATATATATATAGATATATGTATATATGTACATATATATATAGATATATTCACTGAATAAACCATAGGTTTCAGGCACGTTATAGTTAGAAATTAGCATTTAAAAAACTTTAGAAATTCACTGAAACAAACATAGTTTTCAGGGACGTTATAGCTAGTTGGGCATTTCACTTGTACAAAACTAATGAAAAAATGCTGCCGATTAAGTTAGTTCAGCTAACTATAACTCACGCCTCCGCAATGCACTGCTGATGATGTCACATATTACATCATTCATGACATGGTAAGTGACATCACTGATGACATCTCAAATGACATCACTGAAGACATCAGTGATGACATCATCCAGTGACTGTGTGTTTTTATAAAGTTTAAATATGTCTTATATATATGCCAAAGTGTATTGAAGAATGAGTGGGTATATAAGTGTCTGGATGGAGGATTTAGTAGGTGTGTGACTGACTGTTTAAGGGAGTGACATGTGTCTTACTGAATACATGGGTCAGTGACTAAACTTTGTGAATGTCTGTATCAGTCTGTCTGTTGTTGTATAAGCTGTTGCATGGGTTGGTCAGTAGCTACATGAGTGTCTATATGGGTTATCGATTGGTTTCCTCAGTATTTGTATGGGTGCCTGAGTGCATGTGTGGGTGGGTGGGAGGTGTGTGACTCTGGGCATAGATGTTTGAGTGGTTGATTCACTGGGTGTATTGGTTCAAGAGTGCATGTGGAAACTGCTGTATGGGTGGGTGAGTGTGTGTATGGGTGTGTTGGTGTGTTGGTGAGTGAATGGATTTCTCAGTGGTACATGTCCAAGTAACTACATAAGTAAAAGGCAGTGTATGTGAGAGTTGGTGTGCATAAATGACTATACGTGAGAGTCATTGATTGTGAGTGTGGCTGTATGGATGAGCGTGCACTTGTATTAGTGAATGTATAAGAGAGTAAGTATGCATTTGTTTCAGATTGAATAAGTGATGTGGTGTGTGTATAACTGTATAGGTCAGTAAATGGAAGTGTGATTGATTCTTTGCATGACTGACTAGGTGTGTGAGTAACTCTGGATGAGTGGTGGTGTGTGAGTGTCTGTATAGGTGTATGAGTGCATATGATAGTGTTGTATTGATGAGTGACTGCAAGTATGAGTGATTGTATGGGTGAATGAGTGGATGTGTGTGTAGACCTAGGAATCAGTGAGTGCGTATGTAGTAACTGGTATTGGTGTGTCGATGGTTTCGAAAATTAGTCTGTATTTTACAGTGGGTGTATCAGAGGTTATATTAGAGTGTGATGAGGTACATCAGATTTTCAAGTGGATGATGTCATCAGTGATGTCATCAGTGATGTAATTTGCGATGTAATCAGTGATGTCATCAATGATGTCACTGACCATGTCATGAATGATGTAATATGTGATGTCATCAGCAGTGCATTGCGGGGGCGTGAGTTATAGTTAGGTGAACTAACTATAATGGCGGGATTTCTATGGTTTTGTACAAGTGAAATGTCCAACTAACTATAACGTCCCTGAAACCTATGGTTTTTTTCAGTGAATTTCAATGGTTTTTTAAATGCTAATTTCGAACTATAATGTGCCTGAAACCTATGTTTTTTTCAGTGAATTTCAATGGTTTTTTAAATGAAAATTTCTAATTATAATGTGCCTCAATCCTTTGCTTTTTTTAGTGAATTTCTAAGGTTTTATAAATGGTAATTTCTATCTATAAAATCCCTATTAAGTCCCCTTGAATACTGAAAGTCTCTGGTGGCCAAGTAGCCCACCAGGTACCTCCAGTACGCCAAAGAGCTGCATTGCAGAGACATGTTCCTAGGCCAAGCACCTTTTTTACACTACCCTGCAAATGCTGCTTCTGGCGCACTGCTGCTCCGACGCTGAAGTCCATTTGTGTCCTGAGGTCCTCGGGACACAAGAGGACCTCATTGCCCCACCAGCAGTTCACCAAAAGCCGAGTTTGCAGAGTGGTGTAAAAAGGGGCGTGGCCTCAGACCGCTTCTCTGCAACGCAGCTCTGTGGCGCTTACAGGAGGTACCTGGTGGGCTAGTTGGCCCCCAGGGACCCTCAGGATTCAAGGGGACTTAATCTCCCAATTTACATTGCACCAGGGGGTGTGGTCGCACACTTGTAATATCTGGTCCCGCCCCCTCCCTGCACCACTGTGCAAACGCGCCCCCTGGCGCGTTGTAAGTTGGGGTAATATTGTCTCATATATATATATATATGAGACAAGCCCCTCTCAGTGAGAAGGAATGACCCACACACAACACGATGAAATCCGCAGGTTTTATTGCATATTTAAAAGCACTGGCATGTCTTAGTCCCTAATGCATTTCGGTCTACACAGTCCTTTTTCGAACGGGAAGCCAGGAGCATCCAAGAGGCTGAAAAAACGATCGGAACCAAATCGCTGTATTTAAAGTGTTTGCCCCCTGGTGGGCGCCACGGTAGACTTTACTTCTAGCATTGAGGTTCCTGTAGTTCGTTCACATTCCCAACAATCAATACCCTCCAGTGGGTGATGCTAAAAATATTTATTCCGCTTATTTTAAGAAAAGTTCCTCGTGATCCCCATACATACTAACTTTGGAGTGTGCTGGGGCCCAGAACCAAGGTCCAGTCCCTGGTAGCGCCGCTGTCCTCATTGCTTTCGCAGGTACTCAAAAGGGGTCCATTTTCAGGCAGTGATGGCACACTTTGCAGCTGGTGGTGCGTCGCTCACGGCAGGACCAAGCCGTAAAACATGAGACAAGCCCCTCTCAGCGAGAAGGAATGAGCCGCACACAACATGATGAAACCGGCAGGTTTTATTGCATATTTAAAAGCACTGGCATGTCTTAGTCCCTAATGCATTTCGGTCTACTCAGACCTTTTTTTGAAGGGGAAGCCAAGAGCATCCAAGAGGCTGAAAAAACGATCGGAACCAAATTCCTGTATTTAAAGTGTTTTCCCCCTGGTGGGCGTCACTGTAGACTTTACTTCTAGCATTGTGGTTCCTGTAGTTCGTTCACAGTCCAAACAATCAATACCCTCCAGTGGGTGATGCTAAAAATATTTATTCCGCTTATTTTAAGAAAAGTTCCTCGTGATCCCCATACATACTAACTTTGGAGTGTGCTGGGGCCCAGAACCAAGGTCCAGTCCCTGGTAGCGCCGCTGTCCTCGTTGCTTTCACAGGTAATTAAAAGGGGTCCATTTTCGGGCAGTGATGGCGCACTTTGCCGCTGGTGGTACGTCGCTCACGGCAGGATCAAGCCGTAAAACATGAGACAAGCCCCTCTCAGTGAGAAGGAATGAGCCGCACACAACACGATGAAAAAATGCTTTTTCAATAGAAACAAGGTCCTAACTATAACTACCTACTGGCGACTGCCAGTAGGTTATATATATTGATATATATATATATAGATATTTTCAAAGTGTTTATATTTACCTGTTAAATATATACATTTACAAACGCACCTTTGATCACGCATATGTCTTTACCAATCATGCTATTACAACAACATTTATTGTAAAGGCATGTATTGTGAGGGCATATGCATGGTAAAAGTTTGTGTTGTAATGGTAATGCATTGTGTTATACGCGTTGTAATGGCATGAGTTGTAATAGCATGCTATGTAACATCATACAACCGAGCTTGATAGCCCACCATAGAGGTGTGGCTATCTGAGGGCTACACACATCCTGAAAAAAACGGTTTGGCCACTGGTTTTCCCTCTCTGTCCCAAATGCTAACTTGTCTATCAGACCAAAAAGGCAGCCCCTCTTGTGTCGACCATTTGGCCTTCAAAGGAAGCTTCCCCTTTAAAGTTTGCCTTTTGGGCTCACACCCTGTGAGGCTTCTTGCCATAGAGAGGTAACACCTCCTCCAACGGCAGGCCTCTATTGTTCTATTTCCTGTGAGTTGTTCACACTTCTTCCCAGGAGGGCAAAAGGCGGTTTTGTTGCAAACATCTGTAAATGGCTGCTGAAAAACTTGGGCAACAGAGTAGAAACTTGGTAAAAGTTGCTTTTATTCAGAAGTTACATTAAATTCGACTTGGACACCAAGTCTAGTTTAATGCGATGAACATATTGATATCTTGAAATATCAACTTTAGTGGTTCCATTCAGAAGTTAGTACAACTGAGTTGTCAGCGTGTAACCCTGTACTCGCTAATGGGCTACTAACCTTTCCATAGCAAAAAGACCATTTGGAATTTTTACATATGAAATTATATGTCCTACTTTTTAATATACAGTACCCTACCTTAGGACTCAATATGCCTGCTGTAGGGGTCACTTATATATATTAAAAAGGGAGAGCTAGACTTTGTCATTAATTTCAAGGGTTAAGCCAAGTTAGCAGTTTAAAACTGCTCTACCCGTCTGCCGTGGCAGACAGGTAGACATGTTTTACTTTGTCATCCTTCGGGTGGCACAATAAGTGCTGCGGCCCTGGAGGACCACTTTAAATTGCAGGTCCTGAGTTCCTTGGTACCATATACTAGGGACTTATAAGTAAGTTAAGTAAGATGCCAATTGGGTATAAGCCAATCAAACATACATCTTTAGGGTGCAGAGCACTGGCACGGAGGTCCGGTTAGCAGGCCTCAGTGCACTCTCAGAATCGAAAAACTAGCAGCAGCAGTCCAAACCTTTTGAGATGACCATGCAAAAAGAAGCATTTCCTTACAAGCTCTAACAGTTGCCTCAATTGTTCACGACTGAGACCTTGATCCCGATGATGCAGATTAGTGAGAAGTCATTAAAAAGGTTATTTCATCAATTTATTACTCCCCATATCCTGCAAAAGAGCTGCTTTTTCGGCCCCCATCTTTAATCTGAGATACCCTTCTTTCTGCCAATTGCATTATAAGGTGGATGTATTTATTCTAATACTTTACATTTCAGCAGGTTGTACATGTGATGAGGTCAGAGTTCTGTGGGGGACCCTGATTTGATTGTCTGCATGATTCTGGTGGTGTCATCTGTGGTGAGAGGGCTTCAGTTTGTTAGGAGGTTGTTGCTCCTGGTGATGGTGGGGTGTTGCGTGATGGTGTTATCCACTGTGGGTTGGGGTGCGAAGTTGGTGTAGATCTCATGTAAAAAAGTCAGAAAGATCTAAATGCAAAGGATCTTTATTTTTCTAAACAATATTTAGGCCAATATATTTATGTTAGGCAATATTTCTGTCATTGAGTAGATGACAAGAGATAAATTGAGATTTTAAACTATTTTTCATATTCCAGAGCTCTCTATTGATGTAAGATATGCAGATCTACAGTTTTTTTCTGCGGGGATATAATGATTGTGTACACTAATCATAAACATTTATATTAGGCACAATTCTAACTGGACTAATTTGTAGCACTTCATAAAAAGTGCTTATTACAACCCAATGGAATCAATTTTTTAAACTTAGAATAACAATACAATGAGTTCAAACCTGCAAAAATTCTAATTAATATCTTGCATGTTTCGTGCAGCTCTTTGTAGCTGATGCCCTAAGCCATTTTACGTTTACTGTAGTTTTGACCTGTGGTTACCCAGAACCAATGCGAGAAAAATATTAACCCAACATGCTGTTGCATCCAAAGCAGATCTGCCACCTGCATGTTTGTTAGCAGTGCTGAAGCAGATGATCACTGAATTTTCCTGTTTCCTGTCTCATTTTAGTCTGCCACTTTGTTTCAGTTTACTTCTGCCATGCAAGGTAAATGTCTACAGTAGTGTTTCTTACCCTTCATGCCGCAGACCCCTCAATGGTCGCCGTGGCCAGAATGGGTAAGAAAGAAGCACCGCTCCTGCTTTTGTTACAGGGCCGATATTGCAGCACTGCTGCAAAACTGGCCCCCAGTGACAACACAGGCCATTATGGCCACAAAACTGGCCCCCACCCCTCCGGCCCACCGAAGAAACGCCAGTGCCGCTGCGGCAGTCCAGCCCTGATAGTCGTTGTGCCTATTCAAGCGTTCAGCGATTGTTTAGAAAATGTAATATTAGGAAATAAGAAAAGTACATATACCCAAAAAGTAAAACTGAAAATTGAAAGTTTTAAAATGCTCTGTAAACGTGAAGAAATTTGAAATTGAATGCTAAACATAAAGTTGCTCTCCTTATCATGATTTGTGGGAGCAAAGCAAGTACAGAAAAAGAAAGCTAGTATGGACAACTGTTGGACCCAACTGAAGCAGCGCTGGTAAGCACCGACAAAAAGACAGCATGCACTGGAACAAAAAACGAAAGTGATAATGCACCCTGATTACTTTGAAGCCATGTTTCTGACACAGAGACCTCTAGTAACTACCAAAGTACTGCAGCCTGCTACAGAGAAGTCTGACTCCAGGGACATCTACAAATGGCTTAAGATACTTTATCCTGCTACAGAAAAGGATTTGGGGGCATATTATCAAGAAACGGCGTTAAAATTATCGCCGCTTTATCGGCAGAAAACTGTCGCCAAAGCGGCGATAATGGGCTTGATAATATGCCGCAGAGAGTTCCCATAGAAGGCCATGTTCTGGTGTCAACATGGGCTTCTATGGGAATTCCCTGCGGGGTATTATCAAGCCCATTATCACCGCTTTAGCTGCAGTTTTCTGCCGCTAAAGCGGTGATAATTTTAATGCAGTGCTTGATAATATGCCCCTTGATTCTGACACCAGTAAGATTGCTGGCCATGCATGTGCATACATATTGACACATGCATTCACATACGATTGGCAAAAGCATTGACCTACTGACTTCGCCATTGCTTGTGTTAACAGCCTTTGCCTAGCCCTAAATTTGACCTCTGCCATTAGCTTGACTTTTTTCAAATCTAAGTATCAAGGTTTATTCTTCTAACTTTACTCCTAACCATTTTGAGTGTATTCAGTGCACTTGCAATATACCTAATCAATGCACAATACCAACTGTCTATAGTCATTTTTGCCATAATGATCCCACTGTTTTGGCTATCATTTAAAACTGCAGTTCTCGGACTCAGACACACCCAGATCACCACTGTTCTTTTTATGGGTCTATCACTCTTTGATCACTATAAGATTAGTACATGCAGGGACAGATGTACAAAAGCATTTTACATTTACAAAGGTTCTGAATTGCAAAATCAGACCATTTCCGACCTCAAAATACCATTTGGTATGTGCCAAACCGAAATTGTGATTTGGTAACTCACTACCAAACTGCAATTTAAGTTTGCAACTACATACAAATTGGTATTTGGAAGGAGCATGTTTAGGACCTCTCTGCCATATCACAATTCGGAATAAGATGTATTAATGTTTTAGGACCGATATCTGGCCGCAAAACTTTATTATATTACCAACTAGACAAAGGTAGTGGTAACCCATGCACAAACAGAAAGGGGTCTCCAAGTGAACCCTTCCCCTTTGTGAATGTTGTCAAAAACATTTTAAGAGTAGGACTCTTAAAAAGGGTATACTTAAAAACAAAAAAACAAAAATCCACTTTCCTTTAAAGAAAATGGGATGCACTTAACCAAAATGATTACTTTATTTGAAAGCAATCACAGACATGGTGGTCTGCTGTTCCCAGCCGGCCACCATCCCTGTGAATCAGGTCGCAATGTGCTGCCTTCCTCTCTTTTAACTTTGCCCACTTAATGGATCTGCACAAAACTTAACAAGTAAGCTAGAAATGATAAATGTCTGCCAAGTTCCATAAAGATCCATCACAGAGCTGCAAATCAATCTCAGTGGAAACTGCAAATTACACAGACCATCTGTATAATCAAAATGTGCATATTCAAAATTAATGCAAATCTTTGAATTCAGAAAGTTTTGCTTTTTTCTCAAAGCAAAAAAGTCAGTGCTTTATTGGTAAAAAGTAAGAGAATGGGCTCAAGGCTTTTCTAAGGAGCCCACTTCCAGTGCTGTCAAATTTTGTGGGTTGCGGAATAACATGCCTATTTATGCTTCATTTTCCTTCCTGTCTCTTTCTACCACAAATTACATTTTCTGTTTCTTTATCTCACTCTTGAAATTCTTTCAGACAAACCTACCAGACAGCACAGCTGTCTGGTTGAGAAAGACGTATTATGGGCTTTCCGAGAACATAGAGAGGCTTGCGGCCCGCTCTTTGCTTACGACTGATTGGCTTTACTGACACTCTCATTTGCCTGGTTCTTATTCTATGACTTGCCTTTTCCATTTTGTGCCTGTGTGACACCTGGAGTATTTCAATTTACTTGTGTCCTTCCACTGTTCACTTATAGAGAACTACTTTTTTCCTTTGTCTTAGGCAGTTTGTGAGAATGCATGTGTTTTACAGCTGTCTCCAAGGTGTGCTTCTCTTCCCACCCCCATGCTTTGCGTTGCTTTCTTTTGCCAGCATGCTTCTCCCTACCCCTACTGCGTGAATGCTCACACTTGACTTCTTCTCCTCCCTCCATTGCTTTCGTGCCTCTGTGCTTCTCCGTCCCCAGCTGCATGTTGCTCTTGCCATTTGCTTTTCTCCTCTGCGCTTCACGTTGCTCTCTCTTGCTTTTCTCTGGCCCCCACTCATGCCTTCCATGCTTCTTCCTGCCACATGCACACCCCTGCGTTGCTTTCCTCCCCCATGGTTCTACGGGCTTCTACCCCCTCACTCTCCTGAGTTGCTTCCACTACCATGCTGTGGTGCTTTGGCCACCCCAGTGTTGCTTTGCCCACATGCTCTTAAAAAGAGCCACTTCTATGCTTTTTTATCTTTTTATTTACTGATCTAAATCAGTAAATAAAAAGATCTGTTTATTTTTGTAGGTGCTTGCAAGCATGGTGGGTGCACCTACAAATTGTCCTGTCATACTCTTTACCAGGATTGATTGATGAAGATTTTACCAGTGGAACAGTAATTATATCCAGCAGCAATACACAAAGAAAGAATACATGAGAAGACGATCTACCCCACAGAACTGGTCTAGCAGCTAGGTGGCACGTCTTCCATGGGAGTGCTTGAGAAGGAAGAGATTGTGTCTTTCATGGGGCAGATATTGGTAGTGTTTCGATATCACATGTGAGGACCAGAGACCTGCTGTCATCATGTGCTATCACTGTGGTTGGGCATGAAAAGGAGTGAGGAATAGGTAGTGCTTAATTTGAGGTGGTGGTTGGTTACCAGTGGGGCCTACTGGCAATCATTTTTATGGACCGGCACTTATTTTTCCACATTGGACTTTTACCAAGAGCAAAGGAGGGAAACCTTTAATAGTGCAGATCGTGGGCTAATGAACAGACTGTTGGGCACTGGTACTCATTCTTTTACAAATTAAGAACTGTAGGGCAGTGCCTGCGGTAGTATATACCGTGTGAGTGCAGTGCGGCCTTTGCGCAGTACTTTAAATGGGCCGGTACTGAGTTCCTGCACTTTTTCATTTTGAGAGGGAGAGTACCTGCACTTTTCAAGAGTGATGTAATACTGATGGAGCGCGGGTCACCAGCTCAGGTCACATATACACCTAATACTCACCTGGGCCCAAACCACATTCATAAGTAAGCTAGTAAAACCCCGCTGGCATCAATTTTGTGTGAAATACCTGTAACTTCGTTATTCACCTTTACCAAGTCTTACCAACTCGATAATTATAATTTCCTTTCCTCAATGAATCAGGTTGCTGAGTTCGTTTAAGGTACAATGACATTTACCTCTTTACTCTGAATAACCACAGACTCAAGAAGTTTTGAAAACCTTTATCTAAATTAATTTGTGAGTCAAAATTCAATCACAGTAACCACCTTCATATCAAGAGGCAAAATACACCAAATAATTCATAACAAAACTAAAATGATCAATGATGATGGTACCTGAAAAGGGAAGAGAGGGAAAAAGAGAAAGTAGGCATAAAGTACAGATTTGCTGATTATATTTACCTATGGTCTAAGATGAACCCAACTCCGTAATGGGTTCCAGATAGAATCTCCAAGACAGGTCACAGGTAGTAGAACGGGCAGATTCAGATCTGGAAGGGTAGCTTCTTCTAAAGTACAACGCCAGCGTTGCACCCCTCTCTGGCACTACTCTCCTCGGATGTCCCTTTTCCGCAATCGCGCTAGATGAATAGATTATCGATCAGTATCTCGAACTTTAGGACAGAGTTTCTGGTAGCAGCAAGATCTAAGACAGCGTCTCGGACAGAATCTGGGGCAGCATACGCGTTGGGTCAGTGACGAGTCGGATTGACAGATCTGATAAGTCAGACGAGGTCTCTAGCTATCTTACCTCAATTATACTGTTCCTGATTCGTGTACCACCCCCCCCCATGTATCAATTCTTATGTTTTCCCTTATTCTGATTGGTCAGGATGAGGAAGTGAGTTCATCACACCACTTAGAATTTAATATTTTGTTATGAGCCATTGTTTATGTGCCCGCCCCTTATTTTTCTTTTCCCGTAGCTTTATTCCCACACGCATTTCACATTACTCAGTAAATTAAAAATTTTATTCAACATTGTTGCTCTCGCAGGGGTCATCAGTTGAGCTTCTCAGGCTTCTTCCTTCAAGGTGGCCTTGGCTGAGTGACATGGGAGCCATCATTGTTTCCGGCCAATCTCTATGCACATGCGCGCCGTTCATGTGAGGTGGGGATTCCAGTCACCCTCTGAGGCCCAAAGAAGAACTAATAATAAAGTCAGAAAAGGACACGTTCGAACACAGAAACAAATGATTTCACTGTATAACACTTATTTCTACTCTATCCCCATTTACTTATTTAAATCTTTGGCATTAGTGTTTAATAAAACTTACGAGGTTTAGTTTAGCAGTAGCAGGTGCATTAGCATGTGAGTTCAAAGCGGCCATTTTTAGTGCTGTTGCGCAGCTGCAAAAGTTCCCCACCAAAAACGAAAGAGTCATACCACGTAGATGTAGTAGACGCATGCGCAATAGAAATCCCGCGTTTTGTCGGCCATTTTAGGACATTCAAGTTACAGGTTAGTAATGCACATAGAAAAGCTTCCCCTGGATAAAAATGTTTGTGATGTATAGCGGTTTTAGTATTCACAAAACAGATTGATTACATTATTACATGTTATTTGAGAGGATCGAATCCAAGCAAGTTTCTTTTACGAATCCTTGCTCCATCAATGGGGCATATCAACAAGGGCTTTATCTCTGCTTTTTTGGCTTTAAAAGCCAAAAAAGCAGAGATAAAACTAGCACCCTATCAACAACAGGGTGCTAACACGCAAATTTGCATGTTAGCACCCTTTTACTCTACGCTTCCCCTTGCATCTCTAATGAGATGCAAAGGGGGCGTTCCAGAGTAAAATAATAGGAGAAATGTCGCTAAGCGACATTTCTCCTATTATCAAGAATGTCGCTAACCCTGTTAGAGACAAAAAAGCAGCGCTAACCGCGGTTAACGCTGCTTTTTTACGTCTGCTAATTTTCAGACTTAGCCATGATATCCTATGGAAGGAGGATATCATGGCTAAGTTTGCCTGTCCCTATCAACAAGGTAACGTGTGATTATCGCTGGGTTTCCAGCGATAATCTCACGTTAGCCTGTTAGCGTGTAGAATTTTATCGCTATTGAGATAAGCGTTGCTAATAGCACGCTATCTCAGCGATAAAAATTCATGCTAGCCGGCGATAATTATCCTCACGCTAAGAGCGCTGAGCGATAATTATCGCCGGTTGTTGTTGATATGCCCCAATATTTTTAATTGGAGAGTACCGGCACTTCTCACAGGTCCTCTGGTACAGGGTACCTGCAGTTCTATTTTTCCAATTCAAGCACTGCCTTTGAGGGAAGTGTTTTCATGTCGTGTGTGCATGGCAGAGATTTCAGAAACCATGATTTCACCGCAAGCAAATGGCTACGTATCGGCAATGTACACAAGTGTGAGGGAAAAGTGTGAGGGAAAAAACGGGCCAGGCAAAAATCCACATCCCAAGCATCTTTAGGATGGTCCCGATCCCGCATTTTAAACCACATAAGAGTTCATGCGGTTTTGATGAGGAGTGAAAACTCACCTGTACAACACAACCTACGACTCCCCTGAATCTCCGAGTCGCCTTAACCTAACTATCCAATTCCCAGTCATGCCGCCTCTGAAAACCAGCGTGAGAGCAAAACAAACTCTAAAATGCATCTTCTAACACAGGTGAAATGTTTCTTTAATTTTACAGAAAAAATGCAGCATCAGTGCGAAAAAAAAAGCCTTTTTACCCTAAGGGGAAGCGCCTCAGTTTTGACTCCACGATATTGTTCGCTCCTTTTACCAACGTCTTGCTCCCCCTCTGCGCCCTAAACAAGGCCCTTCTGTACTTCTTCCTAGCCCTGCCCCAACCTTCTCCCCCTCAACCCATCTCTCAAGAGCTTCACAGAGCTAATTGTATCTTCTCTGCGGCTGCCAAACGGCGGCGATCGCGATTTCTCAAGAAGCTGTTTGCCCATATTTCATCGCCTCGCAATTGTCCCGTGGCATTAACGGGGCCCCTGCCCCTTTAAGGCGCTGCCCATCCGTCAGTCTGCGGCCCCCGCGCGCCCGCGGGGCTGTCTCAGGGAACCTTGGGAGCAGTGTGTTTAGACAAGAGGGCAGTGTCTTTGAAGTGGCACTTAGCTGCCGGCTCATTATGGGGTTTTATGAAGTGCTCAGAGAGCTCATCGTCTTTATGAGGCACTCGAGCGAGCGAGAAGGGCACTGACAGGCAGGCAGGATGTGGCCTGCGCCAGGGCTTGCCAGCCTCGGCGGCCAACGCTCAGGTCCCACCTTCACTTCACCGACTTTTCAGGTTTGACGTTAGACAAGGCCTTTTCATTTTATGGAAATTATGTATATCATATACGTATAGGGGGGGCTTTCAACCGGTCCACTTTGTTCATTGCCTGTTTGTGTCATTCGCACTTTAATTCCACCCATTGTGGCATGCTGTATGGGGCGAAGGGTTATACCACTTACGTCGTTGCTTATCTTCACTGTGAGTGGTGGCATTCTGCTTTTTCACAAGGAGCACATCTGCACACAAAGTCGTTCCTTTAAGTGCTAGGAACTACTCTAACAATGTGTGCTTTTTGAGGCCAATTTTTTTCCCTATTAGCCAAATTTAGATTGATGAGGGCCCGATAGCTTCCCCAACAATAAAACTTAGAAAGAACCAAGACAAAACAAAATGAGCATTGACAAAACACAAAGGCAGGCAGCCAATGCCAACGCTATATGTTTTGCCAATGCTTATTTTACTTGTTCTGAGTTACACAAATCAATATGGATTTATAAAGTGCAACTAACCACCCGCTAGGGTATCCAGGCGCTTGCAAGCCCTGGAGGCTTATTCGAACAGCCAGGTCTTGAGGGCCATTTGGAATTCCGGAAGTGAGGTGATGATCCGGAGGTGCGTGGGGAGGCTGTTCCAGGTCTTTACTACGATGTAGGAGAAGGAGCATCCGCCACTTGTGCTTCTGTAGATGTGGGGAGTAGGGACAAGTGAGAGTGAGGCGGAGCTTAGTCTTCTCGATGTTTGGTGGAAGTTCAGGCAGTGGGTAAGGTATGTGGGCCTTTGGTTGTGTAGCGCCTTGTGTGCGTGGGTCAGCAGCTTGAATTAGCATCTCTTCTGTACGGGGAGCCAGTTGAGTTTCCTGAGGTGAGGTGTGATGCATGTTCATCGGGGAAGGCCAAGGATGAAACTGGCTGCAGCGTTCTGCATGGGCTGAAGTCTCTGTAGAAGGTGTGCGGCAATTCCTATGTAGAGGGCATTGCTGTAGTCTAGTCGGCTGGTGATGACGGCTTGTGTCATGGTGCGTCTTGTGTGTAGGGGTAGCCACTTGAAGATTTTATGTAGCCTGCACGGAGTAAGGAAGCATGTGGACGAGACAGCGCTGATCTGTGATTTCATTCTGAGCTTGTTGTCAATGATGAGTCAGAGGTTTCTGCAATGGTTGGAGGGAGTCAGTGCGGGTCCTAGGATGGACACCAGGAGTCGATCCATGTGTTGCTGCCGTTGCCAAAGATCAGTACTTTCGTCTTGTCTGTGTTCAGCTGCAGGTAGATGTTCTTCATCCATTTAGCTAGATTTGTCATGCATCTGTGGAAGTTGGTTCTGGTGGTGGTGGGGTTATCGGTGAGTGAGAAGATGAGTTGGGTGTCGTCTGCATAGGAAATTATGTTGAGACCATGGGATCTGACAATGTTGGCCAGCAGGGTCATATATGTGTTGTAGAGCATGGGGCTGAGGGATGAGCCCTGGAGGACCCACAGGTCTACTTGGATTCAGAGGTGAAAGAGCTAAAAGATCAGGTTTGAACCGAAGAACAATTTTGACCCCAGACATGAGGAAAACAAGCTCATATAAGAGCACGGAAACTGAAGAAGAGTCGATGAGTGGAAAATGCATTTCATAGTGTTCTTCTCACACCTTCGGAGAATTGCTTATTGAGGGGCACGTTTTTTCTGTTCCGTAAAAAAGCCAGAGTAGGAAATGAAAAGGAATAATTCTTTATGAGAGGAGGTAGGGGTGGGGCGCTAGCCCTCCTTAGCCACATTCAACCTTACTGGCCTTTCGAAATGACACATCCTTTCACAATACATGCTTTCTTGAGCATTCTAGATAGGAAGAACGGGAGTCACATCATAGGGCCTGTCTGGATTTCATACAGGGAGGGTCAGTTGAGCACACCTCTAGGTTTTGTAAAAAGGGTTATAGGTCTCAAATTACAACAAGCAGACTACTGTCTTGGGAGGAGTTGAGAGTAAGGAGTTGAGAGAGAGTACTCATGAGTTGGTGAAAAGACACTTTTGGGATGTCGTTCTCCAAGAAATAACCTAGATTGGAACAGATATCACTCTGGTTTATTTGGATTCAGGGCTTTTGGATATGCCAAAAATAACGAAACTGAGGCGGTAGTGAAAAATGAAACAGGAGCCGCTGTGCCATACAGCTGCAGACCTTTGACCTTATAGCTTGTACCCCTAGATTACACTTGAACCTGGGTAATTCTCTCCTGAGGAGTTTAGCTCATCTACTCTGCTGAAATCCATCAGCTTTCCTGTTGGGAGTCCTGTTCCAGTTTTCTACAGTATACTCCGACTCATGTCAAGGAGGCATTTCAAGGGACTGCGATCAGTCTTGTTGGTACAGGTTAGTGGCTTCCCAAATCTTCTCTCTCAGCAGTGACTGGCAGCTGATGAAGGTGACCAGCACCTCAGTAGCAGTCGGTGTTTGGGACGAGTAGCGGAGCGGGCTGGCGGGTGCGAGGGGGGAATAGGGGTCACGAAGCGAGGGGGAAAATAAAAAAATAGTAATAAAAAAAAAGTACCTTCAGACGGCCGAGTCGCGCGTCCTGTATCACTCTCCTTTGCTCCTCTTCTTCAGGCACAGGCTCCCAGAATGCACTGTGGCCAATACTGAAGCTGCTCTCACATGAGTGCAGCTTCAGGATTGGCCTGAGTGCCCTAGATTAGCACGCCAGGACAGACTGGGAGTCTGTGCCTGCTCCCTCCAGCCCCAGCAATGCTGTTGGGGTTGGAGAGAGCTTCACTGCCCATGACGGTTTGACCGGCCTGAGACGGCTGGCCAAACCATTGTGCATGCGCGGTGAAGGGGGTGCACTATCACTCCCCTCAGTGCTGTCACCCCCCAGGCACCTCCCCCAAGACTCGCAGGAAAGGAGAAATAAACGAGTCTCGTTATTTTTCCTTTCCTGACATTTTTGTGGGGGTGACACTCCTCCGCCATAACGGAGGAGCCACCGCAGCAGAAGCTCGAGACCATTCCTGTTGAGATGGGTCAATATGGCGCAAATACCCTGGGTGGATGTATCAGTCTGTAAAATAAACAAAGGATTTAAGTCTGGCTCTTTCAAGACCAGTGCTTCATAAAGCTTTTTCAGTTGGCCAAGGCTTGCTCACGATCTTCAGTCCAATTAACCTTTCCGGATCACTTCCAAGAGGCCAGCACTGTAAGGTTCTGGCCATGTGACCATACTGCTTCACAAAGTTCCGGTGATTCCCAAATATGCTTGCACGTGAGTATGGATTGTGGGTCTGTTTGGTAGGCCTGGTTAGTGGATGAGCACCTTCACCTTCGTGAAGCTATTTGTTTCCACCACCCATCTGCTGTCCCAGATTAACGACTGAGAGCTTCCTAATCTGGTGACATTTAAAGTAGTTCTTTAAAGTGCATAAGGGCTCGCACAACAGATCCCCTCCCTCTGACTCACCCCCCACATCTCCCCCTTCCTCGATCTCCCCTTCCTCTCAGCCCCCTTCTCATGGCTCCCCTTTTTTCTTCACCTCCTTCCCTCTCCCGCCCCAGCCTCCCCCTATGCTCCTTCTGTCTCCCCCTAGCCTTTCCCGTCCCCTCCTCTCCCCCACCATGTCCCCTTTTCCCTCGCCCCCTCTTCCCTGACTCCTTCGCCCCCATTCCACTTTACCCATGCCTTTCCTTTTCTTCCCTGGACACTCAGGATCGTAGGCCCCCGGGCCCTTCCCCAACGCGGTAAACCGACACTATAACCCACGTCACCCTTTAAGCCCCTTGGCAGACACCCCGTCCCAGCAGTGGACTTGGGAACTACCTGACCCGGTAAAATGAGGCTCCTCCTTCCCTCACCGTGGGCTACCCCCCCCCCGACCCTGCTGTCTGCACCACCCATTCAATAGATACATGACCTTCCTCTGGCCCTCCCTTACAGGGACTGTCTACCCAGACCTCTCCCTTCCCCTTCTTAGTTCCATATCCACCTTGATGAACTGTACTGCACTGCTTGGTACTAATATGCTTTGGTTGCAAATTGTGCTTTTGTTGCATGATTCTGCCTCAATAAAAAATTACGACACAAAAAAAATGCATACGGGAAGGGTTGTAATCCTCCTTTCTCACTTTTGAGGTTTAGTATGTGATACTTCCAGCTGGCACTGAATATTGCTGTGTTGTTGAGATATTCCATATGGAAGACAATTTACCCAGCTAGGACATGATTTAGCAAACTCTGTATTAGTCCAAAAGGCAAGGCCCATAATATAGTTTTCCTATTAGCACCTGTTGTAAGGGCACTCCGTCAGTATCTGCTGGTCAGATCAAATGTTTTCAAAAAAGAGCAGGACCTTTGTAATCCACACAGAAATGAAGAAACATATAACATTGTTTTAAAACAAGCTACCTCATTCCCTCCTGAAGCCTTAATACCACCTACTACAACAATGTAATAACTTTCAATGTAGTACTTTATTGGGCCCGGTGTACTATATGGGAAGTTGTGGAGTTAACTGGTGGATTGGTACAAGTGTTGCTGTTGTGCTGCACTGAGGTTTTAGTCACGAGATTAATCTAGGAATATTCTAGACGCTATTATGGGGCCGATTCCGATCCGGGTCGGAAGGGCACCGAACGCGATCTGGCCGTAAAAACTACAAGCCGTATGCGTGTTTTCCGCCCGACTCATACAGCTGTACGAGCGAGCAAGTACGATGCGAGCTACGTGAAATTCACCGACCGAGTCATTTCCGGGTCTGAACCGCTCTGTACGTCTCGGCCGTAAGCAAACCGTGGCGTGCAATGGATGCGATTTACGACCGAGCCAGTACGATGCACGCGTCGGACAGCCGGTGCGAGCCGGAGTGTCCGGCTCGCAAAACGTTCGGGAAGTTGCCTTTGGGGGTCCGCGTCGGACCCCCTGTCACCCGCAGCCCTACGACTCGGACACAGGGGGAGACCCAAGGGTCCCCCCAACACAGGCATGTACGGTGCGGATGGCACCGGCGCGTACCCACTGTAGGGCGCGCCCTTGTGCGAGACGTACCCATTCAGTCAATGGGAGCCCATGTACGCGTCGTACCACCGGCTCCCATTGACTTATATGGGAGTCTGACCGAACAGAGTCCGGCAGCATACGGCCGCATCGTACTCGCTCGGTCGGACTGCAGGACTCCGGCTCGGTCGGAAAACACTCCGGATCCGGCTCGGTCAGAGAGCTTTCCGACCTGGATCGGAATCAGCCCCTTTGTAAGGACCAGGCGAAACATAAGTAATATACTTTGCAGAAATTATGCGAAATGCCCAAAAGTAGACAAAATTATGCCCTATTAAATGCCAGCATTTCCTACTAAAACAAGCATTTGAAATGCAATAGGCCCTGCATTTACGCGAGCCTATTGCATTGCATCACTGATGAGAGTGCGGGCGGGGGGGCGGAGAAGGCATGGACAACGTAAGTACGGGCTGGATCCGTGCGGGCTGGGGAGGGGGTAAGAAGGCACGGAAAAAGATAGTGCTGACAGTCTAAATAACACGTACGGTACGGTGTAGCACTCGAAGTAAAGGGGCCAGTAGCCATGGGAGTGTACAGGTGACGCCATGACCATAATAAGGAGGGACTAAGAAGCCTCATAATCAATCAGAAGACAGCATTTAGAAGGACAAACACACAAGCCAATGAAAAATATGGGCAGGGTAGTGGAACGGGCTTCTCTCCCGTACTGAACTACCCCAGATCAACCCCCAAAGCAGCATTTGCGCGCTGGCTCAGGGCTAGACCTAAAAAATAGTGCAGCATGTCACTTTTGGCTCGAACAACAGCTGTTTGCATTCAGTTTGTTTGCACCGTGCTCACAATGGGAGTTTTATTTTTTACCCGAACTAAATCTTCTTTATGAGCTGTAGCACAATGGCATCATCTTGGGCATTATGCTAATCGGTTGTAATGCAAAATGCCAGAAATTAGGAAAGATTACACACACATAATAGAAACTCTGCCCAGGCTTAATTTACTTGCATCATTACCTCGATTCCTTAGAACTTAGAAGCCATTATGAAATGGTGAATTTTGGAGTAATTTTACCCAGGTAAGGGCCTTGAAGGGTGACGAGTTGTGTCTAAAATACAGGTGGACAAATCACTGAAAGCTCAAGCCAGGCTCGAGGCAGATGCATGGCTCTTTCTCAGCTCGAGGTCCTCTTTCACCCTCGAGACTAAAAAGAGCCGAGCTTTTATGTGAAATCTGCCTGCAACCCACAATGCAAGCGTAATATGCTGCATGGAAAAAAATACACAAACAACAACATTCTGGAAATAACTAATACTCTTAGGGAAGGAAAAATAAGTAAAACATGTCAAATATAAACAGTCACTAAACCGCTGACTTGGATTACCTTAATGTTTATTACATTTATTGTTCACAATTGACTAGTGTTTTCTACCAGTGATGTTAAGGATAATGATATAGGGACCGATAGGGACCCGTTTCAATATCCATTTTTTATTAGTGCCAGGTCTGAGTCTGACACCCGAATGAATCCGGCCCACCTAAAGCCGTGCCACACTGACTGCATGTGCTGAGAATTGAAGAAAGCATTTTAACTTTTGATGCAAAACATGAAGTGGAAAGACAAACTCACTTAGTGGCTGAATGACAGAAAGGGAGATTAGAAAAACTGGAATATATGCTGGTTTTCCTGCTTGACTAAATTGTGTGATCCTGGGCAAATATTTTAGTTCAATGTGCTTCATTTTTCCTCATTATTGCATTTGACGGCTCTTTATTTGAGCCTAGGCTGTGTGCTAACTAAACAACTCTCTGGTATCTGATTTAAATAGACTACATTGTTGTTCCATGAAATAATGTAGTCCACATATAGGACGTACATACCAACTGGTTTACCTCTTCATTCACTATTGGCACTGTTGTCATGATGCCATGGAGGGGCATGAATTTGTTCAAGTTCATGTTTGAAACTGCCCCTTTTAATAAATGGTTCTCAATGCAGTGATGTTATCTGATTTGATACGTTGAAATGCTTCAGCCTGTTAAAGGAATACACTGTTTTAACTGTGTTTATCATATATGGTGATTCTTACACTAATTATGTGACAACAATTTACAGGGTTCAACTCGTGCATGGGCTGTAAGAGCCCAGCCAGACTATTGGCTCGGCTCTGGCTCGGATCTCTCAGGTGTTTTGTTAGCTCGCCCACCTCCGGTGTAAAGGGCCTACCAGCACTGCCACCAGGAGAGGCCCGCGCAGGTCAGAGTGGTGGGGCCAGGTTGGAGGGGGGATTCGACAGACGACCACAAGGGTCGTCATGATTTGTGGAAATCCCACCCACCCGGCCCCACCACTCTTACCTACACGGTCTGCTGCTGACTGCCACACTTTTTAACTTCCTGGTCTGCGGAGTGGTGGCAGAGAGTCAGTGCTGTCTGAACCAGGGTTTTGCCAGTTTCCCAGCACGGACTCATTAGCTTTGAGTCAAATGAATAGAGGAGCAAGGGCTAGCCAGATATAACTTAGAGGTAGCACAAGTCTTGAAGGATGATGAGGTATTGCTGAAAGAAACAGAGATAGAAGAGTGGTGATAGGAAATGTTGTCAGTATTCCCATGCGCTCATTGCTAGGCGATTGCCTGGGATCCAGCAATGGTTCAAGCTTGGGCTGACATAGTGAGGTGAAAAGTTCCAAGCTAACTTTCGGGTGCTGTCTATATTAAGGTGGTACTAATACTTAAGAAGCAAATCATTGCAGTGAGAGAGAATGGATAAACATTCTAACAGTGAGGCATGGGATGATGCAAATGCGAGGAGAAAGTGTGGATGAGTCAGTGGCATGGAGAAGGATTAATGCATAGCAATAGAAAGGCTCAAGAAAATTGAATGGTTTAACTAAGTGAGCAAGGTGGAAGTCTAATAGGGATTTTGGTATTTAAATAGTTCAACCCCCTCTTTAGCCTCTGGACATTCACGCAACAATTTCTCTGATTGACATTTAGTTCCAAAAATTTAGTAGAGACACTCTTCACTTGCAAAAGGTAGAGAAGAAATAAAGTAACACATTTCCAGGAGCTACAGTGTCAGGTATTGAATTTTACATGCAGGTGAAAAGAAGGATAAGCAATTTGCTGGGTAGCATTAGGTGCTGGTAGAGTAAGATCAAAATTTGGACCTGAAAATTTAAGGATGCGTGAATCCCTACAATGAGGGGAATGGAAGTTTATGCCAATTGTACTAATTTAGAAGTTTTCTGGTGGAGAATTTCCATCCACCTGTGTGGCAAATTTACATTCTCTTCCCCACTGGAGATGGAGAATCCTCCACATTCTGGGGCCTGTTTATGAGCTGCTTTTGCTACAACACAATGCAAACCTTAAGTGAGATTTTTGAAGCCGCGGAAGGCCACTTTGATTGGCCCTGAGTAGCTCCATAATCTGGAGTAAAGCAACACAGCTCAGTTACCTTACTTTTCGCAAGTGAGGTGCTCTGATGGCATTGTGTGGGTGCTTCCATGCAACTCCCATGGTTTTTGGCGCATTGTCCAATTTACCAGAACTGGTAAACCTAGGAATGTGCCAAAAAGATATGCCTTCCCAGAAAGGTTAAAGAGGAGAAATATCTTTATTTCTCCTTGTTACTTCCTCTTTCTATGTGTGCTGCGTTCACACATAGAAAGAGGAATATGCCTCCCAGGATTGTTTTTGTGCAAGAAAGTACCTTCCTGCACAAAGATAATCCTGCATGCAACATGCCACCCTTGCAACATGGTGCAAGGATACCTGCGTTGTTGCTAGGCAGCCAAAAGGGTGCCAGCACAGAGGCATTAGCATGAGTGCGCCACATTGCCTTAAACTCAGTGCATTCCTGCTCTTTCCCTGTCGCGCAGCAGGGCAAGGTGACTGGTGCTGCGCTGTGTGACTTTTTCTTAAATCTGCCTCTTTGAGTTCTTCGCTATGGTGGCAGTGTTGACTTTCTCTAAATGGATGCCTTCGCCATGGAGACACCAATTTTCAAGAAGAAACTATGGTGGAAATTTGCCCATTGCCTGTGTCAGATAGCAACATTTCCACCCCCAAATGTGAACACGAGAAACCTTCCCTCGCAGTGGAGTTACCTGGCCACTATAAGGCGATGTTCACTTCCTGGCATTTTGATGTCCCTTTCACATCATGTTAGTGACTGATAACACACTTTTTGTGAGAGTCAACTACGCTTTTAATGACAGTTAAACTGGGTGATGGATAAGCCACTTTGACGATCAGCTAGTCAGCATTTCACCATGGAGGAAAAAGTTAGGGGTGAGCAAAAGTCAAAATATTTTCTTTTGCAAAATTATGCAACATTCTGTTAAATTCAAAGCCAGCGTTTAACACCATATTTTGTCACACAATGCGTCACTGGGTCCATTTTGAACGCAAGGATGCATTTTTGTCTAAAAGTTGGGGGAAAACACAACTGCTGCGAACAGATTTGTTCCCACGTTACTGAGCTAAAATTTTGCCACACACTGTAATTTTGAAATTTTGCATGACAAGAGTAACATACCATTTTCAAAATTACACAGGATCATATTGGCATAATGGAAATTCCACTAGTGCCTCTCAGTGCTGGATCAAACCCTGTGGAGGCCCCTAGGCGGGCCCCTCTTGATTCATTTTTTACTATCTTTTGAAAACAATTTAAGAAAGCTTGATTGTAATTTTCTTTCAAGATCAAATCAATATTATTTTGATTCATTGTGGCGGGGCCCTAAAAGGAATGGGGCCCATAGGCCGGTGACTGGTGTCTCTCAGGGGAGTCTTAGGATGTCTGCAGCCGAGAAAACTAAAAATAGGGGCGGTCATCCACCGAAGCCTCAGACGGGGAGAGGATGTGGTCCCTCGGCTAGACTGCCGATTTTGGTGTTGGAAACCAGGGGGTTCGAGCCTCGGTGTCGCGTCCATATCCTGTGATTCTGGGCAAATCACGTAATCTCCCCGTTCCTGAATGTGTAACGTAACCGGTTCTCATGTAAAGCGCTCCAATACCTTCGGGTCGAGTTCGCGCTATATAAAGTATGGGAAAAAAATAGAGCATCTCACGTTTTTTGGGGGTGCCCTCCATCAACGGCGCGGTCTCTAATCGAGATCTTGTCTTACACTGGGCTTGCAGGCTAAAAAGCCAGAGCTGAAGTCGTTCAAGGAAAGGCTCATAAGTAACTGAGCAGATTACCTTTGAGGAACTTTTAAATCAGCCCTGCCAGCTTCTTCAATTTCTTTTCGCATTCCTTTTGAATACCACTGAAAAAAAATGCTCCCTGTGAATTATCTTTTAATGTAAAATATAAATTCTCGCCACAGCGGTACCTTTTCCGAGTGCTCGGGGCTGCTGCTGATAACATACCTCAGGTGGCAATTAACTCAGTTGATTTCGAGTTCCTTGCCTTTGGCTTCCAGACCGAGGAGGGCCTCAAGTGGAAATAAAGCATTCCTCTGATTATTCGCAGGTGGCGCCAGGTTTGCAGCCTGTGCCAAGAGCTTTAATGCCAGAATCTAGGCACGTAAGAGCGAGTGTTATTATGCAGGTAGTCACTGATTGACATCCGCCCTTCGCCTTTTGAAGCCCCTTTCAGTCCTGGGTGCTAGTGTAAAGACTGCTCCGTTTATGCATATTTTTCAGTCACGCGGACATGGACTCTTGCATCCAGGAATGTAAATTTCATCCTCGAGCCACCCACGGCACAAGACCACCGTGGCACGAGAGCAGATTGTGTTGATCAGAGAGAGGGCGTCCGCCATGTTGTAACCTGTCTCAAGAGTGAGTGGCAGGAGCAGGGGGGCTGCTACTAGTCCAGGTGAGGGGATCTCTGGAGATTGCAGCCTCTGTTAGCTTTTAAACCAAAGATAAGATGAAAAGTTTTTGCCTCGGGTTCAGATTAAGAGCTGTCATTGCAAGTCTAGTGCCATTCCCAGCCAACCAATGTGGTGTGGTTGATCGCAGCAGCAAGGATGGTGGTAGTGGATCAGGAAGGGAAGCGTTTCACTACCAAACAGGGACAAACAAAGGTGACGTTACCTCCGCGTCCATCTTCCTGGATGCAGTCCTTCCTTACGCATGAGATACTATCTGGCAGAACCAATTCCCTAGCTAAAACCCCAAAAGTTCCCCCAAGATGGCCCCCGTTACCCATGAGCCACCACAAAAGGGAGTAACAAATGAAGTACTCCCTGAAACATACCACACCAAAAGACAACAGTAAAACAGGAAATAGTCAACCGCCATGCCTGGGCAAGAGAGCGGGACTCAGGACTGCATCCAGGAAGACCAGGACTCAGAATAATGAAGATTATCGGTAAGTAACCGGGGCACTGGTAGCCACCCTTAGGTGGTATGGTCGCAAGCATTGGCAGCTGAGAGAGGACACCCTCGGGCTCTGGCCTGTTCAGAGCACTGTGTTACAGGACTTGGATGGCAAACAGCAGCGCTTCAGGTATTGTGAGAGTGGGTTACACAACAAAATCATTGATTACATTGATTTAATAGATTACTTTTATGGTAAAGAGATACCTAAAGGCTTCATGGCTCTGCAAAAACAGATTGCATCAACTGAGGTGAAACAGAAGACCTCGCCATCTGAAGATGAGTTGTGAAGTACTGGCACGTTACAAACTCTATATCCATAAATACGGGCACTGTGCCACTTTAATGCAAATTATGCGTTAAACCTGATGAGGAGTAACTACGCTGATCATGGTTTTCCAGGTCCCCTTCTGCATGGAATATTCTATTTTATGCAGATTAATGTTCCTATTTACCACCTGGTCTGAAGAGTTGATTAATGGGAGTGGGGCTAGGGGGTTAAGGGAGGAGGTGGGAAGGTTTTCAATGGGTAGAGGAGGCTTGAACCAGTCAGAGAGAGAGACACCCATGCTTTCCACATCCCATAGGAGGGGCCGAGATGTGCTTGTGCCTGCATTCAAGGAACCCTGTCTCTTGGAGTAGTGGGGCCACTCTCCTTCCTTATAGACGATTCCCAGCCCAGTCCTCCAGCAATTTTAATATCTGGATTTTCTGGCTGGTGCAAATCAGATCTGGTATTCCGCACCTAAACTATCTGGTGTGAGAACACCTGGGCACTCATGGGGGAGTGTAGCAGTATCCCAACATGAGATACTGTTTAGCCTGACAGGCAGATAGAAGAAGGGAAACCACTTTAGGGCCTGGTGAAGCCTAAATGATTAACAAGGACTTTTAATTCAAATGTTAGATTAATCCAAAGCCTAGGAACTAAGAATGCCCCTGTTCATTTCTTATGAGAGGTGAGTTCAGTTGCTGCAAGTCTTGGAGCTAAGATAATGAGCCGCCATGTTTGCCTGTAATACTTTGGCAAGTTCAGATTTTTCCGTGTCATAGAATATCATGTGGGCCATATAAAAGCACTTGAACTTCACCATGGACTTGACCACCAGCAAACCAGTGAAAGCCTGTGACATCTGATCATACTTTACATACGAACTTAAAACAAGCTCAAAACAGCCTCAATTTAATTAAGAAAAACTTAAAATCAAGTACAGCTTTTAAACAAACAACAATATTTCAATTTTGAAATAGTCATTAGTAAACCATCCTTTCATTTCCCGAAACTTAGTGCAGTGAGGACCACCTGGGACTAAAGAAGCAGTCAGGCCAACAATGAGGCATTGACAACCCCTACTTGTGAGTTGTGATATTGTTGACTTTATCTAGGACCCAGGAGGGAGCTCATAGGCTGCTGTACTTATCACAAACCGGAGTATTCCCAGATTTTTAAAGAAAGGGAGGGACCTATCCCTCTGTCACACATGTCAAGAATTGTCTGTCACTACTGTCTAGCGGAGGGGGCCCATCAGCCCATTTGTAGCCAACCAGGTTTACTGTGGTGTCTGTCTCTGCATTTGTGGGAGAGGGGCCTGCACTGCATCACTGCTCCCCTTTAATATGTTATGTTAAGTGTATTTGTAAATTGCATTATCACCCATGAGGGTATCCTGGTGCTATGCCTGGTGTTTGAGGATAGCCCTGGAGGGCGGAGAGGAATTATTCGAAAAGCCAAGTCTTCAGCTTCTTGCAGAATTCAAGGAAAGAGGTGGTGGCTCTGATGTAATCTGGGAGCAGAGGTGCCTTGGTGGCTGGTCAACGTGAATGCAGCTGTTCAGGTAAGCTTGGCAAGTTTTGTGTAGAGCCGTGTGAGGAGCTTGAATTGTGCACGCTTGTGAGTCAGGAGTCAGTGTTGTTCCCTGAAGTGTGGTATGATGTGGCTTCTGCATGAAATGGTGAAGACAAGCCGGACTACTGAGTTTTGGATGATTTGCGGAAATCATGAGATGTTTAGTGATTCCTACATACAGGGAGTTTCCATAGTCCAGTCTGCTGGTGATGAGCGCTTGGGTGACTGTCTTTCTGGTGTTGTTCAGTATCTACTTGTAGACCTTTCTCAGAATCCTCAAAGTGTGATCGCAGAATGCAGTGATGACGTTGACCTGGCCGGATATTTCTAGCTTGCTATTAATGATGATCCCGAGGTTTCTGGCTTGTGAGCAGGGGGTGGGTCCTAGATCTGGTGTCTACCGGGTTGAGAACCATGATGAGGCATTCTTTCCAAAGATCATCATTTCTGTCTTGTCGGTGTTCAGCTTGAGACAGTTTGAATACATCCAGGCGGATTTGTTCCTAGAGTTGGGGAATTTGTTCGAAAGGGACAGAATGAGTTGTGTGTCATCGGCATAGGAAAGGATGTTGATTTTGTGGGTGTGGATGATGTCGACCAGTGTGGTCCTGTAAATGTTGAAGAGGGTAGGGCTGAGTGAAGAGCCTTGAGGTACTCCAGAGATGAGTTTTCTGGCTTCTGAAGATTAAGGCGATAGGTTGTCTATCTGAGATTTTTTAGTCAGAAATGAGCAGATCAGCGGAGGGTGTGCATCTAGATGCCAGTTTTGTGCAGTCTTCTGATGAGGATGGTGTGGGAGACTGTGCCAAAAGCAGCTGAGAGGTCCGGTAGGATGAGGGCTGCAGTTTCTCCTCTGTCTAGGATGCTACAGATGTCATTTGTCACTGCAATGAAAACTGTTTCTATGCTGTGGTTGGGTCTGAATCCTGACTTTTTGGTATCAAGAAGCTGGCGGTTCACAAGGTGGTGAGTGAGTTGACTTTTCTTGACCTTTTCCAGGATCTTGGCCGGGTACGGTAAGTGGGAGATTGGCTGGTAAGTTCGTAAACTTGGCTGGGCCTGCTGCGGGCGTCTTCAGTAGGGCATTAACAGCTGCATGCTTCCAGACTTCATGGAAAATGACTATGTCTGTGGAGGCATGTGTATCTACTGAGGCATAGTGACGGCCCTGAAATGTTCCTCTCGTACACAAGGGCTAATGAAGTGACTGTCTACTCTGAGGGCAATAGAGCACACCTGTCTGTATTCTACCTCTGAATATGCAGACATCACCCTAGAGTATTCACTGCTTGATGAGGCAGAGGGCCCCTGCAGTCTGCTTTTCGAGATTTTCACCGTCTGTAGTATCCGCTGTGGGTGGATCGATCCCTGTAATAGCCCTTTCAGTGTTCACTCCACTCCTTTCAGTCCACTGTTGTGCCTACTTCTGTGACAGGTCAGGGGAAAGCGGGGAGAAGATGTGTCCTAATGGCTAAAGGTACCAATTTTGGAACTGGGGAACTATGTTCCATGGTCGACTCAACATCCTGTGAATCTGAGCAAATTAGTTTATCTCCTTGTGCTTAAAAAATAATCTGACCTTGTGTAACACAACAGGTGCTCGTCGTGTAAAATGATCTAATGGGCCGAGTTTGCGCTATATAAAATTGCAAAAAAGAAATAATATAAAACATTAAAAAGAGTGAGTAAATCGGCGCCCATCTTTCCTCCTTGACTGCCACAGGTTGGTTTTATAGAACCAGCAGTGTAGAGCCTGGAGGTATTTTACAAGCCTGCCTGTCTCAAAAACCCGAGAAGATTGGTCTGACAGAAAAACATAATGTTGAAAAAATTGCTCTTTGGCAAGCTGGATGTGCAGAGATCAATTTCAGAGATAAAAGGATGTTTTTCGAGGCCGGCCAGCCCTGTAGCCATGAACTCTCAAGTGGAATCACTGATGGAATGGTGTCCGTGGGCGTGAAAGGCCTCGTTCCTGAAGAATGCCTAGGGTTTTACATTTTCGCCATGGTAACACATTTTGAACCCTCCCTGTTCTGATCCGATAAACCCCGTCCGACAGCTGGGAGGATTTGGACCCCATTTGAGTCTTGCTGGATGCGTGTTCCTTCAGCCGCCCTTATCTGTGCCCGAGATTTAACAAGGCCTCCAGCCTGAGGCTGGCAGATACTGCTCAAAGGAGCTGAAGCAGAAATGCAGTTTTTTCACCTTTGTCTGGAATTTGGACATTTGCCAACAGGACTTAGCTAGCATCAAACGTAACTAGTTTGTGCGTCAAATTGTAAAATATCATTCAGAGAGTCAAAGCAAAAGAAGGGCGTGGTGCCAAAGCATTAGTTTAAAAAAAACAAAAAAAAGAAAATCTACGCAATTGTCTTATGGTAGCAATAGTTATGTAGCGCTGCTAGCCTTTGACGAAGAGCGCAAGCGCATTTTTGAGTGGAAGTGTGTTTATATGCCTGTGTGTAAAAATAAACTCACGCAAATGGATAGCGTCAGTGCACCTGTGGAACCTGCCAATAACATAATTAATTAATTAAACTCCGCTCTGGCTCCATGTTATGAGGATAAAGCTGAGCCAGTCGCGGTTTCTCAACCTACACCCTAAGCATGATGGGATCCGAACCAAACCCTCGCATGAGTAAAATGATCCTAGAAGTATCAGCAAGCTTGGTCCTGCTGGTCTTAAAAGCCGGCTTGGCTACAAACCACCCACTTGGCAAGGGATCCTCAGCCCACCATTAGTAAAATGCTGCTAAATCTAGAGATTTTCACTTGTCTGTCAGTCAGTCATAAATCGTTATTCGGAATACATAAATCCTTAAAAGAATCAAACATATCACAAATCAAAATGTAATTACACATTTAAGACAGCAATCAATAAATAATATAGTCATTCAAACACATATACAAACAATACCAATAGTGTCAATTATTTAAAAACCTTACTACAGGTACCCAAAAGTTTCCCCATCCATGTAAAATTGGAACAAAAATTGGTACTATATTTTCATCCTCCGGCTTGCAAGAGATTTTCGCAGAAAAGTAAGGACTGGTAAGGTGGGTACCATGTTAAAATAGCGTAGCCATCAATAGTGCTGCAAGTGTAGTGGTAATGGGTCACAAACAGGAGGGGGTCACTGTAGTGCAATGAGTGTCTGTTTTTACAAACAAACTACAGGATGGAGAGAGGGTTACACTTCTGCGCTTGGGTATGGGTTCAAGGAACCCCTGTGCATAACTGTCAAAGTTTGGTGCCCATCGTTAAGTCAAGGAGTTTATATCACATTCTCAGGTGATACTTATTTCCTTTACCTCTCCCGTTGACGCAGTTGTAGATTTCTCCTTTGGTCTCCCTTCAAAGGAAAATGTACTCCTTATTCATGAGGGATGGTTGCGATTTCATCTAACTTTACAAGATCAAGTACAAAAATTCATGGGCCCTAAATGTATACATGTGCAACACACAGCGTGTTTTGTTGAATGTTTCCAGCTGTGAAGTGCGAAACGCTGGAGACTCTGGCAGATGGAAGTGCTTTTCCCTCAGCTAGCTCCTCAAACCAGTGTTCTTCTACAATATTGAGTTCAGAATATCGATCTGAAACAGTATCGATTGTAGGATATCGATATGCAATAATATTGAGTGCAGGTTATCGACCTGCAATAATATTGAGTGCAGAATATTGACATTCAACAATATTGGGTTCAGGATAGTGGTTTGCAAAGAAATCCTTCAATAATATTGAGTGCAGGATATCAACCTGCAATAATATCTAATGCAGGATATTGATCCTCAACAATATTGGGTGCAGGATATCGTCCTCAATAATATTGGGTGCCCGATATTGACATTCAACAATATTGGGTGCAGGATAGCGGTTTGCAATGAAATCCTTCAATAATATTTAGTGCAGAATATCAACCTGCAATAATATCTAATGCAGGATATTGATCCCCAACAATATTGGGTGCAGGATATCGATCTGCAATAATATTGAGCGCAGGATATTGACATGCAACAATATTGGGTGCAGGATAGCGGTTTGCAATGAAATCCTTCAATAATATTGAGTACAGAATATCAACCTGCAATAATATCTAATGCAGAATATTGATCCCCAACAATATTGGGTGCAGGATATCGATCTGCAATAATATTGAGGGCAGGATATTGACATGCAACAATATTGTGTGCAGGATATCGATCTGCAATAATGTTGACAGCAGGATATTGACATGCAACAATATTGGGTGCAGGATATCGGTCCTCAATAATATTGAGCGCAGGATATTGACATGCAACAATATTGGGTGCAGGATATCGGTCCTCAATAAGATTGAGTGCAGGATATTGACATGCAACATTATTGGGTGCAGGATATCAGTCTGCAATAATATCTAATGTAGGATATCGACCTGCAACAATAACAAGTGGGGGATAATCAATACCCCTATGTCAGCCAGGTAAGTAAATACAGGAAAGATCACATTTACTATTCTTATTCCGAATCCGTGTCACTTGACAATATATATATCCTTAAGGTATATAGATGTGGCAATGATGTATACATATGAACGTATATTTAGCTTGAAGCAAATAGTGGTAGTCAATCCCTTGCACTGGAAACTGTTGCAGGCTGATAATATGTCATTTAATATTATAACACACAACCTCAAAACCTCCAAGCTCAGACTGCTTCAAAACCTGAGGAAGGGCATTTGTCTCATGGTTGAATACGGCGTTGGATGTTCAACTTTCGACTACCTCGCATTGCTGGGAGGAGCAAGAACCTATCTGAGCCACCCATCAAGAGAGGTAGAAAATGCTGACGTTGATTAAATGGAGGGTCATACCGATACCTCTCTTTTTTTTTTTGCAAAAACAATTTTTATTGCTTTCCACAGTCACAATTACCGTCATCAATTATCATCGTGCCGACAGTCATATCCAGCTGCTATGAACCAACGCATAACCTAAGCTAAACCACAACCAACTAGCAATTCGTTGTCCGTCAGCACTCCCACATGCAGATACACCCTCCCCCCTCCCCCCTCCCCCATGTCAGTGTGCCAAAATACCAGGTATAAGGATAATTCTCTCTTTTTAAGTTGCCGTGTTATTGGTTGCGGGCCACTCCCCACCCCCACAGTCAGGCTCAGAGCTGTTGGGAGAAGTGAGGTACTCTTTCCATCGCGCGTGTGCCACCAAGTACCTCTCTATGACTGCGCTTCTGCAGGTTGCTCCAGCATTTCATCATCCTCAACCACATCCGTCCCCCACCCTTGGAGCTCAACCACTAGTGCCTCCCATGCACGCGCCATGTCCAGCGCCTTTTCGTCGTTCCCCCTTAACGCTAACTGTAGCCTGTATGTGCCCTCACTACCCGCCCATTTGGTGAAGGGCGCCTTCCACCTCTTAAAGCTAGGACCAGCTCTCTCTTTCCAGTGCAGGGTGATTTCTCTTTTGGCCACGACTAGCCCTAAATCGCAAAACTTGCTCGTGATTTTCGTGCGCGGAGTATGGGGAAACCATAGCAGCAGACAAACTCCCAGTTCCACCTCCAGATCTCGCCCTGTCACCTGGGTCAAGCAATCAATAACCTCCCCCCAGTAGTGACTTAATGCCGTACAGGACCAAAACATATGTTTGAAGTCAGCCCCCTCCTCCCCACAGCGAGGGCACTGCGGTGTGGGGCCCCCAAAATACTGAAACAATTTTGCTGGCGTCAAGTATGCCCTATGCAAGATGAGGTACTGCACCAGTTGAAACCGGGCATTACGTGTGCTCTTCCAGGCCCGTCTCTGCAGCTTGGGCCACGTCAGCTCTGGGATAGGTCTCCCGATATCCATTTCCCATTTGTCCTTCAGTGCGTGCAAGGGGGCTAGATGTTCCGTCGCCAGTCTCTGATATATTGTGCCCGCCGCCATGACCACATATTGACATATTGCAGCCGTCTGGGGTTCAGAGAGTCCCGCGTTCCAGTGCTTCTGGAGACCTGCTACCAGGGCTGCGTGGAGTAGATAGTCTCTCCTCGGGATCCCAAAGGAGTCCTGTAACCCCCGGAATGGCTGAAGCACTCCATTGAGGTACAGGTCCCCCACCATCTGTATCCCTAGGTCTTCCCAGTTTGTCAGTCCCGACCAATCCCCTCCATGGGGGAGGGCCGTGCACATACCTAACGGGATCTCCGGGGTGTAAGGGCATACCGATACCTCTCTATGAGAAAAAGACTCTTGAGAAGGACTCAGCTTCAATGTATTGGTTAGTACTTGAACATAGTAAGAACCCACACAGACGTGTTGTTGGAACCACCAACGGGTGTTTTTTTAAACAATAACCACCCAAAGAGGCTGGTTAAGGCTGGTCACACAAATATAGCACGTTCTGCAACCCTCTGTGCTGTTTGGATGGGGAACAGTTTTGCTTTCATGACGGCTGCAAGAGACGTTACAAATCAGTTACCTTCATGAAAAGCTCAAGAGTTTAAAAAAACTTCAACATTGACCATTTAATTGGTCTAGGTTGCGGAGTAAGCGTTCCTTGCCCGTCTGCACACGACATTGCATTTACTTGTTGTGTTATACCACAGTCTTCTTTATTCCAACCATAAAAGCCACTTAAAAAAATTCTGTGGCAAACTTAGTAATGTCACTCTTTTTTCATTTTCTGTGCACATCTGTTTAAGGCCCTTGTTACGAGTTTTGCAGTCCACCCGTGGTGTCGGTTCACGGACCACCAGACTGGTGGTCTGCCCGCTGCATTAGGACTGTGGCGTTTGGACCACCACGGGACCGCTGCTGCCGCCAGGGATCCACAACCCCTGGCAGTGGGGCAGCGGTCTGAGGCTTCTAATATCCTGGCAGGAACTGCCTCTGACGCTCCCATTGCTGTGCCTTTTTCAAAGGCACTGCATTGGGACCGCCAAAGAACTGCGCGCCAGAATAAAAATAAGTTGTACTCTGGTGGTTTGTCTATAATAGCATTGGCGGTCTCGGAGCGGGGTGATTGCGTGGCAGCCTGCTCCGAGACTGCTAAAGTCATAATAAGGCTCTTAGGGCCATATGTACGTAGCCGAATACCGGTCGGTAACGGCCGATTTTCGGTAATTATACCGTTACCGACCGGTATTTAGGCTTTTGACATGTAGGGGGCTCATTTCTGTATTCGGTAATTTACCTAATCGGTAAAATTACCGAATCGGTAATTTTACCGATTCGGTAAATACCGAATACAGAAATGAGATGTAGGGGGAGTGTGTGGTGGGTGTGGGGAGTCGTTATTTACCACCAACTGTAAGTTGGTGGTAAATGACAAATGACTCAGTAAATGCATTTTTTAGCCCTTAGATGTGTGCAATGTGGCAGACACACATGCCCTCAGGGCATGTATGTGTGCCACATGTGCACACATGCAGAAATCAGGGGTGCAACAGGGTGTCAATGTGACACCCTGCCACCCTTGATTAAGCTCCCTCTATTACCGATTCGGTATTTACTGATTCGGTAATGGTAACTGGCTTCCCATTGATTCCTATGGGCCTCCTGGCCCATAGGAATCAATGAGATACAGGATGCCATTACCGAATCGGTAAATACCGACTCTAAAATACCGACACTTACCGATTCGGTATTTTTTTTCCTACATTACATTTACCGATTCATAAATACCGAATCGGTAACATTCGGTATTTATGAAGTGGTAAATGTAATTTACCTACATAAGGCCCTTAGACTGTTTTGAGTGGTCATTGAGTCTTATTGCAGAGAGATGAATGACACCTGGTTGTGTCATGGATGCAGGTAAAATGAGCATACGGTTCTGTTAGTTTTGTGGGTGATAGCTAGCAGTTTAGCTATTAAATCCTGAGCTATGGTTGGTGCTGGAAATGACAAATTTGAAACAATTTACTTCAGCAACCCACAAATTGGATGGAAGACCAGTGGCAGCGCCTCAGCTAAGGCAGAGGAGCGTCGCCCCACTGCTGAAAAGGAAAAATAAAATGATAATAACGTATCATTGTTATATATTATTTTCCCTATTGCAGTCAGGGGCGGGCGGGGCTGGCCAGAGCAGGGGGAGGAGTGCTGTGCACTCCCTAAGTGCACATGAAATGTTTGGCCGGCCTCTTGGGCCAACCAAACAGTTCATGCGCACTTTGCATGTTCCTACCAGGCTGCATTACACAACCTGGTCCACGGTGCTCAGACCAATCATAACGCTGCATTGCAGCGTTCTGATTGGCTAAGGGGAGCCTGTCTGCCCGGGTGCTTCCTGCTGTCGGCTGGGACAGGAAGAGGAAGAGAACGAGGATGGAGGACGGAGGAGAGGCGGCGATCGTCTGTTAAAGGTAAGTTCTTTTTTTAAATGTAATTTCTCCTAACCACCCCCCCGCCTCACCAACCCCATCCGGTATCAGCCGCTGCTCTGGCAGACTGAGAAGAGATTGAGTCATGAGGGGCAGTCATGGGGGAGGGGAACATTCTAGATGAAGTTCAGTGCCATGACTCACATCAGAGTCAGTGAAAGCGAGCCCATAGTCTGACAATAAAAGGGAATTATACTTTTGGAAATTCTGCTTACAAATTAATTGACAAATAGGAAAAAGTTAGTGAAACCATTCTGATTTAATTGTTCAAAAATAGATAGTGTGTTATGATAATTCAGGAGTTAAAGCACTTGCCGCAATGATTTATAACTGCCTAGCTTGTCTCAGTATCTAATACTAGAAACATAGCATAAGTGGTTAAATCACTTTCTGGAGGGAAGTAATGTCTGGTGTTGTGCTTTAATCATGTAATAGCTCAGATTGTTAATTTGCCTGCTGCAGAGCACTGCATGAAACTATGTGGGCATATCTAGCTTAATTTGTTGTAGTGTGAATATGTATAAGTACAGCAAAATTTCGCAAGAGTATGCAAAATTCCGCAGGGAGTGTAACCCAGCATTTAGAACTATTTTCTTAGCACAAAATGCTTAAGTAATTCAGAATTCAACAGAACATAAACAACAGCAGCCAGCAGCTGCTCATGCTTGTTAAGTTTGTTGTTCCTCTCTTCCAGTAGGATTGCTTTGCCAAATTACTCATACTTACGCAAATGGGCTTAATCGTGTTATTTTCAGTAATTTTGTGTCAAACATCAATGCAGAATTACTTAAATTATGCCAATTACTCCGGCGTGATTAAAATTTCGTGCAGGCCGCTCTAGCTCTCCGAAGGACGATAGACGTCTGAAAAGGGAGTCATGCAGACGCGCAGCGGACTCGCGCAGCGGGATCGCCGGATCTCCGCCGGAGTTACGCCTGAGTTCAGCCCGTCTGCGCCCGTCCGCGCTGAGGACGGGCTGCTGGGCGGGTTGCACTCGGGGATCCTCCACTTTTCTCATCAGGTAGTGAGGGAATATTCCTTACGTGAGTTGTTAGCTCTGAGACCACTGCCTCTAGCGTGTCACCTTTGTTTTTCTCCGGAGGCTTTGAGACGCTCCTCTACCTGTCGCACGTGTGGGGCGGTGCTCCGTCCTTCTTCTACATGTAGGACGAGACCTCGAACCTTTCCAGCCTTGCGGACTATTACTCAACCTAGAAAGGGCTTCCTGATCAATGCTAGGTCGCTTATTAAGAATAATATAGCGTTTCATGAGTTTGTGTTCGATAGGCAACCTGATTGGGTATTCGTGACGGAAACGTGGGCGTCCGATTCTTCTGGACATGATCTTATACTGGCGGTACCTGAGGGCTTTACGATTTACAGACAGGATAGAGTGGGACGCAGAGGGGGAGGGTTGGCAATTCTTTGTAGAGCCTCACTTTCATGTACTATAAAATCCCTGTCAGAGACCTCGGACCCCTTTGAGGCTCTGTATTTTTGCATTCTGTGTTCACCTACAGTCTCTTTTACTGGCATTCTCGTTTACAGACCGCCTGGTTCTAGAGCCAGCTTCTGCTCTGAACTATTCCGAATTCTGGAGCCCTACTTTGGTAAATCACATTTTACCATTCTTGGGGACTTAAATTTCCACTTGGACGACCGGGGAACCAAGGACACCTCTCAGCTGATGGACTCGCTGGAAGCCTGTGAGTTCATTCAGCTGGTAAAAAGTTCAACTCATCAGGCTGGTCATATATTGGATGGGGTGTTCACCAACGATTCTAGACTCTCAGCTGGTTCTCCCATACCTTTGGCCTGGTCGGACCACCTGGCAGTTTCTCTTGAATTTCTATCTTCGGTTGAAGAGCCCCGTAATTCTGCCACTAGTAATAGTGGTCTGAAAAGAAGCTATAGGAATATCACTAATGAAACCCTTGCTCCTTTTCTAAGAGGCTCTGAGACTTCGACTCCGCGAGATGTGGATGAGGCGGCCCAAGAGCTTGCCAAGTCCATTACTATAGCGGTTGATGTGCTAGCCCCTGCCTCCTTGCGGTATGTGGCTCGGCGGAAACCTTCAGCGCCGTGGTTCACAGAGTTTTTAAGACTCCTAAGACAAACTTGTAGATCTAAGGAGAGAAAATGGCGTAAGTCATGAGATCCCTCTGATAGAGAGGATCATAAACGGATGTTACGTAATTATAAAACCAGAGTGATCAAAGAGAAGCAGGAGTTCTTTTCGAACCTGACGATCTCTCTTTCTTCGTCCAAAGAGTTATTTAAGATCGTGGACTCTTTATGCTCCTTTCAGACACCCGATCCAGTTGTGAGCTCACAGGAGCTATGTAATAACATCTCTGAGTTCTTTTATAAGAAAATTTCGGATATTCACCTCGCCTTAGAAAGTCAGAGGAATTTGCTAGATGATCACTCCCTTTTTGACATTAAGGTCTCAGAATCTTGGATGAGAGATCCAAATAAGACTCTCACCCTTTTTCCTCCGCTCTCTCTTGAGGGGCTTAATCTCCTGTTAGACAGGACTAAGTCTGCCTCCCCTATGGACCCTTGTCCCTTGAAAGTTTTAAAGGGTTGTAGGGACATTCTTTTGCCTCCATTGTTGGAAGTAATGAATGGGGCTTTGGCCAAGGGTATCTTCCCTTCGGCCTGGAAAAAGGCCATAGTGAAGCCTCTTCTTAAAAAATCTTCCCTCGATCCTGGAGTGTTGAAGAATTTCAGACCGATTTCCCTGTTATCTGCTCCTGCAAACATACTTGAAGCCCACCTAAACCTTCACCTTTCCACCTTTCTTGATTCCTCTGAGTTCTTTGATAGTTCTCAGCATGGATTCAGGAAAGCTCACAGCACAGAATCTGCTCTGACTATGGTGGTCAATAACATTCGTCGTAAGGTTGATCACGGTCAGACGACTATTTTGGTCGTGTTGGATCTTACTGCAGCGTTTGATACCCTGTCTCCCTCTATTTTAACATCTAGGTTACGGGAGGCAGGGGTAGCAGGACCGGCTTTATATCTTCTTGACTCTTTTTTACATTCCAGAGAGCAAAGAGTCATGCTTGGAGAGTTCCTCTCCCCTGCTAAATCTTTGCAATGTGGGGTGCCCCAGGGGTCGGCTTTAAGTCCGACCCTATTCAACATCTATGTGGCCCCCCTTGCAAGATTAGTAAGATCTCAGGGGATGGAGGTGGTATCTTACACCGATGACACGCAAATTATGGTGTCCCTAGCCCACTCTGTTAGTGTCTCGGCGTCGGGTTTTAGGTCATGTATGCAGATGGTGGCGGAGTGGATGATTCTAAACTCCTTAAAATTGAATGCCGACAAAACTGAGGTCCTGGTCTTTGGTAAAGACCAGGACATTTGGTCTAGTGAGTGGTGGCCTATATCTTTAGGAACTTGCCCCACTCCATCCCAATCGGCTAGGAATCTCGGCGTTATCTTTGATACTTCATTGTCCATGAATCTCCAGGTCAACAGGACGGTAGCCACTTGCTGGGGAGTCATCAAGATTCTTAAAAGAATCCTTCATTATCTGTCTCCTCAGGCACGTAAGCAAACCGTGATTGCCCTTGTAGGTTCTAGGCTGGATTATTGTAACGCATTATATGTGGGGATTAATAAATGCCTTATCCAGCGTCTTCAGGTTGTGCAGAATGCAGCCGCCAAATTTGTCCTGGCACTTCCAAAGGAGTCTTCCGCAACTATGGCCAGGAAGAACCTGCACTGGCTCCCTATCCACCATAGGATTTCATTTAAACTGCTATGCCTGACGTACAGAGCCCTTTTTGCTGGCCCCGTTGATGCTTTGGGGTGTTTGCTGACCCGCTACATTCCCAGTAGACGTCTTCGCTCCTCAGACTCTAATCAGCTGGTGGTCCTTCGCTCCAGGAAGGTTAGATGGGGCAGCAGAGCTTTTTCCATCGCTGCTCCACTCTTATGGAACACTCTCCCTTTGGAGATTAAGTCCCAACCTTCTATGGCTCTTTTTAGGAAGGCACTTAAGACTGGGTGTTTTACAAAGGCCTACCAATAAGTTCCCTTATCTTTTATTCAGTTAGCTCTGTTTGGCTAGGCGCCTTGACGCCCATTGGGCTTAGTAGCGCGGTATAAGTCGGAATTCATTCATTCATTCATTCATTATCGTCCTACATACCTTCATTACCCAGTTAGGTAATGCCCCATCTCTGTTTCGCTCTTGTGTCATGTGTTCCCAAAACATTCAGTGTGTGCAGATTTGAAATGTTAAGTGTCTCATCTTGCATGTTATTAGAATCCTAGGTCCCACCCTTAGGCTGAGTTTGAGTAACTTTCCTGTCCAAAGTTTGCACTTCAAACTCGTGCAGTATAGCGTTTCCCCTTGGATCTTGGGGATTTCTGGGAAGGGATTAGCTTCAATGGTGTGCTTGGTGCTCTGCCCTGCCGTGTGCCCGCTAAACATCTTGACAAGCCTCCCCGTTATCATGTAAGCAACCAGTGTGTTATGCACCCACAGTCATGATCTCATAGGGAAGAGGTGTGGCGCCAGGGCGACTGACTCCGGAATCTGGGGATCACGGTTCGAGCGCCGGCGGCAGATTAGCCCAGCACCATGTGACTCTGGGCAATAGCTTGCTTAATCTTTCCTACGGCCCCCAGCGCCTAGAGACCCTTATGGGTGAGTGTTCGCGCTTTACAAATGTGGATATTATTATTATTATACAATCATTTAATAAAGGATATAGGTGGGAGTCCATCAGCTCACGCGGTCTCTGCTCACCTGGGTTCAGCCACACACCTGCCACCACATTGCTGGAAGAAGAGAGCAGGGAGGACCGCAAGCAACTCGGAGAAGCCTCTCGCTCTGCTCTCTTCTTCAGCACACAAGCCTCAGGGGCCACCAAAGCCACCACGCCAGGCAAGCCACACCTCAACTCTCAGGCTGCGGTCCCAGATGTAGCCACAGTAACTTTTTTGTCAGAGTTGCACCTCGTTTTAGGGCCCTATCTCGACACTCATTTGCTGCGGTGCCTTAACATCTAGTCCTGGCGGCAGGGCTTTAAGTGGGATGAAAAAACTGGGGGGGGGGGGCGCTCAAAAGGGCGTGGCCAATATAATTAAGGGAGTGACTTAAAAACACGTAACTTAAAAAGCTGTGCTTAGCATAGTGGGCCGCCCGACTTGTATTTTGCTGTTTCAGTCATTGCATCCAGATATATGATACAACAAGTGACATCATACCTACACCACGTCAGGACTATTGACTTTGTCAAAGGTTGTTAGTTGCATAAGATAAATAAGCAGCAACTATGGCGTGTATATAATATTGAAAAAGCTTCCATTTAAAGCCCGGGTGACACCATAACAACATTGCTGCTCCTGAGTTTCAAAAAGAGAAGGGAAATCAAGAGAAAAAAGGACTCTCTTCAAAGGATTTCCCTTCCCTTATAACGCTCACCTGGCATGGCGTCATGCTGTAACGTCTCCACTAGCGAGAAGTGAGCAGTGTGAGCACGGGCACATCGATGTGCCTTCTGTCACTGCAGTCGGGGAAAAAACGGACCGCCAGTGCCAGGGCACAAAACAGAGCCCGATAGAGACCCGTTTCGAGGCCTCCTTTAAAAAACCGTCGAAGCTCAGCACCGGTGAGACCCGGCCCACTTAAAGCCCTGCCTGGCGGTATGGATTATTAGGGTGTTCATGGCCTTCTCTCAAAATTCTCATAAATGCTCCGTAAGAAGGTCGAATTGCAGTTCCAATCTGCAGCGTGCTTGTGTACTGCCCTACGTCACCTTCCGCCCTCCTGGGTCACCAGTCACGTCCGTTCAGTCCCACCCGCCGCTCAATTGCAGGGGGGCGTCAAAAGGTAGCCCCGCGAGCAACTCGGAGCACCTTCTCACTCCTCTCTCTTCTTCAACAAATGAGACTTGGGGGCTGCCGTTGGATCCAAGCCGTCAGGTAAACCATGCCCGAATTCCCAGGTTGTGTAGTCCTCGAGGTAGCTGCAGGCCCCACTGCTGTTAACCTCTCGCAGGATTCGGGGCCGCATCCCAGGGCCCCATTCCAGCGGTCTCCTCTGCTCTGCTCTGGTGTCCAACATTTTAGCCCCCAAAGAGGGGTTATTCACTGTGATTGGGGATAATTGTTCGGGCTTTTGGACAGAGTTCGCAATTATGCAGCTTTACCTATGGCTAGGTTGCTTGTGAGTTTGAGTGCAGATCCTGGCTCTGTGCAGCAGGGATTGGCTTTGTGGTCGGTTAGGCACAGGGCCTGACCACAGGACAGAGCCTATTGGTGTGGTTTTGTCCAACTTTTCCCATTCCTAAGCCATCAGAGTGTGGCTGGATATGGAGATTAATGTACAAGGAGATAAAGCAATTTGATATGGATCACAGCATGCCAGTTAAAAGCGTTCAAGCCAGTAAATCCAGGTCTCCTGAATTCAAACTCTGTAGCTTAGCCAAAATACTGTATCCCAATTGAACAACCCACTGGGTGGCCACTGCTTAACTCTTGTGCGCCCCTATGCTTGAGGCAGATGTTCTGGTGGCACTCCACCATTCAACTCTCCATTTATGCGCCACTGTTTGGTTGCATCCATCTCTCTTAAGGTTTCCATCATGGGGTTGCCATCATGTCTATGTCATGAAGCAGCCAGCATCTCAGTGGCTGTGATACACTGGCCCATCAGAACAACTTTGAATGAGCTGATTATGAATGTGAACATCCAGCAATATGGCGCCACTAGGAGCATGCTTATAGAGCTCATACATTGCTTTTCTTAATGGAATATACTGAGATGCTTCCTTGCTCCAAGATATATCAGCTTCAGTCGCACATTGAGTTGTTAAAGCGTAGGAGACCGCATCAAAAGACATTGACAATCTCCAGAATAGATGGAACATAGGCCTTGTTTTAGAGTAAGTTAGCAGAGGATAAGGTGGGGCTCTCTAAGCCTATAATGGAGCTGTTAGGGTGATTGCCTTCCTCCAGGTCATTACGGACACTGGAGAAAGTGTTTGCAATGACCTGGAGTGAGATGGTCAACCTAGCAGCCGCTGGTCAGTTGAATGCCAAGTGCGTCCATGTTCTTTTGGCCCTACTCAGAATTTATGTATATTTGACCTAAACAAGCTCCAAAAGCAGCAGTTTGCTAGAGTTAGACAAATTATTAATTGACCCTGATTAGTAGTGATGTTCCCCTCCAGTGGGGCTCCACTAACTGATTTTATTGTCTGAATTTGTGATGCATTTAATGGCAGTCCCAGGCAGACAAATCTAGTGACTGTCACCCCATCTTGGATAGGGTGTATTGAATGTCACAGTGATCCTGGGGCCCTGTGGTGGACAGGCTGTCAGGTCAAACCTATCCAATGGTGGAGCCGTCTGAGGCTCCGCCTTTGAAAAACCTGAAAGTAACGCACATCTGAATGGGGTGAGGGAAAACTAAACTTTGGTGTGTGGGACATCTGCCAATGTTTGTCAGATGCTAAGCATGTGCCATACTCTAGCTAACCCCAAATCCCACTGAGATAAAATAAACCAGATTTATGTTAAACTTCAACTGAGTAAATGAACAACAGAACTTCAGAGTTCAAGTGCAGCTGGAACTACGGAATGTGGACCTAAGAAGAAATCAGGAGAGGGCCATGAAGACTTTGGAAAGGATCAGACCAGCCTGTCGCGTGCAATTTTAAAAGTGACTATTGGGATGATCTAAACAAGCCTTATGCAGAATCAAGTGAAGGTCTGAAGTCAGACAGTTCCATGCAGGTAGCACAATACCACCAACACAGTACAACTGAAAGATTTAAATTCCATCCTGCTCGTTGTAATGATTTTTTTCTTCCTTGTTAGAATCCAGAATTTTTTTTTTCTGATTTGCACCAATTTGCTTATTTTTGTTGTCATTTTGTAAGTCACCTGAGGCAACCTGGCACACTATGGTACACATTTGTAATTATAACCCGGAAATACAGGGAAAAGTTTTCAATATCTTTTGAGCTCTTCTTCCCACTCAGATATTTTTCCAGAGAAGAACCTTTGCTCAGGCAGCCTGGTCAGAGGAACCCAATGCGGCCCACCTATCAAACTTCATCCACTGGACCCATTTGAGGCACACAAACTCACAAAATACATCTCACCTTCAACACCTGCCAGCATTTACCACTGAAGACATTTTGTGCATCAGAGAAGAAACTAAGGACATGATTTAGAGGTGGAGGATAAGCATGAAATCTGTCAAAATCCCTGTGGGGTAATGAGTGTGCCAAAGGTTTGATGACCCAAAGTCATAGCATCCTCTGGGTTCGACATTTGTCTACCATGCTTCTGTGTTGTCATCACTAAAAATGATAACAAATCAGCTTACCAAACCACTCTCTTAAGTGGTATGTACACTGTGAAAGATCACCCTGCAATTATGTCCATGACACACTCGTGAATTCTCCTAGATGGACAAGCCTAGTAGAAATGTTTATACTGGCCGAGTGATATACATTAATACTGACGGAGATCTGTCCACTTCGACTCGTAGCTTCCATAAGCATCATGAACTGTTACAAGCTATCATTTATGTATTCATTATTTTTTTGTATACGACCTAATACCTAATTTGCAGTCATGTGGTGGGTATGGCAATCCCTTTGCCATGCAAACCCAATGATTTAGGAATTTCCGTTGATGTACTCTTCTCAGGGTTTAGTACATGGGTACTCACAGACTTTCTGTTGAGGGCCAAAATTACAGTGTGGTTTGTGGCAGAGGGCCGCACAGGTAGGGGTGGGGTCAGTGGGGGGGCGGGGCTAGAGTAAAACAAATCTAACCCGTTTCAGATTTCAAAAGTAGATGTAACTACAAAGAGCACATTTTGATAATACATTGTTATTAGCAGACAATAGCAATCTTAAGAGGCATTGCATAGCTTCATACACACTTTGACCCCAATTCCATCACAGTCTCCCTCCCTCTTTGTCAGTCAGTCTCTCTGTCAGTCAGTCTATCTCTCTCTTTCAGTCTCTCTCTGTTAGTCTCTCTCTCTGTGAGTAAGTGTCTCTTAGTCAGTCAGTCAGTCTCTCTGTCAGGCTCTCTCTGTCAGTCAGTCAGTCAGTCTCTCTCTGTCAGTCTCAGTTAGTCAGTCTCTCACTCAGTCTCAGTCAGTCAGTCTCTCTCTCAGTCAGTCACTCTCTCTCTCCCTGTCAGTCTCTCTCTCTCTCTGACAGTCTCTCTCTCTCAGTCAGTCTCTCTCTCTCTCTCTATTCTCTCCACTCTCTCTCTCTCTCCACTGTCTTCCTCTCTCCACTGTATTTCTCTCTCCACTCTCTCTCTCCATTCTCTCCCCACTCCCTCTCTCTCTCTCTCTCTCTCTCTCCACTCTCTCTCTCTCCACTCTATCTCTCTTCTCTCTCTCTCTATCCACTGTCTCTCTCCACTCTCTCTCTCTCCACTCTCTCTCTCTCTCTCTCTCTCTCTCTCGCCACTCTCTCGCCACTCTCTCTTTTTCTATCTCCCTCTCTCTCCACTTTCTCTCTCTCCCTCTCTCTCTCTCTCCACTTTCTCACTCTCTCTCTGGGGGCCCATGGGTACATTACCTGCAAGGTCCGCGGGCCGCCAAGGAAAGCCAGCCGGGCCGCTGGTGGCCCACGGGCTGTACAATGATTACCATGGGTTTAGTACTTCCCACAGAAATCAAAGGATTTTCCATTAATATCCAATTCTAAATCAAGCCTGCTATTTGATGGGATTTAATCCCAATTGGCAATACCTTTGGTGCTCCCTGTAAGTCCCTAGTAAGTGGTACCCAGTGTACCTAGGGCAAGGAGGATAAAGAGGGGCCTTAAGGGCTGCAGTCCGAATTGTGCGACCATAATGGACCCCTTACCAAACCCATACAGATTGCCACTGCAGGCTGCAGGTCTTGGTGCAGACAAAAGTAAAACAAATACATAGCACATATCCCTCTGTAACAAAACACGGCCAAGCACCACTGGTACCTTGGACTCAGTGTGCACAGGGTATGAATTTATCCTACAACATAAATCAAATGTTTCAACTTAATGTAAAGCTTCCACTTTTAATCTTTGTTCAAACATCAAAAATTGTTTAACCTGTTGCTAATACAAAGGCCACGTCTGTTCTTATGAACCTAACACCATTATTCTCAACAAATAATATACAATGGTTGATCCACCCGTGAAGTCACAGACTCAGGTCTCTTCTTTGTCCTCTGTTGCAAGATGTTTCAGATCTGAGGTTCTGGTGCTAGGGGTGCCCCTTAAATCCTAGAGTCAGGGGCATTATAGGTGTGGGTCCAAGTAGCGAATGGGCTCCTAGCTTCATCAGCTAAACCGCCCCTAAGGTGACCACTCCCGGGAGGGGGTGCCACCTTTGCTATTCTTCCACTTTAAAAAATCGAAGAAAGCTTTCATGGCTTAGCCTTCCGGGGGTGTACACCTCCTGACCATACAATTTTCCTGCCTGCTCAGGTGCAAATGTGCCTGGGGGTTGGAGAACCGCTGTTTGCACCTTTGGGAGTCAGCCTGCTTGCATATCAGAGGCGGTGCATCCTTTGAAGCTCACCGTCTTGATGTGCCACTTCACTAGCCATCCTGTCAGATAGGGCGCTTCACTAGCCATCCTGTCAGATAGGGTGGTGTCACTTGCTTCCCGGGCAGGCCTTTGTTTCTGACTCCTGGGAGTGTTCACACCTTATCGCAGGGGTCGGATATCTGTCTTGGTGGCAGCAGCTGCAGACTCCCAGGCTTGACACAGAAGAGGCTGGGGCAACTAGGTGGGCAGCCTCTAAGGTAGTCACCTGGGTGCATGTCACATTAAATCTATCTATATAGGTAAAAGTCGGCTTTAATGAGACAAATTGTTTGATACCAACATGACGCTTTTCAGTGGGACCATAATAGAGCTGGCAACCTCCGGGGCCTGGGTGTCAGCTCATGTTATCCTATGGCCCCCTGAGCACTTAGAGTAGCCCTCAATGGAAAGAGGCTTCTATAGGGACACATAAGCTTGCACTTATAGGCCTGCATCTTGAATATAATGCAACCCGCCTCCTGGGCTCAGGAGGCCTACCTTCGGGTTGACTGACATATATTAAACACAGTGCTTTGATTTTGCCATTCATGGTGAGGTTAAAGTTGAGTTGGAGCAGTTTGCCCTGTTCCTGCAGTCTGTAATGGCAGGCCTGACGTCATCTGTCACTCAGGGTGGTGCAAGCAATGCTTCATGCCCTGGTGACCCCTTTAACTCCCATGTCCTAGTATCTTTGGCACCGCTTACCAGCAACTTATAAGGTGGTAAAGTAAATTGAGGTTACCAATTTATTTAAATCATTATTTAGGAGAACGCACTGGTACTGGGCCTGGGCAGCAGGCTCAAGTGCACTTTCAGTGTCATAACCATCAGCATTGGGGAGAAAAAGTGTGAGGGTGACCATACAAAAAGGGCACTTTCCTATGGATGATACATACATAGTGTTAGAAATGGGGGTCTCTAGTTGGCAGAGAAAGGTACCTTTGACCATATAGGGACCCTTGCTTCTAGTCAGGGTAAGGGGGATACACATTTTAGATAATCCCTGCTCACCCCCTTGGTAGCTTGGTACGAGCAGACAGGCTTATCCCAAAGGCAATGTGTAGAGTATTTGTACCAACACTCACAGTAACACAGCGAAAACACCACAAATGGACACCACACCAGTTTAGAAAAATGAAATATCTTTATCTAAACTACACAAGACCAAAACGACAAAAATCCAACATACAAAAACTCAGTAGAATGTCTTTAAAGAGGGATGTTGCGAAAATAACCTTGTAGATGATAAATGCGACACTTTAGTCTTTAGTACCTGGGATGCGTAACGCAAAACAAACAAAAGGGGCGCAGAGAAGGCGATGCGTTGATTCTTCCTGCGTTCCGGTTCCGATGTGACAAGATAACTCCTCGATGCGTTCCGACGATCCGGTGCGACAAAATAGCGTCTTTAGTGCAATGCGACAACGTGGAGGCGAACTTCATGGTATTCTGAGCGGCAACAGGCCCTGCGACACGCTTCCCCGATGATGCGACGACACCCTCGGCGACTGCGACACGCTTCTCCGATGTTGCGGCGGTGATCACCAGCAGCGCGCTTCCTCAGTGATGCGACGGCCCTGCGACACGCTTCTCCGGTGATGCGACAGCACCCTCTGTGGCGGCGACACACTTCTCTGGTGATGCGACGGCGAACAGCAGCAGCGGCGACACGCTTCCTCGATGAAGTGACAGCCGCTGCTGTGGCGGCGTCGCACTTCTCTCTCGTTGCGTCGCACTTCCAGCTCCGAACCGCAAAAATGCCTCACACACATTTACAGGCCCTCCTGGCAGACTGGAACTCCCAACAAGGAAGTTCAGGGAAGCTGGGGGTGAAGTTCTTTTGTGCCTTCGACTTCAGAAACAGGAGGCCAGCTCTTCTCAGGCTCTTGGAGACTTTTCTTCAGATGGAAACAGCACACAGCAAAGTCCTTCTTAAAGCAGGAGACACAGCACACAGCAAAGTCCCTTGGACCTCTCCTCAGTAGAAACAGCAAACTGCAGGCCAAGCCCAGACACACAGCAAGGGTAGTACTTCTCCTCAGTCTCTTCAGCTGATCTTCTTCGGGCAGGGATTCCTCTGGATCACGAAGTAGTCTAGCTTTCAGGGGTTTCAGCTCTCATATTTATACCCCAAAAGTCTTTGTTCTCTATGTGTGAGGGGTCCTGGACAGAGTCCAAACCAGTTCTGGGGGCACTCTGCCAGTGCACATCTTCTTCCTTTGTGAGTGTGGGCCAGGGACATCAGACACACTGCAGGAGGTGGAGCCAGCATTGTGGAAGGCAGGCACAGCCCTATTCAGGGCCAGGTGCTACTCCTCCCACCACTCCAAATGCAGATAGGTCTATTCAGCCTCGTGCTGACTCACCCAGACTCCTGGAGCCACCCCAGCCCCTGTCACTCTCAAACAAGACAGTCAATCCACAGACAGAGGCACACAGAAAGGTTGAACAAGAAAATAGCCACTTTCTAAAAGTGATATTTTCAAACACAGAATTTAAAAACAATCCCTCCTAAAAGGTGTGTTATTAAATTCTGAGTTCAGGGATACCAGATTCCAAATGTCTATGTTGCTCCTATGGGAAGATATGCAGATAAACATGTTACATAGCATTCCCCATTCTGTTCTATGGGCAAGATAGCCTTTCAATAGTGAAAAACGAAATTGGCAGTATTTCACTATCAGGACATGTTACCCACCCTAGAACATGTCCTACCTTTCACATACACTGCACCCTGCCCAGGTGGGTGCCTTGGGCCTACCATAGGGGTGTCCAATGTGTAAGAAAATGAAGGGTCAGGCCTGGCAAGTGGGTAAACTTGGCCAGGTCAACAGGGCAGTTAACAAACTGTGCACAGGCACCGCGGTGGCAGGCCTGAGACCTCTTTACAGCGCTACTCATCTGGGTGGCACAATCAATGCTGAACGCCCACTAGTAGCATTTGAATTACCAGCCCTGGCACACTCAGTGCACTTTACTAGGGACCTACTGGTAAAACAAATAATCCAATCATGGATAACCAATCACAATTACAATTTACACAGAGAGAATATGCACTTTAGCACTGATCAGCAGTGGTAAAGTGCCCAGACTCCTATAGCCAACAAACACAGGTCAGGAAATACAAAGGAGGAAGAAGCAAAATGTTTGGGGATAACCCTGCAAAATGGGCCATTTCCAACACATAGCAGAGCAAAATGTATTCACACAGCTCCGAAATCATTCTCATGTTGTCTCTTTAGTAATCCATATTACATAATCTCTTGAAATGCCAATATGTACACATATGTAATGTAATGTAACATGGATGTGTAGAGCGTGAAACTTGTCACCCATGAGGGTATCCAGGCGCTGAGTAGGTATGGGTTCTGCAAGAAGGATCAGTTGAAGAGCCAGGTTTCTGGTTCTTGCGGGGATCCATTAGTGACGTGCCTGTCCTGATGTGCCTGGAGAGGTCGTTCCAGGATTTGGCATAGTTTGCATTGTCATGCTTACAGAAGACTCCTTAGTTACACCACATACTCTCAATTAATCAAACACAAGTGGAAGGCGTTCGTGCTGATCATCCATGGGAAGTGGGTTCAAAGAGAAACGTGCGTGGATGAAGGCCTAGAATACCAACTATCACATTTGTCCAGTACATACGTGATGAAGAAAACCTGTGCAACCTTTTTAAGTCTTATCTACTAGACGCCCTGTGTGTTGCAAGACATATTGTTAGCTTACAGTGGGCTGAGAGCTCGCTCATTGCTTACCATTGATTGGCTTTACTGTCACCGTTTTTTTTAATTGCTTCTCATTGGTTAGCATCTACGGGTTTTCCTTCCTCCTTCTTATGTTTATCCTACACCGCCTTCCGTGATGTGTCCGCCCTTGTGTGACCCTCGTCTTCATTGCCGTCTGGTTCTCCCCCTTCCAGCTCCATGTTGCTCTCTCTCTCTCTCGCGCCCATTTACTATTCTCTCCTGCTCTTCATGCTTCACCTAGTCCTCCTGAAAACTGTATTGCTTCCCCCTACCCGCACCCTCTGTGTTGTTTCAAGTTCCACGTGTTTTGGTTTAGGCTCCATTGGCCTACCATGTTGCTGCTGTGTCCATGCCGATGTTGTTTCCCAGTACCTACTTTCCTCTTGTGATGCTTCTGCCTCCTACACGTGTTATTAACCCTCACCAGCTTTCCAAACATAATGTTTTTTTTAATTTCCTGTCCATGTTGGACCTGCAAATATATAGAAATAAAAAATGGTTGTGTTATTTTGTGAGTGTGTGCATGCATGGTGGACACCCTCAAAGTTCTGACAAACATTTTCACTGTTGCTTTTGGCAGGAATTGATATTTCAGGCTATATAATATATGGATATCTGAACATTTAAAAGTGGGGAAAGTGCTTATGCCATTATGACTATATCACCAGTATGGTAGGGACTTTCCAGGGGTTTAATTCCAATTTTATATCTTAACTAAGTTACAACATGTAGACAACAGGTTCTACATGCACATTAGATTGCAGGTGTGCTATCTACAAACATCTTATTCTTGAACATTCCTTGACCACCCACCAAAAAGAGTCTTTGGTCCAGACAAGAGTTGCCAATTCCTTTCTCTCACCTAGAAAGAAAGAAAGCTCCTCTCTCCTGATAATGATATTATTTATGCCTACGTTGTGCTTTGTTACTTTCTTGTTTGAATTTCTAATGATCGTTCTTATTTGTTTCTTTTCTTTTGTTGCTGCTGCATTAACTTTTTTAGTGGCAAGTAGTTTCCATAGAGGGCTTGCCATCCTCGCTATAAGCACCAAATTGCTGGCATGGAGCATGATCAGTGATTTCATGATGTCAGTGCTTGGGTCCTCATCCTTTGCTCATACCAAGACTGAGTAAATATTAGTATTAAGAAGAAAGCTCGCTGGCACAAAAGGGAGCTCTTGTGCGCCTCTGTTTTCTTCATTTTTCCTCTTTCTTTGGGCATCAAGTCCTACCTTGACCTGGGTGTGTTGTTTTCTGTTGTAGATTCATAAAGGTTTCTTCTGATGTGCCACCCAGGCTCATTCCTTTGAATTTCTTCTTCTACAATGTTATTCACTCAACCATTTCAAACACTTGGCTGTTCTCCAGAAACGCTACACTTAAATGTCTTTTTACTTCTGCTGTAGTTTCAGTGAGAGACTTTGAAGATTTGATGGTGAATCCCTTCTGCAATGTACCCTCTGGTAGAAACATGCTCTCCTCTCACCCCATCAACTGATGAAGTTGAGAATCTACATTTGTGGAATTTTTAATCTCATATTTTAAGTCTTAACAAAGATGGTAAAGGATAACTTTGTTAATTTCATGCATCTTATTGAAGATTAGAGGTCTCTGACACCAGGCTCTAGCCTGTGGTGTTTACAGTTGCAGCAGGGTGTTTATGATGCCGGCGGAGTATCTCTTGACCATGGGACCAGATAGGGAGATTTAGAGGCACTAAACATACGAATCCACTGTAGAGTTCTTACAACTCCCTCCAAGTGTCGGGGGCCTTGGCACACCGTGGTCAAGGTTCAAGATTCCAACTCTGGTCACTCATGGTCAGATTATTGTTGCATTATAGGTGTCCTCCTGCCTCTGAAGCATCACACTTTTGTTAAGGATCCAATGGGTTTGGAACCAGGGATGTGGCAGATGCTAAGGTACACCGCTGTGTTAAACCGCAGGTAATTTGGCCACAGGAAGAATAATAAAGAGGTGCATGTTCAACGATAATTATTGGAATTAATTAAGCCTCGAAGGTAAGTATTTGAACTACTTATAAATCATTTACCACTCATCCAAGTTTACATCTGTAAGCCTGCAAGCCCAGTGTGCTTTATTGTAAGCCAGAGTTTGAGAGGCCCACATCAAACTACATAAAAAACACAAATAAGTTATTTTTGTGATGATATTTTACATTGTGTTGTAATGTACAAGGTATGATACCAGAATATCTTTGTCAGAGTGTTAGACAAAGATATTCTGGTATTGTGCCCTTAATTTCATTTACAAAAATATGATTATTATTATTATTATTATTAATTCACATTTAGTAAAGCGCATGGCTACCCTTAGGCATCCCAGCGCTAGCAACAGCAAGTGACGGAGGGCAGTCTCAAGGCGGGTTCTGAAAAAGCCATGTTTTTAGTTGCTTCCGAAATGAAAGATGATGGGTCAGTGAACGGGGATAGGTCGGGAGCTTGTTCCATAGTCTTGTCGCATTGTAGGTGAACATACGGCCTCGTGCTCTTTTGATTTTAGGTACTGTTGCCATGAACAGATTAGCTGAACGCAGGCATCTTGAGGGATGGTGAAAGGCCAGAAGGGCGCGATTGATTTTAGGGGCAATCCCCCATAGGGTTTTATGCGCCATGCATAATGATTTGAACATTATGCGTTCCTTTATTGGTAGCCAAAGTAATGATCTCAGCGCCGGCTTATCTGATTGTGATCTGGGAATGTTGTGCAACAGCTTGGCTGCGCAATTCTGCACAACCTGCAGTTTTCTTGTGGTGGTATTCGGGGTGCCCAGGTAGAGAGAGTTTCCATAGTCTAACCGGGACAGCACCATTGCCTGTACCATGATCCTACATTCATTTGCCGGAAGCAGTTGGAGAATTTTCCGCATTTACCTGATGATGTCGTAACAAGAGGCTGCTAATTGTACTGCTTGGTGGTTAAATTTCAGTTCCCTATCCAGCCATACTCCCAGGCTTTTAATCCTTTCTCTGGGTTTTGGAGATAGGCTAAGACATTTAGACCAACTCAGTATGGGACTATTGATGGAATAATTGCCAAGGATCATTAACTCCGTCTTGTCTCCATTGAGCTTGAGACACGACTGGTCCATCCAAGTGGCCACCGTTCCCAAGCAGGATTCCAAATTGGCTGGCGCATTCCTTGGACGACTTAAAGCTACCACTAGCTGTGTGTCGTCTGCATAGGTCACAATCTGGATTCCATATGGCAAGACTATCTCAGCAAGGTGTCTTAAAAAGACATTAAAGAGGGTGGGGCTCAATGAGGAGCCCTGTGGGACTCCACAAGTGAGTGGTACCCTTCTTGAGGTGTGGGTGCCTTCAAAACCCTGATGTGATCTATCTTTTAAAAAGGATTTGATCCAGGTGAGGGCTTTGCCTGACACTCCCACCATTTTGAGTCTGTCAAGAAGGATGTTGTAGTTGACCGTATCGAACGAGGAGCTCAGGTCAGGCAGGATGATCGCCACTGTGTCTCCCTGTTCAAGGATTTTCCGTGATTCCTTCACTACTGCTAACAAGGCAGTTTCCGTGCCGTGGTTAGGTCGGAAGCCTGTCTGGGAAGTATGTAAAATCGAGTGGAATTCAAGGAACTTAGAGAGGATTCTGTTTATGTGTTTTTCTAAGATTTTACTGACCATAGGGAGGAGCGAGACCGGCCGATATTTGCTCCACAGTTCAGGGTTAAGGTTGTTTTCTTTTAGTAGTGCTCTTACCATGGCATGTTTCCATGACCCGGGCACTTGGCCAGAGATTATGGAAGAGTTTGGTACTTCCAATAGCACAGGTAGTATGACATCGTCCACCTTGCGTAACACATGCACAGGTGCTGCATCAAGGGGGGAATCCTGATTTGATTTTAGTGAAAAGTTGGGATAGAGTGGCTGCGTCTATAGTGGGGAAGTCTTCTAGATGTGCAGAGACGCCCCCAACGTTTCTGCTTCTGTATCCAGGTTCTCAGGGCCAGTAGCGTGAGGAAATGCATTGTAAATATCCAAAATGTTCTTATTAAAAAATTCTTCTAGTTCCTTGCACCGTTGTGGAGCAGATTCTGTCGGTAATTCAGGTGAGGGGCAGTTTGTCAGTATTTTCGCTATTCGGAAGATTGCCCTTGGAGCGTTGACTGCCACAGTGATTTTTTTTCCTCATAATATTGTGCATGTGCTCTCTTTGTTTCTGCCTGGTAAATTTTGATCGCATCTCTATATTTCTGACTGTATTCTTTCCTCCAGGCCCTCTCTAGTTTTTTTACATTTTGGTTTATGTTCTCGTACTTTAGGGGTGTACCACGGTGATCGCTTGTCCTTAGGCCATTTTTGACTCCATTTGTGTGGTATATTGGAGTCCAGGGAAGATTCAATCCAAAGGTTAAAATATCACCCCATTAGAGTTGATAATAAAGAATCTACTGCAAAATTGGGTGATATTTTGTAGGCAATATTTACGATTTTTAATTCAGAAAATATTTATGCTGAAGATATTATGAGATACAGCCAATTCAGAGAAGTTTATTTTAGTGATCCCATTGTGGGGTTTAAGAGATGGTGAAATGGGGAGACTGGATCCAAGGACTACTAACTCCTAAAGATGAAAAAGATATTATCTAGCTTTCTTTCCACAGTTTCCAAAATATTTGTACAATTTTACCGCTAATGCATGCACGAATAAGACACAGTGCTGCTTAGGGCTAGGATGTGATGGGTCCAAATGTGCAGGGTAATGTCAATAAACAATGCCAGAGTTTATTTTATTTGCTCCCAATGAGAGAACTACAGTGATTTCATATTGCTCTTTTATAGCAATTAACTTTTTAAGCTCAGGTCTTCAAAACGTAGCGTATTATAATGTCATGGTACGGTTGTGTGACAGAATATAATATACAATAATGTCGTCTGAAGGGGCAATATATTTTAAGGAGATTTACGCCACACTATTCACATAAAAATATGTCTATTTTACATTTCTTTTCAGCACGATTCTTGGTACACTACATTAATTATTATTCGATGTATTTGATGCCATACCAAGCAAGTTCCAATGAGCAGTTAAGTACTTGACAGATAACAAATGTAATACAGGAGGAGCAAATCAAACACGAGGTTGTTTACAAAGAGCAGGGGGTTTTGAAAGAGATCCGATTGAAGATTACAGATAACGGTGTGATGTGGAAGAGGTTGGGAGCTTGCATTATGGACAATGGCGGCTTATAGGTAAGGGTGGTCTTCGTGCTCGCTGTACTGGCTACCAGCAGCACCCGGGCTCCCCTAAGCCAATCGCGATGCTGCTTTCACCATGACAGCTGCGTTGTGATTGGTCTGAGTGCTGTGGTTCGACGCTCAGATGGGGATTGACAGCCTGTGCATTTTCTCCAACGGGATGTGCATTACAGCCCGGTCTAGAACTTGCAAAGTGCACATGACTGTTTGGCCGGCCCAAGATGGCTCGCCAAACAGTCATGTGCAATTAAGGTGCAGCAGCAACCACTCCTCCTCCTGAGACGTCACGGGCGCCCAGCCCCGCCCTGCTCAACCTGGCTGGAAGATATACGAAAAATAAAATGATAATATCATGTTATTATTCATTAGATTTTTCCTTTTACACTGCTCCGAACGCAGAGGGGCGACGTCCTCTGCCTTAGTAGAGGAGCCGCCACTGATTATGGATACCACTAGACAGCTTATGTCTTTTGATATCACACTCAGAAAAATGGGGATATAGTGATTTGTATAGAATCCCATGATTTGTGATCAAAGGGCTAAAGTATGATTAGAAACAGGTTCTAAAGAGTGTAAGGTAAGCAAACAAGTCACTACACCTGGTGTCCTCCCTTATTACGTTTCAATACATTGTTGCAGCTGAGCTTCATCTGTGGGTTTGGTCTCAACCTGAACCACCATCCCATGGACGTTCAGCTGCCGGTTAGTTCGCTCCTCCGCTTCCTTCTTCGTATAGCACACACAGTCAAAAATGGTCTCTTACTTTGTTTGGAGGTCAGGAGGTCACATAAGGATGATGTAAGTAATATGATGCTTACAAATCCCAACACTCTTTGAGGATCCACACAAATTAACAAATTAATGCCTTTAATGTTATAAGTGGTTAAGAAAAGTTTGACATCCTTTCTAAAAGACATTCTGATTATCAAGAAACTCACTCCTCAATACTGCCTAATTACACATTACCAATTGCAATATAAATAAATAATAATACAGGTTATAAAATGAGGTTCTCAAAAAGAATGACATGAACAAGTATTAGAACATTGGAATGTTGGGAGCTCCATTGCAGACAATGGAGTGCTCCGTGCTTCTATGGGCTGGTAACGGCCCGCAGAGCAACATTCCAATGTTTCTTTTGTTCACAGCTTTTGCTGTGAACAAAGGCCTCTCGGAGCTCGAGGGGATTTAAACCCCCTCGGACTCCGAGACTCCTTTATTTTCTTTGTTAGAACATTCTGTGCTCTAGTGGCAGAGTGTTCTAATAGCCTTATAGCCCTTGGTAGCTGGGCTATACTGGCTATTAAAGTCCCGCTCCCTTGTTAAAGGACCTCGCCTTCGGCTCGGGCCTTTAACGCTGGAGCGGACCTTTAATAGCCGGTATAGCCCGCTACGGCGGGCTATAAGGCTATATTAGAACATTGGAATGTTGGGAGCTCTATTGAAAACAATGGAGTGCTCCAGGCTTCTAATGGCCGGTAGAAGCCCGGAGCTCCAACATCCTAATGTTTGTTCACAGCTTTTGCTGTGAACAAAGGCCTCACGGAGCCCGTGTGGATTTCAATCCCCTCAGGCTCTGTGAAGCATTTGTTTTACAAACGTAAACATTCTGCCCTCTAGGAGTGGAACGTTCTATTAGACTTAGAGCCCTCCATGGCGGGCTCTACTGGCCATTAAAGGCCCACCCCCTTGTTAAAGGCCCTCGCCTACGACTTGAGCCTTTAATGCTGGAGTGGGCCTTTAATGGCCAGTAGAGCCCTCTACGCCAGGCTCTAAGGCTATATTAAACATTTATCATAGCAAGAATTTGAACATTTAGAGTATCTGGGGAGACACTAGGACTCCCTGGTTGACCAATCAGCTTAGTGTTGCAGCTACTCTTCCTGTGGCATGTAATTTAACCTTGGCCGATAGACTTGTTCTGCCTTTCACAGAAACAAACCATTGCTAGAGCACATGAGATCAACATTTTGCTTGTCAAAAGCTTTAGTCAGTTCTGACTCTTCCTGGCAAATGTGTTGACCATATATGAGCATAGTTTGGCATGTGAGATGACAAAGGGCACACATTCTGTTCAATTGGCTCTATTCTCTCTCTGCCAACAGATGGCAGCAGAACACTACCTCAGGCACCGACATGAGTAAATGTTCTGACGTTCTAGACTCCTATCAACTCTGCTTTTTTCCCCAGGCAAGAGTTGGAAATGCCTGTTCCCATTGCTGTGTACAAACTTGGAGCTATTCTGAATGAGGGAGGCATGGTGGGAGTCACTCTTTGCAACACCCCACCACTTTTCACACCTTATACCACATCATCTTGATTTAGTCACAGTTATGAGATACAGTCACAGGAAATGTAAATCATGAGTATGGCGTCAGATAAGATCATCATGTTCCTTAAAAAAACCTTAAAGTCCCCCTATGTTTAGAAACCGCTGCAGATTAAAGTAGTTGATTCCGCCAGCGGAGCAGCAGAATTTATCAGAAATTCCGCATTACAGGAGTAACACACAATTACCAAATTCCTCTGATTCTGCCAGAAGAATTACAAATTGCACCCAGGTCTAGTGAACAAATGGCCAAACCTCCGGCATCCCTTATTCCGCCTGGCTGTCAGAGGTTTACGTAGGCGAAGGAAACAGAGCAGTCTCCACCATCTATATACCTAAGTACTGCCCAACTTTGAATGAGGCGGGCTGAACTTTGCTTTGGATGAGCGGGTACCCCGTAGCCTTAGCCCCAGTTCACCAAACTTTGTACCCACGTTGTAAAGGAGGGAGTATGGCTTATAAGTGATAGTTATACCCCGTTACATTGAGTCCACATGGGGTCACTACATCACCAATGCTACCTACATCGATAAATGTACTTAATATAAATTGGTTACAGGTTAGAGTTAATGAATTAATGAATTATAAAAAAAAGAGTAAAGGTAGCCAATGAGAGTGCAATCTCCATGATGTAGTGGTGTCAAAGCAGGGCTCCATGACATAGTGGCACTCGTCACTGTGACATAGAAACAATTGGTAGAGGGTTTCTTATTACATTGTCTGCAAATAGGGATGATCTTATACCTCAAACAACCAAAGGAGGTATTTGCTTGAAATTAATATGTATTTTAGAGTTCCTGTAGTATCTAGACCATCACATCCACATAATGCTTAAATAGATCTGCTCATGCCCAATATGGAGGCTTTCCAAGATCGATTGAAGCCAATGCATCCCTAAATTCTTTCAGGGGAAATGATGTCTTATTCGACAATTTTTCTAAAGTAGCCTGAGTCAAATCATTGTAATAATTGACATTTTCCTCCACATCGTAAAATAACGAACTGAATTTTAATCCTCACTCATCACCTGATATGCATGCATTGGGATTTAAATATTTTCCTTTTCCGGCCGTACAGAAAGGGGTGGAGAAAACAAATAACGCTGCTCTGGCAGCATCATTTGTTTTCTCCACCCCTTTCTGTTTTTCCTATTTAGAGTACGGTATCTCTTTCGGTTCTTTGATTATCTCCCTGTACATAGCTTATACTTTAGGAACAATACGTTTACTTATGCCAATGCCAATTTAGCAAGTGACGGTAGAGCCCCAGATGTGGGGTACATGATAATTAGTCGTTTTCTCCTTTAGCCATTGATTTACTTGCTTTGCAGGAGACTTTGCTACAGATTTAGTACCTACATAGAATTAGTTCCAGACTTGGTGGAAGTACTGAATATGTGACAGACAAACGTTGTGCAATCTCACCCATTCTACCAGTTTTTTTTTGCTAGAGCCAGTAAATTCCATTCAGCTAATTACCAATAAGCTCTTTTAGCATTTAGGGGGATACCGGATGCTCTCCAAGAGCTCAGGGCCAAAATACTTACGAAAAGCAAACAAAGTGGGTCTTGGTGACATTTTCAAGAACATCATGAAACAGAAAGCTAATGTCAAGTGTTTGAAGTAAACCAAATGAATAAGTATTTAATGACAGACAAAAATGCACATTCTGCTGTTCGACAGAGAAGCAATTTTAAAACAGTAGGAAAGTAGTAGGTAGTAATACGTAGTAGGTAGTTATTAGTTGTCACTCTTCTCATCTTGATGGCTGCCCTATGAGAAAAGATGAATTTCAGGAATCCTAGACTTTGGGTTGACTATGTATTTTTTTTAATAGGTTAATAAGGGCTACATGAGTAGTATTGAAATTGGTAAGCACATTAGGGATGGCCTTGCAGCCCTTAATCTGGTGAATGGACTGAATCTTTACAGGAAGCATGATAGGTAAAATGATAACTTCAGTTATACCTTGAGCTTAAGTTATCATTTTACCTGAGAATGTTAATTCATAATAAAGACTTTGCACACTACAAGATTGCCTTGGACTTCTTTTAACTGGTGCACACCCATTCATAAGCATACTTTCAGGATCTGGGACACAGAGGTACCACGTAACGGCTGGTGCCGTGCTCTCAGTGCACAGGACTCTTGAATTGATGAAACAGGGACGAGGTGCAGAGCTCTCACTCCGCCGTTGAAGCTCTGTTCTATTGATAGGAAGAAAGGATAGTCAACGTGGTAGATTCTAATACCATCCTACCAGGTGGTTAAATATATTACTTAAAAAGCTGCAGACCACCTTCCAGGGTAATTCTGAACATTTACACATCAAAGAATTTGGTAATGGCATTTATGATAGTAGGTTCTATGCAGGCAGCAATCAAAACAGCCAAACAACCGAGAGATACCCTTTCCTCTCTCTTAGAACACAAGGTACCACTGTTTGTGAATTGCAGAGCAAGTATGAGTCGTCCGGGGGGGGGAATAGCTGTGAAATTTCCCAACAGTTTTCATCACTCCTTGACATCAGTCTTTAAACATAAAATGTTCCAGCTACTTTGAGAGGTATATTTTTCAAACACTAATCATTATTTTAAATATCTGTAGCAATGGTAGCCAAAAGAGTGTGCAGTAATGGTGGAGGACTCTATGGCTTTCAGTGAACATTTGTCCAGGATTGAACTTACAGAGAGGGTGCAAATGATGTTAAAACAATATGGCAAGTAACTCACAAATAGGTAATAGTGACCATGTCTTAATTGGTGGAAGAATTAATTTTACCCTAAAGTGATGACGACACAAATGTACATTCCGCAGCTCAAATACCAGCTACATTTTTTTGCTTCTTAGATATGCTTTAGTTTTATTTTCCATCTAGGGCAGCATTCTGTGTGTAAGAAAATGCTATCCAAAAGTTAGCTTTGTAAAATCCACTTCAACACTATGTGTAATTCAAAAAAGCATTTGCCTTCCTTCTTTGCATTACATTTTGAAGGTGGTCTGGTGATTCCCACGGAGAGTCGTGTGCAGCCATTGAGGGAGCTCAGAGCTGGGCCTGTCGGGGTTGGTGCTGGGTTAGTACCTCATACTTAAGGGTGCGATTCAGCTACAGTTTAACATTATCTTGCTTACCTTCTCGATGTGTCCAACATTGTGAAAAAATGTCTTCTGCCCTTGCACGTTCCAAGCTTGTGTCTGCTCCTGTCAGTCACACTTATAACGTGTTCCCCTCTCATTCCCTTGTCCAGTGCTTCATTTCCTTCTCCATGGACCCCTCTCTCTGCCAATCAGACAGGGGTTCAATCTTCACATTGTTCCTGATGAAATGTAGTTGCTTCCATGTCTGCTTTCCGAAAGGTTGCTGCTACTATTTTCCAGCAAGATGGTCGGCATCTTGGAAGCATGATTGGAGGGGGGCACAATGGATGCATAACAGTCACTTGGTACAACTTTATAGATATCATGGGCTTACTGCTTAGTGTTAAACCACTGTTCTCCATCCTCTATTGGTCCAACTTGTTCAACCACCTTCCTTCCCCAGCCTTCACAGTGTGGCTCACAGATCCAATGCTTTGGGGTTCTCCTTTGGGCTGCCTGGCACTGCCAGATTATCTTTTCATCATAGGTTTTTCTAGCTCCTCCTGCTCCTCTGCTGTGACTTGGAATGGACCAATTTTCATTCGGCATGGGAATGTTGGTAGCATGAAGAGTGTTTTCTAGGTCTTCCTTGTAGGCATGCATGATAATGGTGATTAAACTCTAAGCTCACGGATTTGGCGTTCATTCTCCTAAAGTGCTGCATAGCAATGGCCAGGAATTCTGCGCTGGCACCATCACTGTCACTCTGGCTGAAAGATCTTTTTGAATGGGCCTCCCCTGAGATGACCACGTGGCACTCACGTCCCCTGCGGCAAGGAGCGACTCCTCCTTTGGGTGCGTGGAACACATACCTCGGCAGTCTGTCTGCAAGGAATGATGAGATACCACCCTGAAACCAGGTACTCCCTGACTGATACTTCTTTAAACGATGGGGGACCATCGTTGGATCCTTGCTCCCGCTCCGCTGCCCCTCCTGCACGCTTATGGATGGGACACTTGGGTCTTTCCCTCTGCGGATCCCCTTTGAGTGCTTGATGTTGGTCTGCCTCCCTTCTCTCACTTAGTAGCTGAGACACACAGAGTTAAGGCACCCCCCCCTTATGTGATTCCAATGGTCGATTTACACTCCACAGACTTTCTTGTTGTGCTTTTGCTCTTACTTTCATTCTCAAACTCTCTACAGTAGGCCTACACAACCACTATGCGTGACTCCCCACACTATGTTTGTACGGGGACTGTGTTGGGCCCTGTCCTGGAACAGCCCAAATAGGCATCTGTATAGAGGTGTGAAGTGCTTCACACTATGATGTACATATTGTCCAGAACTCTGTTGTGCCACAATATGCAATTTAAACTGGTCATTTACTTTTGACGCCAATGTCTATCTGCTATTTGTTTACTATGCACAACATTTTAATAAAGAGCTACTATAAACAACAAGCATTGGCATAGCCAATAGGTCTCGCCTTTGGGACCTTATAAGTGTTTAGTTATCCAGCACAATATCCTTGGTGCAACAACATCAAGTGTTGCATGGCTAAACACTTATAAGGTCCCAAAGGCAAGACCTATTGGCTATGCCAATGCTTGTTTTGAATGAGTGGCTTGAGCAGGTATGCCACTGTGAGGTAGAAATGCTGTGAGTGCTTTTACAGGAGCCCCTGTGACATTGCACCTCTTCAAAATGTATCTTGGGTCTGGTGTAATACTTCTAGTCCCTATTCCCGTCTTCTTGCACCCAATGCATCCTTAAATGTCCCATGTACAGCTGGGGTTGACACTCCTATTACCCCTGCCCTCCTGTGACACTTTACCTGTCATGGGTGGTGGTGGTGGAGGTGGTGGACGTGGTGGTGTTGGTGGATGTGGTGGTTGATGTGGTGGTGGATGTGGTGGTGGTGGATGTGGTGGACGTGGTGGTGGTGGATGTGGTGGTGGTGGAGGTGGACATGGTGGTGGTGGACGTGGTGGTCATGGATGTGGTGGTGGTGGTGGACATGGTGGTAGACGTGGTGGTGGTTGTGGACTTGGTGGAGGACGTGGTGGTGGACGTGGTGGTGGATGTGGTGGTGGACATGGTGGTGGTGGATGTGGTGGTGGTAGACGTGGTGGTGGTGGATGTGGTGGTGGACGTGGTGGTGATGGATGTGGTGGTGGTGGATATGGTGGTGGTGGATATGGTGGTGACCTTGTTGGTGGGGGATGTGGTGGTGGATGTAGTGGTGGTGAATGTGGTGGTGGTGGACATGGTGGTGGACGTAGTAATGGTGGACATGGTGGTGGTGGACGTGGTGGTGGTGGACATGGTGGTGGTGGTGGTGGGCGTGGTGATGGTGGACATGGGGGTGGTGGTGGTGGACATGGTGGTGGTGGACGTGGTGGACGTAGTGATGGTGGTGGATGTGGTGGTGGTGGTGGACGTGGTGGTGGGCATGGTGGTGGTGGACATGGTGGTGGTGGATGTGGTGGTAGTGGATGTGGTGGTGGTGGTTGTTGTGGATGTGGTGGTGGATGTGGTGGTGGACGTGGTGGTGGTGGTGGACGTGGTAGTGGTGGTGGACGTGGTGGTGGTTGTGGACGTGGGGGTGGACGTGGTGGCGGTGGTTGACGTGGACGTGGTGGTGGCCATGGACATGGTGGTGGTTGTGGACGTGGTGGTGGACGTGGTGGTGATGGACATGATGGTGGTGGTGGACGTGGTGGTAGTGGTGGATTTGGTGGTAGTGTTGGACATGGTGGTGGACGTGGTGGTGGTGGACATGGTGGTGGGTGTGGTGGTGGTGGATGTGGTGGTGGTGGATATGGTGGTTGCCTTGTTGGTGGTGGACATGGTGGTAGTGGATGTGGTGGTGGATGTGGTGGTGGATGTGGTGGTGGTGGACGTGGTGGTGGTAGACATGGCGGTGGTGGACGTGGTGGTGGTGTTGGACATGGTGGTGGATGTGGTGGTGGTGGTGGACGTGGACGTGGTGGTGGTGGATGTGTTGGTGGTGGTGGATGTGGTGGTGGTGGTGGGCATTGTGGTGGACATGGGGGATGTGGTGGTGGTGGTGGTGGACGTGGTGGTGGTGGATGTGGTGGATATGGTGGTGGTGGATGTGGTGGTGGTGGACATGATGGTGGTGGACATGGTGGTGGTGGAAGACGTGGTGGTGGTGGACATGATGGTTGTGGACATGGTGGTGATGGACATGGTGGTGGTGGACAGGGTGGTGGACGTGGTGGTGGTGGATGTGGTGGTGGTGGACATGGTGGAGGACGTGGTGGTGGTGGATGTGGTGGTGGTGGATGTGGTGGTGGACATGGTGGTGGACATGGTGGTGGTGGATGTGGTGGTGGTGGTAGATGTGGTAGATGTGGTGGTGGATGTGGTGGTGGTTGACGTGGTTGTGGTGGACGTGGTGGTGGATATGGTGGTGGTGGACGTGGTGGTGGTGGATGTGGTGATGGATGTGGTGGTGGACATGGTGGTGGTGGACGTAGTGGTGGACGTGGTGGTGGGGGACATGGTGGTGGTGGACATGGTGGTGGTGGTTGTGGTGGTGGCGGTGGACTTGGGGGTGTGGTGGACGTGGTGGAGGTTGACATGGTGGTGGTGGACATGGTGGTGGTGGTGGTGGACGTGGTGGTGGTGGACGTGGTGGTGGATGTGGTGGTGGACGTGGTGGAGGTGGACATGGTGGTGAACACGGTGGTGGTGGATGTGGTGGTGGATGTGGGGGTGGATTTGGTGGTGGTGGACGTGGTGGTGGTAGTCATGGTGGTGGACGTGGTGGATATGGTGGTGGACGTGGTGCTGAGGTGGACATGGTGGTGGACGTGGTGGTGGTGGACCTGGGGGTGGACTTGGTGGTGATGGACGTGGTGGTGGATGTGGTGGTGGATGTGGTGGTGGTGGACATGGTGGTGGTGGTGGACGTGCTGGTGGTGGATCTGGTGGTGGACATGGTGGTGGTGGACATGGTGGTGGTGGACATGGTGGTGGTGGATGTGGTGGTGGTGGATATGGTGGTGGCATGGTGGTGGACGTGGTGGTGGTGGACGTGGTGGTGGTGGACATGGTGGTGGTGGCTGTGGTGGATGTGGTGGTGGTGGACGTGGTGGTGGTGGATGTGGTGGTGGTGGTGGACATGGTGGTGGTGGATGTGGTGGACGTGGTGGTGGTGGCTGTGGTGGATGTGGTTGTGGTGGACGTGGTGGTGGTGGACGTGGTGGTGGTGGTGGACCTGGTGGTGGTGGACGTGGTGGTGGACATGGTGGTTGTGGACGTGGTGGTGATGGTGGATGTGGTGGACGTGGTGGTGGTGGTGGGCGTAGTGGACGTGGTGGTGGTGGATTTGGTGGTGGTGGTGGACGTGGTGGTGGTGGACATGGTGGTGGTGGAGGATGTGGTGGTGGTAGATGTGGTGGTGGTGGACGTGGTGGTGGTGTTGAACGTGGTGGTGGTGGACATTGTGGTGGTGGTGGACATGGTGGTTGTGGACGTGGTGGTGATGGTGGATGTGGTGGACGTGGTGGTGGTGGTGGACGTAGTGGACGCGGTGGTGGTGGATTTGGTGGTGGTGGTGGACGTGGTGGTGGTGGACATGGTGGTGGTGGATGTGGTGGTGGTGGATGTGGTGGTGGACATGGTGGTGGACATGGTGTTGGTGGACGTGGTGGTGGATGTGGTGGTGGATGTGGTGGTGGTGGATGTGGTGGTGGACATGGTGGTGGACGTGGTGGTGGACATGGTGGTGGTGGACGTGGTGGTGGATGTGGTGGCGGATGTGGTGGTGGATGTGGTGGTGGACGTGGTGGTGGTGGACATTATGGTGGTGGACGTGGTGGTGGATGTGGTGGTGGACGTGGTGGAGGTGGACATGGTGGTGAACACGGTGGTGGTGGATGTGGTGGTGGATGTGGGGGTGGATTTGGTGGTGGTGGACGTGGTGGTGGTAGTCATGGTGGTGGACGTGGTGGATATGGTGGTGGACGTGGTGCTGAGGTGGACATGGTGGTGGACGTGGTGGTGGTGGACCTGGGGGTGGACTTGGTGGTGATGGACGTGGTGGTGGATGTGGTGGTGGATGTGGTGGTGGTGGACATGGTGGTGGTGGTGGACGTGCTGGTGGTGGATCTGGTGGTGGACATGGTGGTGGTGGACATGGTGGTGGTGGACATGGTGGTGGTGGATGTGGTGGTGGTGGATATGGTGGTGGCATGGTGGTGGACGTGGTGGTGGTGGACGTGGTGGTGGTGGACATGGTGGTGGTGGCTGTGGTGGATGTGGTGGTGGTGGACGTGGTGGTGGTGGATGTGGTGGTGGTGGTGGACTTGGTGGTGGTGGATGTGGTGGACGTGGTGGTGGTGGCTGTGGTGGATGTGGTTGTGGTGGACGTGGTGGTGGTGGACGTGGTGGTGGTGGTGGACCTGGTGGTGGTGGACGTGGTGGTGGACATGGTGGTTGTGGACGTGGTGGTGATGGTGGATGTGGTGGACGTGGTGGTGGTGGTGGGCGTAGTGGACGTGGTGGTGGTGGATTTGGTGGTGGTGGTGGACGTGGTGGTCGTGGACATGGTGGTGGTGGAGGATGTGGTGGTGGTAGATGTGGTGGTGGTGGACGTGGTGGTGGTGTTGAACGTGGTGGTGGTGGACATTGTGGTGGTGGTGGACATGGTGGTTGTGGACGTGGTGGTGATGGTGGATGTGGTGGACGTGGTGGTGGTGGTGGACGTAGTGGACGCGGTGGTGGTGGACGTGGTGGTGGTGGACATGGTGGTGGTGGATGTGGTGGTGGTGGATGTGGTGGTGGACATGGTGGTGGACATGGTGGTGGTGGACGTGGTGGTGGATGTGGTGGTGGATGTGGTGGTGGTGGATGTGGTGGTGGACATGGTGGTGGACGTGGTGGTGGACATGGTGGTGGTGGACGTGGTGGTGGATGTGGTGGCGGATGTGGTGGTGGATGTGGTGGTGGACGTGGTGGTGGTGGACATTATGGTGGTGGACGTGGTGGTGGTGGACATGGTTGTGGTGGACGTGGTTGTGGATGTGGTGGTGGGGGACGTGGTGGCGGATGTGGTGGTTGTGGATGTGGTGGACGTGGTGGTGGTGGTGGATGTGGTTGTGGTGTGGTGGACGTGGTGGTCCTTTTGGAGGTGGTGGTGGTGGACGTGGGGGTGGACGTGGTTGTGGTGGTGGACGTGGTGGTGGTGGACATGGTGGTGGAAGTAGTGGTGGATGTGGTGGTGGATGTGGTGGTGGTGGAAATGAGGGTGGTGGATGTGGTGGTGGACATAGACATGCTGGTGGTGGACGTGGTGGTGGTGAACATGGCATGGTGGACCTGTTGGCGGACATGGTGGTGGTGGATGTGGTAGTATATGTGGTGGTGGTGGACGTGGTGGTGGTGGACTTGGTGGTGGTGGATGTGGGGGTGGTGGACATGGTGGTGGACATGGTGGTGGACATGGTGGTGGTGGTGAATGTGGTGGATGTGGTGGTGGACATTGTGGTCATAGTGGTGGTGGTGGACATGGTGGTGGTGGATGTGGTGGTGGTGGACATGGTGGTGGACATGGTGGTGGACATGGTGGTGGTGGACGGTGTGGTGGATGTTGTGGTGGTTTGGTGGACGTGGTGGTGGTGGACGTGGTGTTCAAATAGCTGGTACATTTTCCGTTAGGATCCATACAGCATGGTGATACAGGATATTTGCTTCAACAAAACTTCCACCTATGAGTGAAATATCAGATGCTATTTAAAGACAAATACAAATGAAACGCATTTCAAATATTTTTACTGTTTGAAAAATTAAGGGCTTTCACTTTTAATTTTCCCAAAGGGAATTGATTAAAAAGTGCTGTCAGTAATAAAGTTAAATCGGGAAATCGGGGAGATGAGTCATCCGCAAGATGACAAAACAAGGAATGTGCGTGAGAGAGAGGGGGAGCAGGTGGTGAGCCTGGGAGTGGTGCGTGCGTGCGCGCGCAGTCTTCTCATTTTCAAACACTGCACTCGTGCTTGTGGCGCGCCCCTGCTCACTCCCTCAAGGTGGATGCCGCCACAAGCATGAGTGTGTGCTTGAAAATGAGCAGAGTGGCGGCTAAAGGCCCTCCTATGCATCGCATACGTGCTGCGTTGGCGAGACCTAAAAAGCATGGTGATTAAGTTGGGGTTCACTTGTCAAAGTTGCAGCTATACAGCAATATGGGTGCTTGCTTGTTGGCTGAGTTTGAGAGATAACTATTGATGGAGTAGGTATACATGCTAAGGTCACCTAAGAGATATTTTAATTACCCACGGGCGGTAGCTGCAATTTTGCACACATCCTTCTAATCCTCTATTGTAGGATGTTCCCAACCATTGAATCAAAACCAAAGTTGAAAAGTGTGGTAAATAAAATATTACGCTCTCAGACTTTTAAAATATAAATAAGATCATGCATAAAGCAAGAGGCTGAGTCTGTGGTATCAGGTTCATAAAGGGATTTATTCCAATAACTCGAGTCAAAGGGAGAATATTTCCATCACCAAAATTGGATCTGGAAAGGGGCTCAAAAGTATTCTCAATATTCTCAAAACATTATTCACAGAGTACAGTATATATACATTTCTCAATTGTACGTAAGCAAAAGAGCAAGAGAGAATGAGATAAGAGCATGTGGGCGTGTAAGTAGGCGTGAAGGTGGGCGTCCATGTGGGCGTCCACTTGATGATAATGGGTAATTTGTCATGTGTGGGTGGATACCTGGAGAATCCTGCAATGTCAGCAGAAATATTTGGCAGAGATGCGTGCACAGTCGCATGACGTGTGATTGACGTGCAACTAGAGGGAGAAAGGGACTTGACATTTAGCTCTACATGTGGAGACAAAAGTCTGGGGTTATGTCAACCTAATCCCAAATCATATCTAACATCCTATGTTTAAAGAACTGTGTTATCCAAAAAGAGAGGTCTCTTAGGATAGAATCTTATTCTATACTGACTATACTGACTAGTGCGTGTACAAGCGTCTAAGTGTCTACACTAAATGCGAGGGGGTAGGAATATTCCATGGTAACAGGGCTATGAATTACTTGCATAAAGACAGAGAAGCCGGGCCCTTTGCTCGGTAGCTGGAAGAATGTTTACTTAAACTACTAGACAGGAATGCATTGGATAGGGACGGAGGAGATAATCTTGAAGGTGAAATACAGTTCTTGGCAGGCGACGGGCTGGATCAGGCACCGTTAGCCGCGCAGGGAGTGAGACAAAGTTCATGGTCACAGATGCAGGCTCAGACTGGAGCTTTCAGAGGCAGAAGGCAGGAAAAGCTTGATGGCAGAATCAGGGCCTACTCGCCTGGACTGAAAAATGGGATAAATTTCATACTTAGAAATAGAATATCCGGCCCATTCATGGCGGATCTGAAAGAGGACATGTTGACGGTGGACGCACATGTGTTTGCGTCTTCATAACTGGAACTGGAGGGAACATACATGTACTTGTGATTTATACATGAAACCGTTGGGGTCCAAGATAGGGGACATAACTGATCATAAAAATCCATATTTCCACATTCCCTCCTTGTCCCCTACTTGCCCGTCAAGAGATATCAATCTTCATCAATCCATTGATCTGTTCATATAGCATCATTTGTTCTTCTTTTTTCTTCTGGGACGAACGAAATCTTGGTGGTGGGATACACGATGTGGCACACAGACCACAAATCGCTGGTCCACATTGTAGGCATAAGCAGCAACTGAATAGTATGAGAAAGCCAATACCTAGGAAGGATAGGACCCTCCATCCAAAGGTAGATAATACACTCCAAAACCAACCGGACCAAGTCCAGGTGCCTGGATTCTGGTGTATCTGGCTTACAATCTTATGAAGGCGAGTTATGGCTTTATATACAGACGGCGAATTTTCTGGTATGAAAAATGCAACAGCTTGATTTGATGACCCTACAAGCTCCGCCCCTATCGGCCAGGATAACGTCAAGGACAAGACGATTTTGAAGCACAACAATCCGCATAGCAGACTGCTCTTCTGTTAAATTGCCTAAGGCGGAAATAGTTTCGTTCACTACTGCTTCAAGGGTTCTGGTTAATCTACGTATCAGCTTACTATTGGTAACTGTACCTATATAGGGAAAGAAACCTTTATTGAAATCTGTGTATTTTTCCCATGCTGTTTCAGTGTAATCGACAATTGGGAGATCTCTCTGCTGTCTATTGTGTACTAAATGAGTATTTCTATGATAATCAGGAGGAGCTAGGAAAACAGGTGGTAGGAGGAATGCTATGTAACAGGTACCATCCCAATCTAGAGGTAGGCGTATATATGCGGTCTGGCCACATATAAAGTAGGAATGACGAGAAGCTCTAAATGTAGACTTGCCTTGATCACTGAATTTTATTACAGTGGTGCATTTACTATGGCCCATGTGTATGGAGCCATTCTTTCTTATACATAATTCCCCTTTTACTGGGAATACGGACATGGCGGGCAAGATTGGTGTAGCTTCAGATTCAACGTTCAGGATCATGAGGTTAAGTGTAAAATTACCTAATCCATATACTTCATGTTCTAGATCAGTTCCTGTTCTTTTGGGAAGTCCCTCCTTGTTAGGGTAGCAGACTTTAAGCAAAACTAAGTTCAGGTTTCCCCATACCCAGTTGTCTTGATAAACTGCGGAATTTGAATCTAGGGAATTAATCAAACTAAACCATGCTCCACAGGAGCCATTGTGTGTGAACGGATAGAGAAAGAGGGGCAAAACTCCCTTATAGTTCTGATAGGGGGGGAGTCGGCCACAGACCCAGCAGTCTGTAGCATTGCTAGTCTGATGTGAATGGTGCAGCATCTGAATAAAGGTATTGTTGCGTAAGGCAAGTCGATATGATAACTCATGGGATGGCAGATCACTAAATGTGTGCTTTATGGTATCATTAGTGGAGGAGTATAAGAGTGAGGCAATAGAAGGAAAAATAGCATGTAGTATTAAGCTGATACATATTATCGTGATGCACAGAAGAGATTGAAAAATTACAGTCACTATACATCTATTTGCTTCTTATCTTGCTCTCTTATTTTTGCTTTATGTTATTGTCCAAGATCTTATGCGAGCCAGAATACATGTTCAACCGCTTCACCACCTAGTGGACTTAATTGATCAAACGGGTTCTGACTTTTTAGATCTAAGTTTAGCTTTGTGGAAACTTCTGGGGAGTCTCCTCTAGAAAATGGTGTTCAAAATCCAAAATCCAAGTTCAAAGTCTTTTTCCTTTGTAAAAGAGTGGTGAAGGTGCACTTTGACTTTAACGGCCGTCCCCGTGGTCCAGAGCACTGACTTTGGCGCCTTTCATCCAGGAGCGATGGAGTATTCTTTGACCTGGGTGTTGTCAGGGAAGGCGGCAGCAACCTGCGAACAACAAGAGAGTAGTGCAGACATCAAGGAAGCCAGGTAATCTGTCAGCATCAGTAATCTTTTAGGCATTGGAGTGCCCACATATTTGGTGGTCTACCAAAGACCACTTCATAGGGAGATAAGCCTGTTCTAGAATGAGCTACCATTCGCATGTAAAAGAGGGCAACCGGCAGGGCTGCCATCCAATCTACATCTTTGTCTGCGCAAATTTTTAATGTCTGATTATGTCTTTCTACAAGGCCTGCTGCTTCAGGATGTCGCACACAATGGAATTTCCAGGTATACCCTAACAGAAGGGACACCTGCTTCATTAGTACCAGGACATATTTGTAACCTCTACATCTGTTTATTTGGATATAATCCATTTGGAGCACTTCAAAAGGGTGGTCAGGTGGATGGAATCCACCTTGTTCCATCGGAATGCCTTTACCTGGATTGAATTGGCAACAGATCATACATGTTCTGACCTTTTGTTTCGCTGCTGCACGCAGGTGCTTGTTGAACCATATATTCTGTAAGCTATCTATCATTGCTTTCTCTCCTAAGTGTGCAGGACTATGTGCGGTATTTATGATTATTTGTACCATTGAATCAGAAAGAAACCATGGGGATTTGCCCTTTGTCATCCAACCTTGATCAGTCAGTACCCCTCCTTGTTTCGATCATTTCTTTAATTCGTCTACAGTAGCATGTGTCTGTATGTCTTGTACATCCTTGGAAGGATCCCTAACTGTCATGGCTTTGGACACTTATTGAACCTGTAACTTTGTCATGTCTAGTGGGGTCTGAGCTGTCTGTTTAGCTGTTCGGTCTGCCAGATCATTGCCTTGGGAAAATGGTATCTGTGGCTCTAGTATGTGCTTTACATTTTAGGATAGCTATGGCTGTTGGTAAATGTATTGCTTCCAGTAGGGCTTGAATATGGGGGCCATGCTGTATCTTGGCCCCATGAGAGGTCAAGAAACCTCTTTCTCGCCAGAGAATCGGTGTAAATGTTTACTCTCAGGTGCTTAGCTCTTATGCACGCTTGTGTCAGGGCGATGAGCTCTGCTGCTTGTGCTGACAATATGTCTATTCTTTTAGTCTCTATTATTACAGTATCAGTAGTCACTGCATATGCTGCCACTAATTCTCCCGCCCCTGTCCTCATGCATGAGCCGTCAACTTATAGTGTTAGGTCGGGGTCTGGGAGTGCAACGTCTGTCAAGTCTTGTCTTGGTTTAGTCACGGTATGTATTACTTCAACACAGTCGTGTGGTGAAACGCTTTCTGTACTGGAGGGCAAAAGGGTAGCAGGATTCAGTATGTTGCATCGTCTGATCTCTATGTGTGGTTGAAATAACGTTGGCTCATAGCCTGTCAGTCTAGCTACAGTCAGGTGTTGTGTTTGTGTCCGGTTCAAGAGAACCTCTACTGCGTGTGGTACTTGTACTGTCAGAGGGTGGCCCAGCACTATCAAGTCACTTTGTCTTATGGCTAAGGCCGTTGCTGCAACTGATTTTAGGCACGCAGGCAAAGCCTGTGCTACTGGGTCTAATGTACTAGAAAAATAAGCACAGGGCTCGTGTTTTCCTGCATGATCTTGTGTCAGGACAGATAGTGCTGTTCCATCCCGCTCTGTCACAAAAAACATAAACGATTTGTTGTAATCAGGGTTTGCTAAAACTGGTGCTTGACATAAAGCTCTCTTTAATTCTTCAAATGCCACAGTGTGTTCTTGTGTCCAAGGGAGGACTTTAGTAGAAGCTGTATTAGGGGCTTGGACTAATTCCCCTGAAAGATCACAATAAAACATGAGAAAAAGGGGAAAACACCATACCTATTTCCTTGGCTTAATTTCTAAGGGGGCTAATTTCTAAGGGGCTTAATTTCTTAAGGGGCTAGCGGGAAGCGAACCTCCTCAGGGGCCAGCAGAAAGCCAATATTCTCCTCCTTCCCCCCCTTTTTGACAGGAGGAAATCTGAAACAGATTTCACTGCTGTCAAACACTATCAAACCCTGTGTCTTGTCAACACTATTAATCCCTGTGTGTAGCTACTGGGCGTAAGCAAAATTATAGGAGATACACAGCGTATTTGAAACGGCGAGAAATCCTTCAAATTAATGTACAAACCTCATTGTGTTAGCTCATAAGCTGGCCAAATGACATCTCATATGCAAATGTCCCTATTACATGAACCTACACCAACCTGAAGTCAATATTAATGCTAGTAGGCCCTAATAGGAATGCTAAATTACCTAAATATTCGGAAAACCAAGTTTAAGAACAGTTGTTAATGTTGATAATTAATAATTTATCTGCTAAAGAAATCAGTCATTTTGCAATAATTTCCACCTATACAATAAATAGCCTAATTTAAAAACAAGTCAACTTTTGGGGCCACCACTTACAAGAATGAGCTTACTAAAGCAAACTTTAAAAAGGAAATCCTGTCAGATATTTTCTCATTACCCTAAATACCGAGCCTCATTTGTCACTCTGTGGTGGCAGTCCTTATTTAAAACAGGCCTTTCAAGAGTTAAGATGCGAGTGTACAGATCATAATTGTTCCTTAATGTCCAATCTGGAAACATATGACCGAGGCTGCCTGTCTATAAGAGAAAGGCAGTCATGTGAAAAATATTTTAGTCTTGCATAATTTTTCCTTTTATTTCATTCATCTCCAACACCAATTAGACATACACTGATAACGTGTTGTCTGCTATTTTGACAGCATGATAAAGGTAATATCACGTCTGTGAAATTTAGTAATTGTGAACAAGTTCCAGCCAAGCGCTGTGCAAAGATCGCCGTCGTCACGACTATCTCTGTACTTGCACAGGAGAACTTTGTATTAAACGCTAAACAGACTGGTCAATACAACACAAAAACAAAACATATATAAAATACATATGCCAAGCCATCAGTATACCAAGCACAGAAAGCATAGACAATTACACTAACATATATAAATGAGCAGTGATGCGCAATTATAGTACCTACAGCTCAGAGGCGAACATTCTGGCCTGCTTAATTTGTCAGGCTTATAATCAATAACTTATTTACCTGCCCTATACAACCCCATCTGGCAGTGGGTCATCCCAATGATGACCGTGTCAAGTCTGACACACAGGATCAGCAACAATAATCAAAAATGAAGAACACACGAACCTGTTTGTTTTCTTTTATAAAAATGAGCTATGCATCTTTGTACACAATGTACCCTCATGTCCTAGTCGAAGATGCATCTCCCATCTTTCCTCACAGACCCGTAACCACTGGATCATTTATCCAATGCAACTGGTGGCAGCTTGTGGCCACAATTCAAAAATGTCTGAATTTGAAAATCGTTTTTATATAGGCACATAGCCCTTAAAATTCCAAGCAAGAGCAACATTTTACTTTCTGGCCAGAAGCAATATAACATTTGCTAAAAAATAAAACAAATCTTCTCCATAGACATTTCCTCGGGGCACTTGTTTTGCACAGAATAGAACAAGGGAATCTTTTCTCGACTTACATTTCTCAGCTGCCCTGTCTTATCAGAGAAGTTAAAAATAGCTCCTCAGCGCGGCCTGAGCCTGGGCTGCCAGCCAACTTTTTTCGTCGCTCCGGCTGCAGGCATTACACAGATGCGATGTCAGAGAAGCTTTCTAAGCAGTGCCTCTGTTCTGCTCCTCTCACCGGCCCCCACCTACACTGGCTACAAGGTCAGAATCTGTCTCCGATTTCTGTATCACATACTGCTCTACACAGCCCCCACCTTCTCCTCACTCTGAAGCTGTCAAAGACAAAAAGACTACTCAATTCCATAAAAACTGCAATAATTCGCTCAATTGAAAAATTATTTTTACATACAATTTGCACTCAGGGGGTCATAATCTTACCGACTTGACCCAGCACATTGGCTCACTGGACCACCAAGAACACAAACCTGTATTCTTGAACAATTTGCAAATTCGAAATACCCACAATTTTTTCTCAAGCTAAACCCTTAATGGATCACTAATTATTTTTCGTTAACACTTCGTACATTAGGGGTGTCATCAAATCACAGGTGGTGCTCTTTCTCTAGCTACACCCCTCCCAATTCCCTTTTAACAACGTGAACAAATGTGGGACCATGAAAACACCAGCCATGCGCTGTTCGTTTGGTGGGAGGCTCAAGAACCTTTGGGCTACTATATCATTATTATATGTATCGTGGTACTTGCGGTGGCACTCTAACTGGTCTTTCTACTGGGGCCACTCTTGCTAGGTCCTCTGAAAGGACGGGATAAATACCAGCAACGTCAGTATTTCTTTCTCTGTCAGCCTGCGCTCATTTTACCTGCTCCAATTACTCCTGTAACATCTGTTCCTTGGCTTTTCCAGACTGCAGTCTACTCCTCTCTGCTTCGTGAAACACTTACTCTGACCTACTATGTGACTCCTTGCGCCAAAACTCAATGGCATCCTTCCAAGCTGGTCTACATTTTCTCTTTCATAAGAGTGTTTCGTTGTCCATCTACTTGTTCTGCTTTTACTCGTATACCTTCCTCAACTAACACGTTTTCTCGGGCTTTGTCTGAATCCTCCCTACTTTTCTCTTCTTTTCTGAGCGCTTACTCTGTGCGTCTATGCTATTCCATACGCCATAATTCAATGGCATCTCTCTATTACTGTCTGGCTATCTTTTTCCATAATTCTTCTTCCACTCTCATGATGCAATCTGCATCCCATGTCCCAACTGCGGGCCACCTCTGACTTTCTGGTAAATCCCTGGTGCAGTCCACCCATAAATCAAGAAATAATACGGCATCTAGGCCATGCTTATGATACATAAAGTACCCTGGAGTGTCCCTAGGTGGAATGGGAACAGCTTCTTCGAGTACCCCTTTTCTAGTTTTGATCTGTCTTAATTTTGAAAATAGCGGCATTTTTAGACCTTATTACTTGAACACACTTAATACAATGAACACAATAATGAACAGTCATTCACACCACAATATGTAGAACGTATTGAAAACATTTAACATTTAACATTTAACGAACAACAATGATCATTAGGGAACTAATCACTTAGCATAATACTCGACACTAACTAGATGATTCTGAATTATATACTAGACATACTAGATATACTGCTAAACAGTACAGATACACTGCTGAAACAGTGCAGACCGGATTTGTGTACCCAAACCCGTCTTGACCGGCACAACCTATGTGCACGTCAGAACGCCTCCCCGGCAATGGTACTCACCGGGTAGCTCGGAACGGAAGGCCTCGGAACTGGACTGGACCGGACTGGACTGGACTGGACCCGACTCGTGACCTGGATACTTCGGAACTTCGGAATCTGGTGGGCCTCTGTATACCTCGGACACAGCTCTCTCGCAGGTGGGCTCTGGGTAGGACAATCTGCGTTCCTCACCGCCTCGTATGGATGCCTGGTCGCAGTCTGTCCCCTTCGTTGGCCTGAGGGAGTTGGCGGGAAGACCCGCGACGTGCGCGCTTGAAGTCCATCACGGCTGTGGAAGGGGGCAAAACTGGACCTTCATCTCCGGCGTGTGGGGAAAGAGATTAAACTGTTCGGGCGCCATTATGTGGTAAATAAAATATTACGCTCTCAGACTTTTAAAATATAAATAAGATCATGCATAAAGCAAGAGGCTGAGTCTGTGGTATCAGGTTCATAAAGGGATTTATTCCAATAACTCGAGTCAAAGGGAGAATATTTCCATCACCAAAATTGGATCTGGAAAGGGGCTCAAAAGTATTCTCAATATTCTCAAAACATTATTCACAGAGTACAGTACATATACATTTCTCAATTGTACGTAAGCAAAAGAGCAAGAGAGAATGAGATAAGAGCATGTGGGCGTGTAAGTAGGCGTGAAGGTGGGCGTCCATGTGGGCGTCCACTTGATGATAATGGGTAATTTGTCATGTGTGGGTGGATACCTGGAGAATCCTGCAATGTCAGCAGAAATATTTGGCAGAGATGCGTGCACAGTCGCATGACGTGTGATTGACGTGCAACTAGAGGGAGAAAGGGACTTGACATTTAGCTCTACATGTGGAGACAAAAGTCTGGGGTTATGTCAACCTAATCCCAAATCATATCTAACATCCTATGTTTAAAGAACTGTGTTATCCAAAAAGAGAGGTCTCTTAGGATAGAATCTTATTCTATACTGACTATACTGACTAGTGCGTGTACAAGCGTCTAAGTGTCTACACTAAATGCGAGGGGGTAGGAATATTCCATGGTAACAGGGCTATGAATTACTTGCATAAAGACAGAGAAGCCGGGCCCTTTGCTCGGTAGCTGGAAGAATGTTTACTTAAACTACTAGACAGGAATGCATTGGATAGGGACGGAGGAGATAATCTTGAAGGTGAAATACAGTTCTTGGCAGGCGACGGGCTGGATCAGGCACCGTTAGCCGCGCAGGGAGTGAGACAAAGTTCATGGTCACAGATGCAGGCTCAGACTGGAGCTTTCAGAGGCAGAAGGCAGGAAAAGCTTGATGGCAGAATCAGGGCCTACTCGCCTGGACTGAAAAATGGGATAAATGAACCATATAAAGCCGGTGGCCTTTCATACTTAGAAATAGAATATCCGGCCCATTCATGGCGGATCTGAAAGAGGACATGTTGACGGTGGACGCACATGTGTTTGCGTCTTCATAACTGGAACTGGAGGGAACATACATGTACTTGTGATTTATACATGAAACCGTTGGGGTCCAAGATAGGGGACATAACTGATCATAAAAATCCATATTTCCACAAAAGACCAATATATCTTCTTGGGAAAACATTACATTTGCTGACCCCTTAAACAGCTCTTGCATTGTCCTTTGGAATGCGACAGAAACTGATGTTGCTCTGTCAGCTGATACATTGTTGACAAATGGTAAAAAGAGCAGCACTCTTGAGAATTAATGGCGGTTCTTCAATGTTGGACAGTCGGTGTCAATTAATCTAAATACTAGAGTTTAAATACATTTGGTCTATCATTAGCCTTATACCACCATTTGGTTTTCTGGCAAACACTACTGGTGCAAGCTACTCCAAAGCTTCAATTTCTTCATTAAAGTATCCTGACATAATCTCTGTAACTCCTCCTTTAATTCCTCTCTACTCATTATTAAATCCATTTAAGCCTTTCAGATGTTGGCATGGTTCCTTCCTTCACTATTATCTTATGGGGAAACCATTTGATTAGTCTTAACTATACACTCAACACTTCAGCACTGTCTTTCCTTTCAGCATCCTTATTCATCCCAAAACCCTGGTCCAGTTTATGCTAGCTGATATGGATCTAATTGCATCTTTAGTATAGTTTTTTGGGTCCATCACAGAATTGCATAGGAAAGGGTTTCCTAAGGGATACATTTACTCAATACCTTACCAGTTCTCAATAACACATTTGTCAGTGTTGGGCATTGAAACCATAAGTTTACTGCTTAATTATTTATAACCTTTATCTGATCAAGGAGTGATACAATTAGCATCCAATTATTTCACCATGAGTGGCCAAAAGCCATATGAGCAATCACTGTGAATTTCTAAATACTTTATTGTAAAGTGAAATTAAGTAATTACAAAAGACATTTGTTCTGATAATAGTTTAAATAAAGGTGACACAAGACTACAAAATTACACAGTCCTTGTAGTCTTACATTTTAGGGTGTTTACAAGTGATTATGGTGTCATTTCAACACCCAGATGCAGTTCATAGAGCACAATCAAGCCAATTTCAAGGCCTGCCCTTCATTGAACTATATGTGGGACCCCGGCAGTCGCTGCAGCAGTTCTGAAAGAATGAGAGGAGTAATTTGTGGGATCAATGCCAGCTGCAGCAGTGAACATTTCAGACAGCTGATAATGTGACAGAGCTTTCCCCCTCTGATGTGTGAGCAGGACCAGGAAGTCCAAACTGGCCTGCAAGACCAGAAAATACTTCATATGGAATATTGGGTTTTACAGGGAAGATGAGGCTATCTACAGAGTAATGATGCCACACACCTAAGTTGTTTGTCTTTTAGTGGGCCAATCTGATAATTGATTTATCCTGACAAACAAGCTATATATGCTGCAACTGCAACCAATCCTTCCCAATGACTTTCTTTGTTGTGCTTGCTGACCCTAAAAGCTTGATAGAGGGCTAGCGCAAAAGCTGCTTCAAATAACCCTTATTCGCATGGGGATCGCAGATTATATAATGTACATTATTCCAAAATAAATGACGTTTTCCAATATCTAAAGAGCACCAGAAATCCTTCTGTATTCCCGACTGGCAAGACCAGCCCGCCAAACCCCCCTGACAAGAAAACTGTTGGAGGAGCCATAGGTCGCAAACCTAGTAAGTAAAACTATAGCCATAACCTGCTTCTTAGCATATGTCGGGGTTTGCTTGCGTTCTGGTTCAGGGAGGTCCTGTTCTGGCAGTTTGGGCTGCACTGTTCCTACTGGAGCTGGATCAAGATAGATTTGCATATGACTGGGTCCAAACTGAGGTGGTATGGTGGGTAAAAGCTTGATGGGTTGTAATGCTACTACAAGCGAATGCCAGTGATTAGACTTTTTGCCAGCTTTCATCCATTCACCTCTTGTGTATTTGAGGTAACATGCTAAGTGGCAAGGGTGTGCCCACATGTGGGTCCCATGCTCACTGTGCTACTGGAACCAAGCTACACCTTACTGATGTCCCCCTTATCAGGGTGGAACCAGCCTTGGGTTACTTGTGCGCCAGTTTGGGGAGGACCTGGCCTGGCAGTTGGTACTCGGTTGCAGTGGCGGCCCCCACAAACAAAGGCTGGTTTGGCAGGTGGAGGCAACACCGCAGGTTGAGCGCAGTAGCGGGAGAGGAGCACACAGAGGGGGGTAGTAATAATATATACAACAAAAATAATAACTTACCTAAAGCCTGCCGTCTCCCACGTCGCCTCATGCCTCCTGTCCCTGTCCCAGTAGCCTCATGGACATACTCCCATCCAGTCCCCCTGCTGCTCTCATGCTATGACAGCAGCAGGGGATTAGCCTGAGCAGGCTGAAAAAATTCTCCGCTCAGGCCAGGCAGTCTGTGGGGGTTTCTCCAGCCCAGCTGTTCAATGCAGCCAGACCCGAGAAACCTAAGTGCGCATGTGTGTTTTGGTCGGCCTGTGACGGCTGGCCAAACACATATCCACACTTAGGGAGTGCACATAGCACTCCTCCTCCCCCTCCCATTCCATTCCTCGGGCCCACCCCTACCTGCACGCGCTGTCTCAGAGACAGCAAATGAAAAATAAAACAAAGCTCAAACATCGTTTTATTTTTCATTTGCTGGCTCTGAGCCAGGCAGTGGGGCGATGCCGCTGCTCGATTCTTCCAATATGTTGGGACAGAAGTTTTCTGCATGTCTCTCTTGAGAGTGCTTTCCCTGCCTTATGCTGATCTCCAGGCAAGCCACTTAAAAGTTACTGTATGGTTTCTAGATCCCTACATCAGAGAGCCTGTCAATCATAAATGTCCACTGATGGTCTCCTTGTTTACATGGATTGAGACCCGGGAACTTGGCTCTGAGGTTGAGGGGAGTCATTCATAGTGCACCCCTATTTCACAGAGAGTGGCTACTGCTCTTGCTCTACACAGGCTGTGATAGACTAACAGTGGTGGTAGCAGTAAATCTCTAGTCAGGGATATCTATATCCCTGTATTCTAACAAGGGTGGGCGACTATCCACCCTTCTGGTCAAGTCTGTGCAGTCTCTCATGCCTGTGGTCCTGTTGATTTTGTCTACCTGACGTGTGTTTTTAGAGGCTGTGGGTGCAATGGGGAAAGAATGGTGAATGACATTGTGTGTAATGTAAGCTGGTTTGCTGAACATTCCAGCTCCCCCATGCCCCTCCCAATTCCATTGACAGGCCTGGTTGACTGGGGGTAGACACTCACTCTTATCTGTGTTTATCTGTTTAGCTGTCCAACCCTGCTAGTAGGGACTCTTTGTGTTGGGAGATGGTCAGGCCCCTCTGGTCTGAAGTTAATTAAAAGTCCTCTCTGGGGAATAGACCGAGCTGGTGCGAGGGAAGACAGTAGGTCATCCTGTGCACGCTTTGGTCATGCAGTGAACATGCCATAAATGTGCCTTGTGATTGGAGGGGTACCCAGGATTCAAAAGTAGCAAGCCCCCTGATTGGATCAGCCTACCAATCAGAGGTAATAAAATTCTGACCTTAGTGGTCACTTGTTGTTCAAGACTGGTCTAAAGTTCGTATGAGCAAGCCATTTACAGCCTGCAGTGTGAAGGCAAGATAAGAGGCTTGCTCACCTGTATTAAAGGCTGGGGATTAACTTGATGAAGGGTTCTCTGTGATGGATGGATTATGCTGCAAAGGAGTTTGCCAGTTTGACAACAAGCAGCAGCATCGACCAGAGTACCAGCTGTTTCTGTGAGGTTAGTGGAGCTGGTGCTCTGAACAAGGACAGCTGCTCAAGATAAGGAAGTTTGCAGCACATCAACGGAGGCAGAGGGAGACGGGGTAGCTTGCTCTCAGTCCTTTAATGTGAGATCGCTTTGCCCAGACTCCTCCCCGGTACTGTGGGAGCTTGTGTGGAACTTTCAGTTACAATCGGTAGCTGGTGAAGGGTGTCGGTGGTACAGCCCCACCCCCACCTCCCTTTTTGTGATATCTGGGGGTATCAGGGTGTACTGGCACTCTAGCTAGCCACTACTGGTAGCCAGTGGCTACTAGACTAGTGGGACTCCTGTAAATTGTGCCAAGACATCTGGCACCTGTGATCAGACCCCTGACACAACTAGAGCTGTGTCCTCACTCAGGATTGGCGGGCACTTCTATTTCTTTGGGTGGCGGGATATGGGGCTGATCAAGAACATTTGACTTCACATCAAATGCTGGCACTATCTCATTTCAATAGGATTGGTTTCATGGCTCTAGCGAATGAGAGCAACCCTGTGCAACGTGGTCTGGAATATGTATTGCTGATTGTGTGTCTACATGTTAACTGTATTTTTTATAGTGCTTAGTGTGTAGCCATATAACACTAGACCAGAGGGTTGTAGAGATATCTGTTTTTCACTTTTTATTCTAGTTTTATGTGTAGTATAATAGTCTTGTGTGTATTAAAGTACTTTTCTTTTATAAAAAGCAAAGCACTGACTAGACATTGATTTTATCAGCTGGTAGCAAGCCTTGGACGTGCTTTGTATCGCTACCCTGAGAGAGTCAAGTGCTGAAGAGAAGCACTTGGTTATCCAGTTTTGGGTCCCCTAGTACTGAGCACCCCGGACACCAGCAGGGAATACTCCAGTAGATGTGGTCTAACACTATTGGAGCAGGGTCAAGACTAATTTTCATGTGGTTCAGTCCAAACTGAGGTGGCATGTTGGGCATTCCTTCAATCGCCTTTTGTGAGTTTAATGCTACGGTCATAGTCCAACCATGTAGTTCCACTAATCTCATGATGCTCTTTCAGAATTTTGTTATTGATTTGTGAGCAAGTTCAGACTTATTTTCTATCTTCACTGACATGTACACAATGAAACCTGGTTATTATAGTTTCGTCTATTTTTTTTTCTCACTTGTTTCTTCAGTCTCCATTTTCCTCCGTTTAGGCCCTGTGCTGACACAGACATTTGTTAGGGGATAGGAAGTGTCAGTTTGGACAAGGGCAGACAGGGTGGCCCAGCATCCGACCAGATTTTGTCTGAGGGTAAGGTAAGTGCAGGGATTAGGGAGCCGTAATGCCTGGACTGCAAAGCTACACCAACCTACAGATGTACCAACTGTTGGCAAGGTTGAAGCCCAAGGGTGTTAAGGACAAGTGTGTATAGCTTCATGCAACAAGCAGAAGCAGCCAGTGCGGGTAAGTGCGGTGAGGCG